>NC_141695.1:836088053-836765553 GCF_964263255.1 Lissotriton vulgaris
GCATTGTGTTGGCGATGCAACCCCGAGCGACCTCGCTAAGAGCAGCTAGCGAGGTCAACCAGAGACAGCACAGGAGGTATGCTGTGGCAGCTGCAGCGTGCATGCCGTATGCTGCGGCAGCGTGCATGCCCTAAGCTGGGACAGGGCTACGTGAGTGCAAAGCTTCTACTTCTGGGCTGAGCGGGGCGGGGTGCAGGCGCCTGTCGCGCACCCCCCTTATCTCTTGTATTCCTCATGGTGAGCCTGGATTGTACACACCGCCATCGGACGCGGCCTCGGGCTGCAGGCGCAACTGGTCTAGAGCCACAAGGAGCGAGGGAGAGGCAATGTCCCGCATGAGATTTGGTGCGGCCTGCCTGCTGTGACACCTTTGCGGCGGGTGGACCGGCCCGCGACAGGCAGCCCCTACTAGCGGCATACAGGGAAGTGAGTGAAGACCCCCAGACATCAAGGAGGATGAGGCTAGCTCGAGTCCCGGTGAACTGGCAGGTGGTCTGTAGACTCGGCCTTGTGGAGATAAGGAAGACAGACTGTGGACAACACTGAGCTACGTCTCTCCTACAACACACACTGACCCGTGGGCTCCACAGCTTGGATCTAGACACGCACACCCCCATGGTCCGGCAGACTAGTGGAGGGCCTGGTCCAGCTATAGTGGCCTTGTCGCGTGTGGAGGAGAGGGCCGGGGACCAAAACGAAGCTGCGGGTTCTGTGCCCACTGTGAATGATCCCCCGTCCCTTCTCTCGGGTGTGGTCCGGCTCGCGGTAAACAGGCGCCGTTGAGGGCAGCAAGAAGGGAGCGTTACATTTGGTGGGGAGCGCACCACTAAGCCCGACGACCTCCACAGAAGCCAGAGGTCCAGAGATGCCAGGAGGCCATCCCTTTCACTTAATTTTTCACTGGGAGGGAAAACTCCTCCAACTTCGCTCACTGGCAGAGACATGCCGCCTCCTGGGACTAGATCCTCCGGAGGAGCAGCGCCCCGAAGACACACTACCTGCCTCACAAAGAGCAATAAAAAGCGGCTGGCAGAGAGTGGGACAACGCCGTACATTAACAAAGCCAAACTCGGAGGAATTTGCTAACGGTCGGCAGGCAGCTTTGGACGCTATCGCTTACACATTGGCTAAACCTGCTACCCCTTGAACCCGGACTCAACTTTTGCATGATGCACAGATAAGAGTGGGGCGGCAGGATAGGACTAGAAAAAAGAATGTATTTCTATTTTTTATCATTGTTGTGGTTTGTTAATTTGAAAAGGGAATTTGTTGAGGTCCACACTCATCCATACAGGGGTAACGCAACTTCTTACACTGTGCTGACACCAATCTCTGAATAGCTTCCTGAGTTCCCGAGGGCATGGGGGAGGTAGAGAGGCGGGGTTAGATGGAGCAGGCACCAAGTCATTGCCAACATGACCAGAAATACTCTTAGCATTTTAACACTTAATATGCATGGGCTTAAAAACCCGATCAAATGGCAGGCGATACTTAATTACCTTGAGGCCTCCGAGCAGATATCTACCTACTGCAAGAAACCCACCTCTTACAAGGGGACTCGTACTACTCTAATGCCCATGAAACGTATGCCAGGCTGGACTATTTTTTGGGCACCAAGGAAATTCTCCCACTCACACAAGACGTTGATATACACACTGCGGTGCTGTCCGACCACGGAGCAGTCACACTCTCACTTTCTCTTCCCCAGATTGCTCTTCCCCCAGGTACTGGCAGTTGCGGGATTCAATGCTACTACGCAAGGCGGTCAAGAACCAAATCTAGCACGCACCTGAAGGCTATCTCGCACATAATGATACCCCGGAACTTCACCAGCGACACTATAGGGAGCACTTAAGGGTGTCAGAGAGGAATTCATTGCTATTTCGTCAGCAGACAATAAGATGCACAGGGAAAAAGGGAGGACCTCACCGGGCAAACCAGGGAACTCGAATGCATACATCAGAGCACGGGAGCACCACAGGTCTGGCGCCAGCTGTCCAACATGCGCACACAATTAGCAGCTCTAGACACAGATAGGGCAGAATACTCAGCCCTCTGCCACTCATATTATATCGGGGGAGGTAAGTGCGGCCGACACCTGGCTAATACCCTCCGGGATAAATGGCAAGAACAGGGAATCACTGAGACTTATTCCCCTGCAGGGAACCTGGTCACTGACAGACCAGACTTAGCGAAAGCTTTCAAGGACTTTTATGAGCAGCTTTATGACTCCCAATGCCTAGACAGTGAGGCCGGATCGCAATACCTGAAGGGGGCCAAGACCTCGCCTCTCATCCCAGATCAGGCAGAGTCCCTCGACGAGGATATTAGCATCGAGGAGGTTATCTTAGCGATAGTGCGCCTTAAACCGGGTCGCCGGGTCCAGATAAGATCTCAGCTGCCTTTTATAGAACCTTTTGCTCAACTTTAGCCACTGTTCTTACAAAACTCTATAATTCCTTTTCAGAGCCTGGGGCGATCCTGCCTGGCATGCTTCAAGCCCCTAAAATAGTACTCCCTAAGCCTGGCAAGGACATACAACGCTGCAGCTCTTATCGGACACTTTCCCCCCTAAACATCAACCTCAAATTATACACGAGTAACATAGCCCACAGAATCAACAAATGCCTCCCCTACCTAGTAGGCCCGGACCAAGCAGGTTTCATTCCCCCTAGACAGGCCAGCGATAATACAAAGAGAGCCTTGCATATTAGTGACAAGGCAAATAGGTTTCAGGGGGAATATATGCTCTTAGCTGTCAACGACAAGAAGGCGTTCGACCGGGTCCATTGGCCGTACCTCAATCAAGTACTGACACACTTCGGGTTTCGAGAACAATGCAGAACTCGCATCCTAAATTGCTACCTAGCCCCTTCCGAGTCGGTCCGGATTAATAGTTTCACCTCAACACCCCTTTCCATACACAGAGGCACCGCCAGCGCTGTCCGCTTTCGCCCTTATTATTTGCTTTGTATATGGAGCCCATGGCCCAGAGGATCCGAGATCTCCCGGACATAGTCAGCCTTCCATTGGGTGGAGATAAGCTTTCGATCAGTCTCTATGCTGACGAAGTCCTGGCTTCCCTGGTGAATCATATTACTTCGCTACATGCCTTTATGGGGGAGCTGAAGGCTTTCAGGGCAGTCTCTGGGTTTCAGATCAACATCAGTAAATCCCAAGCAGTCAACCTCTCGGTGCCTCGGGGTACAGTAGACCTCCTCACGTCCCAATTCCTAGTGCCTTGGGCCCCAGAGACTATTCCGTATCTGGGGGTACAACTAGCCAGCACAATTCAAGTGACAATAGACAGCAATTAAAGGGCACTTCTCCAACAAATACGAAATTACCTGAGGAGGTGGAATTTCTTGGTTGGGGCGGATAGCGGCCTGCAAGATGACAGCCCTCCCCAAGATATTGTATCTCTTCCAGACCATGCCCGCTTTCACCCTCAGGGTACGATTGCTAAACTCCAATCACAGTTCATCTGGCAGGGACGGAAGCCACGTATGAAGCACTCCTTGAGCTATCTCCCCGCCGGAGGGCTGGGAATCCCGGATCTGCAACTATATTTGGTGGAATGGAGCCGCCGTGAGTCTGAGAATAACTGGCTCTTCCAGGATAGAGTGATGGCAGGTACAGCTCTCTGAAAGATCCCATTTCTCCCCAAAACACACATTTGGCGGAGCCTGTACCTGTCCCCGATAACCCGAGCAACGATGTCAGTCTGGGACAGTGTTAGCACCAGAATGGGTCTGACTACACATCCGTCCCCGCTGACTCCCCTGATTGAGAACCCGGACTTCACCCCGGGATCTACAGCAGCGGATTTCACAACTTGGAGGGCATCAGAATGCCACTCCACTCCACGGGACTCCGAGGGCCTGCTCTGATTCCCCCAACTACAGGAGGGCTTTGGGCTCTCTGAAATGAAACGATTTCACTATCTTTAACTGAGACATTGGATCCTGCATTCCTCCAACTGTGCCAAAGCACAACGTCGCTTGACTCAGTATGAAAGATGGCTCTTGGCCAAATCGTCTGATAAAGGCATGATCTCAGAGTTATATACAATCTTGCTTCAAACACAGACTCACACCTTCCACGCTGGGAGGGTGTGTTGGGAGGAGGAACTGGGGCGATCCCTGAGCGCAAAGAAATGGGAGGGCATTGCCTACAGGGCTCGCCACACAGCACGTAGTATGGCCCTTACTGAGACCCTCACTAAGATCACATCACACTGGTATTACATACCAGTCCAAATAAATAAAACCAAGCTTTCCCATAGTGACAGCTGCTGGCGGGGCTGCGGTAACAAGGGGTCCATAATTCACATTCTTTGGGACGGTCCGCAGATTCAGAAATATTGGACACAGGTTATTGATGATATAGATAAACACTTGGACACGCAGCTTCCACGGTTTCCAACTTACGTACTGCTAGGCCTCCCAAACCCATTAACATACCTTCTGAAATCCATTTGCGGCCGGCAGATTAATATGGTGCTGGGAGCGGCAGCACAGGTCATCCTAGCCCTTTGGAGCACAGCGAATATCCCTACACACACAAACTGGTTGCATACTTACGTATTGCCACTGTGAAAGCACACTTTGAGAGGTAGGTTGCAGCGTGGAGCATGCATTAGGAGGGCGAGGGAGGGGTGACAGGTTATAATCCACCTCTAGGAGGCACAATTCTTATAGGTACTGATACTCCTCGAAAGGCATCTTTGAATTGTAAGGCACCCCTTGCCTTTTCTGTTTCACCTCCCTTTTCAGTCTTTGCAGTCAATTGTCCACTACTGGCTCGAAGAGGTTTTCGCTGATAAAAGCATGTTTACAACTGCTGCTTACACTTCATGCAAAAAAAAAAAAAAAGGAAATTGCTACTTACCAGTATGCATCTGTTCTTGGCATGTAGAGCTGCAGAGTTCTACACTTTGCATTAGATCGCCACCTGGTGTTGGGCTCGGATGATTGCATGTTGTTGTCGTCTTGGAAGAAGTCTTTTGTAGTCAGGAGATAGGTGACTCCTCCCTTGCACGATAGTGCGAATGGGCATTGGCTTCATCCTTAGATTGTTTTACGCCATGATGGGAAATAATGGAGTTAGTAGAAATAAAGAAGGGATGTCCATGTGTATATCTAATACAAATGAAACTGGAACAGATACAGGTCCCAAGGAGGCGAAAGGGCGTGTAGAACTCTGCAGCTCTACATGCCAAGAACAGGTGCCAAGAAGCAGGTGACAATATTTAATGATGATTTCATGAAAGCAGATGTCAACGCTGGCATATCTTCACCTACGTAGGACAAAGATTTCCTATGATTTCCTATGAACAGAAAAACGAGTATGCCTTGGCTGTCTTTTAATTACCCGAAGTCCTAAGTTTATGTGACCTGTGGTTCAACATTAAATGAACAAGTGTAGCAAGAAGTGTCAACTATGTTTAGCACAACAGGACTGGATCAAGGCTGCCCAGTCAACTGAAGGCCCTGTTAGGTCAATCTACACAGACGGTGAAGACTCGGGCTTTTAAATAGAGTATCACCCAAATATTATTGCAGCAGTTCTCTCATTGGCCTCAAGGCTCGTTGGACTGAAGGTAACAGTAGGAGTTCAACCAGAAAATATTCAGAGAACAATAGCTATAGACCTGCTGGCATGGCTGCAATATTGTATTGCTGCAGGTGTACTGGACCTTCACAGACCCATATCTCACAAAGCACTGGTTGCAGCCTCGCAGATGTAAATATGTAAGAAGCAGGTGACAATATTTAATCAGGTCAACAATTAAGAAACAGATGGCAATATTAATAAGAAACAGGCCACAAAAAACGAGTGAAACAGAGGGCAGAAGGGCACGAAAAACGAGGGAAACAGGGGGCAGAAGGGCACGAAACACAAGGGGAAAACGATTGAAACAGAGGGCAGAAGGCCACAAAAAACGTGGGGAACAGAGGGCAGAAGGGCACGAAAAACGAGAGAAACAGGGGGCAAAAGGGCCGGAAAACGAGGGAAACAGAAGGCAGAAGGGCACGAAAAACAAGGGGAAAACGAGTGAAACAGAGGGCAGCATCGCGTTGTCATGTCGCGCGATGTAAAGTCGCCGATGTGACACGCGATCCAATTACATTACCACATTTGCAGCGCAACTACTTGCGATGAGATAAAGGCTGGTGTGACGGCCGATGCGATGTAATGGCCGCGATTTAAAGTGCCGCGATGAGATTGAGCTCGACGGATCGTCATACAACCACAGAATACGGTACCATCGCGTGTTCCACACAACTACTGTCGGACATTGGGTACAGAAATTGATGATGCGATGCAACAAGCAAATCTCTGCAGACATACCCCGGCTCAACCAAATCGGAATGCACAATTAAATGTAATAGCTTCTTAAATTATAGGCACAGGAGTCCCTGCATAGAGTGGAATGTAAGTGTAAAAAGTCCCATCAAACATTGTGGTATCTGTGTCTGAGAACTTGCTACATCCATGGAATTATAAAGATGGTACCAAAGCGGAGTGGAGTGGCTCCCAACCAAGTAGCACTAAATCCAACAGTAAATAACCTACCCTACTCCCCCCCCCCCTCCTCCTCCTCCCAGTACCTGGTGGCGGCAAAAAAAAAAAAAAGGGAGTATACGTTAGAGACTGCCTGACAGATTGCAGTTCACAATTGGAAAAGATGGAGTGCCCTAATGGAGGAAGGGCAGACGGCTGACGGGAGACCTCGGGAGAGGAAAGTGACCAGTGGACCCCACGTGAATTCAAAGTTTTTAAAATCGTCTCTAAAAATTTCCGACATTCGCTCCAGACTAGGGAGCTTCCATAATCTGGAGTGCCAGAGGGAAATTGCTGGGGCTTCCCTGCCGCTGCTAACGTAATCTTCGCAGCCCCTATACATAGCCACATGATCTTTTTGTCCGCCCGTGTCTGGTGTTCTAAGGAAGGATCCCTAAGCCCCACCAGAACCTCGGCCATATTAGTGGGGATAGGATAACCAAGCATGTCTTTAATGTGCGCAAGAATTTCTTCCCAGAAGGGCCTTATGTGTGGGCAGTCCCACCAAATAAGCTGAAAATCACCCAAAAGACCACATCCCCTCCAGCACCTATCAGAGGACCCAAGAAATATGCAACGGAGTTTGGAAGGGTAAAAGTACCAGTCCATAATAGTCTTGAGGTGCGCTTCCCTGAGTTTGACAGAGTGGTTAAATTTCATAATGTCAGACCATAGATGGGACCATTCCTCATCCGCAAATAACCGCTGAGGCAGACCCTCCCACATTGAGATGTAACGGGGACGAGGAGCCCAATGTAAGAGCTGAGTGTGATGGTATCTCTCAGAGTCCTGTAGATTATACTCCCTTTTACAGGCCTCAAAAGTAAGGGGGTCATAGTTATGAAAAAGGTGTGTAAGGGCCAGGCATACCCCATCCCGCCAGGCGTCAAATGGCCCTGACTGTAGTCCCGGAGGGAATGCAGGATTAAAATGCAAGGGTGTAAAGGGGGAGGGAAAATAGGTCCATCTCTCATCGCCTGACACAGAGTCCCAAACCTTGAGTGTTGTGCGGGTAGGGATGCTAATATAGATGTTCTTAGGCCTATCACACTTGGGGCGCCACACTAGGTCCCAGATGGTTTGACTGGTTACACTACGATCCATATGCAGCCAATGTTTATCGGACTCATATTTTGTCCATTCAGTAAGCCCTCACAATTAGGCAGCCTTATAGTACAAGTGGACATCGGGGAGTCAGACTCCCCCTCTTCTCTGGGACGGCAAAGTATCGTAAAAGAGAAGCGTGCCAGTGTCCCCTGCCATATGAATTTCAAAATCATGGCCTTAACACGTTGGAAGAAGTCTCTCTCCACTTCGATAGGTAAGGCCTGAAATAGGTACAGAAGTTTAGGCAGGAGGGTCATTTTTATAGCATGGATACGACCCAACCACGACAAGAAGAGGGGTTTCCACTTGTGGAGCTCAGTTTGGATACACCCCAATATAGGAGGACAATTGGCAGCGTAGAGACCTCCCACTCTGAGCGTGATTTGAACGCCCAGGTATTGAATGGAAGAAGTGGTCCACTGAAGGGCCGTAAGCAGTCAAAGAGCCTGCATCTCCGCAGAAAAAAGCGTGAGATTAAGGATAAAAGATTTACCTAAATTTACTTTGAAGCCTGCTACTTCTTTGAATTTAGCCAGTTCTGTTTGTAAAGGGGGGAGCGATGTTGCCGGGTCCGAAAGGGATAACAAAACATCGTCAGCAAATAGGGAAATTTTATGTTGTTCCCCCGTGAAGGGAATCCCCCGGATGGCAGGGTTTGCTCTGATCGCCACAGCTAGGCGTTCAATACTAAGGGCAAAAAGTAGAGGGGAGATGGGGCAAACTGCCTGGTGCCCCTGGAATGGTAGAAAGGTTGATTGGGTTCCATTAACCAGGACCCGAGATCGAGGAAGAAGATAGTTGGCCCGAATCATAGTGAGGAACCTGGGGGCGAAGCCAAATGCCGACAAGATATGGAACAGGAACTCCCAGTCCACCCTGTCGAAAGCCTTTTCCGCGTCTAGCCCCACCAGGACCGCTGGGATCCGGAACTTATAGGCCTTCTCGACAAGATGGACAATTCGACTTGTGTGGTCGTGAGTTTGGCGCCCCTTGATGAAACCGGATTGATCCGGATGGACGAGATCGGGCATGAGGTCATTTAACCGCCTGGCTAGAATGGAGGAGAATAGTTTTGCATCAAGGTTGAGGAGTGCGATCGGCCTGTAAGAGGAGCAGGCCTCAGGGTCTTTCCCCGGTTTGGGAATAACAGTAATGACTGCTTCCGATAATGAAGTAGAAGTGGAACCCTCCTCCGCCATCTTGTTGAAGAGTCGCGTAAGATGAGGAATGATATCTGGGGCAAAGGTCTTATAAAACAGGGCTGTAAACCCATCCGGGCCAGGAGCTTTATGTAGTTTGAGTGCCTTAATTGCCAGATTAACATCGTCGCACGTGATGGGAGCCGTAAGAAGCTCGTTCCACTCCGGGGAGACCTGCGGAAGCTGAAGAGATTGTAAATATGCCCGTTGGGCCTCAGAGTCTAAAAGATCGCCAGAGTATAAATGTTGGACCTGGCCTCGTGGCGTGGCCCCACTCCTCCCGTATGGCGGGTCCCGGACTACCTCGACCCCTGTTCCCCGGCCAAGAGCGGCACCTTCCACCTTCCACGAGTACCGCCCCTCCGGGCCGCCCCCAGCTCTCCCCCGACGGAACTCGACCTCATCTCCTCAACCCACTCGGCTGGCCCGGACCCTTTCCCGGACCATCGTCCCCGGCCCAGCCGCCATCTTGGACCCTCCACGACCAGGCCTTGTGGCCTCGGGTCGACCTCAGGCTCGGGCCCAGCCAAGCCCCGACATCGAGGCACCACCATCCACCCAGGGGATAAAGAGACCACTTGGCGAGTCAATGGGAGAAGGAGTTTCGATGGTCCCCCATCCGCCTGGTTTCGATCGCCCCCGGCCTCCCTGGGCGCTGGCTCCACCCCCCTGCTGGGTGTCTGGACTCACTCATCCCGGACCCCCCGACCTCCTAGTGCAAGGGTCCGGACATCAAAGGGCACCAGGCCTATAACTGGGGCAGCTCCAGAGCAGGAAGGCAGTTGTATCCTGGAGTCGAGAGACACCGAGACAAACTCATCCGTGGAGTCCTGCTGGCGCTGCCGCGGCTCATCTTCGTGAACCATCCTTGGGGTCCTGCTGGCGCTGCCGCGGCCCAACTTCGTGAACCATCCTTGGGGTCCTGCTGGCGCTGCCGCGGCCAATCTTCGTGAACCATCCTTGGAGTCCTGCTGGCGCTGCCGCGGCTCATCTTCGTGAACCATCCTTGGAGTCCTGCTGGCGCTGCCGCGGCTCATCTTCGTGAACTATCCTTGAAGGCCTGCTGGCGCTGCCGCGGCCCCCACCAGAGAACCCTCCAGCTCGAGGATTGAGAGCTGTACGCCAGAGATCACTGTACCAGACCGATACTGAGACTGTCCCGCTACCCCCCTTCCCCCAGAGACTAGAATTGAAGGGATCCCAGTATCCTGTTCCTTCTGTATCGTGAAGATAACCTGCCTAAAGAATACCGATAAAAGTGTTACGAACCTATCTTTGTGTGGTGTCCATCTGTGGGGGGGGGTGGTTGCTCGTCCGTACGATCTGAGGAGAGGACCCTCGCCAGGAGGCCTCTCCCCCTTGCTCGGCCGACCCTCAGGTTTCCCGTCTAACAATAAAGCTTTATAAAATGACCCAAAGAGTTCCGCTTTAGTCTCATCTTTATGAGTAAGGTCACCCCGAGGATCCCGGATCCCCCCAATGTATTCCCGCACCCGTTTATCCTTGAGTTGCCGAGTGAGGTGTTTACCAACCTTGTTGCCCTGGGAATAAGACAAGTGGCGCAATTCCAATAAAGTGCGTTCAGCCCTATTATACATGGCTCGAAGTTTACCCCTTAGTGCCATAAGATTGCGTAGGGTCTGTCTCTTGGGATTTAATTTATTGGCTTGTTCCATAGTAGCCAATTCCGACTCTAGAGTTTCTCTCTCCTGAGCACGTTGTGAATTTAAAACAGAGTTAAGGGAGATGCACTTCCCCCGGAAGACCGATTTAAAAGCATCCCAGGTGATAAATTCCGAAGTGACGTCGGGATTATTGATATCGAAGAATTCAGTGATGGCCTCCCTTAGTTTAGTGCAGGAGTCCTTATCATGGGCAGGAGCAGCTGGAAATTACCACCTGGGAGATGTAAAGTTGTTGACCCTCCAGGACAGGGAGATCGCTAGGAGGCTATGGTCAGAAACAGAGAGGGGAAATATCCTGGCTTCTTGGAGGTCGCCCAGAAGTGAGTGGCTAATAAAAATGTAATCCAATCATGAATAAGTTGGATGCACTTGTGAATAAAATGTAAAGTCACGATAAGAGGGGTACAGGGTGCGCCAAGAATCGAGGAGGCCCATGTCACGGAGACGCTGTTGCGTGGCTGCTGTGAAGGAACCAGTGCAGGCACGTTGCGAATGGGTGGTGTCTAAGTCTTTACTCCAAACTAAGTTAAAGTCTCCCATGAGAATGGTCTGTCCTTCTGCAAAATACAGTAGTTTCCCCAAAAAAGTGCCCAAAAAAGTTGTCTGTCCCGTGTTGGGGGCATATACTGCTACAAAAGTATTGAGCCTCCCCCGCAGGTGACCCTTGATCATCACCCAGCGCCCATCCCTATCCTGTTGAACATCTAGGGGTTGGAATTTAGAGGAGGAGTGGAACAACAGTGCAACCCCCCTGTGTTTCGTTAAGGCGGAAGACTTGTAAATCAAAGGGTATTGTTTGTGACAAAGCCGTGTGTCTTCGGATCTAGCGAGGTGAGTTTCTTGGAGGGCTACTACATCGAGGTGGTGATCGGTGATGTATTTCCAGATCTTCTGGCGTTTCTGAGGGGAGTTAAGACCTTTGACATTCCAAGTTCCTATGGTGAGTGTCATTATACTAGTGGGGGAAGGTAACAGTGCAATAGGAGCCGCAGCAGGTCCAGCAGGCCTCCCACACGTATGAGACCCAGGGGATTCGTCCCGTCTCCCTCAGTGGAGTGAAAAAGGGTTGTGCAACTCCCGAACCGAGGTGCACTGAACATGAAAGAGCTGCCACAACAATATTCCCAGCCCCTCCCCACCACACCCACCAATAGATAATAGCCTTTCCCTCCATCTGCCTCATCAAGAAAGTCATACATGTTCAAGTATACAGGTGTTAAAAAGCTGCCACCATAACCCTCCCACACCCACCCCTCAACCCCTAAACAAAAGTGAACAAACATAACCAAATAGCCAATACAAGACATTACTATCAGTCCCAACGCAGGGTTAAGAGACCCCACAGGAACCAGGGGAGAGACAACAGGACCGAGGGCCTGGTCCACGCACGCCCCAGCGCAAAAGCCATGTCCAAGGCAGCTTGGAAGGCCGGAGAGGCCACTCCGGCAGGAAGGCTGCCTCAAATTAGGTGCAGCATGCAAGACAGAGCATGAATGAAGAATTCTGAACTCAGCCCATGAGAACTGCAACATACCCTAAGCCTGTACTAGACTCTCTCAGTAGTGAGAACCCACTACCAGAAAATAGGAGGCAACAGTGGCCTTACACAAGAAGTTCTCAGAGATCATAGTCACTTCCGGTGCAGACCCATGGCCCGAGCAAACCAGGTTCTGGTGCGTGTTTTGAGCTTTTACCAAAGACAACAGGCAACTTGCCCATTACAAAGAAGTTCGTGAAAACGTCCTACTCGGGCCAGATCCCAGTGTTCATCGCCGCCCTCTGCATGATCCAGCGATCCATGCTGATGCCATTGCAGAGCTCCGGGAAGAGTCTCCAGTTTTATCTGACAGAGAAGTGACCTCTTCGGAGGGGAGTCCCAGCAGAGCTAGACCTTCCTGCAAGTCAGTGATAGGACGCCGTTTATTCTGATATTCAAAGGACAGCCCAAATGGATAAGTCCATCTATACCTAATTTTTTCATCTGGCAACTTAGTGGTTACCGGCCTGAGCAGTTGCCGTTGTGCGAGCGTGGATGGCGATACATCCTGAAAGATGGCGCAGGAGTGGCCCTGAAACAATAGAGTTTTTCTTCCTCGGCGCCTGCATAACCGCTTCCTTGACTTTAAAGGAATGAAACTTTGCGAGGACATCCTGTGCTCTTCTTCTCTTCATGCTGTAGTGGACCCACTCGGTGGGCCCTGTCCAACTTTATTTTAAGAGTCTGTGGGGCTAGGATCTCCGAGAACAAACCTACCAGGAAGGCCTCAAGGTCCCATCCCTGTGCGCCCTACTCCAGGTCCCTTAAGAGTAGATTCTCCCTCCGTGCCCTGTTCGAGATCTTCCGCCTTGAGTTGCGCTTGCATCAACTGGTCTTTGAGTGAGTGCACATCTTCTCGGAGCTCACTAGACAATTGAGCCTGCTTCTGGTGTTGTGTTTCGAGGTTGACGATTCTCGTGCCCACGGAATCAACATCTTGTTGAAGGGAGGCCAAGCGGTCCGACAGGTCCGACCGAAACTGGTCTATAGAAGATTTAATATCCTGGCTAATATCAGTACGGAGTTAATCTTTGAAGTCTTTGAGCATAGTCAAAAGGTCAGTCTTTGTGAGAGCCATTGCCGATGCACTGGCGTCACGCCGGAGGGTTGGAAGTTTGTCTGCGGCGTAGAAAAAATTTGAAAGACTATTCGAAGGCTTGCCTGTTGATTTCTTAGGCGGCATAAGGCTGAAACCCTCAAAACAGAGTGGATACGTCAGGAATGGTGCAAGCAATATGGTATCTGCAGGCCGTCATGGGGGAACTGCAGCTTTCGTTGGGGGAGAATCACTCTCCGGAGCCAGGATAAGGTCCTACACCGGTTCGAGACTCCCTGTCGTCCAAATACAAATGGACAAGTACCTCCGCTGCAAGAAGTCCCATGAGCCGACGTGGTCTGGTGCACAGAGAGAGGCCAACAGAGCCGCTTCCCCGTCTAAAGTACGCTCCGGTGAGGATGGATCCACAAGGGGTAGCGCAGGACCCCCATGCAACTGCCGGCCGTTCGTTGGGTAAGCTCACCCCCAGTCTTTGAATCAGGGACCATAGGGTACCGCTGCTGGTATGTGAGGCAGTGATGGGCAGAAACACCGACGATAAGCTCCTAGGCGAGGTAACAAGGCATGCAGGGATAGCAGAGTTAATTGATCCCAACTACCTGGGAACATCAAGTTGCAACAGGGCTAGAAGCAGGGATGACCAATTTCACCGCCTTCCGGGGAATTGCGGCCGCCATCTTAGAGTCAGGCAGGGGTGAAACTGCAGCGTACGATCGCCTCGTGGTCAGCGATTCTGCCTTCTTCAATGCCCCACGACAGACGCTACCTGAATTATGGCAAGCCTCCTCAATGGAGCATCATCTTTGGTGCATCGTCAGCAATCGGAAACCACTCTCTTTCACAGGCGCCGCGCCACAAATTTGCGCAGTGCCCGACCTTCCCCGCGGCGGCAGAGCAATCAGGGTGCCTCCAACACTGCTCAGGGCATAGAAGCAGCCTCCGTGGGTGCCCCACACCTTCACACGCTGAGGCCTTCTTTTACGGAGACGCGAGGTGTCTAGAGCCGCTGATAAGAGCACGGAAGGCGCGCGCGACTGGGAGCCGAGACGGATTAAGTCCGGTCGGCCATCTTGCCCGGCCACGCCCGGGTGATGTCATGTTCTGAGGTTACACATGCCACCCTGTTGCCTTACAAGGTTAGGGGTACAGATGAGCTAGCCATGACTACGGCCAACATATCCTTATGGTGTGCGTGGACTCAGTCTCGTTCAATCTTGATGTTTATGTATGTCCACTTCTTACTGTGAATCGTACAACAGTCTTCTTCTTAGGGCTCTGCTATAGCCAGAGATTCCAGCTCTGTGTTCCTCCTCTGGGTCCTTCTCACTTTGAGGCTTCAAAGTGGAATATTAAATCCCTTGTGGGTATTGTTGAACGACTTTTCCAGTCTCAAAATGGCCTGCATTTTGGGCTAGAGCCTGCCCTTTTCCTCTTGATGTTGAGCGCTCGCTGTTTGGCTTTGAGGTACTCCTCTCTGGCACAGAGTCCTTCATTTCCTGAGGCAATTTTGTCCTGCTCATGCCCCCAATCCCGTTTTGAGTCCAAGCCATATCCGTTGTTTTACCACCAATGGTGTCTTTTGACCCTTGACAGTTGGGGTTCTTTACGTTTGCACTTGCCCTTGATCACTTTTGGCTTCAGTGTCGGGCAGCCTTGCAGGACTTTGTGTACCAGTCCTTTGGCTCCGCCCCAACGAGCACCTGTGGTGCTATATTTTGCTTCTTTGCCTCTCTTTCTTAGGACATCCTCTTCACCATCTTCTCCATCACTGTTTTGGTAATTTCCTTGAGGTTTGAGCCCTCCTGCGGTCCCATCTTAGTTTCCTCGAGGCTCTCATCTCTCGACAGCCCTTGGTTTTCTGCTGTGACTGTGCCAAGACATTAGTATACATATATCTCCCTCCCTCCCTCCCTCTCTCCCTCCCTCCCTCATCTACAGGGTCTTGGATAGGAACTCCACACGCACATCACAGCCCTCTTAGCTGTGGTCCTACGGCAAAGAAAGGTTCCAAACCTCGTGCCTGTCCTTCTGGGTAAACTGGGGGGGGAGGGGGGCACTTGGGGTAAAATCTAAATGGGGTAATGCCCATACCAGATGTTCATTGTCTGACCCTCATAGTTTATGTCCTTCCGATCAAGAAATCTCAAAAACTCTTCATTTTATCCAGATGGAAACTGTTCCCTCAACATTATTCTTCTACCCTTCGGTTCCCTTCAGGCTTTTTCTTTTTTTGTTAACGATCCCTCAGTGAAATTTCGATTTTCCCTTGAATATCTTCTGTGCTGTTAGCTGCTTTTCCAGACCAAATGGCAGAAAAAAAGGATCTGAAGATGGTGACCACACAGAGGGATTTCCACTGCATCAGTTTAACATCAAAGAAGGTGGACAGGACACCAAATGGTGGATGTAAGCCACAGAGGGGGAAAAAAGAAATCAGACTACAAGAGTCAATTCCAGTCCCAACTGCTAGGGTGGAATGATGCTCGGCATGTAAATCCAGAAAATATTCATGCTGCAAAACTCTTCTTAATGATGCAGTTGCCAACAAGAAGGTGGCTTTCAGTTTTAAACTTATCTTATGCATTGGTTCGAAAGGTGGCTTAATAAGCCATGCCAAAATCAGGTTTCAACATCACGTAGGGGCTGGTATAGCATGAGGTGGGTATTACCTTCTAATCCATTCAAGGAATTGAATAATAAACGGGATAAAAAAATTGGTCTCTGATCCAAACCTTTGATTAGGCTAAAATTGCAGACAGAGTCTCATCAGCATTCAATTTTCTGCTGAATTTAAATATTGGTAATGCGGTTTCAGGAGTAATGCTACCAGTTGAAGCCTGTGAAGATTGAGGTGATAAGATTGCATTTTTAACAAGTCTTTGTATGGTGGCAGTTTGGGCAATTTTAACAGATGTGAGTACCATGTTTCTCACGCACAGTTTTCAGAATGGTCTTCATAAAGGACATTTTGAATAATAAAACATGATTAAAGTAGCAGCATAATTGGGAAAACAGAAGCAAATACCCCTTACCAACATTTTGTTTCTGTGTAACTGCATACAGGCATTACCACCCTCAAAGTTTTGGCATTTCACAAAATAGTGCACCACACAGGTTGAATATCCTTTCCAGCAGTGCTTTTGTTTTTTTATCTCACCCTCGCGTGATGTTCATACTTGCCTACTTAAAGGTGTGTAGGCTGTCCTCTTGTGGCAGGTAGTTTTCTACAAGTGTTATATTACTTTGTATTACCCAATGCCAGATTTCTTGTGCCAGTTGGCAAGGTCTTGCCATTCCGTTTGTTTAGCTAGACTGCATCCTGAGAAGACCACCATTGACAATCCAGAGTATGGTGCATTTCTAGTGATGGTGGCTGTTGGGACTAGTGTTTTGAAACGTCTGCCCATTCATATAGATCATTGTCTGTCCTCTATTTCAGTGTCTTTTACACTTTATTTGTAGCAAAAATGACATCTTCCTATACCGTCTGAACCTGAAATAATGGGTGGTTTTATCATTCTTAAATGGACTCATGACTTGCATATGGAATTAGGGGAATACAGGACACTCATATCCCTCAATAATCTCACCCGTTGCTCCGGGATCCCTTTCCCACCAAACCAGTTCCTAGAAAGCAACTATAGAATACTTGTCAATTCAACACCACACAGTTCTTTGATGTGTAGTCATAGATAAATTATAGCTATTTTTCAGCTTGACTTCTCTGTACGTGTATTCTTTAAAGCATGGCACACTTATCTACTAAACAGGATGTCGCAACATTGCAAGGTGGAAACGGGTCAGGGGCAGAATTTTCTCGAGTTTGTCAGTGCTCTATTATTGTGCAAGGCACTATATGAACCTCTGCATGCAACCCCCTCAGTCTAAATATTTAGACCTCCCAGCTTCCTTTCGATAAAAGACAATTCTTATTTCAAGATATTGGAAAAATTGCTCTCTGTGTTGAAAGACATGTATGGCTCAATGAAAGGATACAAGACGTTTTTCTAGGTCTTGAGGCAGGCAGGGAATAATGAGGAATGGGTACTATTTACCCCTGGTGTCTTAAGGACACTAATTCCCTCGACCATGTACTCCTTTAGTACTAAAGCCTCTAAATTGGTAGCTTGGATGAGATATCAAAGTTTATTTGCAGTGGTGGCAATAGGTTTAAAATACAGTACGACAGTAACTGCACAATAAAATACATAAAGAAATATGATCACATCTCTCCCATACTGATGGAACTCCATTTGCTCCCCCTGCCGACCCCTCCCATCTTCAAAACCAGCTGCATCATTTACAAAGCCATCATGACAGGCACACCCGCTTTATCTTGCAGACAATCTCGCGATCTCTAGTGGTTCACAGAACACCCGCTGCCTGAGACTCCATCAGACTGTTAAAAATACAATTATTAAAAACAAATTATTTAAAGATTACAATGTATTCTTGTCCACAAACCAACCACCTCTCCCATCACTTATTAACGTCCTGCTGGTATTTAGCCCGGCACATCACTCTGCTGCCCTTTGGCTGGGTTCATCCTGTAAAAATACCATATACATGTCCAGCCACAGCTACATCTTGTTAAAATAAAATAAAAAAAGACTAAACATTGACTTACAGGATGAAAATGTATGACAGCTAAAATAAGAAACTTCTAATCCTCAAGACACCACCTGGGGCTGAGATAAGACTGCAGATATTCTACAGGTTAACTAATTAGGTGTTAATTTATTTTAGAATTAAATCATATAGCCATTGTTATCCCATGGAAGTGACTCACAAAGACTTAGGCAGACTTGGAATTTCATCATATTTCTTTGGTTTACTCCTGTTCTTCAGTTCCCACACTCTGCTCAATGGACATCAAAACTGCTGTCACAGTAAAGGGTAAACAGTTTTGAATCAGAAGGGTATCAAGTAGACCAGATCCCCGGCTGGTGTTCTTGTAACTAGAATTAAAGGCAACACCAATTATTCAGGTCTAGTCTAGTCTTACACCCTCTTTTTTTCCTGACACTGTGGATTTGGAGTTTTCTGTGATTCTGCTCAAATGTTGGCGCTCTATTGGTGATGGATTTTTGTCTTTTTATAATCCCAGTCCATGTTTAGAATGCCATGGAGGTTTGGGAGACACAATGCTATCTTGTGGTGGTCAACAACGATGGTCTACAACTTTAGGGTCTCATATCTTAGAAAAAGCCTGTTGCAGTCAAGCTTTCCAGTGTCAAGAGGTAGGGACTCCTGGGACTAAAGGAATTCACTGCAAAGGGTGACATTCACCAGGAGCTGGCACACCACTGTTTGGGCGTAGTGAACAGCAAATTGTGTAACCATGATAGCTTGTGGACTGTACCGGTTGTAGACACTGGGTCCAACAGTGACCAGGCCAGAACAGTGATGGGGTCCCCTTGAATCAATGATGCAATACAAGAAAGGACACACTAGTGTGCTGCTTGGCCTGGAAATAAAAAGATCTAGTTAACGCACAGTTTCAAAAGGAGTTGTAGAGACATTGAATGTTACACTCACTGTCCACCACTAGGTCTTAGGTCCAGGTGCTCACTACTGGGCTATGGACCAAGCATGTAGAGGGGCAGGTCAAGACGGCAATCAATGCAGGTTCACCACTAGGTAGTCCATCAGAGTCTCCAGAATACCATAGAATCTCATGAAGGAGATTATAATCTTGCTCTCGGGTCAGTCTAGGTTTTGGAAATTTTGCAGTTTCGGCAGGGCCACCCCAGATTTCTGTGTCTTCTGCTGAATCCTATATTTTTCTTATTGTAGAACTCTGTGCTCCTTACCCCTACTAACCAGTAGTAAAGTGCTTGTGCTCCTCCTTTCTACATGAGGTCATTGGTGTACACCGGATTGGCATATTTAGCTTACTCATAAGTCCCTAGTTTATGGTACTGAGGTGTACCTAGAGCCTATATGTTAAATGTTACAAGTGGACTACAGCATCCACTGCGCTATCCGCTACAGTGACAATGTAAATATGACTGTAGGCCTGACACCAGCAGCCTGGCTGTGCACGTGTGAATAGCAAATTTGACCTGTCAAACTAACCCTTTTTTTATGACGGGCCTAAACCGTCCTTTTAAATATTTATAAGTCACTCCAATGTAGGCCTTTTTTCCCCGTCGGTCAGAGTGCATTTTCTTTAAAAAGACATGTAACTGTTTAATGCTATACACGTCCCTACAGTGAAAATAACCCTGAAAGCTATTTTTACTGTAGCAGGGTTGGCTGTTCCATAGGAAAGCCTTGAGGTACAGTATTAAGTTTCACTAATGTCATCTCCTCCTAGGAAACAGTTACAAATTAAAAATTTTGACTTTTTGAAACCTTTATTACAAGCCTAATTCACTGGTGAAGTCAGATTTGAGATAAATACTTTGGAAAGATGAGTTTTAGAAAGTAGCTTTGTCCTGCTTGACGTTCCTGGAAGCTAAATCTGCAGTTTGCTCTCACCCTCTTCCAGCCAGTAATTAGCATTTCTGTGGGCATGAGGGAGGTATGAACTTCCTCATAGGATAGGGACAAAAGGCTTTGGGAGTGGGGAGGTGGTGTTGTTGTGTCCTTCACTTGGCCAAGTACTTGATTATTTTCAAAGAGGTCTACTCTGTCACGAGCAGATATAGCCAAACCCAGGCCTGTACCTTTCTATTGTCCACCAAGCAAGAACGGCCTCCATCACGGCAGGTCTATTGTTGACATCATAGTGTCCGATTCTGATGAAGTGTCAACCTGCTGGAATGTCTGATGGGGTTTTTCATGCAACATTTGGGACAAACTTCAAAGGAAGGAACCAGAAAGTTGGAAGTACAAGGAAAGTACAGTACTGTGGTAGAGAATTCAATGTTAGGGCGGATGATCCAGAACCACGACGAGACAAAGTTTGTCCCAAGGTTCAAGAACCGGTTATGAACAGAACCAGACAGGGTGTCGCAAGACCTAGATGGAGAGTCCGGAGGTCAAAGGGAGCAAGAGGCCCAGAATGGGCAGTGGGCAATGTCTCAATCACGAAGGTGTGTCGGAAAAGAGAGCCCACCAAGGGGATCAAGGCCCCAGAACCGGAAGGGGACAAAGTCCCCAGAATTAGTACCGGGAGTGGACAAAGGAGGTCCCAGGACCGGAAGGGGACAAAGGCCCCAGAATCAGTACCGGGAGTGGACAAAGGAGGTCCCAGGACCGGAAGGGGACAAAGGCCCCAGAATCAGTACCGGGAGTGGACAAAGGAGGTCCCAGGACCGGGAGAGTTCACAACCGAGATTCGTGACGGACATTAGTTTCAGTACCACGACAGAAAAATCGTGAGAAGGTGGTTCCCTGAACCGAGACAAATGTTCTGCGACTAGAACCGGGCCTTATAGCCCACAGTACTGAGACACATTGTTCACAAAAAAAAATTATTAACAGTAACTTAGAGGCCCGAACCACAACAAGAGGCCCATAACCCGAGAAGGAGAACCAGAACCGAGACACCTGGTCCAGAACTTCAACTTGGACTGTAAGAGAACTGGCTCCAACTTTTTCTTCGGGAACATCCTTCCAGAACTTTTTGAGTGTTGGAGGCACTTGTTGAACTGTCCTATCTTCAACAATTAGCGGAAAGCCGCGACGGACAAAGACTGATCGGAGAAAGTAAACAGTCTCTTCCAGTTTTTGCTGGCCACAATGACGGATTGTAGAGGGTAGAGTAGCTCTTCATGTTTTGTCAATTGAAAGGGAGAAGGTGGTCATCATGATCCTTATTATGATCCTGTTCCTTTGCCTTCGTGATCTGGAAGTCCAGGAGGTTGCTGACCTCCTACGTGTTTATGTTTCCTTTCTTGTTGTTTTCCATGCCTTAACCTCTTACTATGTGTTTGAGTCTTTCATTTTTGTTTTCTCTGTAAAGGAAGAAGATATGTTGTATATTTCTGCTTCCTACATTATGGCTACTTGGTGTCAGTAGTCCCTCCTTTGTATTTTCACCTTCCCAACCTCCCATAGTACCTATGAGTGTTCTAACTTGTATGTGAAAGTTCCAGTATGGGCAGTTGATGGTCTGGTCAGCTGGCGAGGTATAATGCTCTGCTGTACTATCTTAATAAATCTATCTTGTAACTTGAAGATGTGTCCTGCTACCTACCTGAACTACTTACAACAAAGCTCTCTTACACTGGGCTGTTCAGTTCCTCTTTTTGTCACTAAGAGTAGTTGTTTCAGCCTTCTCCTCTACTAATAGACCTAGGCTCAGCTTCAGGACCACATTTTTCTCTGAGCTGGCTCAGCTGAGCTTCCAAAAGTGCATCATCTTTAATTTTTGGGGATTCCATCCATCCACTGGAAAGTGGAGGCACTAGCAGAATCCAATGCACATGCACCTTGGAATTCAAGCTAAAACCCTAACTTGAACTCCCTGTATTAGGTCACTTTTGTACCCCAGAGGGATGTGGATTGGGAAGTCATAGCCCAGAGACTCCATGCGGGGTCAAGGTGATGCTGAAGCGTTAGGGGATGACTCTGCTGAGGCAGTCATGCTGTGAGGAAAATCTGAGCTGAAGTGGTTTGCAGCTCAGAAACCAAGTGCACATTAAATTACTTTATGGTCTCTGCGGTGCATAGCCCCAGACCTTCTGAACAGATAATGATATTGGAATCACTTCAACCCAGCCTGGAGTGTTAGCTGATCAAATACATTTAGGAATTTTCTGGAGCTTCTCTAATGCAGCTAATTCAATAAGAGCTTTCCTTCATCCAGAAGGAATGCAGTTTTCCTCTGCTTTCCTTATCAAAAGAATAATAGTAACTGGCCATGTTCCCCATTGCCTTCTGTCATATCTTGCAAACTAAGCCACCAAATAGGTTTTATTAAATGTTTGGAAGGCTGTACAGCACACTTGTCTACTCCATCTACCTATTATGTTTTGATTTCTAGGAACCTCACGGTGGATACGAAGTTAAACTGGCCTTCTCATAGTGGTTTTTGCAACGAGTAAGTCCACTTTAGAATGTCCGTGGACATGTCTGGGGAGCTCTGGGGGTGGTAGCAATGTGGAATTTTATAACATCTCGATGAGTCAGGAATATGTGGAGCAGCTCTTACATGGATCATCTTTTTCCTCAGAGGCACATCTCCAAACCCTCCAACATGATCTGCAACGTCCCCCAGAGATCTTTTCGCAGCCCACTGCTCTTCATCATCAACAAGACCCCACTTGCCAACATTGTCAGAAAACACCTAGTCTCAACATCATTTTTTACACTGAACACACAGATCATACTCTCTAACCCCCCCCCCAACAACCCCCTAGAAACCGCCAGCACCCGAGCAAAGGTCTTCACCCTCTGGATTAACTCAAAGTGCCTAAAGTTCAACTCCGAGAAGACTGAGGTGGAACTCTTCGGAAGAGATCACACACTCTGGTCCTTGGCCTGGTGGCAATCTGAACTGGGACCAACCCCAACCCTGTCCAGCCAAATCAGGAATCTAGGGATCATGACTGAAGCATGTATCTCTATCCAGCAAGGTTAACTCAATCACCTCCGGTGGCTTTCAAACCCTCAAGCCCTCAAGAGAGTCTTGAGATGGATTCCTCTTGACACTAGTTGATCCATCACCCAAGCCATACTACTGGATCATGCTGTACATAGGAATCAATGCCCATCTTACCAAGAGGCTCCAGATCATCCAGAACGCAGCAGGCAGACTCCCTCTCAACCTCCCACTCCGCAACCACATATACATTTACCTCAAAGACCTCCACTGGCTTGCCATCCACAAGTGCACCATTTTCAAACCACTCACACACTGACACACACACAAAGGGTTGCACAACCTAGGTCCCACTAACCTGAGTAACCACATCAAAATTCACACTCCCAACAGACACCTTTGCTCTACTAGCCTTCTGCTCACTTCCGTACCACACACCTTAAGAGCCCGAGCTGGCAGCCGCTCCTTCTTGTGACTGGCTCCTAAAGCCTAGTGCAAACTCCACTTTCTCATTAGCACCACCAGCTCAGTCCTATATTTCCACAAGAAACTTAAACAATAGCTATTTGTTGCAATAAATCCTAATTTACTTCAACTACCTGTTTCCTGACTTTACACTCTTACAATACACCCCAGATAGGGCTCCTTCCCCTTCTCAAAAGCACCAGGATACACAGCCGGGTGATATACGTGCTCAGCAAATACACATATCATAACAAGGGAATTTCTCCACATGGGAAAATATTTCTTACTGCAGAAATAAATAAATAGGCAAGTGAATTTATAACTGCTGAGCAGATTTCCCATCAGCATATATACACATATGTATTTGCTCATGTAAACATTGAATTCACAAATGTTTGCTAGGTGTACACCTGGAAACTTACAGCTTTTGCAGGTTTCCGTACCTTTTGCTATAATCTCTTGTGAATTCCTGAAAGTTGCAAATCTGCAGAATGTCAATGACCTGGGGAGGGGGGTGGGGGGGGGGGGAGATTTCTGTAAAAACTGGGCCAGTATTAGTTTTGTGCATCCCATATTGGTAGCACACGGATTACCCGCTATTCTTTTTAATCACTGGCATGCATCAAACATGTTTGATTAAATTATTTGTTCGAAAAAAATGCACTGTAGTTCAGTAAAACGATCTTCAACCTTATTGTAAAGTTTTTTTTTAAGTTTCAATAATTATTGGGCATATTTTATTTTGAAAACAAATTTGACAACAGTTTAGCAAACCTGTCTGCAACCTTCATCATTTTTGTCTCAGTTGCAAATATCTTTGGGGTACATGGTTTGCTTTCCAAATAAGAACACCATTCTGCATGTATTATAAAGCAACATTCTGGAGCAGTATAAATAGCCACAAACTGGTACATTTTGCAAAAATATACACCTTTTTCTCTTGAAAGCACAGTCATAAATGCAATCTGAGCTTAGAGCCGACTGTATATCCTAAAAATGCTCACCCCAACAGTAAAGAATTTTCAGTAAAGAAACATGTATACCATTTTAAACATCGGACATAGAGATGCATATTTTTTCTTAATAGCAGACAATTCTCTTTCTCAAAAACATACAGTGGCACTGTAAACTGATATCCAAATTGTTTATACTGCAAAGGTTGGCTATTCGACTGAACAAAATTAACATGCAGACATTTTGTCCTCAACTCCAAACACTATATCCAGTGTGGTAGGGATAGGACTTCCACGCCTCTGGTCTGGCTCTTGTTTCTTCTTTGGGCGTTAGACACAGTAATGAAAAGGTCTTTAGCAGTTTGAAGTAGATCTGCAGTCAGTGACAAAAAGGTGTTTGCTGTCTGTGCAGATTCTAGAGGTTTTACTAGAGGTTTCTCTGTGGAAGGTTTCTGAATAAAATAGCTCATCTTGGCAGTACTTCTGAACCAGGACACTGAATACAATTTTGTCATCTGTGAGAAACGATCCTCATCAGAGAATCTCCTCCATATATAGTGAATCTATTCTGAAGCCAATCTATACATTTTTGTGTTTTCTTTCAGATAAAAAGGTCATTAATTATGTTAAGATATGCACAGTCTTCAGTCTCAATTCTTAGAATATCAGGCCATATTAAATATTGCTTTCTCTCTCACAAGAGTTGCCTCTATCATTGAAAAATTCTGGTCCATTGGAATATCAAGCAGCAATATATTTAGCACCGTATAGAACATTGGATTGTGTCCAAGAGTGGAGTGGCATTCAATCAATCAGAGAATTGTAAGCGCGCTTCTCACCTGTGAGGGTCTCAAGGCGCTGAGTGGGGGTCCGTAGATCTGTTTAGCCGGAGAGCCAGGTCTTGAGGGTCTTCTTGAAGGTGTTCAAGAAGGGGGCGGGTCTGATGTCTGCTGGTAGCACGTTCTAGGTCTTGGCTGCAATGTGAGAGAAGGATCTTCCACCTGCTCTGGCTCCATGGATGCGTGGGGTTTTGGCCAGTGCCAGATTGGAAGATTAAAGGTTTCTTTTGGGTATGTGGAAGTTGATTCTGTCATGGAGGTATTTGGGCCCGTTGTTGTGTAGGCATTTGTAGGCGTGAGTGAGGATTTTGAAAGTGACTCTTTACTCCACTGGGAGCCAGTGGGGACTTCATAGGTGTTGGCTGATGCGTTTGTGTCGGGGGATGCCGAGGACGAGTCTGGCGGCGGTGTTCTGCATTGTCTGGAGTTTGTGGAGTAGGGACTTATTGATGCCGGCGTAGAGTGTGTTTCCATAGTCCCGTCTGCTGGTGATGAGTGCGTGGGTGACAGTCTTCCTTGACTCAGGGGGGATCCACTTGAAGGTCTTGCGGAGGGTGTTGAAGCAGCTCAGAGGTGACGGTGTTGAACTGTCAGTTCATGGTGAGTGATGAGTCAAGTACGATGCCGAAGTTCTTGCCATGGTCTGAGGGGGTAGGTGGGCTTCCGAGGGTGGTCGGCCATCAGGTGCTGTCCCATGCAAAAGGGGTGGTGACGAGGACTTCTGTCTTCTCGGCGTTGACCTTCAGGCAGCTGTTGGTCATCCAGACTGAGACGTCTTTCATTCCTTTCTGGAAGTTGAGTTTGGCAGTGGTGGGGTCTTTGGTGAGGGAGAGGAAGAGCTGGGTGTCGTCAGCTCATCGTAAGATACGATGTTGAGGCTGTGTTGTCGATTGATGGCTGCGAGGGGGGCCATGTAGATGTTGAAGAGGGTGAGGCTCAAGGATGAAACCTGTGGGACTCCGCAGGTAATTTTCGTGGGGCCAGAGAGGAAGGGTGGGAGTATGATCCTTTGGTTTTTTCCATTGAGGAATGATACACTTCAGGGCTGTTCCTTGTATACCTCCGTCATGTAGTCTGGCGACTAGTGTACGTTGAGAGACTGTGTCGAAGGCCGCTGATAGGTCGAGTAGAATGAGTGGCCTTGGTCCAGGAGGGTGCGAATGTCGTCTGTGGCGTCGAGTAGGGCAGTCTCGGTGCTGTTGCTATTTCGGAATCTGGATTGTGACAGGTCGAGGACGGCATTCTCTTCAATAATTTGTGTCAGTTTCCTGTTGACAGTTTTCTCTGCAACTTTGGCTGCAAAAGGGAGGAGCGCGATAGTTCAGGAGGTCAGTGGGGTCAGCTGTAGGCTTCTCGAGCAGGGGTCGGACTTCTGCGCGCTTCCAGTCATCTGGGAAGGTGCCCGTTTTGAAGGTGGTTTTGATGGTGCTTTGTAGTTCGGGTGAGATTGCGGCCGCAGCTCTGTGGTAGATGTGAGAGGGGCAGGGGTCAGTGCCACCCCCCCGAATCCAGTTGGAGATGGTGGGCTGGCTGGTGTTTCTGGGGGGCAGGGGCCATCTGTGGCACCTGGTGGATGGTCGATGAAGTTGTTGTATAGGTTTTTGATCTTGAGGTGGAAATAGGTTCCAAACTTGCTGCAGAGGTCTTGGGATGGGGTGATGTCTTTGGCTTCGCTGAGTGGGTTGGTGAATTCTTAAATGACACTGAAAATTTCCTTGGAGTTGGCCAGGATTTTGTTGTGGATGAAGTTCCTCTTGGTGGCTCTGATCTGGTTGTGGTAGTCAGTCATGGCGTCCTTGTAGGAGGTGTGGTTTTTAGTTGTCTTGGTGTTTCTCCAGTTCTTCTCCAGGAGTCTGCAGGTGCACCTGGCTTCTTAGAGAGCGGTAGTGAACCAGGTGGCTTTCCTGGAGCGTTGTCTGTCGGGGTTGCGTAGCGGGCAAGCTGGTCTGCGCAGTTGGAGATCCAGGTGTGGAGTTCTCTGGCTGCGTCGTTTGCGTCAGGTGCCCAGGTGTGGTTGTATCGGGTGAGGGTGGAGTTAAGTTGCTCATCGGTAACCTTGCTCCAGTTCCTTCATGGTGGGCGTGGGGCTGGTTAGAGTGCCTTGGGTTTGTTGATGGGGAAGTGTACGCAGTGGTGGTCGGTCCATGGCGGTCGCGTTGTGTAGCTGAATTGGACACTGTTTCCTTCCGCGAAGATGGGGGTCAAGGGTGTGTCCTGCTCTGTGGGTCTGTGTGCTGACGAGTAGTTTAAGTCCGATGCTGACAAGGTTGTCACGAGGATAGTGGATTTGGGGTCGCTGGGGTTGTCTAGGTGAAAGTTCAAGTCTCCAATGAGTATGTAGTTTGCTGAGGCGATGGCGTGGAGTGCGATGAAGTCGGTGATGGTGGTGGCGAAGGGTGTTTGGGGGTCTGTAGATGAGGGTTCCTCGGAGTGTGGCTTTGGGTGTGGTATGGCTCTGGAAGTGGAGGTGTTTGGTGGAGAGGAAGGTTTCACTGGGAGGTGCTGAGGCGGAGGGTGCTTCTGTGGGCGATGGCGAGGCCCCCTCCTGGGTGGTTGGGGTGGTCTTTCCTCTGGATCTTGTATCCATCTGGGATGGCGGTGCGGATGTCGGGGGCGGAGGAAGCGTTGGTCCAGATCTCTGTGAAGAAGGCGATGTCGGGCAAGAGAGAGTCAAGTAGGTTCCAGATGTCCATGACGTGTCTGTGTACGGAGCGTACGTTGAGGAGGATGCATTTTAGGGCGTCGCTGGCTGGTGCTGGCATCTGCTGTGTGATGGAGGCCGGGGTAGCATTGAGGGTCTGGCAGCAGTGGAGGCAGGAGAACTGGCCATGGGTCGTGTTTGGCGAGGCCTGTTGGCATTCTCTAAGTCTTCCAGGGTTGAGTGCGAGGATGGTTGTGTCATAGTGATGGGTAGTGAGAGGTCCAGGGTTCCTGGCGCTGGCCGCAGTCGGGCGCAGAAGGGCTTGCTTTTGGCCCACCGGCTGCGCGCGACCGCTCAGCGGCTGCCATTAAGTAGGGGAGGTGGGAGGGAGAAAAGACTGGGAGGCGGGAGCGGGGAAATTCCAGGTAGGAATTCCCAAGGAATTCCGGGGGAGGGGCAGCAGCGGCGAAAGGAACAGGCAGGTACGAGAAAATAAAAAAGTGGTAGATTTAGAGCAAGACCCAGATGGCCACAATAACAGTGGCACAACAGGGAATAATTCAAGAAAGAAACGGCTGAGAGAGGTTACGGTGGTTGCAGGCAGTCTGGTCCCAGTTGGAGCGGAGCGCGCAGCAGGCGCAGGTGCGGGCAGCAGCCTCGAACCTCCCAAGTAAGAGTTCGGGTCTGGCGGCAGGAGGCGGCACAGCAGAGCTGCGGGGAGAGAGTGGACCTAGACTGAGGGCCGGAGCCCGGAATTGAAACCTGTTGAAGGCGTGGCTTCAGAACAAAATAGTTACCTGTAGGAGTAGTTTGCAGTTAAATAATTTTCTGGATTTGCATGCTGTGCATTATTTCAATTCTTCTGCTATCTCTTTTGTTTTTGTTTCCTGGGCGACCATTTCGTGTAGTAGTCCTTCCCCGTTCACCTGCTCAAGGAGACAGTTTATTTGGTCATCATCTTCAGATTCTTTTTTTCCCGTCTGTTGGCAACCTTGTTTTGTGGTGGCTTCCTTGAACTTATTTTCTTTGTTTCTTATGGTTTTCCCATAATCCTTATTTCCAGGGAGAGGAGAGGGTCACATGTGAAGCCAAAAAAACTCTTCAAGCTGCAATACTACTCCTACAGGTAAGTAACCATTTCGTTTCTGGATTCAAATGCTGTGAATTGATGATATAGCTATATTGTTTTCCCCTAGGAGGCTGGATCGAAAGGAGTATGGAGAGGAAAACAGAAGCTTTAGCAACTTTGATCCTACTTGAGTTTCCTTATTCACTTGAATGTCCAAGCAGTAATGTTTTGTGAACATATGTCCAGAAGTTCATGTGGCTGCCATATAGAGGTTTTTAATGGATATGTTGCCAGAGTGGCTCCCCTTTTCCCCTCAGAGAATGGATCTTTGGTCTTTGTTAGCCATATGCCAGCTGACTGGTAGTATATTTGGATAGTTTTCACAATCCATCTTGCGAAGGTTCCTTTAGCGACTGTTGCACCCTTGTTGCTCATGGCAAATGAGGCAAAGAACTGGTTTGTCTTCTTGATCGCTCTTGTTTTCTATAACACATTACTGCCTTATTACGCCTAGCCTGTGTAGGGTTCTCTCTGCCTGTCTTAGGGTTTTGGAAGAAGGCTAGTAGCTGCAGTGATTGGTTCACAGGGAAAAGGGAAATTACCTTTGGTAGAAATTGTAGGTTTGTCCTCATTACCACTCCGTCTTTAAGGATCTGTAGGTAGGGTTCTTGTTTTGTGAGCACTTGTAGTGCTATAACCCTTCTTATGGAGGTGACCGAGATTAGAAGGCTATCGTGAGAGTTAGGTTTTGAGATCGGCTTTGTGCGTCGGCTCAAAAGGGCTAGCGATGAGCTGAGTCAGTACTAGGTTCAGGGTCTAAAGTGATGTGGGCACTATTGGTGGTGGGGTTATTCTTTTTGCCCCCTCCAGGAACCTTTTATTTTGAAGTAACGTGTACCCTTGATTTAACTGGTGTAATGGACTATGGCTGAGAGGTTCACCTTTAGAGAAGCTTATGACCACCCTCATCTAGCAGATGGGCAAGTTACTTAAGCACTGTGATGTCTTGAGAACACCAGTTTTTGACCCCTTGTTTGCTGCACTAGTTTGTGAATCCGCTCCATTTTGCAGTGTAGCATGTCATTGTTTTTCCTCTTCTTGCTTCCTTAAGTATCTCCATGCTCCTGTGTGGTAGATCTAAGATTGTTAAATTCTACTTATAAAAAACGATACTGGGTGGTACATTTGCCCTCCTTTCATCATTTTATAAGCCCATGTGCAGAGGCAGTTTCATTATTTTGTCCTGTGCCATTTCTACCTGCTCAGAGAACCATGACTCTCTGGCCCATTTTGGGGCAATCAGAATTAGTATCAGAAGGGCCTGTCTGCGTCTGTTCAGTGTCAGCGGCATTATTAGAATTTGCAGAAATGCATACACAAATCTCCCTGACCAGTTTATTGGCAGGGCATTCCTCTCTGACCCCTCTTGTGGGTAACTGGATGTGCATTTTTGGCATTTTGCATTTGCTTGTGTTGCGAAAAAGTCTATCTTTGGTGTTCCCTGTTCTCCAGTATTTGCCATTTCAGTTTTCACTCATGTGAGAAGTTTTATTGTCTACTTAGCCTGTCCACTTCTGTGTTGAGGTCTATCGTGACCATGAAGTCCCCAATCTGCAACTGCGGTAGCACCTCCTGCAGGGAGGTCATTTTGAATTTCTGTGTTCTTATGAATGTGTTCAGGAACCTGAGGTCCAGAATGGGTCTCATTGTCTCGTCGACCTTTGGCACGAGGAAATACGTTAAGTATATTCCCTGGTCTCTTTCTTTGAAGGGAACCCGTTCTATGGCCTCCTTCTGTAGGAGCTCTCTTGCTTCTTCCTGAAGCCGCTGTAGCTGTTCGTTTGCTAGTGGCTTTCGCTTTGGTCTCCTGCTTGTTGGCCTCCCCTCCAACTCTAAGCAGTACCCGAATTGGATGATGTTTAGTATCCATTTGTCTGATGTGATCTCTCTCCATTCCTGGAGGTAGAGTCTTAATCTTCCACCCACTGGTGTTATGTGGTGGTAGTTGTCCATTGTGTCCTGACCCCTTTGTACGTGCTGCCCCCTGGGATCCTTTCTGTTGGCGGGCGCACGGATGTTTCTGAAGTCATTTAGAGGCGGGCTGCTGGCCCCCTCTTTTATGCTGTCCTCGTCCATTTCCTCTCCCTCGAAAGGACTGGCCCCTTGACTGGTACTGCCAGGACTGCTTCTGTTGACCCTGTTGCGCCTGCGAGTCCGCCTGGTGCGTCTGTTGGAAAGCCTGGTGTGAAGTACCTGGCTGGTTTCGACCTCTTCCGCCTGGCCTCCGTGACTGGGTGCCCCTCTTGTTGCCTCTGAACTGCAAAGCTCCCATGGATCGTGCAGTTTCATTGTCTTTCTTAAGCTGACTGAGTTTGTCGTCAACTGTTGTCCCGAACAGCGTCTCGCCGTTGAACGGAGTGTTCAAGATGCTGTGTTGCACCTCAGGCGTGAAGCCCGAGATTCTGAGCCATGCGTGTCTTCTTTCCGTGACACCCATCATCATGAGCCTGCTGGAGGTGTCTGCTCCATCCAGGTCCATCTTGAGGCAACAATTTGCCGCATTCTTCCCGTCTTCCACCAGTTTCTCTGCCTTCTGCCTGGCCTCCTGGGGTAGGTCTTTCACGAGCTTTCCTAGCTCCTCCATGATCTGGTACATGTGTCTGTTTATGAGGGCATTGGAATTAGCCATGCGCCATTGGGTCGCGGCATTCCGTTCGATCCTTCTGCCCACTAAGTCCATCCTTTTGCTCTCCTTATCAGGAGGTGGTCCAGAAGTAGTAGTGGCCACGTTAGCCCTCTTCCTTGCTGTGGCCGTGATGATGGAGTCGACTGAGACCACGCCTCGAATGTAGGCCGGGTCCTTTGATGAATGTTTATACTTCTCTTCCGTTCTGGGAGTGACTGCCTTGCATGTTGCGGGCTCCCTGAATGCCTCCATCCCCTGCGCCAAGACGCTGTCGAGCATCGGTAGATACTGGCTCCTTGTTTGCGTGGGGAGTAATGTCTCGAGGAGAAAGTCCGCTTTCTGCTTCTCCTCGTCGAGCTTGAGCTTGAAAGCTGCTGCCGCAGACCTGATCACCGAGTTGTAAGCCCCGATGTCGTCCGGCGGCGATGGTCTCGAGGGGTATTTGTCGACCGCCTCTTCCGGGCTCTCGATGTCGACATCCAGGTAATCCTCCTCCTGCGGGTCAGAGGTGGCCGACTCGGCGTCCAACCTGCTGTCCTCTTCCTCCTCATAGCTGTAAGCTTCGTAGGGATTCTCGTCCTCTTCCTGGTCGTCGACCATTTCGGCGCCAGGCTCATGTTCCTCGACGTGTTAGTCTTCCTCCTCGACCAGTTCTAGCATGGGTGACTTGGTCTTGTGGGGAATCGTGAAGGCTCTCATCTTGGCGTCGAACTCTTTCTTCAGCTGCAAGATGTTTTCCATTTCGGCTTCTAGTCGCCGTTTTTTCTTTTCCATCTCGGCCGCGTTGTCCGCGCCGGATTGTTCGGCCACCCTCTTCGGCGCCTGGCTCGGCTGTGAGAGTTTTGGCGTCGAGGACTTGGACGTCGAACTGGGTTTCGGGTCCCTGTACGGCGTCGAGCCTTTCGGGTCTTTCTCCCTCGACCGGTCCTTTTCGGGGACGATCTTCGACGACTTTTGCTGCTCAACAGCTCTCGGCGCCAGGGACTCCTTCTCAGAGGATCCGGTGGGCCTGTGGGTAGCCGCGGACGCCAGGTGTCTCTGCGTCGGCGCTTTCGGGGTCTTGCCCGTGTTTTTTCGAGACTCAGAGTCTCTCGTGCTCTTGGGGAACGATAAGTCTCCTACCTTATCAGAAGTCTTTGTGTAATCGGTCTCTACGACCGTGTAGCTGTCGTCTTCGGCGGCAGTGTTGTCCTCTTCCTCCGAGGACATCCCCAGCTCGTACAGCGATGGCGTCGGGGCTGTTCCTTGGAGGGTGGCGTGCGCTACCCTCTGGCTCTTCCTCACACGAAGGGTCTTGGAGGCGAAGGCGGAGCAGGCGTTGCAGTCCTCGCTTCTGTGGTCTACCGGTAAGCAAAGGTTGCACACCAGGTGTTGGTCTTTCTGCGCGAACTTGTGGTGGCAGTTAGGGCAGAACTTGAACGGCGTGTTGTCCATCATAGAGTGTTTAGGCCTCCCTGGCCACGCGGACGTCGACGATCGTCGAAGTCCTCGATGATTTCTCCTTCCTTTAGCTGGTCAGTGTTCTGCGAAGTCTTTCGTAGTCTTTTTCTTTCGATGTCTTCTCCAATTTCAATCTTTTCCTAGTACTTTCTCCAAAAATGTCTGGAGCCCAACGGGAACGATCCAGACCCGACCGTGGAAAAAAGAATCTGAAGATGGCGCCCAAGGGTGGGAGCTTCCGCAGGAAGCATGCCGACGTCACCGGAAATACACCCAAGGATGGGTGACGCCGACGCCCACCTGGGCGACGAAAAAAAAACAAAAAACACAAAGAAAAGACTACGAATCCGGACCCAACCACAAGACCGCGGAATATGCACAGCATAGTAAATCCAGAAAGATTCACGCTGCAAAACTTAATGTTTACCAACGTTATCCTCCTTTTGGATAGCCCACTGCTACCTAGGATAGTGGATGCAACCATGTTCTCCCGTTTTTTTAAGGTAGAGCATTGTGGTTGTGTTGTGCATCTGGATTTGGACTTCTTGTCCCTTGACATGTCTTCAAAAAGCCGTTAGTGCCAGAAAAAAAAATCATTTTGCGCTATAGAATGTTTATGTGCTTCACTCGTCCCTCTGGGCTCCATAGGACTCTGATGTTTAATTTACTCATGTGCACTCTACACTCTGTGTGAGATACATGCATTAGGATGGTCACTGATGGAGTTAGGTGTTCGAAAGGCCTGCCCACTGTGATGTTCTTTATGTTACACCTCTCGATCTTCTTTAGTACCTTTGCAATGGCAACCACTAGACCCTCCAAACTTCTGGTGGTCTGTGACATTGTCCTTGTAGCCACTCTTGAAGAGGTTTCGTCTGCAACTGTGCATATGGCACCAGGGGGATGCAGGATGCCAACATGCCCATTACCTTCCCAACAGTTCTCACTGTCAGAGACCATCCCTTCTGGTAAAGTGTTAATCTTAGGAATGCTTCGGCATTGTTTGAGTTCAGTGTTGCTCACAAGAAAAGTATTTTCCCTGTGTGGTGTCAGTAATGATTTGCCCAGGTTTATGGAGAATCCAAGGTTGTAGAGCGTTTGCATGACAGTTCTTATGCTGTTTTGGCACTGTGTGAACGATGATGCTTTCACTAGCCAGCCATCCAGGTAAGGGTATACCTGGATTCTTTACCTTTTCATAAGTGCTGTGACTGTCGCCAGGCACTTTGTGAACACTCTTGGTGCTGATTTTGAATATATGATTATAGCACGCAAACAAGTTCCACGCATGCCAATACTACGTGAATTTAACAACGCAAGAGGTTTTAACACGCTGAAAATTAAAACGAAGTACTTTACCACGCATATAACGTAATGATGTAATTACTTCCATCCTCCATTGAAACAAGCCTCAAAACACTTATACCAAAATAAAAAAAGGACTGCTTTTTTGACGTACACGGCACGTCTTTGGGGGAGGCTCTTTCCTTTTCCTTTTTAATTTATGTTCGTTTTTTTTATAAAGTAGCCTGCTTGTTATTTTTGGGGGGGGAGACCCCCCCCAGCCCCCCTCTGAGCCCCCCCCCGCCACCCCCCCCCATGCCCACGCAGATCGACTTGATGGAATGCCACGCCCGTGGTAAAGACGTCGTGGAAGGCACCCTGCGTGGAAGGCACCCTGCGTGGTAAGTGTCACGTGGTAAACGTTAGTAGTGGTAATGCCTTCGTGGTAAATGCTGTTTCCCGCTGATTTTATCCTGAAGGGAAACACTGAACTTGTGCCTTGTTCGGTCAATGACTAACCATAGGAATTTCTTGTGCTTCTTGTTCATTGGGACAAGCAGTTAGAAATCCTTGTAGTCTATGGCCACAGCATAGTCTCCCTTGCCAAGGAATAGAAGGCCTCCTAAAGTTTTAATGAATTTGTTTAAGGTGCATAGTTCCAGGATCGGTTTGAATGTGTTGTTCTGTTTTGGTACCAAGAAGTAAACTGAGAAGATTCTTTGAAACTCTTGTTATTTTGGTACCCTTTCTATTGAGTATTTCTTTACGAGGCTTGCCTTCTTCTGAAGTAAGCGCACCTTTTGTTCCTTGTTGCAAGGCCTTTTCCTTGGTTTCATGTTTGGAAGATTTAGCAGTTCTACTCAATATCCAGGTTGTATTAGGTCTAGGACCCACTTGTCGAGGTGAGCTTTGCCCTTCCTTCAGTAATACTCAGTCTGCCCCCATCCCTCTCAACAGGGCACCTTTCCCTCCGGGCGTGTGTATTTAATCCCGCCTCCTCGCGTGTGTCTTTTACCGACGAAAACCTTCACGCTGCATGGAGAAGGAGCTCCGCGTCTGTCATCCGCGAGGACGCCGCTTTCTATCCGGACCTTCGGGTCTATTCAGGTTAGTTTATATTGACCATGTGCCACTCTCGCTGCTTTCCACTTTACCTTCTGTTACCGGTGCCCGCTTCTCTTTACAATTATGGAGGCTGTATATTCAGTATGGAGTCTTTCAACCTACTTTTCATTTTTCTTTTAGGCCCCCAATTTTCCTTTGGAATTGACTTCCTGTACTTGCGGGATATTCCTTGTCCCCTTTTTACCTCCGATCAAACATCTCCGAGTACATTCCTTTAAGGTAGGGTCTCATTCACTTCACGTTTTGAGATGCATTATGTCAGAGTAACGACACCCCTATATGTTGTGTGTAGTCTATTTAGTAGTTTTCTCATCTATTCCTTTCAGGTCGTTCCCTTCTGCTTAAAAGGCATCCTTGTTATTTCCTGCATTAACTACAGTTTTTGCCAATTACTTTGAGGTATTTCTTTATTCGTTTCTTTCCTGTTGTCCTCATTTTCCACTATCGTTAGACTTGTGTCACATTTATTTTCTCATGTCTTCATTAGATATTTTATGCTGTCTGCGGAATTGTTGTCTCTGCATTCTTGCTCCCTGTGAACGCCTGGCTCTTATGTGGGGCCATCCTTAAATTTTAACCTCCTGACCTGTGGAAACTGGAGTTTATTTATCGTGTGGATAAGGTCTCTCATTTATCTATAGACCGCCCCTGGATATCTCGACTGGCCTCGTTTAACCTTAGCTTTCTAGGTAGACTACTTCTCTTCGAACTGGTTCCTAATATGGGTGCACTTTCCCTCATCCTGGAGAACTTTTGGTCTTACTTGGCTATACACCTTTCTTTATCTATATTCTCACGTGGTTGTTTAGTTCTACTACTTGTGGGATATAAGGACAGTCTTACTTTGAGTGAATTTTATGTTTTTGGTTGATTGAAGATTTGTTGTCTTGCTTACTCGCTCTCCTAGGCCACCTTGTCGTAATTTTACTTTATTTGGATTAGTCCTGAAATTATATTTTTTTCCCCCACAGATTACCCTCCCTCAGCCTTGCTGTTACCTAGGACCGCCTCTCAAGACCTTGCCACAGACATTAATTCTGTGTCTGTCCATGTTTATACCAAGTGCGCCCTGATGAAGGAAGCCTCTTATGGCACTTGTCCGAAACGCGCGTCGGCGCTTTTCTTGTCTTTGTGTGGATTGATATGGATGTGAATACATGAGTGTGGAAGTGATGGTATAAAAGTGATGCTTGTATGTATGAGTGGATGAATTTGGTGCCTTTCTTTAAACTGATCTTGCGTGTCCTAGCTTTTTAAACTGTCATTTGTTCCTTGATGATTAAATTTTCTAATGTTTAAATGAATTTATCTAAAAGAAATATTTTGATGTTTACATGTGAAAAAAATGAAAATTAAAAACTCTTTTGAATATAATCTTTTGTATTATTATGTGTGGGTTAGCCGCTGATGTGGGTTGAATTTCTGTACTTTGTTTATTAGGGAACACCCTTTCATGTTTTTTCCTTCCACCTTTCCCTCTGGGCCAAAAGGTCTGCCTCTGTGTGCTGGGGTATTTCTACTGGGGTGGTTCATTTTGTGGTGTTGCGCGAGTCACAAAGCTAGTGTGCGATTCCCCTTCACGACAATTTCCTTCTTTGTCTGTCCCCCTCAGGAAAACTCTCATGAACTGGAGTGCCCCCATGATCTTCGCTGTGACAGTGTCTCTCTTCATCTTTGGAAGCGACTCTTCCACTGCTGGCCAGTAGACGTTGTCCCCTGTTAGGGGCATGTTCAGTACAGCTGCCTGCACTTCCTGCTTGAAACCTGAGATCCACAGCCATATGTGTCTCTTGAAAGAGCTGCCGGCTGGTAGTGTCAGCGGCGTCCAGTGCTGGCTTGAGGCATGTGTTGGTGATGAATTTGTCTTCTTATGCGTGGGTCTTAGCCCTTGCCTGGTACAGTATCCAGGTCCAAAGCATGGACCTCAAGGTCCTTCTCCATCTATTGCTTTTAAGGCATGTAAAAACCCTTGAGGGATTCTATGATTTCCCTCTCTCTTGATGAGGGCTGTATTTCGGCTAAGAGTTTAAGTTTTTCCTCAATGTCAAGGGCCTTTTCGGCGATGTCTTTTCGTCACCAAAGTTTCTTTCTCTCTCTGCTTTTTATTGCTCTTTATTGCTCCTATGCTTGCGTTAAGGTCAGTTCAAAAGGTCAACCCCCAAAGGTGTCTTTTTCAACTTCAACCTGTGGGAGTCTTTTTGTTTTCCCTCGCACGGTTGGTTTTGGTTTCAGGACAGAGTTCCTTTTTAAGCCAGTGTCTCGACACTACTCCTCTGCACCCTTCTGTTACCAGGCACTTCTTCTAGTCCCCCATTGAATTTTTCCAACATCTCCTTCTCCGTCTCAATTACCATTTTGATGTCGGAGTCTTCCCTTTGTGCTACTTATGTGTGTTCGAGCTTCTAATCGCTTGAGAGGTAGAGTTCCATCAGGGATGTCTTTGCCTTCACCATGGCGTAATGTACCTATCTCTGCTTTTTCCTTATGTTCAGTGCCTTCAACTGAAATTCAACGCACGCGTTGATGTCCATGCAGTGTGATGTCCTTCTGGCCATTCTTTCCCCTTGTGGTCGATTTCTTCCTGATGGTTATTTTTTTGTTATTAGTGGAAACTATGTTGTCTCCTCGTTATTGCTGTATTTATTGATGTGCTTTAATTTTTGGGTACTTTCCTCCAAAATCCTTGGTAAAAAAAGCATAGTTATTCTAATAAAATCTTCTATGTCTTAGCTCTGTTTCCAGACTCAACGGCGGAAAGAAGAATCTGAAGATGGCGACCAAACAAATGGGCTTCCGGGGTGGGCGTCTGACGTCACAGGGGAATGACTACTACACCAAATGGAAACCACCCAGCAAAAAAAAGAAGGAACAGGAGGGGAACTAACAGAAGAATTACCAGATGGCAGAATATTGCACAACATGTGAATCTAGAAGAGTCACACTGCAAAATTAAATGTTCAACACTTATTTTGCAGGCTCCCTTTCAACATGTTTATTCTATGCCATTTCAGGGCTGTCTACAAGTTTGCATGTTGTCTGACATACAGAGACAATTGGCTTTAAATGTGTTGTTGAGGAGGATAGTAAGCCATGTATTACTGTGGCACTTAGTCATAACTTTCTTAGGCAAGGTCTTCTTCAAATATTCAACAAATGACAATCCCAGTTGCAACCATTAAATAGAAGAGATTGCAAGTGTATGTGATCTATGACACAATCAAGCTAGAAAACCTAGAAAAGGTACCAAGCTGCAATAACAGTGGAGAAACAAGAGATCGAAAAGTTAGTGACAAGAGACAGGAGGAAACAAAGATATACTGAAGAGAACAGACCCAAGAATGACTTAAACATTTAGAGATATAGCTGTCAAGTGAACATGCCATGCATTATACCATCAGCCAGTCCTGGACGTTTAACCAGCAGATTGCTAAATATAGCAGGGGAAGCAAAACATTTTCAAAATGAGATGTTTTGAAGAGTGGATACAAGTAGAGACACTCACCTCTGTGTAATCAGCTCATGCGAGAGGCAGGCTGCAGCAAAGGTAGCCCTGCGGGGAAAAAGGCATGGGTCAGATGGCTCTCAACTCTCATTGAACCCATCAAGGGGCATGCGCTATGCCATGTAGTAGCTCAAACATACAGCAGTGCTAATAAGCAAGCACTGAAGCAGCACTGTGAAGCACTGCATGTGGTCTGTACTTTAGGTTCCTGTGCCATGCATTCCATGAAAAGAGTTCTATGGTGATTTCAGGCTACACTGGCATTGTGCAGATCATCCAGGAATGCTTCATTACTTCACTTATTTCACCCATGCAAGCACTTCCATTGAGGCAGCATCACTCTGCTTGATGGAAGCAGTCCGAGTCTGTTAGAGGAGGAGTGTGGGAGGTGGTAGGATTGAGATTTAAGACATTGTGCTCTAGCAAGAGCAGGGAATAGTTTGGCTCTGCTGCAGAAGGGGGTAACTGTGTAGGATCTAGGAAGGGAAAGGATGAGAGCAGATTAGGTTGGGGTTGGGATTCAGTTCAGGGAAAAAGGGGGTAGGGTTGCTCTTACTAGGGTGAAGGCAGAGCAGTCTAGCTAGGGGAAGTAGAACACTATTCTGGCTCCAACATGTAGAAGAGCAGTCTGGCTGTTCCAATGCAGACCCATGTGGAATTCCAATTGCACCTTAACCAGGGTCTAATGAAATAGAATCCTTACTGCACATTGATTTAGCATACATTGTTGCTGAACAGTCATTATTTAATCAAATCATGCAGCAGAGGGCCTTTGGTCAAGTAAAAATAGTCCCTACTTGTGATGTATGGTTTGTACTGGCTACGTGCAAGCAGATGGTGTTTTGCCAATACAGGAGCTGAAAAGAGATTTCAGTTGATTCCACCAGTTTGTAGATCATACTCATCCCAAATAAGTAGACTATTCCTTATTTTGTCTGCCGGGCACATGTAGTAAAATGTCCCCAATCTCATGTAACATAATATTTATAAGGTTCACTTAAAGTCACTGTAGCACTGTTGTTCCTGAATCTAGTGGAAAACCTTTGCAAATCTTCAAATGAAATGTCAGCAAGAGGCTTTCTCTTTACCACTTCCACAGGACTGCATCCAGAGTACGGATCTCTGAACCCTGTTCCTGCAACACAGCTCACCAAATACTGCTCCTCTGGACACTTTCCTCTTACACGCCACCCTACCCCAAGCTGCTTTCTTATTACTGTGCCTCCACATGCTCACTCACGTGACATCCTTGAGGGTGTTTCTTAGTTCTCGACCCAAGTCTTGGATGTAGATCCACTGGCCCTCCTGCACCCGCTGACCAGTCAGGTGTACATTGTCCACAGTGAGCTGTGCCTCATCAAACAGCCATTGCACAACGAACACTGGGCTACGCAGTGTGGGGTACAGCTTGTATCCGAAGAAGCAGTGCCACTCCTCTCCTTCTGGGTACTGTCGCCGACACCGCTCAGGCACCATTCCACTCCAAAATCTATCAATTAAAGCAAAGAACGGGTGTGAGGACCACAAACTGCACTGCACTATCCCCCAGCTATGAACATGCAATTCCCTTTAAGTTGATTGCCCAGTGCCAATACAGTAAGAATACAATATTATCCAAGTTTGAATGTTGAGGGCCCTGTGGGTATGAATATGCATTGCTGGTTAAGAACAATTATATAATGCCGTTTGTATATGTGTGATGATTTGTGGCTGTAAATGAGTGATGGATAATTGAAATGGTTACTTACCTGTAGTAGTAGTTTTGCAGGTTGAAGACTCTCGGGATTCACATGGTGTGCATCATTTTACCATCTACTGGTTGGGTCCAGAAATGTATCTACCTTTTTTTTTTGAATGGACGTTGAACATTGGGGGACATGCTCCTCCTTGATGTCAGACTTACTTCCAGGAATCCTCATTGCATGGTCGCAATCTTCAGATTCTTTTTTATCCGACATCCTTATGTATGTTGCTTCCCTTGTGTCTTCATAAAGTATCTCATCCTTCCAGTTGTTAATCTCTGTACTAGTTTTCTGGCGGAGATAGGACGGTGATGTGTACATCCAGAAAGTCTTCAAGCTGATAAACTACTGCTACAGAAAAGTAACTTTTCATTTTGCATTGTGAACCTTTCTGGATTCACATGCCGTGAATAGATTGTGTAGCTTGGTGTTCTCTTTTCCTGTGGGAGGTTGGGTAGAGAACAGGTTTGTGTTTGAAAACCAGTGTTTCAGTACCATTTGTCCACCCCCTTCTTGCTTGCTTGGATGTCAACATATAAATGCTTGGTAAAGGTATAAGAAGGACCATGTAGCAGCCATGTAGATGTTGACTGAGATATTGACCAAGAAAGCTCGAGTTGTCCACATCTTCCTTGTGGAGAGTGCCCTGGGTTTTTTTTTAGCATTACTTATGCTGCTGTGTGGTGTCTCTGTGTGGTGTCTCTGTATAGTCTGAACTATCTATCTTGGTATGGTTCCCTTTGTAACTCTTACATCCCTGTTTTCTCGGACGAATGAGATTAAGACCTGGTTGGTTTTCCGGATTGATTTAGTTTCCTGTATGTAATACATCACTACTCTCCTGATAACCAGCATGTGCAGGATGCATTCTGCCGAGACTTGGTTTGCTGGAAGAACCCTGGCAGTTGTATTGTTCGGTTAACATGAAAATGTAATACAACTTTGGGCAGGAAATTGGGGTTAGTTCTCATTACTATCATGTCCTTGTAGATTTGAATGTTCGGTTCCTGCACGGTCAGTACTTACAGTCTGCTCATTCTGCGCACTGATGTTATGGCTACCATGAAGGCAGTCTTTAAAGGTAAGCAGTTACAGTCCTGTACTGTGCATGCACTCGAATGGTGGTTTCCTCAGTTGTGTAAGTACCAGGTTAAGGTTCCTTGTGGGCGTGGGCACTGCTCTTGGCGGCACAGTCTTTTCAATTTTTTAGAGTAATACTTACTTATGGTTTTTACTTCCTTTTTAGTTTTCCATGTTTATTTGGGCAGCATTGCCCTTGAAGATATAAGAATTCTGACACTTACAACTGAGTGATTTTGTTTCCGGGTGAAAATATTGTCCTCCTGCATGGTTAGAATGTCCTACTGGGTTGATAGTGGCATCACATGTCCCCGTGCCAGTAGGTCAGATCACCATGCCAGTGTGTGGATGTATGACGTTACAACTCATGCTTTTACCACGCATGCCTTTATAACGCGGTTTTTACAACGCATGCCTTTACAACGCATAGTGCTTTGGGGCGCTGGATAGTAAATCGTTTAATTTAGAAATTCCAACTCCAGTCCCCGTGGATAGTAGGGAAGGTGTTGGATAGTAAATTAAACCTATTCCCTATCCTAGAGCGCCCCCCAGCGCAATGCGTTGTAATGGTTTGCATTGTAAAAGTTGCGTCGTAAAGGCACTGCGTGGTAAAAGTTGCGTTGTAAAGGTTGTTTACCCAGTCTGTCTCATAAGTGTCATGGTTGACTGTTTACATCCCTCTCAAACTCTCTATTACCAGGATGATCAGGGGAATTAATGGAAAAGCATATGACATTTGCTGTGACAATTCTACCAATAGGGCATGCACCATGGACCTTGAGTTTAGGTATTTAGACACAAACTTTGGCATTTTGCTTTCTCATAAGTTGCAAATAAGTCCACGTGTCGCCACCTTTTGAAGATCCTATGTAGTATCCATGGGTTTAGCTTCCTTTTATGGAATGCACTTTTTTTATCTGCTTAGTCTGGCTACCTCTGTGTTCTCCGTTCCCGACAAGTGTATGGTTACCAAAATTATGTTCCTCTGTAACGCCCATTTTCATATCTCCTATACTAGGCTGTGTGTTGTCCATTTGTATAACCTTCCCCCTGCCTTGAGATTAGAAGGCTTTAAGAGCTAGGAAAACAGCCTTGAATTCCAGGGTATTTGTGTTTTACTGCCTTCTCTGGGTTCCACAGGCCCCTGGTGTTCAGACTGTTCATATGTGCTCCCCATCCAATGTGTGATGGAACCATTATCATGTTAACAGTGGGAGCTGGTTGCTGTAAAGGTCTGCCCACTGTGATTTTCATCCTGTTCCACCACTACATCCTCTTGTGCACGGTCTCAGTTACAACCCCCCAGATCTTACCAACTCCCAGTTGTTTGTGATCAGTATCACTGTAGCAATTCTTGAATCGTCCTCTTGTTGAGCCTGGCATTTGCTATGAGCAGTATACATGATGCCATCATGCTTATCAGTTTTCCCACTGTCCTCACTGTCAGAGCTTGCCCCCTTTGGTAGAGGCAATATTGTTCTGTCATTACTTGAACTGTTCTTCGTACTGGGAATTATTTTTCCTGTTCAAATTCCAATGTGGCCCCTTGGAAAATCTTCCCCCTTTCTGGTTCTGTGGACAATTTTTCTCTGTTGAAGGAGAATCAGAGTTTATGCAGTGTTTGTAGGACCATGTCAGTGTGGTCTTTGCACTGCAGGTACGACTGACTTTATGAGCCATCCTCCAGGTAGGGGTAGATGGGACTCCGCTTCCTTCATAGGTATGCTGCTACAGTGAACAGGCATTTTGTAAAGACACAGGGTGCAGATTTTATCCATAAGTGCTGAACTGTGACAAGTAATGAACCTTTTCTATTATAAATCTTAAGAATTTCTCATGCCTTCAGTTCATCAATGTTTAGGTACGAGTTCATGAGGTCTATAGCTGTGTATTCCCCTTTCCGAAGAAGGAGTGGGATGTCCTTTTACAATTTTGTCATCTTTGAAACTTGTGTCGTGTTGTACATGTTTAATTCCCTGAGATCCAGGATGGGTCAAGGACAAGTCTGCATTCAGCACTAGGAAATAGAGTGATTACACCTTATCCTCTTTTTAAAGCTGCCACCTTTTCAATTGTAGGATGTCCGATTCCTCCTTTTCAAATGTATGGTATTGATGTTTTGAGGTATCACCCTTAGTGTGATGTTGGGTGGTGCTTTCAAGAGTTTCATACAATATCTGTGTGAATTATGTCGAGTATGCACTAGTCGGAGGCGATGTTATGCCATTCCCAGAGGCATCATCGGACTGTGCCTCCTATGTTTGCTATGTGTAGGGATGGCTGGTTTGTGGAGTCACTTGCTGGTGTGTGCAACCCCTCTTCCTCATGCCCGCCCTTGAACTGCCTCAGTTCCTGCATACTGCCTCTGTCTGTGATGGTGTACTGAGGGTTGGTTGCTTCATACTTGAGGACGCAAAGGAGGTTGGAGGTTGTGAATCCTCCCTTAAAGGCGTTCTCCTTCGCGGAGTAGATCCTACCATGAAGTGGCCTCTGAATTGTGGAGTGTGCAGAGTTTAGCCATCTCATTGTCTTTTTTCATTCTTAGGAGGGAGCCATCTACCACCGTTCCAAAGCACGTGAAAAGAATGTTCACCACCACCACCTAGTTTCAATCCTGATACCCTTAGCAAGAAGTGGCTCCCGAGTGTGGCACCAGTACACAGTTGTCTGCTGGCAGTGTCTGCAGCATTAATTCAGGCCGGTGTTACTAATGGTCTCCCACTCCGGGTACGAGTACTCTTTTCCAATATTGTTCTGGAAGGTATTGCACAAGGCTCTCTATCTCCTCCCACTGTCGCAATTCTCCAGTGACCGGCAGAAGAGTGCTCCATCTTACTGGCCACCATGTAAACCTGCCTTCTCTCCCTTTCGGGTGCTGGGCCCACTGATGTTGGTTAATTTGCCCTCTTCCAGGCCCCACAGACTATGATGGAGTCAGCAGGCACTGATCCCCTCATGTAGTTGGTGTCCTGTGTGAAGCGCCTGTATTTGTGGGATAATAGCCTTGGGCACAGCTGACCCATTTAAGACCTTCAGCACACTTGGCAGCATTGGGAAGATCTGGCTCCTTCTTTGAGATGGAAAGATTCCCTTGTCTTTCTTTAAGCTTGATTCTGTAGGGGTTGCTGCGTGTTTCACCACAATATTGTAAACCCAGAGGTCACGTGGAAGCAAGGGTCCCGAGAGGTAGTTTCCACGCCTTCCTCATGTGAGGGAGTGTCGATATGTTGCCAATCCTCAGCGGTGTCTGCTCGAAAATGCTATCCTAGTACGATCAGTCGTAGAATTCTTTGTTGAACCTGAAGATTTCCTCTCCTTCTCTTCGGCCGGCTCGGGTATTTCCGGGGGCTGAAACTCCAGTTCGTTGGCTTCCATCGCAACCTCGGCTGGTGTTTCCTTCAAGAGCGGGATCTTGTGTCCCTTCAAGGAAATGTCAAACTCCTTCTACCTCTTGATAAGAGCCTCCATTTTGGCCTGAGGTGCCTTTTCTTCCTTTAAATGTTGAGGACTTTCTTTCTGAAGTGTCACCCTCTTGGTCCAATTCCTTCCTCTTGTGTTGTAAATCTCCTTTAGGAGTCAAGGCCGGTTCCGAGAGTTTGCCTCCAGCTGTGTCTTTCTGCTTAGACCCAAGGGACTCTTTGGGCTTTTGCTTTGCCTAGGGTGCCTTTGAAGTGAAGGTGGTCTTCTGTCTGGAACTGACCCATTCTGTCTGTTGTCTGTCTCTGATCTACCCTGTGGGGTCTTGTGGTTCCACCCTTCAGTGTCTTTTGACAATGGTCTCTTTGGCACCTTCCCCTTCTCAGCATCAGCCATTTCATCGTCTGATTCTTACTTCTACACCTTCTCCAGGTCATTGTTGTAGGTCTCTGTCCTCTATGTAGGTTTCTGTGCCTACCTCTACTTCTCCCTCACTTTGAGGATCTTTGGTCACAGGTGTTGCAGCCCTCTGGCTTGTGGCCCTTGGGTAAGCACAAGATGCGGACTTGATGGTTATCCTTCTACGCACACTTGTGGTGGCATGTAGGGCAGAACCAGAATTGCATATGCTCCATATGCCAAACGCATTCTCCATGCCGCACGATCAAGAACCTTGTGGCCTCCTGGTTTTGTGGAACCCGAGGTCTTCAATGTGAAATACATCATTTCGTCAGTGTTGATTGGAGTTCAATTGTTTTTTCGGTTTGTCCTAGTTTTTTGATGGAAAAAAAATGTCTTTCTCCAGTTCGTCCAGGGGCTATCTTCACTGCCTCCAGATCCAACAGTGTAAAACAGAATCTGAAGATGTCGGCCATGCAATGGAGCTTCCTGTACGTATATTTGATGTCATCAAGGAGGGATACCAAATGGTCGATGACTAGACCCACTCAAAAAAAAAAAAACAACAAGTAGAGACAATTCCATACCCAACCAAGCAATGGCAGAATGATGCGCAGAATGGGAATCTGGAAAGACTGATGCTGAGAAACCTTTGAGTTTAAATAATTCCCTGTGGATAAAGACTGTGTTCCATGTTGTTATGAAAGCAGTATTTGGTTTTCATGCATACTACACAGTAAGTGTGACATAAGGTCCTGAAGGTATGAACATGCAGTGCCATAAGAATTTTTATGATGGTGAGGTGAAAGACCTTAAGAGTAGATAGGAAGCTTTAAAACATGAGTGGCAACAGAGGTGGGTGGAGTTAGGGAGGGCAGCAGTGAGGAGCAAGAAGGCAAAAGGAAAGAGCTATAGAACACATCTATGGTGCTCGAGATGAGAATGGCATTTATGAGTTTATGGTTGGGTTGAAGTAGATGTAAGGAGAGAGCTTAGGTTGACGGTGGAATTGTGGAGTGATGAGAATGGCGCAGTAGTGTAAGTAGTGCGAATGGTGCAAACAGTGTGCTGTGAAGCCCATTCTAACCAAACTTTCAGATATCCTGGGTGGTGGTCTCTGCACTGTGCATAATATGATGAGAGTAGATGGCCTCAGTAAAGTGAAGTCAACTGTGTTGTATTTTGTCATAATATAAGTGGTGAGGGTGGTACAGGAGTGAGGCTGGTGCAGTAGTAGAATGGTGTCTATTGTGTAGTACTATAGGTGGTAAGGCTTATGCACCTTTACAGGTTGTCCGGGGGATTCATTGCCCTCACCTGACTCCTCTGCGGATGGCTTCTGTAGGAGGGCAGGTGATGGTATCAATGCAGTCTGTTCTACGGTACTGTTTGTTGTCCAGGAACCAGCCAGAGTCAGACAGGCCCCTCACCTGTATCCCAGGATATCCCAGCTCCTCCAACTGCTCTGCCACCCGATCCACGTTCAGCAGCACACCAGTGCCACCAGCACTACAACAAAAAGACAACCAATTAAGGATGACCAGTCAGGAACTCAACCAAAGAGAAATCAGAATGCAGGTAACCATCTATTAAGAAATGAGTGGGACAATCAGTTGACTAATGAAGAATTAAAGGCTCAGCTACCATTCATTGGGCAATCAGTCACGCAAATGGGTGGTATCTGGCGTAAGCAGGCTGAAGACTGCGAGGTAAACAGCTGAGCGCACTCTAAAGTTTTATCATGAGAAGAGTATTATCTCAGAGGTACAGAGCGTGTCAGGGTGTATGGCATCTGGGGGTTGCAGCCTAGTTTTCCTTGTGTTCTTTTTCTATATTGGTATATCCATACTTCCATACTAATATAATAAAGAGAGAGCCCAAGATTTTGAGGCGGGTAATCTCAAGAACCACAGCACCAATCACAATACCCAATACAGCGTTGGAAAGGGCAGCTGCAGCAGAAGGACATAGGCTATGCAGACGCCCACCACATACATTTAAAAGGTAAAAGAACCGTGCCAGCAAAGTAGTCCCTTGTGGGCCTGTCTGTGTTGTGCTGTGGGCGTGACAAATGCTGGGGGCGTGAGGTACGTTCCGCCCTTCATGCCATGTCTCATATCGTGTGCTAATCCCACCCTGCTCCCTTTAAACACACCTGCACCCCATAATCATAACCCACCCTTACTCCTTAAAATACCCCAACACCCTTAAACACTAACCCATCTTAACCCTATAAATATACCCTGTACCGCAAAACCCAAACCTATCCCTAAACCCTAAAAATACCCCTGTACCCCAAAACCGAAACCTAGCCCTGAACCCTATAAATACCCCTGTACCTCAAAACCCAAACCTACCCCTGAACACAAAAAATACCCCTGTACCCCAAAACCCAAACCTAGCCCTGAACCCTAAAAATACCACTGTACCCCAAAACCCAAACCTAGCCCTGAACCCTAAAAATACCACTGTACCCCAAAACCCAAACCTAGCCCTGAACCCTAAAATACCCCTGTACCCCAAAACCCAAACCTAGCCCTGAACCCTAAAATACCCCTGTACCCAAAAACCCAAACCTAGCACTGAACCCTAAAAATACCCCTATACCCCAAAACCTAGCCCTGAACCCTAAAATACCCCAAAACCCAAACCTAGCCCTGAACCCTAAAAATACCCCTGTACCCCTGTACCCCAAAACCCATACCTATCCCTAAACCGTAAAACTACCCCTGTACCCCATAACCCAAAACTATATCTGAACCCTTAAAATACCCAAACACCCCAAAACACATACTTCAGTACCCCAAAACATATACCCCTATACCCATACTTACCTTATCCAAACATTAAAAAAAACATGCTTTTACCATTCATGCATTTACAACAAATTTCGTTGTAAATGTATGCGTGGTAAAAGCATATAAAATGTAATGCCATGCGTTATAATGGCATTGCAGAGTCATGGTACTTTCGTAATGAAAGTATGCGGAGTGATGGTATGCAGAAAGAAAGATGCGGAATAATGGGTGTTTACCCTCCCCCGGTAAGTACATTGGTGGCACGGCGGCCCACATCTCCCGCAACATACTCATATTTTTTCACCACCCATTTGAAAAATGCACAGGTCTTTCTCATTGATGGCCAGCACCGACATACACTTTTAGACACACCTCCCGCCACAAGTTCTAGAATTGCGAACTTTATAGCTGGGGAGCTACGTTCGAATCTCGGCATCAGCTCAACATCCTGTGATTCCAGGCAAATCGCTTTGTCCCCCCGTGCCTACCACAAATTAATATGTTCTTCTGTAATGTAAATTGTGCTCATGCCATGTTGTCGAGTTCGCGCTATATAATATTGCAAGGAAAAATAAAGTAGGGAAACTCGAGTTCACACACTACTGAACGCGCACGTGCATCAGCAGTGCACTGTGAATCGGAGCGTTGCACAGGCCTGTCACAGATAAGAAATGCTATCAAAACGAAATCCTACAAAACAAAATACTACTGGCCAGCAGCAATTCATACCCGAACAACGTCGGGACGGGCTGCTAGTTCTTCTATAAAAAGGTTTTTTAGTCCTCTGCTGTTTGGGAGGTCTGTCTTGCTGGATAGCGGCTGGAGATTATTATTTTTTGCTGCTTTAAACAGGAGACCCTTTCAGATTGCACCACTTTGCTCATTAGACACCAGTGAGTAGGTAGTGTACCAATGAAAAATTTCAGAATGAGCATTCACCGGGATTGACAATTGACTCGCTCATGAGGAGACACATGGAAGGTAAACAAAAGAGGTACAGAAGAACCCACAATCAACCAATGTTAAATCAGAGGGACAGTCAATCGACCAAGGAGAAACTACAGGAACACTCATACTACTGATGGAAAATTTTGGCAGAAAATGGCTCACTCCGCTACTATGGTAAGAGAGGATTGCACACATTTAGTATTGGTTGGCGATCTGAATGCCAAAATCTCTATTCGCAGTGTAAGGCTGTACTCTAAGGCTTCGAAAGAGGAAGTTTTAAAAATTCCCCAGCTATGTTTCCAAATAATATTCGGGTAGATAAAAGAGGCTTGATCCGACTAGAAGGCTTGAGAAGTACAGATCTAAATGCCAATGAGAGAACAGGAAATGATATTCCAGCATCTGTTATGCATAAATTGACTTCTGGTAATGTAATGTAATATAATTGCCCATTTATACCGCGCTACAATCGTTCCAGGGAGCATCTCGGCGCCAATGTATGGTCAACCTGATGTCAAAGTTGCCTTACTGCTTGGAGTGACTAGGAACGGAAATCACACTAGTGCTCTGGCAGTTATGTCTGGAAGGTTGTAGATCCAAGTTTTTAATTGTTTACGGAATTCTGATTCCTTGCCCAGTGCTCTAAAGAGTGGGGGGAGGGCATTCCATGCTTTAGCACCTAGTACCGCCAGGGATTTGCCCCCACGGGTTTTAAGTCTAAACCCTGGGACGGTCAGTAGGTTGGCAGTGGAGGATCGTAGTGCTCGAGTTGGACAGTATCTTACGTATTTTTTTCTTAGGTATAGAGGGCCTAGGTCGTGGACAGCTCGAAAGGCAATTATCAGCACTTTATACAGAACCCTTTTTGTTATAGGCAGCCAGTGTAGTACATTAAGGGCTTTGGTTGCTGAGGATTTTCTCTGCCATTTTAAGACCAGCCTTGCTGCCGCATGCTGTACCATCTGGAGTTTATGGGTGACCACCTTATTGGTACCAGCATACAGGCTGTTACAATAGTCAATGCGTGATGTAACTAATGCAACCGTAACTGTTTTCCTCGCTTCAAAGGGCAGCAAGCCAAAGAACTTCCTGAGCCCCTTTATCACCCCAAAACAGGTGACTGCCACTTTTGACGCCTGATGTTTAAAGGATAAGTCGGTGTCAAAGTGTACCCCAAGGTTGCGGGCCGATGAGGTGGTAAGAGGCGGTATATCTGCCTTCTCGGGCCACCATAGTCTGGGAATGAAATCATTTTTTGGGCCTATAGGCATGATCCCAGTTTTGCCTGTGTTGCATTTTAGATGGTTTCTCCGCATCCACTCAAAAGTGGCCGTTAGGCAACATTTGAGTTTTTCCTCCCAGACCTGGTTATCTTTATCCATTACCAGGATAAGTTGTGTATCGTCTTGGGTCTATTAACAACTACTTAATTATTTCAGCTGATACTTTCAATAGGTTGTCTCATATGGAAGTTCTAGAAAACTCTTAGAGCAATAATATGCAGATCTCTTGTAAAATTGAGGTGACCCCAACAGAAGTAGGCTGGTGAAATTTTAAAGATAAATCTATAGGTAAAAAAAAATAACTGTAGAATATACTGGAACATCAAAGCAGCTTCAAAATTAAAAGAGACACTAACATTACTAATAGGAGATTAGCAGCATATGATAATAGGAGACCACCAGCCGGCTCAGCCAGATCCATTGGTATCTTACGGTTGCTGTAAAGATACTTTGGTTTCTGCATGTAAAGCTAACTATTGGATACCACATCTAAACCTGGTAAAACTTTTAAATGGGGAAATAAATAAAATAGTGAGGGCTCAAGGAAAAAACATTTCCTAAGGCAAGAAAAGGAAGATTACAGCTTGGTCCAGTTAAAAGAGGCCCCCTCAAAAAATTATGCTAAAAGGGTACTGGGAAATAATCTCAGATAGCTGTGGCTCTGGGGTAAAATCCGTCCCAATCCCATAAAAGAAGAACCTGGAAATCATATCTCGTAGATCTTTATTCAGCCAACTCGAATTCAGTTTGGTCTTCTTTCTCTAGATTCTGGGAGTTTAGATGTTTTGGTTATAGTCCTGCTCCTCTGATGAGTGAGGAGGTAAGACTCATTAAAAGAATGAGAGCCGCTGGAGCAATGGGTCCTGATGAAATTCCCAGGCAAATAATTTTTAAAAGAGCCTATGTTGTGGGCTACATATCTTGCTCACCTTTTAAATTACTGCTATCAGCGGAGGAAGACTACCCTCCCCCCTCCCTGGTCTGGTAGGGTTTTATTTCCACTATTTAAAAAGGGGCCTATATATCTTCCAGGTAACCACCACCATATAGCTTTACTAGATGCAGTAGGGAAAGTATTTGGACGCAGCATTTTGGAACATCTAACCGAGTGGGTGGTGGAGGAGAAAATCCTTCCCATAGGACAAGCATGACATAGAAAAGAACACTGCACCTTGGATAATATCTGTGTGTTGAAATTAACATAGGAGAAGTCCCCTCTTATTCAAGGGTCAAATATATGTGGCATTTATAGATTTTTCAACGGCCTTTGATAAGGTAGACCGGCCAACACTCTGGGATAAATTACAAGAAATGGGAGTGCCTGCCCCTGTGTATCTCTTTGCACTCTCATACGTGGTGCCAGGTGCTGCTAGAGGGAGATCAAGGCCTATCATCCAAACAAGGTTGTTTGTTAGCCCCGCTACTCTTCTCTTTGTACGTAGCAGATCTACTCAAATGCTTCACTCCTCAGGTGAGTGATGCGCCAATGATAGTTGGCTGCCCTTTTTCTTGTCTGATGTATGCAGAAGATATTGTAATTATGGATTTGACTCCCAATGGGTTGAATAAGAAATTGATGTCACTGCAGAAATATACAATGGTACAGTATTTGAAGATAAACGTCTCTAAAAGTAAAGTCTTGATTTTAAAAAGAAGGAGCAGAAAGATTCACAATTTTATTTGGAGAATTGGCTTATATAAACTTGAGATTGTCGATTCCTATCACTATTTGGGGAAATTAGTAGCTGGTAAAACAAGGGACAAATGCCACATTAAACACAGCTCTTGTAAAGCTGTCTCACATGCAAATGGTCTATGTGTATTTTATAACGTAATGGGTCGAAAGCATTTTTTGCATAGGATATCTTTTTTTAAAGTGAAAGTCACTCCAACACCATTATATGCTATTCAATCTATCAAAGTAGGAAAATGGAGCTTCCTTGAGGAGATAGAAGGCCAGATCTTACGTAAATTATGTAATTTTAACACATTGGTCCCTACTCCAGCTATCGATTGGAATTTGGTCTGATAAGCAAATTGAGTGATTCGGTGGGGCTATCAGCTGAAGAATAGTGAATCGAATACAATAAGGGGTCTCATAAGTCAGGAACTTTTTGTTGCAAAAGCAGATAAATATTTCTTCTCCCGTGATTTTACTTTTGCGTTGAACCACTTTGACGCACATGAGGAGCTTGTAATTTCTCTTCCATTCTTAGAATTCAAAACTTTAAAAAACATTAGTATCATAAGTTTCCAAAGAGATCTCAAGTACTGTAGGATGAAGAAAAGATTGGAGATAATAGCCACATCAAGTAACCCAAGAGTTGCCCAGGGGATTTGAATCATGGTATTCACCGTTTGTGGATTTTATTTCGTATGAATTTACTTCTGTTAAAAGAACGAACGGCAAATTGGTCTACCTCTGCGAAAACAGGGAGATGCTGTAATATGTGTAATTTTGGCACCCAGAACCTTAATAGTATTCTGTTTGTTTGTCCAGCCCTGTTACCACATCGCATTCATCTGTTTCAACCAATGTTTATACAGAAGAATATCAAAACTGTAGTGAGTTTCTCTTAACCCAAAGAATTAAATAATATGTACAAAACCATTTATTTCTTTTAAGGAGTTTTTTAATCTGTTTTAATCTCTTAGTATACTGCTATCTGAGAGTAAGCTAATGATAGGACTACTTTTTTAATAGTATAAACCATCTTTATCATCTATAGTTAGAAAGGAGGAACTTGTTGTAGGAGGTTGTAACTTAATACTGTCATGTGGTTACTAGAGACATTGCTGACATCTTTAAGTTAGCATGAGCCCGGTAGCCATGATGCTGCTTTTGCGCACAACAACTGTTCCTGGAGTTTAGTCTGAACATAGTGAGCAAGGTCGATAAACACGGACTCTTGTTATACTGATCAGTCCCTAGCACTTAGATAAAACATACCAATGCAGCTGTTTTTGCTGGAGACTCGTACTTCGATATTATGAGGATGCATGTTTAGTGAACACAACATGGAGAGGGACCTTTCCGGGGAGAAGATCAACCCGCACCTGTGATGTAGAAATATGATCTATGGCCTGAGTTATGGGGTCTGCTGACAAAGCCCAGAGATCTTCTATTATATAATAATACTTCTGCTTACCAAGGGGAGGGTGGTTAGGCCTTATAGTCCATTATCCACTGTCTTTATAAAATGATATCTCCATTTACGATATATGACCTTGCTGCAATGCTAACTGTATTGCTATTATGCCTTTTGCTGCTGATGGTGGCTTGTATACTGCATTTTAGAACAAGTTAGTTAAAATAATTATTTTCAACTATTTTCGTGTTTGTCAGATCTTATTGTGGAGAAGTATGAGAATGTGGGTGAAAAGGTATGTCTTGTTACCGCGATTCCTGAGAGATCCAGGAGTGTTATGTTCTGGGGTGTCTAATCATTGGTTTCTCCATTTGTGAGTAGGAGAACAAGTGAGACACTATAGCTAGTCGGTCCTGGGCTTGAGGGTACTAAGGCGGTAGGCAGGTTTAGCCCCTATACACCAAGGTCCCATAATCCTGCGCATAGTTCTGTGCCGAATCCCTGCAACATGGCGCCCAATGTTTGGTCTGGTACTTATTCGCGAGACCCCGGAATAGATAGTGCTTGTCCATAATACCCTATCACCAATTACCGGAGACGTCCGTGGTGCGAGGGATTGACATCCTAGATTAGAGATTATAGGTTTTTTAAGCTTGGATTATAAAAGGTTTTGTTTTTTCATATTTGAAACCCAGTGTTGCCCTTCCGTTTTATGCATTTTCCTCTCTCATTAGATAATGGCTATTGCTACTCATATTCGCGCATCACTGACTGCTCGTTTGACGCAACATGGAGTCCCAGTTGCGGGGGAAACCATTATCTTTGTGGTTGAAGCGAACGCTGCTTTTGTAAATGTAAATGTAAATGTATTGCGATTTATATAGCGCACGTATCACCCGAAGGCATCAAGGCGCTTGCCTTGGGAACCCGTCCTGGTATTCCCCTGTGAGCTAACCCCAGCAGGGTATCCACAAGGTGAAAGCCAGGCATCCCGCCGCGAGGGGCCGTAGTGGAGATTAAGCAAGCTATTGCCCAGAGTCGCAGAGTGTAAACCCGTGAGTTGAGTAGGCACCGGAACGAGAATTATCGAGTCCGTGGAATTTTTTGAGCCCAAGACCCGCCGAGGGTGGGAATTGAACCCTGGTCCAGGACTGATCTCAGCTTCCGGGTCTGCCGCCTCTAACCCCTGAGCCACACTTCTCCACTTTTCTCTTCGAGGTTTTTGTATTCTTGGGTTAAGTTCCCAGCAGTGGAAGGGAATGATGATTTCTTTCATGAATATGAACACATTGCGGTTACCCGGGATTATAGACCTCATCGGTCACTTGAAGTTCCGTTGTCAGCTTGGGAGCACACAATCTGGTTGAATGGCGCCCTACCTCACCCTGTTACAGTAGTTAGTTTATGCTCTTTATTTGTCAAGGGGCCTCATGTCCCTTTTTGGCGGGTTTTACACCACACCCAAATTATTGCGGTGTTTCACACGCAGAGCTACGAGACTTACATGAATCGTTAGTTAATATTCACATAAGTGTGGTACAATATATGTCCCGCATGATCCAGGTGACTCCGGCTAGAGCCCCACCTCTCACCTCAGCAACCAGGACATGGTGGCATGGTTATTAGCCCGATCACGATTAGTTCAGTGATGGGGAAGCGTCCTCAAAATAGAGATAAATTGCTATTCTGGTTAGCTGAGCGATTTGAGCAACTTGACGCTGTATTTCCCAATACTTCTCCTTTGGATAAACACAGAATCGTTAACGTGAGTTTTCCAAAAGATCTTATTCCCACTTTGGCTGATTGCACCGCCTGGGGTAAGGTGTTTGCAGCGCTGTATTCTCTATGCTTTGGCATCCCCTCCAGGACAGTGTTTCTGACAGTTCTTATGAAACTTTAAGAGGAGCACTGGATAGAGGCCGCCCTGGAGTTGGGGATGAGACTGGTTGGGGTGTTCCCCAGAGTCTCTGATATGATACTTGCCAATATAAAAGGAGAAGCGGTTAGTTTGCTAGTGAGTCAGCACCTTGAGGCATTAGAAGACCTTGATAAACAACGCAAACTGCCTAAGATTATTGCTAAGGTGTATAAAGCATTCTAGCATAATAATTCAGGGAATAAACCTTTTACTCAGCCACAAAATAAACCCCCTCCTGAAAAGGAGGGGCGTCCATTCTTTCCTAAAAATAAATTGGAACAAGAATAAACAACAACAACAGCAGACGCAAGGTTCACTTGCTGGTTCACAGACACCTGATGCTTCAGAGCATAGGTATGATTTGCGTGACCACTCTAAGCTTAAGACGCAAGAGTGGTTTCAGGTTCCTGATCCCCGTTCTCCTCATTCCTTGCAGGACTCGTCGGATCAACAGTCCGGTGGAGGGGAATGTCAAGATTGTAGAAAAGGCGAGACCACGCAACAACGATGTGATCCGCTACGCCAGTTTGATTTAAAAGCCAGACCGGAGGCACAAATGACATATCGTGTCTAGTTTCAGAAGAAAAAAGTTGCCGCTTTAACAGCGATGTATGCCTCAGACGGTGGGAACCCTGCTACTGGATTGGAGATGGGCTGTGACACTCCTAGATAGCGTGGTGAAAGTTACCAGAGGTTCTCCGTCCTTGTCTGGAGGAGAGAGCCTCTGACACATTCATTACTGTGGAAACAGCTGATACACAAGTTGCACCCCCAAATTGAAGGTGATATACAACGTACAATTAAGGGTATCTTTTGAGATAACCTTACCTTGTCATATGACATTGTTGGCGGAGGCAGACTGGCCTCCTCCATTTGTTTTAGCGTCTTCCCGCGGAGAGGACAGGATACACCAGAGCTTTTCAAATTAGGTCTCTGATGAGACTAGACAGGCTTATGCATTGGAATTGGCTATAGCCCTAGTGCCCGCTGTGTATCGCAATCAGGTTGGCTGGGATAGAGATTCACTAGCACATGAGATCCCTGTGCGATCAATGCTGCATCCTCAGGCGCAGTATCAGATCAGACGGGAGGTGAAAGCGTAAGTTAGTGACATTTTGGCCCAGTTGAATGCCAGCAGCCCTACATGCCAAGAACAGATGCATACTGGTAAGTAGCATATTCCGTTCGAGGCATGTGGCTGCTGAATTCATATCTGTGCAAAAACTGTATAGCAGTATCTCCTCTAGCGGTGGTTACCTGTGCCAGCTGCAGCAGTTTGAAAGAGAGTTTTGAGGACAGCCTGGCCTATAGCAGCTTGCTGCTTTAATTGCACGTCTACACAGTAGTGTTTTGTGAAAGTGTGTATGGTAGTCCATGTGGCTGCTCTACATATGTCTTCAAGAGGAATATTTCCCAGGAAAGCCATGGATGCCCCAATTTTTCGCGTAGAGTGTGCTCTTGGGGGGACATTTAAAGTGCGTTTAGCCTTTAGATAACATATTTGAATGCATTTAACTATCCATCTGACTATTCCGGACTTTGCTATTGGATTTCCTGTATGTTGTGGTGAAAAAGCAACAAATAATTGCTTTGTTTTCCTAAATGATTTCGTTCTGTCCACATAATAAAGCAGAGCTCTCTATACATCCAGTGTGTGTATGGCTCTTTCAGCTACTGACAGTGGATTTTGGAAGAACACTGGCAGTTCTATTGATTGATTAATATGGAAATTGGATATGACCTTTGGCATAAACTTAGGGTTTGTTCTAAGAACCACCCTGTTAGCATGTACTTGCATGAAAAGTGCTTGTAACTCGCTAACTCGCCTGAGTGAGGTAATGGCAATCAAGAATGCCACCTTCCACGTTAAGAATTGCAGTTTGCATGAGTGTAGAGGTTCGAAAGAAGGTCCCATAAGTCTGGTAAGTACTATATTTAGATTCCAGACTGGGGAAGGGGGGTGTCTTGGAGGGATCACCCTTTTAACCTCATGCGCGCTATCGGAATTCCGCTCGCACGCTGAGATTTAAAAAAACGCATGTTACGTGACGAGCTGGGCTCGTCATCAGCGTGCGAGGAGGCTACGCCATGACGAGCCCAGCTCGTCATCAGCGTGGAAGGGGTTAAGACCCTCCATAAAAGCCTTGATTGCTGGTACTCTAAACAGTGAAAGGTGTTTCCTGTTTTGAAGGTATGCTGCTATAGCAGCGAGGTGTAGTCTTATCGAAGAGTATGCTAGGTTGCATCTTTGAAGATGCAGCAGGTAACATATAATGTTCTGTATGGAAGCATCTAATGGGTTGATTTGGTTATTGTTGCAGTAAATAACAAATCTCTTCCATTTAGCTGCATAGCACGCTCTCGTAGTTGGTCGTCTTGCCTCCTTAATGATGTTCATGCAGTCTGGAGGCAAGTTAAGGTATCCAAATTCTAAGACTTCAGGAGCCAGATCGCTAGGTTCATCTGATTGGGATCTGGGTGTCTTATTTCTCCATGGTTCTGAGTTAGAAGATGGGGTGCGAGGCACAGCCTTTGATGAGGAACTACTGAAAGCTCCAGGAACGTTGTGTACCATGGCTGTCTCGCCCATGTGGGAGCAACTAGGATCAGTGTGAGTGACTGTTGCCGCAGTTTGCGTGCCACCAGCGGAATCAGTGGTGCTGGGGGAAAAGCGTACGCAAATCTGCCTGACCAGTTCATCCATATCGCATTGCCTTGTGACAACGGATGTGGGAACCTGGCGGCAAAGTACTGGCATTTTGAGTTTTCATTTGTGGCAAACAGGTCTATCTCTGGGTGTCCCCACTACCTGAAGAATAGTTAGAGAACTTGGGGGTGAATCTCCCATTTATGTAGTTGCTGGCTGTGCCTGCTGAGCAGGTCTGCTATTTGATTGTCTTTCCCTGGGAGGTGTTCTGCCAGGAGAAAGATGTATTTTGGAATTGCCCACTTCCATATGCTCTGTGCCAAGTGGGACAGCTGTGGAGAGTGTGTTCCTCCCGGTTTCTGGATATAGTACATTGCTGTTATGTTGTCCGTCCGGATCAACACAGTCTTGCTGTACAAGTATTTTTGGAATGCTTTCAGGGCTAGGAATATCGCCAACAACTCTAGTTGGTTGATATGCAGTTTCTTTTGTTTGATTGTCCAGAGCCCTTGTACTGTGTAGTGAAGGAGGTGGGCTCCCCAGCCTGTCAGTGATGCATCCGCTGTTAGTACTAGTTGTGGAACCAGCTCTTGGAACAGTCGCCCCTTGGAAAGGTTTTGTGGGTTCTACCACTGCAGAGAGTTGTGACCGCGACTGTCTACCAACACTAGGTCTTTTAGTTGTCCTTGAGCTTGGTTCCACCGCCGTGCTAGGCATTCTTGCAATGGGCGCATTTGAAGTCTGGCATGGGGGACAATGAATATGCAGGAGGCCATAATGCCTAGGAGCTGCATGAAGACTCGAGCTGGTAGATAGTGTTGTGGCAGAAATTTGCGAATGAGCATCTGCATGCTGGCTATCCTCGCTGAGTTTGGGTATGCCTTTGCCACTGAGGTATCTATAGTAGCTCCCAGATATTTTTGTGTGTGGGACGGTTTGAGATGCGATTTTAGGTAGTTTATTGAAAACCCTAGGCTGTGTAGCATCTGAAGTGTTTGAGACCTGTCTCTTGCACACTGTTTGTACGATTTTGCTTGTATCAGCCAACTGTCTAGGTACGGGAACACATGGATGTGTTGCCTCCTGAGATGTGCAGCTACTGTCGCTAAGCATTTTGTAAACACTTTTGGAGCCGTGGTTACCACGAAGGGGAGAACCTTGAATTGGTAGTGTTGACCTTCTATTGTGAACCGGAGATATTTTCTGTGAGCTGGATGGATGGGTATGTGAAAATACGCATCCTTGAGGTCCAATGTTGCTAGGAAGTCTCCTTGCTGTAGCAACAGGAGCTCTTGCTGTAGTGTGATCATATGGAAGTGCTCCGACAGTATGTATTGATTTAGGGGTCTGAGGTCCAATATTGGTCTGAGGGAACCGTCCTTCTTGGGAATAAGAAATATAGGGAGTATACTCCTGTCCCTTTGTGTTGGAAAGGGACTGGCTCTAGGGCCCCCTTTTCCAGCATGCATTTCACCTCTTGTTGTAGCAGGGTGATGTGTTCTTTGGACATAGGACGGTGTCTGGGTGGTATGTTTGGTGGGGTAGAGGTGAGTTCTAGGCAATAACCATACTGGATAATTTGTCTCACCCACCTGTCCGTGGTAATTGCGTTCCAGACAGGTAGGAATTGTTGGAGTCTGCCTCCGACCGGTGTTAGGTGGTCTGGAGGTAGCGTGATGAAGTCACTGTTTTGTGGCAGTGGAGACTCTGGTGTTATTGCCTCCACGTCCTCTTCCCCTGCTATTGTTGCCCCTATAACGTCCTCTGTTGGAGTTCTTGTTAAAGAAACCTTGGGTGTGGCCTTTGACTGTAGATGAGGTCTGTGTAGTATTGCCCCGTGTAGCTGCTCTGTATGAGGAGCGTCGAAAGGAACCTCTGTGTTGATGAAACTGCAATGCGCCCATTGATTTTGCAGTTTGTGTCTTTCTTCATTTTGTCTAAAATGGTGTCGACTGCAGAGCCAAAAAGGAAGTCTTGATTGACTGGTTGGTTAAGAATGGTGGACTGCACCTCGTTCTTAAAGCCCGAAATACGCAGCCATGTGTTTCTCCGTAGTAAAACGCTAGTGTTAATAGACCTGGCCACAGTGTCAGCTGTGTCAGGCGCACCCATTGATGGAGGAGTTTGTAATAAATTTTCCCTCCTGTATGAGGTCATTAGCTTGGGCTTTGAAAGGCTCAGGCAGGTGTTGCATTAAGCTTTCGAGCTGGTCATAGTGTGCTCTGTCGTAACGAGCTGAAGAATTGGCTTGGTAGTTTAGTCTGCCCTGTTCCCATGATGCACTGGGCCAGGGACAGACTGATTTGCATATAGCCAGGTTCTGAGCTGGGATGGGGCAGTGAGATAAATAACGGTGATGGATCAAGCCCTGATCTTTGGACTGGGTAAGAGTGGTCTGTTTAACTCAGACACTCTGTTCATCACCACCCCCTTTTCTAAATCTGTCGTAACGAGCTAGCAGAGCTTGTGTATTCGCAATTCTCCATGAATTGGAGGCCTGTGATGCTACCCTTTTACCCGAAGCCTCTAGTATTTTTTGACTCTTTATCAGGAGGAGGAGCCTCTCCTGTTGTCTGAGTTGGCCCTTTTGCGTGCATTAGCCACTACCAGTGAGTCTAATGGTAACTGCCCTCTGATATAGGTAGGGTCTGTAGGGGCTGCTCTATATTTCTTTTCAATCCTGGGATTGATTACGGTGCTCTGGCTGTATCTTTGAATATATCAGGCGCGTGTTTTAATACCCCCTTTAGCATAGGTAGTGTTCTGACGTTTTACTCTGAAGTAGGGAAGTAGGGAATGTGTCAAATAAGAAGTCTTCGTCTATAGGGTCATTGTGCATGTCTACGTTGTGGTACTGCGCTGTCCTGTCTATTAGTTGGTTGAAGACAATGGTGTCGTCGGTAGGTGACAGCTTTGCTGGGTATGAGGAGACATCGGGGATGGGATGTGTGTCATATGGGTCAGTTGGCTCTCCCCATGGTTCATTTTGGGGGTTAGGATCCTCTGGATAGTCATAATCATGCTGAGGATCTTCCCCTGTGTCACCCTCATTGCCCCCATAGTGAGAAGGAGAGTAAGGAGCAAAAGGCGTAATAGGCATAGTGGGATAGAAAGGAGTGAAGGGTCTAGAGGGAGAAGTCCCAAAGTCCTTCTTCTTTAGAGGAATGAGGGAATGAGAGTCCGTGTCCAGAGGTCTCTTCTTCCTGCGTAGGATTGTGACTTTACCAGTCTCAGAATTAATATATATTTTTGCCTGTTCGTCTGATGGATCTGGATGGAAGAGTTCTTCTTCCACTGTCCGTGACTGTGTAGTTGACTTCTTTGGCGTAGTCTGTTTTGGATCGACTATTGCCTCTGGGTCGATAACCCTTTTTGGTTCGACGACTTTCGGTGCCTTATTGCTTTTTCTCGGCTCGGACCCTTTGTTCAACAGGTTGTTTCGGTTCACTGTCCTTTGTCAAGTCGATGGCTTTTTTGGAATCGACCGGTCTTTTTGGAGCACTTGTCTTTGGTTCGATAGCCTTCTCCGGCTGGACCACAGGCTTCGGTGAGGCACCCTTTACATCGGCAACCTTCTTCGGTTCGGCGACCTTCGGCACAGCGGGCTTATTTGGGTCGACGGCCTTCTTCGGGTCGGCACCCTTCGGCTCTGTGCCTTCTTTGGCTCAGCGGCCTTTTTAGGTTCGGCGCCTTTTGGCTCGGCGGCGTTCTTTGGTTCGGCGCCCTTCTTCGGGTCGACGCCTTTAGGCTGTACGGCCTTTTTCGGTTTGGCGCCCTTCGGGTCGACGACCTTCTTGGGTTCTAGAACCTTCTTTGGGATCACGTTACTTAGCCCTGGGGTCTCTGAAGGCTTGGAATTTGGTTTTGGAGCCGAGCCGGATGGCGGGGCTGGCAAATGTTTCTTCGGATCTTGGCTAAGGCCTTTACCGGAGCCTTCGGTAACGGGGTAATCGGTGTCGAGGGCAGTGTACTCACGATTTGCCCCGGTGGGATCTCGTCATCGGAGTCCGAGTGGTCCTCGACAGTGACGATCTCTAGGTCCGAATCTGTCACTTCTGGAAGTTCTTGGTGATCATCGAAGATGTTGTCTGGTTCCGGTGCCTGTCGCTGCATCTCTTGACTAGCGGCCCGTCGATTCTGGAGGGTTTTCTTCTAACGGAATTGGGCACAGGCTGGGCAGGTTTCTTCCTTATGGTCTGGTGATAGGCACTTGTTGCATACTGAGTGTTTGTCAGTATGCGGGAACTTGGAGTGGCATTGTGGGCACCTTTTGAACGGGCTCCTTTCCATCGACAGCAGGCCCACGTGGCGTGGAAAAGGCCCAACGGCCCGCGTCGACGACCGGTCCGAGATGAAAAGTTTGATTGAGTCAATAAGTACCGAGTGAGAACAATACCGTCGAAGTTGAAGGCCTTTAGAAAAGTTTTGTTTCGATTCCGAAGTTGGAGTATAGGATTAACATCCAAACCCAATGGCAGAAAAAAACAATCTGAGGATGAAGATGCCCATGCGCACTGTAGTCCAGGGGAGGAGTCACCTATCTTGTGATACTTCGAAGACTCTTCCAGGACAACAAGGTGCAATCATCCGGACCCAACACTAGGCAGCGATCTATGCACAGATATGAATTCAGCCGCCCACATGCCTCGAACACAATATTGTCCGTAAAAAGTATAACACAACTTTGGACATTTCCAATGGATTTTACAGTCACAATTTGGCTCCTGAGAGCAGTGACTGGACAGCATTTACTGCGGCTGGCAATCAGAAAAGATTTAAAAGTTTGTCTTTTGGGCTAGAAGAATAGCCCTGGTGCGTTTGCTGCGCGTGTTGTGTCACTTTTACATGACATAGATCCTGATGCTTTCTCTTACGTCGATGACATTTAGTTGACGGATGACAAATTGATACCGCATCTGGTGCCTGTTGACTGCATCATCTGGTCCTTTGCAGACTTAGGGCACAAATTTAATTTTGCAAAGTCGCACATCACCTATTTGGCGGTTCTCTTTTTGGGTTACAAACTCAACAGTGAAGGAAGGGGGTTAGCCCCCCACTTTCTAGAAAATTATGCTCAATTAAAGCCTCCTTCCATTCTTAAGAAGTTACAATCTTTGCTGGGTTTTTTGAATTTCGGGAGGACATACATTCCTGATTATGCCCAGCGTATCAAACCACTTTATGAGTTGATACAACCCTCCTTTTCGTCTTCCAGCTCGCTTCCGGAACATACAGAAATTCTTCTGTCTTTGCATTTTGGTCTGCTGGCGACAAACTATCGTGACAACACAACGTACTTAGTCATACGGATTGTACCAACTACAGTGGGTTTCCCTTACCCAACGTCCATTGAGGGAGCTACGGTCCCCATTGCCTACAAATCGCATTTGTACACCCCAGCCAAGATGTGTTTTCCACCCGTTTGGAAAATTATTATAGCAGTACAGATGGAGATCCTGAAGGAACGCTCTTTGGCTCAGGGAAAACGCATGTGTATGGTATCACCTGTGCCTAATCTAGAAGCGGTCACAAAGGTGAGCGTACAGAATTCTAAAGCCTTATACCTGCGTGTGATACAGTGGGCAAGTTCTTTGCAAGGATGGGTCAAAGATGAAAGTGACCTCAGCCGATGTCAAACGCAGGAGAGTTTACAGTACGAAGAGGTTCATACTGAGCCACAGTTTTCGCTTCCTCTTGACCAATACAAATGTATAGTTTATACCGACGGATCTGCGCAGCCGGACGTGTATTACAAACATGCTTACTCGGCTGCATATGCTATTGAGGCGGGCTCTATGGTTGACGGTGTGTTTAAGTCTTCCTTAGTCCACACACAGTCTCCTGGAGACTGCACAGCTCAGTTGGCTGAGCTGCAGGCTTTAGTACTGGCTCTCAAATTCGCTGATCCAGATGTCCCTACTCCTACAGTGCGCGATTTTTTCTCTTTTGTACAGTCCTTTTACCGGTTCGATGCTGATGACGGAACCGCTCCGTCATCAGCTGCGGGTGCGCTGTGCCGATGACGAAGCGTTTCCGTCATGGCCCGCTCGGAACGCCTGCACGGCGCGAATTTCGTGCCTGCGCTGGACGTTCCATTGAGCGGGGCGGGCCATGACGGAACCGCTCCGTCATGCGCACAGCTCAACCGAGGCTGGTGACGGAGTGGTTCCGTCACCAGCATGCGGCCGCTGCGCAGCCGCCCCGCCCCCTTAGCATTGCGGCGGAATACCCGCCGCAGTGAAGGGGTTAATGACAATTATTCTTTTGGTCTCAAAATGACTTGCGTGCAACCTGTTTTCCACTGTTGACGGTGCCCTTCTATTGGGCCTTGGATATCTGCCTCTCCACTACTTCAGGCGCGGACCTAGATTATGATCTGTTGGTGGGTTCCTTGCTGGCCCATGACCAGGACTGTTCTAGTGACGCCCGTATGATTGTGGACAAGTACAAGAATGTGAGCGGAAAGGTGTGTCTTGTTACTGCGTTTCCTGAGAGATCCAGGAGTGTTGTGTTCTGGGGTGTCTAATCATTGGTTTCTCAATTTGGGAGTAGGAGAGCGAGTGAGGCACTATAGCTAGTCGGTCCTGGGCTCATGGGTACTAAGGCAGTAGGGAGGCTTAGCCCCTATACACCGAGGTCCCATAATCCTGCGCATAGTTCTGTGTATGTGCAGAATCCCTGCAACAATACCTGCTTGCATCTTTGGCCCACAATATTCTATACGTCCAAGAATATAAATATTGGGCTTACTTGCAGACTTTCGTTATGGCTGCCAGTATTTTTATACTATCTAAAATCATTTTACACACAACTTTTGCTGCTGGGTTTAAAATGTAGTTTTAAAATGGGTTTTTCTAATGTAAATACGCATGAATGCACTTTTACTATCATGGCCCACGGTAACAGTTTTAGTAAGTTTGCACATTTTGGGGCTATATGAAGATTTAGCCACAAATGTTATCGATTTCGCTCTCTTTAGAATAATTACCACATACATTTCTGCTGCTATGTGGTTGGATTTGTGCACAAAACTAACTTTTATGAATTGCCCTTATATGGAAGTTCTAAGAGAAGACTTCATATGAAAGATCTCATCATGGCAGACAGGACAATTGTCGAGCCGATTAAGTTAGATGCACGTTCCCGACCAACCACTAGATGGCAGGAGTATACAAAGGATAACATATAATCAACCAATTTACAAAAACAGAGAACATTTATTCTAACACGGGGAAGCATTACTACGAATAGTGGGGTAATAAATAATTCCAAGGCTAATCAGTCAACTTTTGAAATTTACAAGGTCATGCAGACAACCATTAGGAAATAAAAAGGTACACAATTTCCCAATTAACACCTGTCGGACTGGTCACAACAAATTAAGAGGCATCGAGAAAAGTAAATAAATGAGGAACTGAACCAATGATAAATAAGTGGACATGTAATCTCCTAATTAAGAACCACTGACCCGGAATGCAACGGTGAAGGGATGATTGGACATTGAATCTAACCTCAGAGATGAACAATGGACCAGCAAGAAGCAGAAGCAGGCAACGGGCCATGGAAAACCGATTAGAACTTTGACAGGTAATCAATGAATGAGGCGACAGAGAAATAAGCAACAGCCACTGTATGGCAAAATTGATCGGCATTCAACCTATGAGCAATCACTGGACAGGCAAAGGTGTAATCATCAATCAGGCAAACGGCAGTCACTCACTAACTAACTAAAGAGCAGCAAAAGAAAACCACGGTAAATTTAAATGATAAAGAGGAGCCACATGGGCGGCCAATCATGAAGAAATCAAATGACAAGTAACCGACATATGAGGATTCACATGAGTACTTAGACTTGCAATGAGCTAGTGAGAAATCAGAGGACATGCAGCTGACCAATGAACCCGCAGGCAATGAGGAACTCCAACTAGGGAACAGACCAATGAAGAATTGCAGGATAATTACAAACTAACATTAGAAGGATGGGCAATTGACCAATAGAGAATCAAGTAGAAGGAAATTTCCCAACAGAATTGAATTAAAGGCAAGCACCCAGTGAATAATCACTGAGAATATCTAGGACAGGCAACTGACAAATAAGGACTCATGGGGACAAGCACTTGGCCAAGTATGCCTCACAACAACTATCTGCACGATATGCTGGACCCTCCTTTTGACAGAGAGCAGTAGTTGGTGTAAAAAGGGCAGTGTATCTAATTTGATCCTCTATCTGGTAGGTTAGGTGCTAAGGTAAGACTTGTATTGAAGGCTTGACTCTATTAGACATAACAAGCCCTGACTAAGTTGATATTCGACAAAACTCATTGGCTACTGGGAAGAGTCAGCTTTGTGAACAAGCAAAATAAATTCTTTGTGAAGGCCAAGATTTGAAATAATAATTGACGTGTGGAGTTCAAAATCTGAATAAATACATCAACTTAAGAATCTATTGTGATTACTATCAGTGTGGGCCAATTGGGTTTGTCTGAATACTTTATTTAAAGTCACTTTAGTAATTATTAAAATTAAAGTCCTCTGTATATCTTAAAGCAGGGAGGACCAGCTATTATGTTATTTTTTGTCTGACCTATCCTATATTTTTCCTCTTATGAACGTGACAATCAGGGACTGCTTCTCATGTATTGCATTGCATGCAAGGTAGTAGCCAGAAAATTCAAATGTCACCATAAAACCTCTAATTACACTGGGTTGGAGATACAAGTAAGTCCAACCCATCCTAGAACAATTGGAATCACCTGTGTGTGTATATATATATATATATATATATATAGCCATTCGTCCTCATTCCTGCCCTCCAACCAACCCTATTTCTATTTTTTCATTAATCAGTACATTCTTTCACCTTTCCATCCACCTATTCACACATTCATCCTTTCGCTCACCTAGCCACCATTGTTTTTTCCATCCGCCCATGCTTGATTATTCTATCAATCCATCCTTTCACCATCTCGTCCGGCTAATGTGCGTTCTGTTCACACATCAATTTATTCATCCACTCATATCCATCCTTTCACTCTTTCATCCATTCTTCCTTTCACCCATCCATCCATCCATCCTTTCAAGCGTTCTTGGGCCCTTCTGTCGATCCATCCGTTCTTCCTTCTTTCAGGAATCTTTCCTTCATTTGCTCTATCCAACGTCCCATCCTACCACTCTTCCTTTCTTGCAAGTTTCCTTCCACCTTTTCTTCCTACCAACATCTCTTCCTACTTTTTCTCTGCTCTATCCTTTCCGATTTCTATCTAAAATCTTTCTTTCTCTCTTGCACTCACTCGGTTTGCTGCTCTTTGCCCTTTAATATTTTCATAATTTCTTTCTTAGTCTTCTGGTTCACTTAGCAGCCATACCTCAGCTCTGCTATGGTATTCCCTTACTGTGTTTTATGAGGCTTTTATGCACACCAACAAATAGGAGAGACCAATAAAACAAAAACATTTTTGCAAGACCCAGCTTATCAGGCTTTCTGGAACAGTTGGAACCCCCACTTAAGCTGCCAAAGCGGGTTGGTCATGACGCCTCTGATTACAGGTTTATAGCCGAGCCTAGGTTACAGCAGGAAGGTTTCACCAGCATAACTTAGGGAGACTACTGCTTACTCATCCAAGAATATGGTGTGGTGGCATTGGGGTCACGCTGTGAGTTTCTAAACTCTACTCTCCCCAAGGATACACATTGACTGTTCAATTCTACTCCCCTTAGGGAGTCAAAAGGCCCAACATAAGTACCTTGGTTAGCCAACTGACGTGTGACAGCAATAGGGACCCTTGGACACCTGTAATAAACAGTACCTACACCGGCTCCGATTGCCCCTGCATTCCAAGAAAAGGTCTTTAACAACGCTATACAGCTCTATAGTCTGTCACCTAATTAACTTATCTGACAGAAAAAAAGTTAAATCAGTTCACCGACACATTTAATGATGAATAGCTCAACTTTAGTTTCAGCCTCTAGTTCATTTGAATTATACTTCAGTACTCTATCCTTGAGCCTTCCCGTAGCCAACGTGCCTGCATCATTCCCTACAGTACTTGAAAGACTGAGCCTGCAGGAACACTTCGATCTCTTTGCAGATGTAATCATGCTTGGACATTGCGACTCACCAAAAGATTGTCAGGGACTGTAGGTCACAGACCACAGCTGTAAATACATCTTTAAATTCCCTGTAGGTGGACTGCCGATTTGGTACTGTAGGGTTCAGATTCTCTTCCAAGCTAAAATCCAGATCGCTGAAAGCAAGTCTCATGAATTTCATGCAACTTCCTAAACACTGTAAAACAGATGTTCTCATCACATAGCTAGCTCTGGTAAACATCAAAACAAGCATTGTTGCCCTGATTTCTGAGCTAGCTCGTAAAAAAAATGGTGAGATTCCCGATCTCCATGTTGCTAGCTTCCACACATCTTTACACATGTTCAAATCCCTGATCTCATAACTGACACCTGCACACCTTTAAAAAAACTGATCATTCAAACTTTAAAAAAAAAAAAAACTGATCATATAGATGACTCAAGAATACATCGGAAAATATACAGATGTCCTGATCTCCTCCCAGATTACTCTCAAACACCTCTAAATATGGAGAGTTGTCCAGTTTTAACCCCTTGGCTGCGGCGGTAATTCCGCTGCGGCGCTGGGGGTGCCGCGCAGCGCCGCCATACTCGGGACGGAACAACTACGTCACAAGCCACGGGCGGGCTGTGCTTGTGACGGAGTGGTTCCGTCACGGCCCCGACCGCTCATTAGAACGGCCGCGCAGGCACGGAAATCCTGCAGCGTGGGCGGGGCGGCCGCGCCGTGACGGAACCACTCCATCACCAGCACAGCGGGTCCATGGCTCATGACGGAGTGGTTCCGTCACGAGCACGGAAGGGGTTAAAGATTGCTACCACACACCTTAAAACAAGCCCAGATACCCTCCTTGCCAGATAAAAGGTTTGATCACTTGCAGGGGCCCATCTCTTCCCGTCTCACATAAATAAACAGATGCAGGTGCTCTATTTACCTCAAAACTGGCTCCCAAAATCGTGTGTACATATGCCCGACCCTCTAGCTTTCCAATTTATGCGATAGTGTGTTTCTTCCTCAGGCCACACTTTCACCCTACTCGCCCCTAGTGCATCTTCTCTTCAGTGCTGAAACCTTATAGGTACTAACCTGCTTCCAGCCAAGAGCAGCACCTTGGCATTATCCAGGCCCTTTCGAAGAAGCTCCTTCACCACTTCCTGGATGATCAATGCGCCCATAAAGGCAAATCCACCTGGAAACAAATATTGACATTATACCAGTTGTCAACGGCTACCCACGCCTTCAATCCTAATAAGATACTCGTCTATAAATGTGGATACCAGTGGAAATCAGATCAGTGGTGGGAGGAAAGGGGCAAAGATAGGGTAGGAGCAGAAGAATCAGAGTAAGAGACCAAAGACGCTTTCAAGGCACAACAGGCAACGGGTAAGCAGCAAAGCAAAGTGTGGTTCATTTTATATTACAACATAATTTAGAGACATCTGAAAAGGCAGGGTCAGCAAGGAGCATCCAGGGCAGGGCCAAAGACCACAGAGCGCTGTAAGGATAATGTTACTTACCCAGTAAGCATCTGTTCTTGGAATGTAGAGCGGTAGATCCACATGCTTTGCATACTCCTGCCATCTAGTGTTGGGTCTGGATGTTTGCAAGTTGTTTTTCTTCAAAGAAGTCTTTCCAGTCACGAGGCAGGGGACGACTCCTTTCGGTGATAGTGTGCATGGGCATCGACTCCATTGTTAGATTGTTTTCTCGCAGAGGGTGAGAATGGAGTTAGTAAGTAAAGAATAGAGATGTCCATGCATATGTATATGGAGTAAAGGAGAGAACTGCAACAGGTACAGGTACCCGGGTGGGCGCATGTGAATCCACAGCTCTACATGCCAAGGACAGATGCTTACTGGGTAAGTAACATTAGCCGTTCAAGGTATATGAGTTATAGATCACATGCTTTGCATAGATTACACAGCAGTATTCTCCTAAAGCGGTGACTGATCTGTAGCGGTTGGAGTTGTCTGAAAAAGAGTTTTAAGTACTGCCGGGCCCACGTTAGCTTGTTGTCTCGCTCACACATTCACCAAACACTATTGTGTAGATGTGTGTGGTGAAGACCATGTTGCAGCTTTACAAATGTCAACTATGGGGATGTTTCCTAAGAAAGCGAGTGGAATGCGCTCTAGGGCGTATTGTTAACGTTCGCTTTGCTTTTGCATAACAAGTTTGAATGCATTTAACAATCCATCTGGCAATACCAGACTTGGATATGGGATTGCCCTTGTGTGGTGGTACAAAAGCAACAAAAAGTTGTTCGGCTTTACAAAATGATTTTGTTCTTTTGATGTAATATAAAAGGGCTCTTCGAACATCTGAGATGTGTAGAGCTCATTCTGCCACTGAATCAGGTTGAGGTAAGAGTGCAGGTAACTCAACCAACTGATTGATGTGCAAGGAAGAAACTACCTTAGGTAGAAACTTGGGGTTAGTACGATGAACCACTTTGTCTCCGTGAAGTTGGAAAAAAAGAGTCTTCTATGGTTCGTGCCTGTAGTTCACCCACTCTCCTCAGTGAAGTGAATGCAATGAGGAAAGCGGTTTACCAGGAGAGAAACTGTAGTTCACATTAATGCATGGGTTCAAAAGGTGGGCCGGGTCCATTAATCGTGTGAGGACTATATTAAGATTCAACACTGGGGCAGGTCTTTGTGTGATAACTCTTTTAAGTCCTTCTATGAAAGCTTTGATTACTGGCACTTTAAAAAGAGATAGGTGATGCCTATTTTGTAGATACGCAGTTATTGCAGCGAGGTATAGTCGCATAGAAGTTTAAGCTAGCCCTACTGCTGCAAGTATAGCCAATAACAAATTATATTTTGTATTGAAGCATCAAGAGGGTTGAGGATGTTATTATTGCAATAGATAACAAAACGTTTCCATTTAGCTGCATAACAGGCTCTTGTAATAGGCGTTCTGGCCTCTCTAATGAAGTTCATACAGTCTGGTGGGAGATTTAGATAACCAAACTATGATTTCAGGAGCCAGATCGGGAGGTTCAGTAGTGTGGGATATGGGTGTATATTTTCTCCATGGCTGTGTGTGAGGAGACTGGATGGGAGGGGAGGTTTCGGTGTGGAAGTAGTGACAGCTCCATAGGGGTGGTGTACCAAGGTTGACAAGCCCATGTGGGAGCTACTAGGATCAGTGTGAGGGATGTTTGCCTGAGTTTCCGAACCACTCATGGGATGAGTGGGAGAGGCGGAAAAGCGTAGGCAAATATCCCTGACCAGTTTATCCATGGTACATTGCGTTTGGAGAGTGGGTGTGGGTACTAGGAGGCGAAGTTTGGGCCTTTTGCGTTTTGGTGTGTGGCAAAAAGATCTATTTGAGGAACTTCCAAACTTTGAAAGTATGGGAGGATAACTTGAGGGTGAAGTTCCCATTCGTGGATTTGCTGTGTCTGTCTGTTGAGGAGATCAGCAATCTGATTGTTCACTCCTGGGAGGTGTTCTGTGAGGAGATAGATTTTTTTGGTTAATCACCCACTTCCAAATGTCTTGAGCCAAGTGCCACAGTTGGAAAGAGAGTGACCCCCCCCCCCTTGTTTTTGTATATATAATACATAGCTGTCATGTTGTCGGTACAAACTAGGACAGCTTTGCCGACAAGGTGAGTCTGAAATCCGTTGAGCGCTAGAAACACTGCTAGCAACTCTAGATGGTTTATGAGGAGAGTTTTTTGCTGTTGACTCCACAAGTCTTGTACTGTGTGATACGAAAGTGATCTCCCCCCTCCCCCCTACCAGTGAGGGACACGTCCGTTGTTCGCATTGTCTGTGGAACAGGATCTAGGAGGGGCCGTCCTTTTGATACATTTTGTCGATTCCACCACTGCAGAGAGCAATGAGTACGTCCACTTACCAACACTAGATCAGTTAAAAGACCCTGTGATAGGTTCCATTGACTAAACATTCCTGGGGGAAAGCATGGGATGCCTGGCATGGGGAACGATCATGATGCAAGAAGCCATAATTCCAAGCAGTTGCATATATACTCGAGCTGGCAGCGAGTGAGTGGGCTGAAACTGGAGAACTAGAGCATGAATATTGCGAATTCCGACTGTATTGGGGAAGGCTAGAGCCCTTTGAGTATATAAAGTGGTTCCTAGATAGTTTTGAATGTTGGAAGGTTGAAGATGCGATATCAACACATTGGCTGTGAACCCCAGTTGGTGCAGTAACTTCAGTGTCCTGGGTGTGTGTTGGAGACACTTTGGATACATACTGGATTTGATGAGATAGTCGTTCAAGTAGGGGAAGACATGAATGTGTGGTCCTCTTAGGTGAGCAGCGACCACTGCCAGACAATTTATAAAGATTCTGGGAGCTGTGGTGACTCCGAACGGGAGTACCTTGAACTGGTAATGATGGCCTACTACCACAGATGTGAGAAATTTGCAATGAGCGGGATGTATTAGAATATGGAGGTACGCGTCCTTTAAGTCTAGAGTAGACAGAAAGTCGCCCTGTTGTAGGAGTGGGAGCCCTTGTTGAAGTGTTACCATGTGAAAATGGTCTGATTGTATACAACAATTCTCAGAGGTCCAAGATAGGTCTGAGAGGACCGTCCTTTTTGGGTATTAGAAAATAGAAAGAGTTATATGCCCGACTCGTGGTATTGTAGTGGTAATGGCTCTATAGCTCCCTTCAAAAGGAGAGACTGAACCTTTTGCTTGAGGAGGTGTAAGTGGTCTGGTGACAGTTTGTGTGAACATGGAGGAATGTTTGGAGGAATGTTTGGAGGACTGTTGGTAAACTCCAGGTAATAACCAGAACAGATAATTTCCAATACCCATTTGTCTGTAGTTATTGACTTCCAGACGGGTAGAAATTGTGACGGACGCCCCCGACAGGCGTTAAATGGCCGGAGGGGAGGGAGTTGAAGTCACTGCTTGGTATTGGAGGGGGGGGGGGCATGTGTGTTGGAACCTCTAACTCTATCCTTGCCATTGTTCCCTTTGTAACCCCCTCTGAAGAAACCCTTAAAGGCAGAGGGTTGATTGTTGCCTTTGTAGGTTGTTCAGGCAGTGTCTGATGAGGTGTTCTATGACACGCCACGATAGAAGAAGCGCCAAAAGGAACCACGACCTGAAGGTGACTGGAGCACTACCATGGATTTTGCCACCTCTGTGTCCTTTTTCATCTTTTCTAATGAGGAGTCTACTACAGGGCCAAAGAGGTGCTGCTTGTCAAATGGTGTGTTAAGGATAGAAGCCTGAACCTCGGGTTTAAAGCCTGAAATGTATAACCAAGGATGCAGTCTTAAGAGGACGATGGTGTTGATAGCTCTAGCCACAGTGTCAGCTGCTTCTAAAGCATGCCTGATGGAATTATTGGAGAGAAGCTGTTCCTCCCGCACTAGGTCTTGAGCTTTGGCCTTGTGCAGCAATTGCTTCATTTCATCCCAAAGCGCCCTATCATACCAAACTAAAAGTGCTTTGGTACTGGAAATGCACCAAAAGTTTGCAGCTTGGGAGGCTATTCTTTTTCCAGAGGCGTCTATTAATTTAGACTCTCTGGGGGTGGAGCATCCCCCGACGTTTGGGAAATTGGCCCTCTTGCGTGCATTAGACACAACTATAGAATCTAATGGTAACTGTCCCCGATGTAAGCTGGGTCCGATGGTGCAGATTTATATTTCTTATCTACCCAGGGGTGATGGGATCCTGTTCTTCCTGTGCTCCTATGGCTTCTCAGATTTCCTGTTCCAACTCTTCTCCAAAGAGGTCCGGAATGGAACCTGTGTGCTGGCTCTGTATGTCGTGATGTCGAGCCCGACGATCGCGAAGCGTCTTCTCTGATCGGAAAGCCATACGCGCTTCTCAATCCAGTTCTATATGCTCCTGTGACAAGCACAAGTTGCACACTTCATTTGAGTCGCTGCACGTAAATTTTGCGTGGCACAGAGGTCAGAATTTTAATGGAGTGTGTTCCATCCACTGCGAGGCAGCCCGATGCCGGTAGGCCCAACCGCCTTACACTAGTTACCCGTTCGAAAGAATTTGAGTAAATACGATGCGCGGAGAATAGAGATACGCAATCGAAAACAATACAGTCGAGGGTGAGTGTATTATGCACCGAGGGGAGCCCGAGAAACAGTGTCGAACCAGAGCGCAGCAACTCACGTCTAAACCCGATGGCTGAAAAAACAATCCAACAATGGAGTAGATGCCTATGCGCACTATCACCGAAAGGAGGAATCACCTACCTCGTGACTGGAAAGACTTCTTCGAAGAAAAACAACCTGCAAACATCCAGACCCAACACTAGATGTCAAGAGTATGCAAAGCATTTGATCTACAGCTCCTATGCCTCGAACATATAGTTTACCACAATCATCTCTGTAATACCTAAAAATAATACCCCTCTCTAATTTACTACATTCAACTTTTTGCTCACCCCTTATTATTAAAGGAAAAGCCGACAGGTAGCCAGCTATTGTGTATTAGGGGAGGGGAATCTATGTTTAGGGGAGATGATCTCATTCCCAGTGGAGTTCAGTTTATGCTTGGCACTGTATACCACTACCAGTACAGTAAAACTCACCTTTCTCCGATTTAGGTGTAGCTCCACTCCACACATCGCTGGAACAGTACGGAATGAACCTGGAGCAGGGAAGATGCGGTTAGCGAAGCATCAAAAACAGAGGGAGCCAACTCTCAGACAGAAGAAAGATGCAAAGCAAAGGTGAGACATATGTTACTAACAAATCCTTAAGAGAACAAAATAATGAACAGAGATGGACAAACCACAGATTATAAATAACTCTCCTACAGGGGTACACAAACTATTAGCAGGAAGAAATATTCACAGTAAGAGTGACAGAAAAACAACGAGAATTCAAGAACTACAACTACAGTTGAAGTCAGCAACAGAAAAAAATAAATCAATAGAAATGAAAATTGCCAACTGATAAAGACAGAACAACGACGTAACAAAAGGATAGAATCCCCATAGCCCCCCACAAAAACAGGTCAACCCCAAGCAAAGTACCTGGGCAGAGAAAAGATAACCCATGGAGCACCAACAGGCAAAAATTACACCAAAGTGAGATCTACATCCACCACAAACAAATAAACATGCAAAAAAGAGATACACAACCAAGAGGGAGATATTTCCCAAAGAAAAAGAGATGCAACCAACAGTGAGAGCTATATCAACAATAGAGGGGACGAAACCACCAACAGACAATAAGAAAACAGTAAAAGAGAATATATAGTGCCTGTGGAAAAAAATAACCACCAACTGCGAGAAAATAAATAACCACCAACAGAGAGAGAACGCTATACCACTAGGTGAGAGAGTTAAGAAGAATAGTTATTAATCACCAACACAGAATAAACCTTCATGTTTCCATACGAACTGCCCCAATGCTTCTCCAGTTTAGGGAAGAATTGACATCTCTTTAAAGAACACTAGATCACAATGCAGTAACAATCCCGTAACTATCTACCTCTCCTATTGCTTGTTGACTGTATGCTTGTTGTACAAATGCGAAATTTTATACTATACTGCATAGCAAGCAGAGTGCCAAATCAGCTACTTCGTGAGATAAACAGCCAACAAAAGTTTAACACATAGAAATATACACCACAACGTGAAGGCAACAAATCCATAACAGAACAGAGCTACGCCCTTCACAGATTGCCATTTCCCAAGTCTTTGTCCATTTTGCTCCTTACACCATGTTTGCATTCCACCAATGAGGATTCTCTTCGGGCTGAGAGGACAGGATGCCACTGCCTGTAAAATGACAAAGAGGAGAACATGATCAGCATTTAACTAAAAGGGTCTCTGTGATTATTAGGCCTGGGCAGATATAGGGTAACCAGACAATCATACGGTGTCTGTTTTGATATAAGGGTCCATATAATATATATGCGTGTTGTGTGTGGAGACTAAATGCAGCCTGTGTTTGTTTTGCATGCGTCAGGAAAAGATCTACAAGAGTACTGTCTGGGTGAGTACTTGAGAAGTGAAGAGGTCTGTGTGGATATTGGAGATATCTATAGGAATTGGGGAGAGGAGAATGAGGTTAGGAGTGTACATGTGAAATCTGTAATCCAAGGATTTAGACAATGGTAACGGTATTTCTGATTAATTACAGGGTTGTTACTTTTTCGAATAACTTGAATCACACCTCAACAGACACAGCGCCATTAGTCACGCTCACGCTACCCCTTTAAATAGACGTCATCGTAGTGACGCATACCCGCAACCGTGAATCACACAGCAGATGGACTCGTTGTCCGGATACGGAGAGCGATATAGAAGCTCCTTAGCGGTAAGCACACTTATAAATATGGTACGCGCGACCCAAGGCTTAATTGTCTCTGGTTGATTGCGGCACTTAGTTGTTTAATGGAACACCTTAGCACAACACTATGAACACACCACCAGCGCGCAAGCAAGCGCCTTCTGTATTGGAGGAACACTCGCATTTTCAGGCACTCAAACACACACCAGCGAATTTACGATAAGCCCACAGACACAGATTCATACTAACATACACGCCACACACATAGAGAAGGACGGTTCCCTAAACCCATCACACATTAATTTTTTAATTTTGTTCACTTTTGCCACTAACATGCACCAGTGGAGTGGTGGAATAATCAGTGATTTCCAGAGACTTGAACACGATTTATTTACTTTCATAGAATTATCCCCTGATGAAGGCACGTTAAATGCCGAAATGCATTGGGAAAGAAAAAGACTGAACATACATTTCTTCGAAGAATAATGCATTATGGGATATGAAGTTTTGGAATGTCAAATATATGGAATACAAATCTTTGAATGTTAAACAAAAGGACTATTCAATCGTTTGGTGTGCATTTAACACATCGATAAGAATAAATAACATTAATCGAGCAACAAAAACGCAACGAGTTTTTACTGAACATAGCTGGGAATCCAGCACCCATGAAGCCTGTGCCCAGGGAGACAGACCAGGGATCCCTGTGTCTGCAACTTTAAGATAATTACAGGGTTGTGTCACTGCAGGTGCTTGTGATTTGTTTGCGTCTTTGTTATCGTATAGGAGACACAATGGCTCTTAGTTACAGAATACAAAATCCCTTCTCAGGAAGGAGTCAGCTTACCAGTTTTTGATCTTGGCCAATCCCTGGAGCTCATGAAACTTCTCATGGTGCGGTACCGGGTGTCACAGTTCTCCCTGCTAATGCAGTACCACCCCCCTAAAAGAAGAAAAGAAAAAAAAGGAATGTGGTGCTTATTGCTACATAGAGAAAGCATGTAAGTCTTGAGCAATGACAAAATAGAGTTATGGTAAGGAGCGCAAGAGAAGAGCTGCTCCCAGGATAAAAGTCAGCACTAGCTGACCTCAAACATTGCATCACTCAAACCTACACATTTCGGTCACCCACACACTAAGGGACATCCTTCACATATACAGATTCCATGCTCCACGGACCACGCTACAACAAAAAGGCCCCCAATGAGCAGTAAGCTGCTAAAACAGTGGGCCGCTAGTCCTGGCGAAAGGCAGTGCCCTAAGAAAGGAAAGTACATACAGCGGAGCACAGGGCCCTCAGTGATTGACAAGGTACACAAATGAAAGCATGCAGCTACTAGCAGTAACAAGCATTGTAAAAGCCAAACCGTCTGGGTTGCATTTGCGTTCCGGACTAAAACATTTAAAAGGCTTGATGGAGAAAAAAAAAGCATGATATATACATATCTATTGCATCAATGAGATCGAGAATTTAATGTGTAATGACTGACTGAGTGAACCTTTTAGATTTAAAAACAGTCCACGGGCATTGCAATGCAAGCAGCCCCCAAGAGGCACAATGATACACCAGACAGCCAATAGCAGGAGGTGAAAGAGTGTTACTTCAATGGGTACAGCCAAAGCCCACTCTGTGTAGATTTTAAAGAGTTAGTAATAGATAATGAGACTGCTGTGGTGTCAAGTCAGATCTAAAAAGGATAGCGTTCGACTATTGATGTGCACAAAAAGCAAACGGGAACAAGCAACACTTGACAAAGAGCACAATACAGTTGCTAACAAGTTTCAAGGTACTAATATATAAAGTGTGCATCCCACGACAAGCTATACTGCAGGCAAACAGGACAGGATGTCACTGCTGGTAGGGCCAAGTAATAATAATCCGGAATATGCATTTTTTGGTAGAGTATTGAGGGGGGATTATGCACTAATATAGGAGAAATAAAGTATGATCATCATGTGGAGCACCCCTTCATTTTTTTGTAAAATTAATTGTAGGATAACCTGGGTGGCCCAGAGTCAGTGTGCAATTCTGCTCTACCATCTAGGAAGCACAATCACTGTATGGCTGGTCCACAGAGAGGTGCCGGAGAGCTTCGACCTTCAGACAAAAATCGCACAGGTTAGGCGAAAGGTCGAAAGACCCAAGGCACCCATTTCACATATATATATATATATATATATATATATATATATATATATATATATATATATATATATATATTTCTCCAAAGTGCCCTGCGCACGGGAAGTCACTCGACATTGCTTCACCCGAAGGTTAGTATTATGCAGCCTGCCCTCCGCTTTCACCTTGCTTTGCCTTTGCCAACGTGTTTCGGGATATCACAATCCCTTCTTCATGGGCAGCAAATCACGCAGCAGATGCTCGCAATATATTTTAATCATTAGTATGAACGCCCACACTGGGCGTGTTCAACATTGCTTTATGGGATATTGAGTCCCTGCGAGTATCGTAGTTCCTTTTGTAAGGTCTGAAGCGTGTTTGAAATTAAAAGTTAGTAGTTCAAAAAAAAAGTTCAAAAAGTTTTATTATGTTTTGGCTCTCGATGAGGGCCACATAAAGTAAAACACACAGTATACATCACAAAAAAAACCAACAAAGTAAAACCATACAGTCGAGCATAAGCGAGGAGACACATACAATCATTAGTCGAGCAATCCCCAGCAATTCCCCGTGCATTATTAATAAATATCTAAAAAACTTTAAAAAAAATTAAAAATTCTGTAGCAAAACATTTCATTAGGCGGGCAATAAAGTGCATGGAGAAAAGTATTTACATTTAAAATTCCTAGTTGCAGACAAATTGGTTTTAGCCATTTAAGGCGAAAAGGGCGCAATACCTTACATACAAACAAAACATGGTTACGATTCTGTACAGCATTATGACAGAAATTACATACAGGAGACACACCGTACCATTTTGCGTGAAGAGAATTTAAAGGAAGCAGATCTTGTCTCAATAAAAACCATAACCTTCTGACTCTATGAGGGATGTTCCACATGAGATATTGTTGGGGCTGTTTAAATAAATATGTATTTAACAGAGATTGTCTTTCTTTTTTTCTTGATTGGGCTATCCTATCTAGTTTGTAACATAGTTCCCAGGATGCATTTTTTAATTTCATCTTAAGTTCAACAGGGTCTAATAAGAACAAGATGTTTGCATCCAACTCTAGTAGACTTACAGCCATTCTAAAGTTTTTTACCAATAAAGAGAAGTCGTTGAGGTCCCCCAAAAGTTCTCTTTTAATCGCTTCTCTAAGGGAACCAATTTTACCTCTAACCAGACAGGCTACCCATCTTACAAGGGCAATCAACCCCTGTACCCAACCACTTCTCAAACCAAATTCTAGCCTGCATGAAATGTCAGAGCAGGCCGTATTAAGAGAAGATATTTTCCTTAAGATCTTTCCTTCTGTTTTCTGCACAAATCCCCAGTGTTTTAAATCCACTAATTCAATCCCATACAGGAGAGTAGCGGGTATCTTTGCTTTAAATACATCAAGGAATAATGTGAAATGTCTCTTTCCCGTAGCATTATATAAGGAACACAATCCCATCCCATGTGATAATGCTTTACGAGAATTGTGCTCTATGTGGGCAGTCTCACTTATGTTTGCTGTAATTATTTTTCCTAAAAAGGTGTAGGTTTTAACGACCTCTAATTTCTGTCCTCCTAATATCCAGTTATAGTTTGCAGACCTGCATTTTTTCTTACCGAAAATGCACATAATCTTGCTTTTAGTAGCATTAATCTTCATAAAGTGTGTTTCTGCGAAGAGTGTTAATGCATGCAGGCGATTTGACAGGCCCTTCGGGGTTAAATCATGCACAAGTATGTCGTCTGCATACATTAAAAAAGATATCGGTACTCCCCCAATTTTTGGGGCTAGTCCTCCACTAGATGTTATTTGGGAAGGTAGGTCTGCTGTATATAGGGAGAACAGTATAGGGGCCAATATGCACCCTTGTTTTAATCCATTCGGGGAAGGGATTGATTGGGAAAGTCCCCTTTCCCCACCTAGTAACAACTTGCACCATGTGTTGGTGTGAAGGGACTTTACCAATTCTAGTAAATATACTGGCATACCCATTGTGGCAAGTTTTTTCCATAGCATTGACCGATCTACCTTATCAAACGCGGTTGAAAAATCAATGAATGCCACATATATTCCGCCTCCTCGAACACGGACATATTTGTCTACAAGCACCTGTAAGGCAGTTAAGTTATCAAGAGTTCCATGCTCTTTACGAAAGCCAGTTTGCTGCATAGGTAAGATATCATTTACATCTATCCATTTCATAATTAATAGTAAAACACATTTTGCGAAAATTTTCCCTATTGAATCTAAAAGTGCTATTAAGCGATAATTCTTAGGGTTATCCCGTTCTCCCTTTTTAAATATGGGAATCAGAATACTACCCCTCCAAGAATTGGGGACTAATTTAGTAATAAAACATGTATGAAACAGTGGGAGTAATATCTTACTCCATGAAGTAACATCCTGCTTTATTATAGTCATGGGCAATTCATCCGGGCCCATGCCTCCGGAAGAGCGCATACTTCTTATCACAGCTGCTATGGATTCCTCAGTAGGAAGATCTATATTATTGTCGTTATTCAGGATTAATTCAAAATTATTATCCTCCACTCCATTGGAAGCGTAGAGTTTAGAGATAAATGTCATCCATACTTCCTCTGCAATAGAAACTGGAGTGGGAAGAGTTCTCGCTCCGCATCCTTTTCCTATTACAGACCAGAAGTCTCTAGCATGGAAAAGTCTGCTTTGAAGTGTGTGCTATCAGGCATTTGTTGTGGCTTATGTGGTTAAACCCCATGGAGATTCATGGGAATCAAGCCAGCTATGCCTCGTCCTGTGGTTTTGGGGTGAGTGTTTCTAGTGTGTGAGGAGCACCAAGTAGAGACTGGATGCAGACTGATTTGAGGAAGAGCATTTTTGTGACAACTATCTGAGTTTGCCTGTTTTTGCACCTCTGTATTTTACCGGCAACCTCCTGCATTAGAGGAACTGTAAGGGCAGCTTGGTGTGTTAATCTGCAATTGTGTTACTTGTTTGTGAAAATGTGTATAAAAAAAATTGTATATAACTTCTGATTTGAAGATGAAAAAAATGTGTTATTGAACAAGCAAGTGGAAGACAGAAAAGGCATGTTGCAATTATAACCAATATGAATACATGAGTTTGGACTGGAAAGTCCAGGAACAGGAAATGGGGTGAACATTGGGTATTGCATTCAGAGGTTAAGTGGTTCGATTGGTCCTGGACAAGAGAAAAAGGACAAAGGATAGATTAGGGTTTTATAATCAGCATGAAAAAAAGAACTGGAAGGTGCCAAGATAGGGGGAGGGCAGCCCACTTGGATGACTGAGGTAGAGAAGGAAGGTGGATTTAAACATATTGAGTTTATTTAGGGAATTCTGCAAGAAAAAGAAGTCAGGTGCTGCAGTTTTTTGCAGGAGCCGGCTTGTCTTATTAGTCTCTTGATAGCCGTACGGAGGCTAAGTTAATGTGGATTTCTATGCACGTTTTCGAATTTAAAAAAAGTTGTAAAACAACAAAAACCCACAGCACTAAAATATTCTAGTTTTTCATAAATGACCCAAGTAGAACTTGCACTGTCACAGGTTTCAGAGGTCATCATTGACATATGTGATGTCATAAGCAATGCTTCACAGTGGTGCTAGTTATACTTAGGTCAATCAATCAATCAATAAAACTTTATTTCGGTTTTTGTTTAAAAAACACAAAAGTACAATTTACAGCATCCAAAAGAAAATAGTACAAAATTAGCAGCAGTTTACATTGATACATGTTATAGTAGGATAACTTAATACAGAATTTTTTTTGATAAAGTTCATTAGCAGTCCAGGCATTTTCTATATTTTAAAATTGATAAAAAAAATTCTAAAAACAAAAAGAATACTGTCACTATGCAAAAGTTGAAGATACATCATGGCAGGTCTAATCTGGTAAAAATTAAGTGTCTTTAAAAGAGGGACCAGATAGTGTTTGTGGGGAAATTCATAATATGTACATAAAAACATAAAATGCAGCATATCCTGCGGAGACTTTCCGTCGCAACCGCAGGTTGCTGCATCATTATTAAAACTAATTCTTTGGGGTCTAACAAGCATGTGATAAAATTGGTTAATTCGAAATCTAGTCAATAAAAATGTCTCATATGAGGTCAATGAACCCATTAAATAAGGTTCAATAAATGGGGTAGTTTTTAGCATGATATATGTTCTGACACTATTTTTGAACCTCTTTGGCTTCCCTTGATGTTCTCCTTTCCATGAGGAATGCCATTTTGACTGCCTCCACTTCCTTATTGGAAATACAATCAGGGGTTTCAAATAACTCTATCCGTCCTAGGCTCAGAAAACTGGTCTTTAAATATTTCAGCCAGGGTATAGTCCTAGCATTATCCATGGAGCGACAATCTTCTAAAATCAAATGAGTCGGGGGATGTCTGGATTTAACCATAATTTCAGCCAGCAGGTCAATGGACGTAATGAAAAAATATCACTAACATATTGAACCCCTAGTTCTTCTTGAGCAGCTAAGTTGGATGTACCTTGCGGGAGACACAGTAAACGTTTTAAGAACATGTTCTCCACTATCTGGAGCTGCTCACCCCGCGCGTACCCCCTAAATTTTGCTACCGAATGTAGCCGTAGCCACAGACTTGGCATTATATAATTGCAGCATTGCACCAGTGGGCTTATTCCCCAATTTAGAAGTGAAGCGAAAGATTGAAGCATTCACTCTCGCAACTTCACCCTTCTTTTTCAGAACATGCGGGCCCCAGTTTAATTTATTATCGAATAGGACTCCTAAATAGGATAAAGTGCTAGATGTGGGGATTGTTGCACCGCCCACGTTAAATTGGAAATTCCGTCTTGGCGGCCTACCTACTTGCATGATATAAGATTATGAATTATTTATTGTACGGTCTCTATCTAACATAAAGGACTCAAAGGCAATTAAAAGAGCTTGAAGGCCTTTTTCGGTCCTCGATACGAGGACCGCATCGTTCGCGTATAGTAGGACCGGAATGCCCAGACGACCAACTATGGGGCAATCGGCCCCCACCTCTTGTAAAACACTATCTAGATCATTTATATAAAAATTGAACAAAAAGGGAGCCAATATGCAACCTTGGTGGACTCCCCTTCTAATATTAATACTTAGGTCATTTATGTATAACCAGTTAATTTCAGTGTTTTTTGTTTTAAAACTTTTGTCTTTTCATCAGAAGAATTACGTGTAAGTCCCTGTAAATCATCGTTTTGGAGAGTGAATTTCAAATGTATTTTTTTTTACGTAAGACAATGTCACTACCTTACTTGCATAGAACTACTTTAACCTTTGTGTCTTTTCAGTGGGCAATTTGGAGAAAAAAACACTGCTAGAGAGCATGAAAGAGAGAGAAAATGTAACAAACTTGGGGGCCTCTATTGTGTCCACAAGGTTTGTGTTTTAAACGCCTTGTTTGGAAAGTGAAGTGTTGCAGTGCTACTGGGTGCCTCTTTCAAAGTTATGACACTCAACGTAACTAGGAGTCGAATATACAGAGTTAAACATAACGATAACGGGTACATAGGTGACGTTACAAAGTTTCTGAACTTCTATCACTGCTGCCTTGGGGTGACGTTCCTCCCTTTTGCGGAAGGGAAATCCCCAAAAATAAATTTGCAATGGTCCTGCCTCAGGGTAACCCAGTTTTTCGTGACTACAACAAGTTTACCGTCAAACTTCAGTACGCCACACAGGTTGGCACTTCACATGTCAATTGAAATGGGACAAAAGGCAATTCTAACAAGGAGACATTACTTCCAAAAGTGTACAGCATGCAGCCCTATAAGAAGCGCAAGGAACTAAAACCCGGGACCATGCGGCGTGAGGGTTTAAAGCGTAAGGGGCGTGAGGCGGGACTGTCAGCTAGATCTGGGGGAGAGGTGGCGATGAGGGCGGGGGCGAGGAGTCACTCACCTTCTAGGAAGACCAGCCAGCGCCGACTGCCCTTGGACTCTTTAAGGTAGAAACTGCAAAGAAAAAACAAATAGAACTTTTCAGTGAATGGGCCGATTGATTTCCGGGGGGTAGTGGGCAAAGGCGTGAGGGAATCCGGAGGAGGGGGTGGGGGGTCGTGGTCGGTAACCACAGCCTGCAGCGCGCCCTCATTAGAATATCAAGAGAACGATGAACAAGGAGTAAAAGTGCTCAGCTGTCAGCATCGCTGAGCACGGCTCTGGATGAAAGGCTGCCTGGCGCGGGCAGACCCTCAACCCCGGCCTTTCATCCGCAGCCAGCCGCGCGCCGCCAGCCTTTCATCGGCCGCCAAGAGAAACGCCGCTCCCGAGGCGCTGCCATTCCAGGCGTGTTTGGGGAGCGCGGGGAGGGGGCACGCGCACCGGGCGACAGGGAAATCCAGCGGGCGACAGCACTCCAGTTCACCCAGTCGGCGCGCGACGGCCAATTCATGATTCAACAGCGCATTAAGGACTCAACAGATTAATGGTCCGGCATACCTGATCAAAGTCCGTCTGAATGAAGGATAAAACAATAACACGATTAAATGAAAATAATGTATGGCAGATGTGCAATTAATATTAACAGTAATGCTATATTCATGTACGGTTCAATTTTACTGTGGGAACACGTATTAAAGTATCATTCATTTATGCACAACGACCTACAAATGTGTATGCACCAATTCATACGAATACACATTTTAATATTAATCATAATTGAGATTGATACCCCCTGCAGAATGTGATGAGAGGGCCTGGAGTCCCATATTTCTTAGAGACATTCGGCATTCGGTGGAAAGAGTTTCCTGCATCATTGCAGGTTAGACCCAATATAGCGCTCTACTGCCTTTTGGCTAAGTTCGTAGTATAGAAATACCACATACATGTTAGTTCCCCGTTACTTCTTCCTCGGTGTCGGGTGCGCAGCATAACCCATAATTAACAGCCACTCACATCTGTGTTCTGATCTGTTACGGAGTACTATAAACTTTGCAGAAATAGAAGTCTGTCCTCGTATTCTCGAATCTCCTATAACCCGATCCTCCTTTGTAGGGGGACATGGAGGGCTACATAACTAGAGACACAGAACCGAAGGTCGATTGATGGGATGTGTGCTGTGGGGTGGGGGGAGGGGGGTGAAGTAGTGTGCGTGTGTGTGGGGAGGGGGAGTGGGAGGATTTCTAAGTGAAGGGTTATACATCCCCAGCCCGACTTTCCGCTTTCAAGCAAAATTAGTGAGCTTGACTCCTCCCGGTGGGTTCAGAAGAAAGCCTAAATAGGGCCAAATAGTGCATTTTACACGCATTTGTTACAAATGAATAGGGTTAGAAGTCAGTTCTGATGGATAGCAACAAAATATATTCTTGGGGTACCAATCAATTATGAGCTTCTCAGTGGCGTCGGGGTCAAACACCCTCCAAAAACTTAGACAATATTGGGGTCTTGCTGTGCATGGTTTAGCTTAATAAACCAAAACGTCTACAGAGCAATAAGCGTTTACAGGCAGTTTAAATAACGTAGGTTTGTAGTTTGAGAAGGCATAAGACTGTATACAACACCTTTCTTCACTTCTACCTCCCATGTCCTTTCACTTTCCCATACTGCCATTCATATATAACATATGTGGGAACATGCAACCCATGTGTAAAAGTCGGTCTCTAATTTATTTGTTACAGGTGGCCTTTGACGTCTCTAGTCTGTAATAAAGAAATTTAGTAGCTGCTTAATTGTAGTAAACTGAACTTTTGACGCCATAATGCTTGCTACTTGAGCCAGCAGCCAAGGGGAAAGACAGGAGACTGGCAATAAATAAAGCTACAGTTTAAACTGAAAACGAAACCTGGGGTTTCCACCTTCCTTTTTATAGGCGAACAGTAATAAGCCGAAAATATATTTATGGTAACATGTCTAGTTTTTGCACCTGTAAGTATAAGAAAGGTAGAATATCTTTCTGCATGTTTCTACACATTTCGGGCTACTACATTTTTTTTAAATCAGACTTATTAAACTGATTCAAACTTCTTTTTGCAACAAATATCTAACTGCTTTTTGGTGCGTTTAATTTCACACTAGCAATTCTACATTTATTCTTCATGTCTTCAAACATTATTTCTTTTTTATATGAAAGAGCAACACACAAAAGATTTAATCAGTTTGTGGGAAGGGTGATAGTGTGGCCATGTTATAAGGAATAAAGTACTTCCTGCTGTACATTATAAGGATATTGCAAATCACAACGGAGCTCCATGACCTTATAAAGAAACGAACTCTGCCTTCGGCATAGTTCCTCTATATGGTCACAGAACTGGTCAGTGATTTGCAATGTCCTTATAATTTAAGGCAGGAAGTACGTTAATATGCAGTAGGTTATGAACACTTTCGTTGAGGGTAGGAAGAGGTTATTACCCACAAGAGGCAAAGCCTTGAGTGGGTCATGATGCCCCTCATCAACGGTAGTAGTATATTACACTCTGCTCACCTGCATATATGGTTTATTTTATGGCACTTTTCATGTTTTAATTAGCAATAAAAAGGTATTTCACAAAAAGCCGGATCCAAGTGTTCAAGTTTGTGCAGCGAGGTAAAAGCACACCAAGTGACCTCCTGACTGTTACAATGTCTTCGTGAAGAGAAGCAACTGTAGTATCTAATCTGTAAGGAGGAAAACAGGGTTTTCTCACATTAATTTAGCTGTAGTGTGGAATGAGCTAGGAATTCGACCATTGCACCATAGTAATATATGTGTTAATATGAGTTTGTTGGTGTATTTGATCTAAATACCAAGTCTTATGGACTATGGTTATTTTCACATGCATAGTGTGTGTGCATTCACAAAAAATAAGTAGAGGTAGGATTATGAAATAAACAGAAAAAAACACTGGAATTTGACAGTAAAGGTTAGTTAGCTCTGCAGTTTATAATTAGCAAAACGGTCATGTAACCATAACGTGCACACCAAATGCAATGGTCTGGACCTCAACCTTGAAGTAACAGATGCAATGTCAACTGTCAAAAATGATCTTAAGGTTAGATTACATATCACTTTAACACTATATCAGTGAGAATGTTGAACATAGTATTCATTGGTTTGATGTGTGTTGCTATTTGTTGATGTGCTTTTAGGGGTTATTACATATAGGTGTAAATAACATGACATCATAATCATTGCATTTGGTTTGCGAGTTAAGGTTTGCTTGTCTGTTTTTGGGAATTAAGGAGGTAAGCACAACTGTTACATTTCAGCAATTTTTCTATTTTAATTCGTAACCATAACTATACTTTTAATTGTTTTTTAAGTGAATGCCAGAGTTTATGTTAAACATCTGTGACAGTGAATTACTTTTTTTATGATATACTGCACCCAGCTATCATGAAAATATTCCCTTTTCTGCTGCACAACGCCTTTGGCGGTGCACACTGGGAGTTGGTCATAAGCCTGTGAACAATCAACCCCTGCTGCACGCAGTCTTCAGCTGTGTGCACTTGAGGCCGGCAAAAGGCCTGGCCAATGGCCAAGTCGTGCAGCCAACCAACAATGGACAGCCTTCCTGCCCCGGGCAGCCAACCCCTTTCTACGCAGCAGGGGTGGGCTCATTTTATTTATTTTTTCCTTATATATTTTTTATGAATTTAGTTTATTTTTTTGGGGGCGGTGGGATTTGCAAACCCTAATCTGAGTTTGAAAACCCTTAAGAACTTGTGGGACTTTGTTGGGCCTCCGATCGCTCCCCAGGTTTTGCGGACCTGGACCAAGTCCCCAAACCGAAGAGAGGAGAGACTAATAAGCACCAGAGAGCCTTTTCATGGACTCCAGGGACCGATAAGAAGGGTTTGCAGACCTCAGGATCTTGGTCTAAGGTTACAAACCCCTGGCATAAGGTCTGAAAACTCAACAGCATAATATCTCTTTAAAGTTTTTTTTTTCCTCAAACGAATGGGGGGTCCTTGTCCCCTTTTTGCTCTTATTTAAAAAAAGTATTTATAGATGTATTTTTACTGGAGCCGCCTGGTCTACGGATCCAACTTTGGTACTACTGACCTGGAATGGAAGACCAGAGTAAACTTTTCTTTACTCAATTGTGGGTTATTTTATTTGATCATTGTCCATGGACAGTTCACCCACCTGGGTTAGAGGACTGTCCGTAGACTAATTGTCCAGCTATAAATATCTCTAACACTCTAACACACACACACACACACACACACACACACACACACACCCCTACCTTTTAACTCTTTTTTCAAGCCCACACAACACTTTATTGCACTGCGGTCTATTAGAAAATGACGTGAATTGACTTACACCAAAATAAATAAAGGCACTTGACTGAGTAAAGTTCTAGTTTCATGCCAAGTTTAGTGTAGTTCCATTCAGCATTATTTTTCCAATTTTTCTCCTATGGGAGTCACAATTGGAAACGCTGCTTAATTCTCCCCACACCACTTTTCAGTGACCTCAATTCGATGAATTTGCATGGAACCTAAAATATCAAGAGTAAGCTTAACATGGTGACTGGCAGTGGTTGTGCAAATCTGTAAACCTATGCCAAGGTTTCTATCAAATCTAAGATCTTTTAATTCACCCCTTCTACATTTCTCTATAGGCAAGTGATGTCCCGCACCCAATGAGTAGATTACTAAATGACAGGGTTCCCTGGCTTATACAAGGGTAATCACTAGTTGTCAAGGATACCGTCCTGTACTAGTAGTTTGCAGCTGATATCAGACCCACACCCAAATAAGAAGATGCCCACCAGAAGCGGCAGCAAGTAGTTGTTGATTTCTTCAGTCTGACAGGGTAGACCTAGAAGTTCTACCTGCCATCAGATGTCATGGAGAGCCCACCTTATGTCAGACATGCCAACTTTTAGTTAGGGTTCCTCGTCACATGCCAAGGATGGCCACCTAATTTAATGGAATCTCACTATATGCCAAGCATCATCACTTTTAACCAGGTGAAGGTGCCCACCAGATGTCCGTGATCATTCATCTTTGGCACAGATGTCCACCCTGTGCCAATGATGTACACCATTTGCTATTAATGGCTGATTCCTAGCAAGAATAGACACTCTAAGTCAGTGACAGCCCCATCCTGTCACACACACATATACAATACATTTCTCGCTCCACCTACCTGTCCATCACTCATCTGTAGTGCTTGCACTATCAACCAAAAAGGTTGTAGTGCCCCTCCTTCCTAGGAGCTCTGCTTGACTTGGTCTAGTCAGGTTCTGATATTGTCTCTGGGCCCACACAGCATGGTGCTTGGCGTCTCCCAGTGCTGGAGAATTCTTTAGTTCCCTGCCTTCAGAACCCAGTATCAAGGATACAGGAACCACCTGGGAGAAAATGCACAGGTGGAGGCAGCAGAGGCGGCCACACATTCTCTGCCGTTACCCAGGTGAGCTCCTTCTCCCCCTCTTTAGTGGAGCATTGCTTTGGCTTAGCCAAGGACAAAGACAAATCCGGATGCTAGGCTGTGTTTCACCTGATTTAGAGTCACAATTAGAAGTGCCCCACACATTACCTACTGGCGGTCGCCAGTAGGTAGTTACAGTTATGACCCAACGCCCGTCAAAATGTAATACAGAAAGGGGAGCCCCAAAACCCCCTGCAGGGCAGATTTTGGGCATGGCGGATATACTTAAGAGGGAGAGGTGGCCACGCACCCCCTCTCCCAGGCTGATTTGGGGCCCCAGGGACCCCATCCCCAGGGCCCAGCTGATAATCTTAACAGGGAGGGAAGGGGGCTGCGCAACACCCTCAGGTGGACCACATCGCTGGTGCCCGGCCACTATAAAAAAAAATGGGGGGGGGGCTGCCCTGGGAGCTCCTCTCCCTGGGTTGCTTTCGACCACATGGACTCCATCCCCTGGGGTCCGCCTTGCATTGGTAAGTGAGGTGGGCCACATGACCCCCCTCCCACCTCCCGGAGCCATTAATGAGCCTAGGGACCCCATCCCCAGGACTGGTCTCCTATGTCCTGGGGTGCGCACTCTCCGGGATATAGCAGTTTCTCTGCCTGCACAGATGAAGAAATTCCTTCCGCTGGGAGTAGCATTTTTTGCTCCTCCCAACCTGTGGGTGCAATACCTGCTGTCACTGGAGGTGGGTCCATTGGTGCTTCCTCCCGCAGCCCTCCCCAAAAAAACTGGGTGCCTTGGGTGGGGCCAGGGCACCCCCTATTGACTGGCCCCTGGCGATGGGGCTCCCAGGGACAAAATTGGCCCTGCAGGGGAAGCCACATGCCCCCCTTCCCTTTCAGTAATTGGCATGGCCCCAGGAGTTGCCTTCTGTACCCTTGCCGTTCCTCATCCCATTTTTCCCGCCACTGCGTCCCCTGCAGCCCGCACCCAGCTTGCCAGTTTGTCCGCTCCCACCTCCCAGCGGCTCCTCCCTCCCACCTCCCTCTCCCTATGGTGGCCGCGTGCAGCGGGCGTGCTGCTTGCGTGCCTAAGGCAAGCCCGTCTGCGCCTGGACCGCACCTAGTGCCAGTACCCCTGGCCCCGCGAACGCCGCAACACCCGACACCGCTACGATGCCAGCACCCTACACGCACTCAACACCAAACAATCACACACCTGCTTCCTGGCCACCCCGAAGCACACACAAGGACCCTTCTCCTGCCGAACTGGAGCTTTAGCATCCGAACCGCCAAGCCACCCACCGTGAAGGAACGCAACCACCTCAGATGCATCCTTCTAAACACCCGCTCCGCCAGCAAACACGCCGTTGAACTCTGGGACCTACTTGACTCAACCTCCCCAGACGATGTCTTTCTGACAGAGACCTGGATGAACCCCTCCTCGGTACCCGCCATAGCCATCCCGGACAGATACAAGATCACCCGCAGGGACTGCACCAACGGAACAAGAGGAGGAATCGCCATTGTCCACAGGAACACCCTCAGTCTCGACCAACACCGACGACATACTCGGCACCGCCGAACACCTGCACTTCCAGATCTACACTGACCCAGACACCGCCCTCAGAGGAACCCTCGTCTACAGACCCCCCGTACCCCAGCCACAATTCAGCGACTCAATTGGCGACCTCGTCAGTACACATGCCCTCGCCTCCACAGACTACATCCTCCTCGGGGACCTGAACTTCCACCTCAAGAACAACGACAACACCAACTCCACCACCCTGTTAGCAAACCTCGCCAAACCTCGGATTCAGACAGCTCGTCACAACACCCACCCACTCTGCCGGCCACATGCTGAACTCCATCTTCTCCGCAAGCTCCCACGTCTCCTTCAGCCACACCACCGAACTCCATTGGACCGACCATCGCTGCATCCACTTCACCTTCCGGAAACCCACCAAGCACCACCGCACCCAACAGATCCCTCGCCGATGCTGGAGCAAAGTCACCGAATACCAACTAACCACCACCCTCGCCCGGAGCCCACCCGCTGACCCTGACACCGCCGCCCACAACCTCAGACAGTGGATAGACGACTGCGCCAACACCCTCGCCCCGATAAAGAAACGTGCCAACAGACACCAACAAGAAAGCCAGCTGGTTCAGAGGACCTCCAGGCCTCCAAGCAAACGTGCAGAAAACTAGATAAGAAATGGCACAGTGAACCAACACCGGACGACTACGCAGCCCACAAGACTGCCACCCGCAGACACCATCACCTCATCAGATCTGCCAAAAGGGCCTCCTTCAAAGACCGCCTAGATGACAACGCACACAACACCAAAGAGCTCTTCAACATCGTGAAGGAAATCTCCAACCCCAGCTCTAACACCAATGACATCCCACCCTCGCAAGACCTGTGCGACTCTCTCGCCACCTTCTTCCATCGCAAGATCGCAGACATCCTTGTCAGCTTCAACGTAACGACCGCCCCGACAGCCACGGAGACCCCCGCCCCCACAGTCACCATCCGCACCGATCCCCTGATCTCCTGGACCAACATAAGCTAAGACAACACCATCAAAATCATGAACACCATCCTCTCCGGATCTTCATCAGACCCATGCCCACACCACATCTTCAACATAGCCAGCACCACCATCGCACCCCATCTCCGGAAAACGATCAACATCTCCCGGAGAGCTGGAAGCATGCCGAGATTAACAAGGCTGACCTTAAGGACCTCAAGAACTTCCGACCCATCTTCCTGCTCCCATTCCCAGCGAAGGTCATCATCGAAAAGACCGTCAACAAACAACTGACCCGCTACCTCGAGGAGAACAGCATCCTGGACCCTTCCCAGTCCGGGTTCCGCAGCAACCACAGCACCGAAACTACCCTCATCACCGCCACCGACGACATCAGGGCCCAGCTGGACAACGGCGAAACCGCGGCCCTCATCCTCCTGGACCGGTCATCTTCCTTCGACCCTGTCTGCCACTGCACCCTAAGCACACGCCTGCACAACACTGGGATCCAGGAGAAGGCTCTGGTCTGGCCCAGCTCCTTCCTCTCTGGCAGAACCCAGAACGTCCGCCTCCCCCTTTCTGCTCTAAAACCACAAGATCATCGGTTGCGTTCCCCAGGGCTCATCCCTCAGCCCGACATTGTTCAACGTCTACATGGTCCCGCTCGCACGACTGCATGACCTCATCATCTACGCTGACGACACCCAGCTGATCTTCTCCCTCAGCAAAGACCCCCTCACCGCCAAAACCAACCTCCACGATGGAATGAAAGCTGTTGGCGAGTGGATGAAGAACAGCCGTCTGAAGCTAAACTCGGAAGTCCTCATCCTCGGCTCCACCCCCCTCGGCCGACTCCTGGTGGCCGACCACACTGGAAGCAGCACCAACACCCACTGACCATGCACGCAACTTGGGGTTCATCCCAGACTCTACTCTCTCCATGACAAAACAGGTCAACACAGTCTCATATTCCTGCTTCAACACCCTCCTCATGCTCCGCAAGATCTACAGGTGGATCCCCACCGGAACTAGAAGAACGGTCACCCAGGCCCTCGTCAGCAGCAGGGGACGGGGGGGGGGCATGTCCCCCTCCTCATTTTTGATGGCTGGGCCGTGGGAGATGGGGTCCTTTGGGCCAAAACCAGCCCAGGGAGGGGACTGTGTGACTCACTCCCCATTTACTATATGTCTGGCCCCAGGGGATGGGGTCCTCGGGCCGTAATCGTCCCAGGGAGGGGGACTGCGTGCCCCCCTCCTGGGTTGCATGCATGTGGGGATTGGCCACAGGGCCTGAATGCAGACCAGGACCTGCGGCCGATACCATGCTGAAGACTGTGCACTGTGTTGGGCGCCTACAGGGCGGGTGGGGGGGATTGACCACACAGTCTGCAGACAACTAGACATTCACAGTGGAGGTTGGATTGACTTAATGTAATTAAATATTACTTAACATTAAAAAAAACGTAATTAAATATTACTTAACATTAAAAAAAAACGAGAAATACTCTAAAAAAAACAAAGGTTATAGCAGGGCACATGTTGGGGGTACACGCGGGTTGACGGCACCACCCACTACTTTTACAGCAGCGCCTGCATATTGTCTGCTTTCCATCTGCAACAAGCAACAACGTGCAGGCAGGGACGGGGCTTTCTTATTTAAGACTCCTGCTGGGCCCATAACAAAGGCCGAATTTGAGGCGTCATCAGGCCTCCTTTTGTTTCGAGTCTCCTGGTTAGGAGCAGTCAGGAGCCTCACACCTGATGCAAATGAAGCGGAGGGGAAACAAAGGCTCACACCTTGTTAGCACTCCACACATGCTTAAGAGATGTAGCTTTTCACTTTGTTCAGTCCCTGTTTAGGAGATATGCATGCACTGTAAGAATGTCATATGTGTTGGTCTTTCCCAGTATTTGCACAAAACAAATTGCATTTATATAGAGCTTACTGTCGCTGAGGAGGTGTAGAAATAATTTAGGTACCACTACTTTTCAGGTCTCGCCTACGCAGCGCGCATGTGCTGATAGGAGACCTTTAGCCGTCGCTCTGCTCTTTTAAGAAGCACATACTCGTGCTTGCGGGAGCGCGCAGGGGCACACTACAAGCTTGAGTATGTGCTTCCAAAAAGAGCAGATTGCTCTCCCCAGTGCACGTGCGTGCGCACCACTCGCGGGCTCACCTCTGCTCCCTACCTCATGTCCCTCTCCTCGCCCACACATCCCGGCCACTCACTCGCTCGGCCCTCTCAGTCTTCTTTTTGTTTTGCTCGTTGTTTTTAATTAGCTGTTTGTGCAAGTACGTGCATTTCCTCAATTCAACCTTAACCACGCAGAAAATATTTTAAATATAATCAGTTTTACATCATCCGCAGCGAGCGCCAGAAATTCAGATTTATTAGAGGGTTTGTGAAGAACGAAGTACAAGAATTTGTTCGGAGTGTGCGATATGGCTAAAAGTCAGATTAAGAAAGTTAATGGGCCCACCCTACTAAAACTCCGGTAACATAATTGGAAGGAGATCTGGTCACGTGGCTGTGATGGAAGGAGTGTGGGGGCTTGGGTTTGAATCCTTGCATCGACACTTCAATGAAAATTACCTGATTGTAGCAATTTCCATGTGCTTAAATTACAAATTAGTAATTGAAAGGCTCATTTCCTGTACCCGAACTTGTGTAATTTTCTCTCAAGAGCCCCCACCCCTATTAATGTTGGTTTCTCTGGTGCTTGCTAGCTAGGTTTGTGCTTTATAATTATGACTAATGTGAACTCAACAAGTACACGTTAACCCCGGAACATCCTAGAATCCACCCCACGCTTTAAAGGGCCGATCTGGTCAAGTGCTTCACATTTGCCCCTTTGCCTTTCTGACGTCACCACAGGAAGGCATCATTCTAATTCTGGAATCCACCCAGTTGGCCATGCTGCATAAGGAATTGAAAAACAACTTCCTAATTGGGAACTGTTTGCTAGACAGTCCCTTTGAGGTATTTGGTGGATTCAAAATATATTTTTCAAGCACACATTTCTACTGACAATCTTGTTTTTTTTGAGTTAAATTTGTGTAGCGCTTCGGGCCTCTGAAAAGGAGCAGCGGTGCTGTACTGGACAGGTAGCGCTCTGCACCATGAGGGGGTGCTTCGTGGGAAGGTGGCTGCCATTGCAATGAGTTCCACGTGTGAAGCAATTTGGGGTGATGTATGAATGACCAGAGTGGCGCTTTTAACCTCTCTTGGGACGTGGCACTTAATATTGTGATAGTGGGAAGGAGAGGGACAGATCAAGTGTGTGAATTGCACACTAAGCAGTTGAAAAGGCACCACATTTTCTCGTATAAGTTACTCATTGAAAATCAAGCGGCAAACATCTTCAATTCCACACCTGTAACCAAAGTAATGTTTACCGTATGTTGTGTGCAGGTTGCATTAGGACACATCTGCAGTCATTTGTACTTCCAGTTTCTTGGAAAAACAATCCAAGAAACTGGAAGTATAAATGACTGCAGACTTGTCATACTGATGCAAGAATATGCGGAGCCTTTTCGGTTATTTTGTAGCTATACCATTTAGGCTGTGAGAAACTTTGTGAGATTAGCTCTCTCCTATACAACATAAAGTCCACATGTACATGTTCCACCTTTCGCACTTTCTGATCTAAAACGATTCCATTTGTACCACAGATTTGTATCCTCTCTTTATACTGGGTGTATCTGATGTCGTTTTTGAACAAATGAAAGCAAAACATGTCTCTTGGGTATTGTACCCTCTGTGTGCGCATTGCATGTGATGAAATATCATTCTATACTGCCAAAAGCCCATGTGCCAATACATTGTATTTGGTATTGTAGGAATGTAAATATAGAGGTTGGTTTTAATTTTATGATTAGAGGTTTTAAATATTTTGCAATTTTGCACATTACAGCCCTGATGAAGTTCATGTATGAGTGAAACACGTTGGCTGTTTTAAATGTGAACAAATATTGAATGAATAACCTTTTCAAACTACTTCAGCTGGGATAGTCTTGAAACATTGGCATTTTTTAACCAAAAAGCGTTACTAAAAATTGAACACACATTTCTGTTGCCCTCGGTTATATTGTACAATTTCCCGTGCTGTGCTGTTGGATAGCGAACCTACAGAGGTGGGCAACGATTCAATATACAAAAGCGAATTTACTGGTAGTGCGGTGCTTTGGTCTTTAGCTTTCCTAGTTATTTGACTCGATTTTAAGACTTCTTTCTGAAGTTCTAACAGTGATTAATTCGGATATCCTGTGTTTTCAACGAACAGCACTAGGCATGTTGGGACCTACAGTTTTACTTTTTAACTTGCTTAGAATGCCTAGTGCAGTTTATTGATAAACACAATTGGCTGTAAGTTACCCTCATGATATGTGGCCAATTGACTGTTACGGTTGAAGTAATAAACAAGCATTGGCATAGTAAATAATAGGTCTCGCCTTTGGGACCTTATAAGGGTTTAGTTATCCAGCACAATATCCTTGGTGCAACAACATAAGGTCCCAAAGGCGAGACCTATTGGGTATGCCATTGCTTTTCTTGTATAGCCCTACTTATCCCAATGCAGGGTGTCCGAGCGCTTTACATCAGACGTGCATATTATATATACAATAAATTATATACATTTGTAAATTAATGTACAGGATGTGTTACATAAAACTGGGTAATACAAGGTGTAGAAGTCAAATTTCATCTTCCATAGCTCACTGTGCTATTATCCTCGCAATGCCCTCAAACGTACACATAATAGACCTGCTAAACATATATGTGAGGGCTTTAGATCTGATGTCACTTCTTGTGATGCCACTTCCTGTAAAGTTGTGGCGGGTGATGCCACTTTCTATGATGTCAATTCCTGTGAGGCCATGTGTGATGTTGTGCACCATGATGTCATGCGCTGTGATGTCACGCACTGTGATGTCACTTGTATACTGCTTTACTAGGTTAGTCCCCCCCACTTCTTTTTTTAGGACTTGTGCCCTGGATAACAGGAATGTTATAGTTAGGATCACATTTTACACACACAGCACCATGGAAATTTAGCAGTTACAGCTAGAGTTACCTTAAGAAACTAAAACTCGTTCCCTCAGGTAACTATAACTCAGGGCCTCGCCAAGCACTGCTAATTTCACACATATTACATTACTCATCACATATTACATCACTCATCACATATTCTATGACATCATTAATAATATCACAGCAACATTCGCTAAAAAAATGAATGAGAAAACTGTGCATGGCGGGGCCACGAGTTATGGTTACCTTAGGGTAGAAGATCTAGTTACTTAAGATAACTAGAACCACTGAATTTCTATGGTTTGTGTAAAATGTGGACCTAACTATAACGTCCCTGTAACCTTTGGCTTTTTAGTGAATATATACATCTGCTTCTGAACAGTTCTGCTGGACTACTGTGCTCGCGCTCAGTTGTGGGAATACAGGAGAGCAATTTGTTAACTTTATACCATTTCATCTCTCTTCCTCAAGCGGTGCACCATTAGAAGATTCACCACTCTGAGGGTGGGGAGATCAGCAACCCCCCTACAAGGACTTGCAACACGACTGGAAGCCGTGCAAGATCCACTACAGCTCTCTCACCTCTTGCATAGTCTTGAGACCATACTCAGTAAAACTTGTATTATCTTCATAATATGTATAATATGTAGTTACCAGTACAAACTACGACAGCAGTACAAGCGTCCTTGCATACAAGGGATGCAGCATAGACGTCAACTGTGCATGTTAGCCTATTACACAATACAACTTCCCTCACTCTCCTAGAATCTGCAGAGCATGTAGCAGAACTAAAGCTCCCAGTAACAGCTACATCACAGGAAGTAGCAGTAAACACTTTATTCTGTCACAGAGCTGGTACGCACAGTTAACATAGTCAGACGTAGTGCAAGATTCAATCAAATAAAGTGAGCACAGGGCAGCAGCAACACAAGCCTCCCTCATACTAACACAATACATAAAACACAACAGTTTATGTTCAGTTTGCACAAGTAAATGAGACTATGGTTAGATAGTTGTGACCTATAAACTCACACACTCGAAACAACAGCAGAAGGCAAAAGTCATTCAGTAACTTTAAAGTGCTAGAGAGACAAACCCTTGAGGTTTTGCACCCATAAGCCTAAAACGATCGAGCTAAACCAACAAAGCAACTACAACATCCCAAAAGGAGCAGAAATATTTTCCCTTCACATCGCAGCTGAAGAGACAGGATTCGAGTGGGGTTGTCTTTGTTATGAAGTACTTACTAGTCAACCCCAGTTACTGAATTATGGTCACATCCTCTGCTGTCACCTTCTTGCCTTTAGCCTTTAATAATTGCTGCTTTTCCTTTTAGCCTATTTGGTCTCTTTTCAGTCTTGTCTCCCTCCCATCACTTGTTGCTCTGAAGTGGCACCAAAGAAATCACCAAAAATAATTAATGGCCAGTAGCGGTGAAAGCTTCAAGCACAGAACAGGAACAGACTTTAACTCCTTTCCTGGACTTGCACAGGTGGCACAGTCAGTATATGTGTGGCTTAGCAGTGGTGGGTGGCACCATGGCAAACCTCTTTACTTCTACTTAAGCTCTAACCAGGGGACTTTGTTTTGCTGCAGTAACTGCTTGCCTCTTAAGTGCAGGTCTTCCTGCTAGTCTACTGTGAAGCTGCTGCCATGTGACTAGAAAATCGGCTAGCTACCGAGCTACTGTCTGTTTATTAACATTTCCTGTGCCAGGTTGACATTGTCTGCCCCTACTTTAACGTTTGTATTGTTTTGCGGTTTCCACATTAGTGCAGCCCCTACTAGTTATCCCATTATCATTACTTTCTTCTTAATGGGTCTGCTTATACATCTGTTTAATGTGGTCCCTGCTTATTTCCCGCATCGGTTTTGTTTCAACCCACACTACTGTTAAATTAGGTGTGTTTGCACATGTTTTTAAAGCAGTCCGTGGAAAATACACTGCCCTTGGTTGCATGCAGAACACGCAACAATCGGAAGAACCTGTATTCTTAGTTTGGCAGATCGCTAAACAAAACAGACAGCATAAGCACCCTATCCGCTCTGCCTGCAAACACTTACAACAGTCTGAGTTTGAGATCATTCTAGATTAAATATCTGATAGGGCACTACTGAGTCAGAGTAAAGTCCATCCCTGATCTGGAGTCAGTGTATATTTTGCAGTGATCCTGCTCACCACTGACATTTTCAATCCAATGACTTACCAAAGAGAGTCCCTCTTGACTCTCTGAAGATGTTAATGTGGGATGGTAGATAAGACGGCGTGGATGGTGTAGGAGAGTAGGGTCTGCTTCCTATGATCACCCCCACTTTTTGCAGTGATTCTCTGTTTTTTCGACTTGTGTGGCTGTGGGCCTGCTAATCAGACCCACAGCCCAGCTGTTCTCTCTCTAAATTGATACCATGTACTTTAGGTACATACCAGATTGGATATTGGCTCACCTTTGTGAGTCCCTGTATAGTGTACCATAGGTACCCAGGGCATAGGTGCATCCAAGGCCTACCAGGGGCTGCAGCATGTACTATGCCACCCCTGGCTGGCCATCTAAACTGACACCACAGGCTTATCACTCAGCTTGGGCAAGGTGGTGTAATCACCCCTTACTTAGATATAGTATATCTACCTTATATATAGACACATAGTAACCTATAAGTCACTCCTATGGCAGGCCTTAACAATCCTGGAGGCAGAGTGCTTGGTTTTATGCGAGAGGGTGCCCTAGCATGAGCTGAGCCTCTCTGCAGCTTTTGGAACCATCTCCTTATAGCTGTTCTATGATATAGCAATACCATATACTTCTAAGTGCATTATAATCCTTGCGGTTAATGCTAACTTGGGTTTGGCTTTATCAAAACATGTCGTGTAAGGTGTCAAACACTTTGGAATACTACCCCCGCCAGTTCTGGCGGCGGGGGTAGCATTCCACACTTCTAGAGGGAAAAGACATGTAGTTACTGCTTTACCCGGTTAAAGTTAAACAGAGCCTCAGCATCACAAAATGGATGCTGCTGCCACAGACGTGAGTCTGACCTGCTGCTGGGGGAAACTCCGGCAAGGGAGGCCTGGACAATAGGTTGTGTGTCGAGGGAGGTGCTAGCACCTCCCCAGACAGCCTGTAGTGTATTGGAGCAGGGTGGGTTGAATGGAAAGATGCTTTTCCAGACACTGGCTGGGGCACACAAGGTGCTCCATGCATAGCCCGCTTCAAACCAGTTGCTGGGGCACTCCAGCCCCGCTCTGGCGCGAAACTGGACAAAGGGAAAGGGGTGTAACCACCCCTTCCCAGGTCCACCCATAGGAGGGACCTAGCAGGTAATCCAGTCCCTAAAATCAGTATAAAGATAGGAGCTGTGTCTACAGACTTTAGATTATCCTGGAATGAAACTCTGATACGAAACTCTTGGACCTTCGATGTTCTATACCGACTAAAAGACTGAAGACATCTCCCTTGTGGTGAAGGAGTGACCACCCTGTGCAAACAGACACCGCCAGTAACTTGCCAGTTTGCTTTGTCGACGCTCCTGCCGGAACCCGAAGACTCAGCGACTCAGGAACTGGACTTCCAGACTTCTTTGACTCCGATCCACATCCACAGCAAATCTGAGACCCGTGGTGGACACGAGAGACGTGGAACCGAACATCCTGGACTGCCTGCATTTTGCTAACTGCTCGACTACCGAGGTACCCTCGCAGGCGTGCATTGGGGTATGAGAAGCCCCAAACCAGAGCGCCATTTGCACCAAAGCACAACCCTCCACGAGTGCCGCGTGGGGCCTGCTCCTGCATTTCAGCTCGACGAGTCTTCCAGATTGCTAGCCCGCTAGCTAGTTAGCCCTCTGAAGACTTCTTTTGAATTTACACCACGGGCCTGGTTGCTCCAGGCTTGCTCCAGCTTCCCTCGAAAGGAGAAGCTCCCCAGACCTTGCTGGTCTGACTCGAAGCCAATCTTCACTTCCTGTGTGGGTTGCGTTTGCCAAGGCTTGTTAGGTCCAATCCGGATACCGACGCCACAGTCAACTAGATCCTTCGTGGGACAGCTCGAATCCAGATCCTGGTCGTCGTTGACGCCTCCTGGTTCTCGTGGCTGCAGAGACAAGCTTCACCTCTTCACCTGAAATCTCCTCAACATCGCCCGGTTCCTTCCTGGTCACTGGCTAGTGACCCAGACTCTCCCCTCTGCTTTCAGGTTCTTCAGTTCCTCAATCCACCCTTGGATTCACCCGGACACTTTTCCTCTGGTCGCCTGCAGCACTCCTTCGAAGATCTCCATAGAAAACATCGACAAAACCAGACACCAAAAGACACCTATGCACCCGGCTTCCCTGGGTGAGGTAACTAGAGTACTCCGGTGCTCCCATGGGTAGTGACTATCCAAGGGTCCTAGTCTAAAGTGGTTTTGTCGTAGTCCATCCGGAAGTGCCCTAAATCTATAACTTTGTAACTTTTACGTTCCTATTATAAGTCCATGCTAACTCGCGACTGTGTTTAGACACTGCACGCTTCTACCGTGCGTCTCCTACTTCCTAACCGTTGGTCGTTTATTGTAGCCCCAGCGATTCCCTAGGCTCTAGGCCTATTCACTCTTTCTGTAGTGGCTCTTATACCACTATTTTAGTTTATGGTTTATGAGAGCTCTAGGGCAAAACTGTATTTGTGCAATTTATTGTATGCTATTGAAGTAACTTGTGATGTACTTTGATCTCTGACCTCATAAAGAGTGCAGAGGGATTGTGTTAGAAATAAATACATATATATTTGATATATACCTTGTGTGGTGTCCTTTCCTTTGGTATTCAAGGGATTATAATTGGTAAAAAGAAAAAGCTTCACGTGCTCTTTGGAGTTTAGCCTATGACTGCTGGTCCATGCTACCACTAGAATAGTTTGTCTATAAGGGTGACTTTACAACCACCATCAATAAGGGTCGTTTAGACTGGTGCAAGGTGCCCACTAGAATAGTGGACATCATATGCCAGGCTAACTTCTCACAGATGGTAGCTACAGAGTCCAGGAAGGGGTTAACAAACGCTTTCACCAGAACTATGTGATCCTGAGTTGGAATAAACGGCACAGCGTCATGAAAAACATTTAGCTCATAAAATAAAGATTTCACAACCAGCTCCATTGCATGTTGAGATCTGCATCCAACAATTTTTACCACCTTCTTTATTGGGAAAGAAGATTCAGAGACAGATGGGGTATGTGGGTGGTGTCAGAGTCTTAACCAGATGTTTAGGGCCAAGAACCGTCTTTGTTTGCCATTAATTTTTAAACTGTGAATACTTATCTACTTTTCCACTTTGAAAAACTGGTTGTTTGTAATTACTTGGGGCACACTTTGGATCAACCTGATTATCAACAACACAGAATGAAACACCGGTAGTAAGTAATCTTAGATCATGGGAATGACCAGTTTGATGTGTATTTTACATTTTTGGCACAAGGGAGGTATTTGGAGAGATAATTTTGGTTTTTAAATATCTATCCCCTGTCAGCAGGGAAAAGGTCAGCCTAACTAACAGATTGCTTTGATAACGAATTTACTGAGCAAAGCTGTAACATGGCACCATAATCAAAGGTGTCCAAGATAAGAGACAGTTTGGATAAAGACTCCACAGATAAAAATCTACTCTACGATAGATGGATGTCCCTATCCAAAAACATAGTAAGAGGTGAAACCTGACTTTGTTTGAAATTCAGTGCCCGATTTGACCAAAGACTCTTCCGTTTCCACCTCCGAAATGGAAACAAAAATACTATTCTCACTGCATGGGATGAAATATTGGTGAATGATGCCAGATTCCGCGGCCGCTCCCCCCACGCTCCCTCCCTGGCCACTGACTCGACCACGCTGGTGTCTGGTATCGTGTGCATTTCAGCTGGATTAGCGCTCCTCACCAGATTATAGCGCCGAGCATCGCGCTGCAGTCATCCTTAATAGCGCGACTTTGCTGTCTGCAATTGTTGCCTGTTGCTGTCTGTAATTGTTGCCTTTAGCTTTTTTACGTTGTGCGCTGGGTTCGCTGAATGCTTAATTTGTCTGCTATTTGAATTACTTTGGTAATATTTCCCTGCTGTTGCTCGGACCCTCAATCCTCCTGCCCCCCCGTTTTGACTCTCTATCCCGCCCTCCATTTCCCGGTTGTTCATTCCCCTGGCCCACCTACCCTCCTCGCTACCGCCTCCCAGCTGCCCCTCCCAAGCTCCGCCCCCCCTCCTCTCTCCATTTATGACCAATGACCCAACGCGCAGCGTCCACGCGCTGCGGCCGCGCCGAAGGTGCGCCTAAGGTAAGCCCGTCTACGCCCATCCGCGCCTGGACCGCGCCCAGCGCTAGACCCCCCTGGTCCCCGCAAATCCCAGCCCACCCGCATTACATACAACTCATCCACCCTCCTAGCACTTAACCCGGGCACACTCCCCAACTGTGCCCAAGCTTCACCGGGGCATACCCATGGACCCTTCACATGCCACTCCTGCAAGTTCGACTGCACCACACCCTCAAACACCAAACAGAGATACGACACTAACCACCTTAAATGCATCCTGCTCAACACCCGATCGGTCCACAGACACGCCATCGATCTTTGGAATCTACTTGACACCATCTCTCCAGACGTCGCCTTCCTCACAGAAACCTGGATGAACGCCTCTTCAGCTCCAGACATCACCATAGCCATCCCGGACGGATACAAGATCATCCAAAAAGACCGCACCAACCAAACAGGAGGAGGCATCGTCCATAAGAACTCCATCCGCATCTCAACCAGCTCAGAAGCCAACCTCGTTAGCGCCGAACACCTTCACTTCCAGATCCACACCGACCCCAAAACCACACTCAGAGGCACACTCCTCTACAGACCACCAGGACCCCGTGCACAATTCAGTGAAGACATCACGGACTTCATCACCCCACACGCCCTCCCCTCCGAGGACTACATTCTACTGGGAGACCTCAATTTTCACCTGGAAAAGAGTAACGACAGCAACACCACCACCCTTCTGGACAATCTCGCCAACCTCAGACTCAAACAACTTGTAAACACCCCCACCCACAACGCTGGACACACACTTGACCCTATCTTCACCTCCAGCAAACACATCTCATTCAATCACACCACAGCTCTCCATTGGACAGACCACAGCTGCGTTCACTTTGTCTACAAAAAGACCTCAACCCACAACCACCCACAACCTACTTTGCGAAGAAACTGGAACAAAATCACCATCGACCAGATCTCCACATCCCTTTTTCAAAACCCCCCTGCCTATTCATCGAACCCTAACCAAGCAGCCATTAACCTCACACAATGGCTAACCAACAGCGCCGACAACCTAGCACCCTTGAAAAAACCCCAAATCAAACTAGGAAGCAAAAACGCCCACTGGTTCAACGATGATCTTAAGAAATCCAAGAAACTTTGTCGCTCCCTTGAGAAGGTCTGGAAAAAAGACCCTAACACTAGCACCAAGGACGCCTTCAAAAACGCCACCCGTATACACCACCAACTGATCCGGACAGCCAAGAAAGCAGCATTCAAAGGCCGACTAGACAACAACGCCCAAAACAGCAAGGAATTATTCAACATCGTCAAAGAGTTTACTAACCCCACTGCCAACTCCAACGACATCACTCCCTCCCAAACCCTCTGCGACTCCTTAGCTTCGTTCTTCCACGACAAAATCGCCGACATCCACAACAGCTTTGACAACCAACCCGGAGACCAACCCACCCAACCTCCTGCCGAACCCTCACCCTCCTTAAACATCCTTCCTGACTGGAACCTAATCTCCACCGAGGACACCATCCGCCTGATGAACTCCATCCACTCAGGATCCCCCACAGACCCCTGTCCTCACCACATCTTCAACAAAGCAGACTCCATCATAGCACCACACCTCAGAGACGTCATCAACTCCTCCCTCAACTACGGCACCTTCCCGGAATGCTGGAAAAACGCCGAACTCAGCGCTCTTCTGAAAAAACCCACAGCAGACCCCACCGTACTCAAAAACTACCGCCCCATCTCGCTCCTACCATTCCCGGCCAAAGTCAACGAGAAAGCCGTCAACAACCAGCTCGCCGCCTTCCTCGAAACCAACAAATCCCTTGACTCCTCACAGTCCGGCTTCCGAGCCAAACACAGTACTGAGACCGCCCTTATCGCAGCAACAGATGACATTCGAACTCTACTGGACAATGGAGACACAGTCGCCCTCATCCTTCTCGACCTCTCTGCAGCCTTCGACACAGTCTGCCACAGCACCCTTATACAACGCCTCAACAACATCGGAATCCAAGGAAAAGCACTGGACTGGATCACCTCGTTCCTTGCCGGAAGAACTCAGAGAGTCCGACTCCCACCGTTCAAGTCTGAAGCCACGAGGTCATTTGCGGCGTGCCACAAGGATCCTCTCTTAGCCCCACCCTCTTCAATGTATACATGAGCCCCCTCGCGACCATCGCACGCCAACACAACCTCAACATCATCTCCTACGCTGATGACACTCAACTGATCCTCTCACTCACCAAAGACCCTAACACCGCCAAAACCAACCTACATGAAGGAATGAAAGAAGTAGCTGAGTGGTGAAGCACAGCCGTCAAACTGAATTCAGACAAAACAGAGGTCCTCATTTTAGGTACTTCCCCCTTCCGCCTGGGACCTACATGAAGGAATGAAAGAAGTAGCTGAGTGGATGAAGCACAGCCGTCAAACTGAATTCAGACAAAACAGAGGTCCTCATCTTAGGTACTTCCCCCTTCCGCCTGGGACGACTCTTGGTGGCCAGCGGCCCTAGGAAAAGCACCCATCCCAACGGACCACGCACGGAACCTGGGCGTCATCCTGGACTCCTCACTCTCGATGACCAAACAAGTCAACGCCGTATCATCATCTTGCTTCAATATTCTTCGCATGCTCAAAAAAACATTTCGCTGGATCCCCACCGAAACTAGAAAAACAGTCACCCACACACTAGTTACGAGTCGCCTGGACTACGGAAACACCCTAAACGCCGGTACCACCGTAAAACTTCAGAAAAAACTCCAACACATCCAGAACGCCTCAGCCAGACTCATACTAGACATCCCGCGCAAAGACCACATTTCTGGTCACCTTAAAGACCTCCACTGGCTCCCTGTCAATAAGAGGATAACATTCCGCCTCCTCACTCACGCACACAAAGCACTTTACGATCTTGGACCCGATTGCCTCAACACGCGACTTTCCTTCTACACCCCCTCCCGCCAGCTACGCTCTTCCAACCAAGCCCTTGCTGCGGTTCCACGCATCAACAAAACCACCATGGGAGGAAGATCCTTCTCATACCTGGAACTCCATCCCCACACACCTCCGCCTCACTCAAAACCACTTAGCCTTCAGAAAGCAACTTAAAACCTGGATATTCGACAAGTATGTCCACACCCTTCCTCAAGCGCCTTGAGACCCTCTGGGTATGTAGCGCGCTATACAAATTATTTGACTTGACTTGACAACCACCTTTGATTATTGGTGCTCATCAATACCATCTCAGGGCAGATTACCTTGATGCCCACAATTAAGGTAGGCTCAAAACTCCTGCCTCAACCATCAAAAACTCAATAGGTCAAAGTCAGACTTTTTTTCTCCGACACACTAGTAGCCACATGCATCATCCTTCCAGGTTACTAATCCCATTCATCATGCACATGCTTACCCTCAGACACCATAACCTCATCGTTCACCCCCCCCCCCCATTCTAACGACATCCAAAACTACCTTCGGTAATGTGGAACCATTGAGGTAAACAGTTACACTTATGATAGATCTGACATGCAGAAGCAAAGAAGCATTACACATGACTGGAGCTGTACCTGTACCAATTTCCTTAAAAACTACATAGATACTGCACCTCTCGGTTTACTGCTTTGTAGCGATCTTACCGCAAGACTGCACCTGGAGGGAATGTGATGGTGCATAAAGAAGACCTACATGTAGTCTATCTTTCTTCCAGCTTTGAATAAGCTTGAAATGATTTGATGTGACTGACAAATCTGCCTGCTGAAGAGTTCCCGAAGGAACAGAATCCTCAATGGAAAGAGGAATCATTGACCAGTTCTAGAATGCCTTCCAGCTCTGTACAAAGATCATGGATGCCTGCTGGGAGAATAGAATACGCGATTGGTCCAGTAGTGGAAAGAGAATGATGATGATGCATGGCAAGCGAAGTGAGCAGCTCTTGAACAGCGGTTGTAGCTGGCAAACATACTCATACTGCAATGAAGACCTAACCTTTTTCAGTCCAGGGAGCAGCCCGAATGAGTGCTGTTACCCCCCCACCCCAACCCCATCCCTACCCCCCCCCCCCCCCTCCCCCCCAAATCACCTCTAACCAGCAAGGTATAGATCATGGGTCAAAGATCATGGTTAGCTTCTAGGGGTGTAGAGAGAAAACATGCATGTCCAAGAACAAGCAAAGCCTCAAAGATCCTGTATTGCTGGATGCATTAGATCATGAACTAGAGACATTACAATCCCCTAAACCTCCAGGTTCTAGAGCCTCGTCAGCTCTCAGCACGACTGAAGGGGTGGCCCAGGTCTGTAGGAACCTACACGTGAAACCATTTATGGCCGCAGCCAGTGATACCAGGGAGTGCAGCACTCAAAGTTCCAGTGCCAGAGCTAACCTATCCAACTTGTCTCTTAGTACCCATAGACAGCAAGCCAGAATCTGAATTTTTTTCAAAGGCCTGTTCCAAGATAATGGCCTGCAAAGGTTCCATCCCCCTCTAGGGTAAACAAACCAAGACTAACATTTTCTGGGATTCTGGGTAAATGGCAACTAAGAAACTATTCAGTAGCCGGAATGAGAACTGTAAGTTTATGTGGGCACTTGGGCACCATCAGATATTTTTTACCATTGACTGGACTCAGTCTTAAAAGCCCAATGCTATCAAACGTTGTTCCTCCCAATTCTAGTGGGCTCTTCTTGCTTTTTGGCCCAAAATTAAAATTCATAAATGTAAACACATTCACTTTCTGTGTGGTGTGTTCTAACCCTAAAGCCCTGATCCCGACCAAAGTGCCCATGAACCTTACCCACAGACTTGCAGTGTGTTGTATTTGACACTATAGATTAACACAAGTTTGCATTTTGAGTCAGAACTCAGAAAACCTCAAGCGTAGGCACTTGAGATTTTTGCTACTCTACTCTAATTGCCCAACTAGTTCACAGGTGTTTTCAGTACTTATTCATTTCTGAAACAAATCTCCCTTATTGGTCATTGACCCGTAGCGAATGTGGTAATGTCTCTCTTACAGTGTATCTATTCTGATAGCCAACCCCGACACCCCTCATTCGAGTAAAGCATGACTTCAGAACCACACACACCAATGGAGATTCTGACACTAAGGGTGGCCTCGGCCATCCTTTCCAAACAAAAGTATCCAGGGCCCTGGTACAAAGAGAAAAGTCCCCAGCAAATAGATACAAACCTGTATTCTGCATGCCAGGGCCTGAAGAAAAGACCCACCACTAGGCTGAACTCACACACCCAACTGAAGCTTTTTGCAAGTATTTCTCATTCAAACGTAAGAGCTCCAGTACCTGCAGCCTCAGTGCAAGTTTCCCACACGTGCACAGAACACGTACAGCAGATATGGGCTGTACCTTTGCAAGCGTTTCCCACGCATTTACAGGTCACATTCACTTGCTCACAAGAGAGGGGGGCGGAGTGGGTTTTACCGATGTAATCTGCTGCACAGGTGTATGGAGGGGGCAGCCTTCGTGCTCAGCTCATGTCCTGGAAGAGGCTTCCTCTGTGAGCTCACCTCCTGGTCTGGAGCCTTCTACAGAGCTCAGGATTGTGAAATCCTTTGAAAGCCTGGATTATGAGATTTAGGTTGGCATTGTTCACTTACTGGGGTAGAAGTGGGGGATGAAAGGGGAAGTGCGTGATGAGATCATGGAAGAGCCTGGAAGAAGTCTGCTCGGATTTCAGCACACATTTTAGAGAGAGACATTAGCTTGTTTTGCTGCATCGAATTCATGCCTTGGATGGGTGGGGCAGAATATGGAGAATAAGCAATGTATGTACCACATTATGTTGCATTATTATTCAACTATCACCATTTAACACACTGCGATACTGACCTAAAAATACATTGCAATGCTTTTGAAATTCAGTGGACTATTGTAAGCAAGGAAGCTACTTACCTTGAGATATCATCATACATAATACATTTTACCATAAACTTAATTTGAATGCTAAAACACATACATACATATATATATATATATATATATATATATATATATTGGGGTTTTAATTTAGTCAAGCACAGAAGTGTCTGCCCTAGCCATCACTTTCATTTTATTAGCACGTTGTTCAGTCATATGGAGACTGTCACACGTTTCTGGCATTCGACTCAGAAATCTGTGGAGAGATTAATACATCTGTCCGAAATGCAGGCAACAACGTTTTTACTACGACCTTTATCTGCAATTACACTTGCAGCATGAGTTTGAACTTTTGATCAGTTTAAACTAAAATATTTTACAGTGTAATCTGCAGGTCGTGTAGAAAAGGATAGATTTTTTAAACAAACCCCCAGTATTGCAGACTTAGTGCTGCACAGACTAATGCAAGAAACACGTGTGATCTGCTCTAGGAATGAAGGCATGCAGCTATGAACAGGGCCAGTGGAAGTATGGGACTATTCAGGACCACCTTATGTGGCGGGAAGAATGAAATATGCAGCTAGAAAGTGCAACACCTGTGGTATTATAAAGCTTTTATAGCGGTTTACACGTATCAATACGAAATGGATCCCGATACTTTAGAGACTATAGAGGGTTTAAGAAAAAATGTTCCCAAGCAGCAAATAGTCAAAATATTCTTCACGGGCAATTAATGAATGTGTCTTTCACGGAACTCGACTAGTTAATACCACAGTTTCTGCCTCCTAATACAACAAGCATTTACAATGCAACGGTCTCGCCTTTGTAAAGGTTAGAGCTATTGGCATTGTAAATGACAAACTTTTTGTTTATGTGTTGGTTTGAAAACAGCAATGCAATAGGGTGCGTATTTACGCGAGTTTGAGCTATTGATAATGAAAATAACTGCGTTTTATTTATGTTTCAAAAACCAAAATATAAATAAAAGTTCTCACACTGTTGTCTCTCTCACACACACACACACTGCTGTCTCTCTCACATTGCTGTCTTTCTTACACACAATGCTGTTTCTCACACTGCGGTCTCTCATACACACAATGCTGTCTCTCACAATGCAGGTGTGAGTTGTGGGTTTCCAGCTCATATCTGGAGTGTGGGCATTGGTGCGTTTCATGTTTTTCATTTATTTATTTATTTACATACTCTCCAGGGCATTAGTGGTAGCTTTAGAAGCTTTTGTTTTGAGGGGGGGGGGGATGTTGGGGGTCAGATCTCAGCCAGCAAAAGGCAAATATACATTAGCCAGTAAGAAAATGCAGCATTAAGTAAAACTACACAAGCCAGGCAGAATTTGCAACAAATCACAAACAAACACTAGCCAGGCCGCATGTGCATCGGGAAGCAAAAATACACTCGCCAGACAGAATGTGGAACAAATGTCAAATATACAGCAGCTAGTCAGAATGTGCAGTGGGGAGTTAAAATACGTAGGCCATGTATACAGCAAATGTCAGAAATATACTAGCCAGGAAGAATGTGCAGCACAAGGTGGCTATACACTAGCCAGGCAGAATGTGCAGCGGGAAGTAAAAATACACTAGCAAGAAAGACTGTGCAGCAAGGGGTATAATTACACTAGCCAGGCAGAATGTGCAGCAAATTATAGATGTACACTAGATAGACGGAATGTGTAGCAGGAGGTAAACATACACTAACCAGGCTGAATGTTCAGAAAATGGAAGCTATGCACTATCCAGGCAGGATGTGCAGCAAGGGGTACAATGACACTAGCCAGGCGGAATAGGCAGCAAATGGCAATATACACTAATCAGGAAGAATGCACAGCAAATGATACATATACATTAGCCAGGCAGAATGTGCAGCAGGAGGTAAAAACACAATGGCCAGGAAGACTGTGTAGCAAGGTTAATAATATAATAGGTGTGTAGACAGTGCAGCATACAGAAAAAAAAATACAGTAGCCAAGCAGAATAAGCAGGTAGTGGTAAAAATACACTCGCAGAGCACATTGGGCAACAAGAGGTAAATACACTAATCAGGCAGAACGTAGTGCAAATGATAAATACACACTGGCCAGGCATACTGCAACAAGAGTTAAACTAGACTGTGCATCAAAGAGAAAAAATACAGTAGCCATGGAGATTGCGCAGGTGTGGTAGTGGTAAATTAGACTAGCCAGGCACAATGGGCAACAGGAGGTAAAATACACTAGCTACGCAGACTTACAGAAATAGGCAAAACACACTAGCCACGTAGATTGCATAAAAAGAGACAAAATACACTAGCCAAGCAGAATGTGTAGCGAGGGTACACTAGTAGCGAATAGTGTGCACTTAAAAGGTAAAAATAACACTAGCGACGCTGACTGAAGCAAGCGGAAAATACACTAGCCACGCAAATAGTATAGCTAGAGGTTAAAATAGATTAGCAGCAAAGAATGTGCATGTAGAGGTAAAAATACACTAGCAGCACAACCTGTGCAGCATGGGGGGGAAATACTACAGCAAAGCAGCCTATGCAGCAGCAAGCTTCTAAGCGCTATGAGTACTAGCTCTAATATTACTCAATCTAATGGTGTTTAAGTTACAAACCTGGGATATATGGCCGGCTGGGCTGGCCCGGTCTTCACCGTGATCTTTGAAAAACCGATCAGACTCCTCAATTTCGAAATTGACGCACAGACTGGAGCCCCTGGGGTGTATTGTGTTTAAAGGTGTGAAAATGTGTCTCCTGGTGTATCCCAAGCGGAAGTGCACACTGCCCATGCGTTTGAGAGTTGAACGGTTCATCCGTTGTGCCCTTAGAGTTCGTGCCCTTTCCGTAGGATAGAGGGGGGGGATGCTGAAAGCTCGAGCTTAGCATGACCCTGACGCGAGACATGGTCCAGGCTCGAGTTCTTCTTGGACTTCCAGGCCCAAAACGAGCAGAGCTGCTCTGCACTCAAACCACACGCGCAAAAGCAGTGACCATGATGCATTGGGAGACAGAAGTACATCTGTGGCTGAATGGCACAATGGCAAGGGAATCACTCCCAGCTTCCGAATTCACCAAAATGTGTGATCTTGGCAAAATATTTTATTTCACTGAACCTCCTTTCTTCATTATCACAAAGGAAAGCACTTTCGAATTGTGAGTTTAGGCTGAGTGCTTACCTTGAGTTTCTTACACTATAATGTTGCCCCTTGTATAATGTATAGTGAGGGCTTAGTCCAGATGTGGTAGCACATAACAGCGGCCTTGCCTCTAGTTCAGTAATAGCGCTGTAGTGGCCAAGGCAGGAATGTTTCTAAGTTCACCTTTAAATGCCACGACCTTTCATAAATGCCTCTTAATGCCCCGATATCTGGCGTACTCGGCTCCGCATGCCAGAGAAATACACTTCCTTTTTATTTTGAAGATATTTTAATTACCAACAACTGAAATAGCAATGGGTCAAAACAGAAAATCTAACTGTGTGTCTGTAGGGTACAGCCGCGAAATCAAACCTGGAGTATTTCGTCGTGAGAAAATTGTTCCCATCAGATTACCGACCTGTACCGCCCTGCATCATTTGGGATCCTTCACCATGAAGGTAAGTGGTTTTACCAGCGCTGTAGCCAGGTGAGGTGGGGCGTGCGTTCCCTAAAAATTAGGTGAATTTCTGGTGATATAATATATCTCCTTTATATTATTTTTCACTGATTTAATTCATATCAAGCAGTAGCATAAGTCAAGGTCCTGAAGAAGCAGTAGGAGACCTATAGGCTCCGATCTAACTGCAGAAACATGTCGACCAAACATCTATCTTAGTAGTCATTTGTTTACACTACTATGCACTGGTTTAAATTTTGGGAGTGGATAGGAACTTATTAAAATTGCTCTATTTACCATTTTCACTACCCATTTTTAAGAGTTTTCACACTATGCACATATTATTTTACCACAGTTAGCACTGCTAGTCGGATTACCACTTGATGCCATATCATACCACACTCACTTTTGGGACATATTCATTAGATTAGGCTACAACCTGCCAAATCTACTGTGGGTAAAACCACTTAGCTTCATGGTGAAGGATCCCAAATGATGCAGGGCGGTACAGGTCGGTAATCTGATGGGAACAATTTTCTCACCACGAAATACTCCAGGTTTGATTTTGCGGCTGTACCCTACAGACACACAGTTAGATTTTCTGTTTTGACCCATTGCTATTTCAGTTGTTGGTACTTATAGTTGTTTGGGGCGATAGCAATGCCTGGTCGGTAAACATCCCCTAGTACCCTCCCTTCCTCCGTTTTACATTTACGTAGATATTTTAATAACATTGTTGCATAAAATGTGTTGCATTGTTGCCATGCCACGTAGTTCTATGGCTCGGCTCGAGCTTGGGCTCTCTGGGGATGCTAGAGCCTTGGCTCGGATAGCTCGGCGCTCCCTGTTAATCTGTGGCTCAGTCTCCTCGCGAGGGACTAGCGGAGTCAGGCCAAGTTGTATCTGCCCCCGCTGTACAAAGTTGGCAGCCCAGCAACTTTCTCTAGCCACCCCGCCCCCACACCAATGCACCCTTCACATTCTCACAACCAGGGATGTGACCGCCCCATGGTTGACCCGGACATCAATGTATGCGGTGTCCTGCACAAGGAACCGGACCCCCTGCCCGACTCTCCCCTTCTCCCGCACAGTATAGGCCACACAGGGCCGCTGTACGGCCAGAGAGGCTCTCGGTTCTCGAAAAACAACGCTCTAAAAACAACAACTAGAGGGCGGCAGCCGCGCACAGCCGCAGCCGGGGTCAGGCACTTCAGGCTGCCGGGCAGACACCACCAGCAGACACTAGATTCCCGGGGACACGCTTCACGGCTACAAGGTTCACAGGAGTGTTGTGGATCAAACTGAGAAAAGTTGCAGTTACCCGCTTTAGAGTATTTTATGCACGTACAGTTTTGTGGGGAAATGGGATCGCTTAAAACGCACCGATATTCAACAATGCGCAGGGGCCACGGCCACTGGTTCAAGACGGCACTGCGGAGCTTCGCAAGTAAGCTACTGCCCGGGCGCCATCTTCGGAGGAATGACAAAAACAAACCTTGGAAAAAATAAATAAATAAACAAACACCCACCGCTGCATGACGGAGAAATGGGGCGGAGCTTTAAAAAAAAAAACACAGAAACGCCCACGAATCTGCTCCCACAATGGCTAGCCTCCATTTATGGAGCTAGCCAATGGAAGAGAGAGGCGGGTTAAAGCCACAGTACTGGAAAACAAAAAATTTGCCTGCGCGACACTGCTGCGGAGTGAACGGTAGGCGAAACCTAAAAAGCTTAAGTCCACATCAACAATGTTCTTCTCTTTCTCTAGATAACTAATTCCTCCCACCAGTTACTATCTTATGTCACCATACTTAAACTCGGGTCGCCAACTTGTCACAGAAAGGAGGCATCACAGCAGTCCCATGACTTTTTATTAAGTGCAAAACATGACTGATACTTTTCGGCAAAGCCTTCAACTGGGGAAATAGATATACACACATATAGATACATATTCTGCATGTATATATACACATTAACTTTTGAAATTCTAATGTTCACCTCAGTCTACACGTTTTAAAACTGGTCTCCTGCAGGTCAGCGTGAAGTCTGCTTGCAGATTTAACAAGGAAGTTCTGTGAAAGCAAGCCTTCCAACAAGAAACAGAATTGTGAAACAGTATCACACGGGGGGGGTTCTCTGTGCTGATAAATAGCAGCAAGCTCAAAGTTGAAGTACCCAACTTTATGGTGGAAGGAATACTGATTTATTTACCTGTTACCACCTTCCCGGATAGCTATAAGTGATAAGCTCCACAGCTTCGGGGGGAAACTTTCTTTCTTGTCCTACAGCCTCAGGCTCCCTGCTCCTGGTGCCGGTCTCCCCCCGCCGCCGCAAGCCTCCTGACATCTCGGCGCGGCCACAGAGAGGGGGGGGGGGGGGGTGGGGGAGGGGGACTACACGTCTTAGGAGCCTTAGAGGCAGGAAGCCGCATACGCCCGGAATCGCGCTCCAAGGCTCTTAGACTCCAGGAAGCCAGGTACGTGTTAACAAAACAGTTCCGCCAGAAATATATTACTGTAAGAACACTGCCCCACTGTTTAACTTTAAGCAGCAATGGACATTACCGCAAAAATTAGTAAACGGAAGGGGGTAGTTGGAACATTAGATGACTTCTTTACAATAGGGGAATCGGTGATAATACACGATAATACACGAAATACAGGCAACTGAGAGACGCCAGTCACTAGATCTTATGCCGCTACATCCCCGTTTGTCAACTGGGGGTACTCCGGACATAACGACAACAGGCCGTTTAACACCCTCATCTGTGCCTCTAAGCCACGCAATTGTTGTATCAAACAATCATTCTTCACCTGACCCTACTAACCAGGACCGAAGTGCACCTGCCAATAACACCAGAGGGACCTTGAGTAAGATGGCCAGAGGACAGTCATTGGTTGCCACAGCCGTCGGGAGAAAGAAAAACGCAGTTAAACCAAACCAACTAAAGCCTAGGCAAAAGCACACAGATTTTAACACTGGCACTCCGTGCAACTGTGAGGTTATTGGAGGCGATGGTATAACTGCTCAGAAAAGGGGGTGGTGATGAACAGAGTGTCTGAATTAAGCAGACCACTCTTACCCAGTCCAAAGATCAGGGCTTGATCCATCACCGTTATTTAGCTCACTGCACCATCCCAGCTCAGAACCTGGTTATATATGCAAATTAGTCTGTCCCTGGCCCAGTGCATCATGGGAACAGGGCAGACCAAACTACCCAGCCAATTCTTCACCAGAAAGGAGACAAGCTTCCGGGGACCGGTTTCTGGCATTTCAGCCGTCGTCGGCCCGGCTTGCTTGAATCCTGATGGTGCAGTGAGCAAGGGACTCATGTCTGAGTATACCCTGCCACTCCTATAGTGGCCAAAAACGATTCAGAAAAGGGGGTGGTGATGAACAGAGTGTCTGAATTAAGCAGACCACTCTTACCCAGTCCAAAGATCAGGGCTTGATCCATCACCGTTATTTAGCTCACTGCACCATCCCAGCTCAGAACCTGGCTATATGCAAATTAGTCTGTCCCTGGCCCAGTGGCCACCCCCTTTTCTGGATGGTATAACTGCAGCCTGGCGGTGTAATTCTATCTCCACCCAGACTGAAGAAGCGTGGGCTACTAACCCTAATAACACTGACATGGGAATTGAAATTTTAAACACTATGATGGAAGCTTTTGAGTCTAGACTAGACGATGTGATGGACATTTTTGTTAAGAAACTTGATGTCCTTTGGTTGACCTGGTCTAAGAAACACACTGCAACAGCTAATATAAATAATGGTGGGGCCGGGGAAATTTCTTCTCAACCAGTGCCCAAGGATCAGTCAAATGGTCAAATTACCTGCAACGGCGTTTCACAACCACAAAGTATAGCAGACCCTATAGTTCCAATCCAAGCAACCATTTGTCACCGATGTGGGACAGAGGGAGACTTCCTGGCAATAAATGATGGTCATCTAGATGGAAGTAGTAGGCCAACGTTAAAGGATGGGATGGGCACTCTCAAGGGGGTTACCAGCCAGGGCAGGCAGTTGAAGCAGGGTCTAAGGCCAGTCAATGCCATGAATACTGGGAACAGAGACCCTAGAAAGTCTGGTTTCCATCCCATCTCAAACACCAATCCTAACCCAGACGTCCTACACCTCCCCCGAGCCTCTGCCCCATATGTACTCGTCCTTACTGGTGTCCCTGCACTTAGGGAGGGACAGACAGAGTCTTGGTGCGATCTGCAAAACAAGTCGGTAGACTGGCTTCATAAAACATAAAAAGTTTGACCCGCACAGGATGGACGAAATAATTATGGCCAGGCGAGTAGGTTGGGTTGGTCCTTCAAATAAATCTATAGAAGGGGACTGCATCGTTTTTAAATTTCAGAAGACCTCAGTTGGTCTGTCGCCTTCTGTCCATCACAGATGAATCATTTAACCCCCCTACTAATATCAGCACATTTCCCCTGGGCTATTTTTATAAGCAAACTTTAATTCCAAATAGTAGCACCGAAACAGTCACGCCCCTTTCTAATGGATACTACGCTCTGTCCACTCTGGACACACAAGATTGACTACCAGACATGGTCCCCAATACAGATGTAAATGTTAGGCCATCCATAAATAACCCACCCAGAGCCAATTGCCCCGAAAAGAGGTCACACCCAGTAATAAGTGACAACGATATTAGCCTGAGCGTCTTGAGCTGGAACGTGGCGGGTCTACGCTCAGAACTAGATAACGTAGATTGGGTAAACATGATTAGGTCCTATGACATTGTAATGTTTCAAGAAACGTGGGCCACAGAAGAATTATTTATGAATAGCCATAAGGTCACCAGTTTAATTTGGAGTTTACATATTGTTCCGTCAAGCCATCTCAAGCTCAAAGCCATGGCAATCCAGGAGGAGTGATGCATCAAAAAGTTTGTATAGGATAAGATGTGTACATGCCAAAGTTTGGTAGAACCGGTATTGTAAGGTGGGAAGATGGTGAAATCTTAGTAAGGATGGTGCCCACTGATGATAATTTGAAAAATTACTGGATCGCAGTGGAGGACTGGCAGGGTGACAATACTCGCAACCAGTCAGGATATGAGCTGGACAACAAAATCAACAGATAATATGGATGAAGGAGAAGGCAGGTCCCACCCATTATAATAAGTGGACCAAAGGAGGGGACTCTTTAGTCCTCTACAGAATTATGGCAGACTTGTAAGGCAATGGATTTGAAACAGATGAGGATAGACCCTGTGCCTCAACCCACCATCTCCCCCACTCTCCACCCATTCCCAAATTCATGCATTATCCTTACCCAGCTGGGCTGCCGTCGTTGCAGGTGACCGATGTGTTGTGCAGGAGGTGAAGCTTCATGTCGTGCTCCAGCTTCTGTGCTGAGCAGGGGTAGAGTGACTGTGCCAAACTCTTTATCTGGGCCATGAAGCTGTCCATGTTTCCCTCCACCGCTGTGAAGTCCAGTGGGAAGCTCTCCACAGGCTGAGCTCCTGAATCACTCCGGTGAGTGCTGCTGGGCACTGGTGATTGTTGCCCTCGCCTCCGCCAGCTCTTTCTACTCTCACCAGTCCGAGGACCCCCCAGCAGGAGTCCTAGAATCAGCAGCACCTGCATCGCCCCAACGTCCATCGTTCAGTTTGGTCAGCAGGTAGAGTTCAAGCGAAGCCACTGGTAAAACAACCTACAGGACAAGGAAAATAGCATTATTAAAGTCCCACAGCAGACCAGAGGCAGAAGAAGCCCTCAACTATGAGCAATCTCAGATGTAGGAGACCAGGTATGACTGACGATTATGGACGGTGTATCTTAGTCAACCTAGACACTGTGGTACCTCCTCGGATGATATGGAAGAACAGGCCTCACAAAACGATCGGGGGAGGTGTTGGGGTGAACAGGGACACCGATAGCTCCTATGAGTGTGGGTATTATCATGGAGGACATTCAGACAGAGGGCAGCCTCAAATGATACAGGGTTCAGCCATTACAAATCAGTACAATGGTTAAGCACAGACAGTAGGGATAGATCACACTCTGGGACAGCTAGGGAATGAGGAGTTTAGTAGTTGAGTATTTGAAAGTAAATGGGATGGCTCCCTAAAATGATTTAGAGTTCACCGTTGTAGCGATTTTACCATAGTGTGGAACAAATGACATCTTGTGCACTGCACTATGCGGTTTTACTGGAAGAACAGAAATTAGAATTTGCACTTCTTAAACTTCCCAGTGCTGTGGAGCTGTAAAGTAACGAGCCAAAAAAGACATTGCCCTGAGTGGATTGTACTGCACTGCTCAAAGAAAGAGCAACGATCTGCACTTCCAGAGACTTCTGCACCGCAGCTGAGGCAGCGCCACAGACTAAGGGTCGAAAGAGGGAGCTCCTTCCTCTGAGCGTAGAGCTCAGATACTGCTCACAGATGTCGCACACACTTCTGTGTGTACCCTCATCAGGTGCACGTAGCACACACCAGGACAGCAAAGCAACTGCTAGCTTTCCAGAGCCATGGAGAACGGGTAGAGTTGGCACTTGCACTGGACAGAGCATGGCAGCGAAACAGTTTGGAGGTTGCCTCTCTAACTTTCTCTGCAGGAGCCTTCCCAAACCATGGACCTGAATGCCCCCTTGTGGTGATCACCCTTGAGGAGGGGTAGTCATGGCCCCCTTCAGAGACTGGCTTGCAGGGTCCACCTGCCAAAAGCACAGAGGACAGTTACTACTAACCTGTCATTCTATGTAGGCACATCTAGCCAGGAGCAGCAACCCCACCAAGGGGACAGACCTGGGGACAGAGTCCAACTGTAGCTCTGCTAGTGGAACCACTGTTTGGTCCTTAAAACCAGCCGTTCCCTCTACAGAAGGACGTTCTTTGTGGCACACTAAATGTGTGCCACCTGCAGGGTGATACACAGTGAGCGGACTATTTCACATGTGCAACTTTATTATAGTGGAGGTGCAGGGGCCAAGGCAAATGCTTAATTGCATGGTGGTACGCCCTCATACAAATAAAGGAGCATCCACTTTTCATTACACTGGCAAAACTGTGTGCCTGCACCATGATACACAAGTGTCCGAGGCCACAAAAGTTCCCTAGTGGTGTTAAAAAGTTTCTGCAGACCTGCCGTGCTCCTGGGAAATTTCCATTTCATAGTTTAGGAGAGTTGTGGATGCCGGTTTTGCTTCGCGGTATTGTGGAGTTCTCCCAGACAGTCCCCTCTGCAGAAAGGCCATTACCATTCTGCCTTTAGTAATGGTGTAGGAAGGTGTGCAGCAGGGTGATAGTACTGGGCATGTTCGGGATGAATATTATAATGCATTTCACTATAAAGGCAATGAACAATCCCTTTTTTGGTACGTTTAGTTGAGACAGATGCTAGCTGAAAAGGTGATCTTGTGCCAGGCTGAGCAGGGACTGATTGGAGAGGTGTGCAGGTAGACGACTTAAGACAGGCTCATGTGCTCAAGTGAGCAGAAACTGACTGAAGAGAGTGCCGGAAGAGCAAGAATTAATGAAGACAACTGTGTGGCTAAAATAAGTAAGAGAAATAGATGCAGGTGTTATCTTGTGTTACTAGGAATTTGCTCACTGAACCATTCGCCTTAATCATTTAGAGCAGGGGTCTCCAACCTTTTCTGTATTGAGAGCTACTTATGTTCAATAAAACACATTAACAGCGACTAATATTATAAGTGCAGTATAATTTCAATTTCTTTATATGTATATTAATTCAACCAAGCAAAATATTTCTCATTTAATAGGCTGGGCTGCACACAGGTGAGCTACTCAGTTAGCTCAAGAGCTCTTTCTCTGGGCCTTGTGTGCTGTTTGTCTATTGAGGTGAGTTGTGTCCTATTGTACCTTTTGTAGACTGTAAGGTGATATACTACTGAATGGATTTATGTAGCAAAAACAAGAGACCGTATTGTTGTGGTTCACTAGATGTTGGGGTCCAGAATTTTGTTTTCCGGATGTTGGGTTTAGTGTACAAACAGGTTGATGTCCTAGTGCCTAGGTGATAGTGAATTGCCAACCTTTATACTGAGTCCCTTAATGTCTAGGCTTTGCAGCCATAGTGTGATTTGATTATACACCACTGATCTCAGTGGAAACATTGCCAAAAAATTGGTGCTGGAGCAAAGAGCAACTATAGAAAGGGGTCATTGCCAGATTAAGCAGTGACTGACTGGAGAGGGTCCTAGACTAAAAGATAATTGTTGAGCTACAAGTTCTAGCTGGAGCATAGTATTGCTTAAGAGAGTCACCAATCCTATACTGAGCAGAGAACTGCTGAAGTGTGATACAGGTCCTAGAAAGAGTGAAGAAGGTTCAATGGAAGATGCAATCCATCAACAGAGCAACAACTGGCTGAAGAAAGTGATAGGCGCTAGAGAGAACAAAGATTTTCTGAAGAGAAGTGCAGGTACTGGGCTGAAAAGAGAACCATTCAAGAGAAGGGTTAGTGGTATTCTCAGCAAAGAACTACTAAGAGTAAAATTGAGGTTTTCAACCAAAGAAAGACTTGACTGAAGGGACGTGCAGATAATGCATTATCAAATAATTAAGAGAGATGCAGGTACTAGACTGCGAAAAACACTGACTGAAGAGAAGGACAGAACCTAAACTGTGCAAAGAATTATTTAAGAAAGTGCAGATGATAACGTGAGCAATGCTGACTGAAGACACCAGGCATAGGAATTCCAGAAGAAAAGTGCAGGTTGTTGACTGACCAAAGAGTTGTTGAAGAAAGGTGCAGGTACTAGAATGGGCAAATACTGCTGAGGAAGAAGAAATTACTTTAGAAAGGGACTGATCAATGACCAACATGTCCTTAGCTGTTTAAAAAACATGACGGGCCCGATTTACAGAGGTATGTTACACTTTTGAGTAAATTCAAACTTTGCAGTAAGTTTACTAATTTCAGTATTCACAAACTCAGGTTGTACATTTACTACAGAAGAAACTTACATGTCTCCAACCCCAGAGTGATGCAGTTAGCTTACTCTTGTGTGGAAGGGTCATGTCCCTCCTTAAATTGCTGCCCTGACCTTCCCAAAATCATCTTACTTCTCCCTAATCCCATTCCCTTTATTAGTAACTCTGCCCCTTTTCCCACCTACTCCCCGGTGTTCTTCCCACATTTACTACTAACATCTGAACTTAAATTTGCGGAGAATCCGTAGTCGGTGGAGAATTCAACTCATACATATAGGTAAAACTTACATTTTGTAGTACTACAAAGTGAAGTTTGAGAATCAGAACCATATTCTTTTTTTCCAGTTCAATACAGCATGCATCCTCTATACACAGTGGACACACACTCAGGTCTTGCCTGAACAAGGCAGCCTCAAATCCTACCAGTTTAGCAGAGACCAGTATAAAGACCTGGACTCTATGCAAACTTGTGTTAACTTTAAGGGCCATGAAGATGCCCCATTTAAAAAGAAGTCGGCAAACTGAAGCAGAGTGAGGGAAGGGAAAAAAGTTTGCGTATGTAAACAACCCAATACTGGCCTAACATTAACTGAGACTACACAGATTACTACAATAATCCAAACGGCTGCCAGCAGTAATGCAGCGACCAGAAAATAGGATTTGATACCTCTGAACACTTGGTGGGTCTCAGATCACAAAGCAAGATTTTAGCACTATATAGACCACCTAATGGGTGTTGAACTGAGCAAAGATCTGAAGAACAGAGGTATGACGGTAGACTCAGCAGAGAGCTGCCGAAGATGGATGCAGATACTAGACAGAGTCAAGATTTTCTGAAGAGAGATTCAGTGCTTGACTTTGGAAAAAGCAGCAGAAGAGTGCTAGACAGAGAATTGAATTGCTGAAGACAAGAACGGGTGCTAGACTGGGGGGAGATATGCACCCCTATGGCTGAAAAAAGAGGGGACTGTGCAAAGTATTCCATGTAATAGATTGAGCAAAGACCTGCTGAAGATAGGCGCGTGCTGAAGCTAGGCTGATCAAAAAACTACCAAAGAGAAATGCGGGTGCTAGACTGGCTGAAAAGAAAACTATATGCTAAGCTGACATTACAAGCTGAATAGAACAATTGAGCATGTACAATATAGGTCACAGGGTTCAGAACAGATCATCGTTTACTATATTCTGGTACACTGAATATAAAGAAGTCAGTTCTGCACAATCACAAGCACTCTCCCCAGTGCAACAATCCCAAGTGAACCCAACAGCTACTTCAGCCAGGCTACCTCATCATGCTGCCACCCAGTACCTCTAGCGCTCCTTTTAACTCTGTCTGTCATTGGTACCATGCAATAGAAAAACAACTAAACAAATCCATAATAATGAAAGAGGGTGTCAAAGGGCTTGGTGGCTAGATGTGAAAGGATGGGCATGGAGCAGACGCTGGTGGTGGGAAGAGAGGTAAAGGCTAGTGTTTAGGCAGAGGTTAGTCGTAGTTAAGTAAACTCGGCGGGGAACATGAAGAAGTTGGTTGGCTACACTGGGCGAGGATGGGTCAATATACCTTTATACCTTTAGTATATTGGCAATAGTTGATTGCTGGATGACTCAATAGTTGGTGGTTAGAGGGATTGATGAATTTGACTGATACAGTGAGAGGTCGGTAGGTGCTTGGAAAGATTGGGTGGGCAGCAGGGTCACTTATTGGTGAGTAGAGGAGGCTGGAGTAGTATATGGAGCATTAAGTGGTTGACTAATACAGTTGGTTGGGTTTACGTTTGGAGCATTTCAGTGGTATGTGAAGACCGGTTGCATTGGTATAGGGAGCAGAGGTGGGAATATGGGTATATCTACTAGAAGCAGGTGGCTAGAAGGGGCAGAGATTGGTGGGTATGGTCGGTAGATGGGGCAGTGATAGACTGGTGCAGGGAGCAGGGACGAGTGGGTATGTGGAGACGATGTGCAGATGGGACACAGGCAGTATTAACACAGATAGGCAGTAGCTGGGGTCTAGGGTGAGCAGTTGTCTGTGGATAGAGGATGCAGTGATGGTGGAGTTGGCATATGAAGAAGAGGTCTGTGGGTACTCCGATACAGGTTGGGCGTGTACATTAGACAGTGGCTGGTGGTTAGATGGTGCAGATAGGAGTTAGTTGATAGCTGGGACGGGGTCTGTGGTTACTTCATATTGGGCACACGCTGGGTAGACACTCGGGCGGGCTTGGTGTATTCCCCCTTGAGAGGGTCCCGAGTCTATTAGTGGGCAAAGGGAGGGTCACCTTTGGCAGGCGAGAGATTACCCGTCTTCTCCAAGCGGAGCTCCTGCAGTCGGGTCCTGCGTGCGCCCCTCCAGATGGTTTGACCCGCTGCGGTATTCGTACTGCTCTTAGCCCGGGATCTGTACAACTTCTAGGCCGAAAGGTGGGCATGTCCTAGCCCGGTGTCTGTACATGCCCAAACCTGAGATGCATGCAGTTCCGAATTCATGCAGCTGGTAGCCTGGCACCTTCAAACGCCCACAGACAGAGCAGGCAACCTTTCTCTCCTGGTGTTTGCTTTGGGCTCGCGCAGCTTCTTGCCCAGTGGTTGCCAGTTTGCAGTCCTAGCACGGCGCTCCCAGCCCCAATTGGGCTAGTGGGGTCCCTGCAGGCCGGACCCGCATACACTTTTCACGGGCGTTAGCAGTTTTATACTCCAGGCAGGCGGGCAGCATACGGTGTCCCAGCTCGTTATCTCCGTCTCAGGTTAGACTAGAACCGGCCATGGCAGCGTGCGCCGCTTTATCCCGGGGTCACGTCGTTCTGGGTAGATGGCCGTACCGAGGTGACTGACCTTTGTCCTTGCACTCGGAGCCTTCCTATCCTTTGCGAGCCGTCTTTAGCCTCTGGGTAGCTCAGCCTCTATGGGTCTCCCTGTATCTAGGGTCTCTCTGTGGGGTTAGTTCTCGGCGTCTCCCTGCCCCAGCCTCTAGGGTCCTCCCTCCATCTGCGCCTTGAATCGCCTCTGGTTTCTGCGTCTCCCTCCCTGGTCTCTTTTTGGCTCAGTGGGGTTCCCTCTCCTCACATTTTCCGGGGTTTCCGAGCCCCAATGATTCCGGGATCTCTGTGAGGTGTCCTCCGTCGCTGCTGCAGCCGTCCCCTCACTGCTCTTCGTGGCTCTCCTACACCCGTCTCAGGGGACCTCCTTCTCGAGGACTCTCTGCCTCCCTCAGTCTCTGTGCGTCTCTCTTGCCTTTGGGGATCTCCTCCTGACTCCCAGGCGGTTCTCTCAGTCTCTGGGCTCACTCTGGCGCGGTCCCTTGTGCAGTTCGTTGCTGCGGGGGCCGGCTCGGGGTGTGGGTAAGGGGGGGCGGGAGTGCCTTTGATGTGGTCGAGGCTCAGTGCGGCCCGGATGAGGCATCTCCCTCAGCAGTAACATGAGGCGGGCAGGGCGGGCTGATGTCAAGGGAGGGGGAGGCACCAGGGACTCCACAAGACCCCCTTTCATGGGGGCTCTAGAGCAGGGAAATGGGCCTTGGGGGTTGGGTTTCGGTACCTGGAGGGGCGCGGCCATTAGGGATGCCGAGTAATGCTCCGGACCCCCTCTCACCCTCCCCCGCAAGTTTATAAAGTACTCTGTTTTCCAACTTGGCTACCCAGTAAATACTGACGAATGTAGATCTATGACAGGAAGGGAAATGAAGCCTTTACTCTTTCTAAAACTTCCGCCTCCGACTTCCCACCTATAAACGAAGCCCAGTACCCAGAAAGAGCACATATCTCCTTTACACCTCCGCCGCCCTTGCGATCCACGCGGTGTCCCATGATCACAAAGCAGAGAGTTTATGCAAAACTTAGTATATGGTCCTCATGGTAAATGAACCCCCACATTCTTCAATGCCCCCCTTCACCACTTTGGGCCAATAACTATTGGTTCTTGCAACACCATTGAAGAAGTCTCAGCGTTCAAAGAGGTCACAGACCTTCCTCCCAGCCCACCTCTGCATATAGTATTTGTCCTCCTTACAGAGCTGTGGTATCAGGATGGGAGCAGCTTTGAAGGACACCGGTGAAAGCACCCCGACCTGCCCAGAGTCCCTCTGAGCGCAGTGAGGGGCAGTGTAATCCCATTTCTCTGGGACATGGGGAGTTTAAAGGCCATTGGTCATTCCCCATAGCAAGGATTTTCATGGTCAGTGCAAGCACCGTAGTCAGATACTATTTGGAGCTTACTGAATTGTCAAGTGTCTCCTTATTTAGGTCCGAGTCGCCAGCACAGCTGTCTGCAGACATAATGTTTACACTATACCCAGAGCGGCTTTCGGTTAGCTTCCTTTAATCATTGGCTCATGACACCGTCATATTTTAAATCAGACCAAAGGATTATTTCTCTCTCACCTCATATATTGAGTATTTAGTAGATCATTCCACTTCTATGGAGTAACTCCACTGGATTTCCTTTGCATGAGGGACTGGTTTGCAGCTAAAAGTACAGGCAATCATCATGTATAGTCACATTCAAAGCCAATAGGTCTGGCTGTAATGTGCAATCGTATGGATGCAATTTTTTCAGGCCTCTGTTTGCATGCATGCACTAAACCAGACTGATTGGCCGTGCCAGTGCTTGTTAAGGTACAATTTACAGGTCAAACAGTGAAGGCATGGTCTTGGAGTGTGGTTTGAGGTAGAATGTGAGGAATTATCAAGCACTAGTATCATATACAAAATACAGGTACAGGCGGTGCTTTTTCTGTATAAAAAGACAAGCCCATTTAAATTAAGAAAGATACAGAATAGCTATGAAAGTTCAAATTAAATGCTAGTTGCTATTGGCAGGGTTCTGGACTCTGACTCAGGCTTAAGCACAAGAGATTTTATGTTCTATTGTAGAAAAAATACAAATCTGACGGCAATGGTTAATATTAGTAAAAACACAGTGTTTGGTTTGTAGAGGACAGAGGCCCGACCAGTTCCTTTTTAACTCACCTTTTGTTAAATGGGGCACACACAACACCAGCTGGTTGCTGAACAGGAGGATTGTGATGTTTCAGCTCCGTTTTCGCTGGTATCTTCTCTGATCGCAGTTGATCACTTCAATGGAAGTTTGTGGCTGTGAGAATCACAGCGCTCTGAAGTGGGTGCTGCAGCACTATTCTTTGTGTGGTCAGCCGTCCCATACACTCTTGCAGACCATCAGTTCGAGCCACAATGGGGCCAAGGAAAGGGGTGAGGAATGCAGGACAGGTTATGCGCTTGGAGGCTAACAGACCTTCAACAAACAGGGAATAAGTAACACTTATCGGAAAAGGTTGGATGTGATAGGAAAGAACAATTCACTGGTCTCCAGAGCCTAATTGCAGCGCATATTTTGAGTATGGATACACACCAAAGAGTTGGTGGGCTCCGCTCTCTGCAGTCTTTATGGACCAAAGCTCCTCGTGGCGATGCAAGGACGACCTAGATTAAGGCTCTGGGCTGAAACTGGGCAGATTCTTCTTATGCCATACATTGCATATCCTTCTCTGTTCCTGTTGCAGCAATCCAATGTCCCATAGTCTATACTTTTAGCTCTTCAGGGAAAGACAGCAAAAGATACCTGCCTCGAGTTAACAGCCTTTTACTGCACGTGTACAGAACGCTTTCAGTTCAAAAGGTATACTAAGAATAAGCCAAACCATCAGCTAATATTTAGAAACAGCAGCACTAGGCCAGACCGCAAGTGACAGCTGTCATAAAGTTCTCCCCAAACATTCAGAGGGAACCACACATGAATAATGCAGTTTCCTGTCCTAGTTGATGTACATTTCAATGGTAACTAGCTAGCACAGGTGCACTAGCCAGTCCAGCACTCTGTTGAGGAGAAATATCCAAAGCATGGAAAGCACCAGTCAGAAGACTGATAAAAAGTTCAATACTGGACCCTCAGAATGAGAAAATGAGGTGCAGGATGGCACTTGGATATTCTGATGGGCACATTCCACCCTAAGCCGATGGTTGAAGCATCAAAACCTGCTCAACTCATCATGGGGCTTTGTTAATGGAGACATTACACTGTCTCAATGTAGGTCACCGCTCCTCCCCAAGTCAACCCCACCAATACACTTAGCCTCATACTCTGTACAACTGATCTGCATTGGAGATGTGTGTGTGCGGTTGTTAAAACATCAGATTATCCTACATACCACCTATGTGGTTTGAGTCTGCAGCCCTTTCATTAAGGTTTTCTTCCGTTTTTGTCCTTCGTTTTAATCTACCCCTTGGTCACAACACACCGCACCACTAATTGGACTTGCTGCAGGTATGTACCTCTGGGTTATTTCAAGGAGCTGTACACCACTATTAAGCTACTTAAAAGCATTTTGAGAGTGGGATTCACCAATTTTTTATGGGTAGGAAGGACAAGCTAAACAGTGCTAAATTACTGTGTGGAGTCCTCAGTCCTCTGTGACCTGGACTAAGTCTACCTTCGAGATGAGAATTGGAGCGGTGAAGGCACCCTGGGGCCCAAGAGCATATTTGCATTATGGCTCTGCAAGCACATCAGATTCTTCTGCTTCTTGGCTTAACTCCAGAAAGTTTGCCACTTGGTGACAGACCCAAAATTCCATCCTAATACTGGAGGTAATTCCAGGGGCGTAGTGCAAGCTCCCCCATCCCCTGTGGCACAGGTTGGCATCCAACCCTGCCGCGGGCCCCGAACTGTCAGGAGGCCTCCAATTAGCCTAATTCATATGAATATCTGTGAGATATGGGAGACTTAGGAGCCCCTCTTACTATTTTGCAGGGACTCCCCATCACTTTGCATTATGCCACTGTGTAGTTCCAGGCGTCCTCTACATAGATGAGGTATATGAAGGTGTGTACTTTCAAAAGACCAACAAGTGGGACCTTTCAGACAAGTGGGACCTTTCAGACAAATGGGACCAGCCACACTGCTGGCCCTCGCTGGTCTTAGCAAAGCTCACCTTGTCCCATAACCAGCCATTCTGCCAGCCCAGAATCACCATCTGCGTACTCTTGAGGGGTATTTATGAGGTCATACTGTTTCAGTTTATGCTTCCCACTCTCCACTTTACTTCCATAGGGGCACCTCACCCATCCCATGCCATGCCTGTTATTTTCACATGGTCCGCTCTCCTTGACTACCACACAGTATCACACTACCTGTAAAACACAATCCAGAGAAATAATTGTTTGATAATCCCCAGATCGTCTACAGTTCTCTCAGGGATAACCAAATGTCACCTAGCGCGAGTATAGTTGTATTAAACGTTTACACTGAAAAATGCAACACATAATAATGCTGTGCAATACAATCTCGACCGGTGTCAAATCAAGCAGCATTTGAATTTTGCTTAGCTTGTGCTAAAATACTTTTTAATGAAACACCATCAGGGTAAGGAAAATAGGTACTTTCTGCATTTTGAAACAAAACCCAGCCAAGCAAATGTGTTGTGAAATATCTAGTATGTGGACAAGTAAGACCTACTTTAACTACTTCAAAGATGCCTACTTGATGACACAAGCACCGATATTGGGACTAAAGTATCATGGCTGCATCATCATGCTAGGATTATGGTTAAAAAGATGACGTACTGCACGTTTCTAGAACTCAGTGCTCCTGTTCTGAATTTTTGTTTACCAACCTTGTCTGGGAGTTGTAGTACTAGTTTACTTCAGTTAGTTCAATTGAATCAACACCTGAAAACTCCTAAAAAGTGTCCAGAACAGAATACTGCAACCGTCTACCTATATGTATTAATTACCCATGTCAATATTTCCTTCAACAAATCTGTGCCAATTTCCGCTTGAGGTACACATCAAATGTTGCCTGAAAAATAGTGAGTTTGGGAACAATATGCAGGTGTCATACATTTAAAACAAGTAGGAGAAAGCACTGGACTCCCTGCTAACATCCTCTGCTGCACATATTTTCAGCTCTTATAAAAAAGAGACTTTCTAGGAAGAGACACCCCCCTGCCTTTTAGGAGCGCAGTCCTCTCAGGTTTTTGCCCGAGATCCCTATAGGCTTGTCCACCATCACAAGAATGAAGGCAGCTCACCCATTACTGCCCAGGAAGGCACTCAGTTCTCCCTTTTAGGTGCCAACATCGGTTTCCTGCTCGTGGTCTCTGGCTTCAAGTCACATGCCCCAGAAATCCCTCTCCTCGGCAAGGCCATCAAAAGAAACCTGGACCTTCCTGCCGCGTTTTCAATGTGAGCACTTCCCTTTCTTTGTGTAAACTTCCCTTCAGCTTGATTAAATATCAGAACTAGTGCTTTATTTACAAACACGTTGCTCTAGAGTCAGACTCTAGACTGTGCAAGAGAGGTGCAAGTGCAGTGCCTTGTTTATCCGTTTCTGCACCGCCAGAGCCTTCAAGAAGAATACAATTGGAGTATTCTCTTCTCACCAGCTACTAGGCTGTGCGATTGGACTATAGGTAACAGTTCACCCCTTTCACTGCTACCAAGAGGCACATTGCATGCGTGACATTTGCAAACCACCCTAATTTTTTTAGCCAGAAGTATGTTGCATTTATAGTTTTCCATCTAATATAGGAAATTGCTCTAGCATACCATCATATACCCTGGTGTAGGCAAAAAACCAGGTCGGCTTCAAGATGTTACATGGAATGGACCACTTCGCAACAATGACCCTGAGGGTATGTGCGAGGGCTTTAATTGCAATCCTTGGCAAGCAAAGGTTACAGGCCAATAGCTGCTAGTATGACTTGTATCATTTATCACGGGTGTCCCACAGACACAATATTGTAGCACTCCAAGAAAGTACACACTTTTAACACTTGTCTCTTTCAGAGCAGGTAGAGTGAGCAATGAAGGCCTGCTCCAGAAGAGGAAGGTGGAAACTCCGAATAGAATATCTCTTTAATAACTTGAATGTCCAGGCAGTATTTGGCTTTAGAAAAAGGACTTTAATAATAAGTAAGCAAGTACATTTAAAAGTAAAATCTACTAAAATAACCAGATTGTCCTTGCTCTGCCTAGGCCCACGTCGACACCCCAAGCTGTTTTATACCTACATCACACTTGCTAGAAATCCAGGTACCTTTGAGCCCCATGACCAATTGAATTTCTCGGAGGAAACTTGGGGTGGATACAAAACAGTTCAAGAGTACTGAGGTTTTGGTCCAGTCAGTGAAGAGGAGGTTCCAGACAGAAAGGCACATGCCGCGTGCCGCATAAATTTGGCATCATAGCAAAATATATTGAATAAACACGAGTGATAATATACACACATTAGTTTTTAAAAAACGGAATGAATGAATGTATGTACAATTTAATTCATGCAGTCAACGATTTATGATCAATTGCCGATACAATTATTTGAGATATTTTAACAAAGTCTGTTTTCACTGCTCGTAAAGACATCACATGCCACATTTGTAAATACATGAGCAATATGGTGCCTCACTATCAGCGAGCAAGGCAGCAAGGACAGCCGACACGTGTCTGATTCGCGTTACGGTAGCACACTAATACATTTGAAGCTGGATTAATAGTCTGATGCCTGCTTTCATTCAGATTGCGTCAGTACCTTATCCATACCCGGGTGAGGAAGGATAAAAATATGTTTTAATAATGTTTATGTTAAACGCTTGAATATTTTTTCTACATTAATACAGTTATTCATATATGTAATGCGTTTGAAGTTGCTTAGACTAGATTAGGAATAGTAACTTTAACCCCTTTGAAGTCCAACGCTTTCCCTGCAATTGCATAAACTAGAGTGGGAATAGTTTATCTAATATTCGCAGACTCCAATACTGTTCGTAATAATGGAGATTATATATATATATATATATATATATATATAGACACACACTTGCTTCGTTTCAAGAAAGTAGACGGCACTCCAAGCTTGGAATATTTCACGATTTATTGGCAGACCCCCCTGCCCCCAAAGAAAGACCAAAAAATATAAATATATATATATATATATATATATATATATATATATATATATAAATATGCTCCAAGTTCGCCCCAGCTGGCGAGGGAGCACACTGGGATCAGCAATACCCCCTAGACTCCGCAGCACACAGACTGCAGCCTGACGCGTTTTGCTAACATAGCTGTGTGCTGCGGAGTCTAGGGGGTATTGCTGATCCCGGTGTGCTCCCTCGCCAGCTGGGGCGAACTTGGAGCATTTATTTACACGTGGCATGCTCTGCCACGGAGGGAGCACCACTGCAAGGATAACAGCAGGTCGAGAACTGGGAATCATGCCTGGTTGTGTTTGAAGGGAACAGCACCGGAATCAAGACCCTGCAGCGCGCAGAGCCCATCCAGGGCGTGCATTGGTGTACTTCGGCTTAACGGCACCCATCCAGGGAAGATGACGCAGGACTTCATTTACCACAATTCTGTGGGAGACTGCTGTGAGAGGCTTATTAAGCAGAGCCTATCAGAAGGCGGCAGATTTACTTATGAGGCCCTGTGAACGTTGCCGAGACTCAGAAGGAAACAGCCTTTGAAAAAGCTATGTTAGCGAAACGCGTCAGGCTGCAGTCTGTGTGCTGCGGAGTCTAGGGGGTATTGCTGATCCCGGTGTGCTCCCTCGCCAGCTGGGGCGAACTTGGAGCATTTATTTACACGTGGCAGGCTCTGCCACGGAGGGAGCACCACTGCAAGGATAACAGCAGGTCGAGAACTGGGAATCATGCCTGGTTGTGTTTGAAGGGAACAGCACCGGAATCAAGACCGCGCAGAGCCCATCCAGGGCGTGCATTGGTGAACTTCGGCTTAACGGCACCCATCCAGGGAAGATGACGCAGGACTTCATTTACCACAATTCTGTGGGGGACTGCTGTGAGAGGCTTATTAAGCAGAGCCTATCAGAAGGCGGCAGATTTACTTATGAGGCCCTGTGAACGTTGCCGAGACTCAGAAGGAAACAGCCTTTGAAAAAGCTATGTTAGCGAAACGCGTCAGGCTGCAGTCTGTGTGCTGCGGAGTCTAGGGGGTATTGCTGATCCCGGTGTGCTCCCTCGCCAGCTGGGGCGAACTTGGAGCATTTATTTACACGTGGCAGGCTCTGCCACGGAGGGAGCACCACTGCAAGGATAACAGCAGGTCGAGAACTGGGAATCATGCCTGGTTGTGTTTGAAGGGAACAGCACCGGAATCAAGACCGCGCAGAGCCCATCCAGGGCGTGCATTGGTGAACTTCGGCTTAACGGCACCCATCCAGGGAAGATGACGCAGGACTTCATTTACCACAATTCTGTGGGAGACTGCTGTGAGAGGCTTATTAAGCACAGCCTATCAGAAGGCGGCAGATTTACTTATGAGGCCCTGTGAACGTTGCAGAGACTCAAAAGGAAACAGCCTTTGAAAAAGCTATGTTAGCGAAACGCGTCAGGCTGCAGTCTGTGTGCTGCGGAGTCTAGGGGGTATTGCTGATCCCGGTGTGCTCCCTCGCCAGCTGGGGCAAACTTGGAGCATATATATATATATATATATATATATATATATATATATATATATATATATATATATATATATACACATACATACACACACATATTCTCACACACACACCCACACACACCTATCTTTCTCTCTCCGTGTTTTTCTGGTTGTCACCATTCACCTGGACAAAGGGCATGTCGTCTGGGCAGATTCAGCTTGTCCGCTAGACATTCTTCTCACGCGCCTTATTATTACTCATACGTACAAGGAAGTCGATGGTTGTTTGAAAGTTTTAGCATTTATTCACGAAAGTGCTCATGGTACTCAGGCTCGTTTTGGCTGTATCACATCCTTGTTCACAGTTAACGAGGTGCCATTTTGTTCGCATATTTACATTGCAATGACCCGTGATATCATCATTGAAAAGGAGGACGTAGACTTTTATCGTACTTCTATCAGACACAATCACATATTAAAATTAAATGTTTTCGCCACTTGAAATCACATAAAGTTAATTAAAATCATTTTAACATGCCTTCATGCTTCCCAGAAATACTTTCCAGACATTGAATTTGGTAATAGGGTGTTTTGAAAATGGGTAAAAGATAAAATTATGCCTTGTAATGGTTGTAATGAATTTTATATGATTCCAAGCGGCACAAATATTTAATTTTAATATGTGATCATGTCGGACAGCAGCACGATAGAAATGCAAGTCACCTTTAATTTTCAGGATGATGTCACGGGCCATTGCAATGTAAATATGGGAACAAAATGGTGCCTCGCTAACTCTGAACAAGGCTGTGATACAGCCGACATGTGTCCGGGTAGTACGAGCATGTTCAGTGAATAAAAACTTTTCAACAAGCACCAACTTTCTTGTACGAGTGATACCAAGGTGTGTGAGAAGGATGTATATTAATATATATTCTTTTTATAGTCGTACATTTCAAATATTTAAAAAATACAATTCATAAAATGTAAACTATATATTTTTAATATTTGTGTTACACTATATTTATATATGCCTATAACCACACACAAACGTGTGTTTATATAAATATATACTGTATAAAACATTAGTGGTGTTTATTTAATTAACATTATTTTAATGTTATATATTATATTTATGATTTTTTACTTTAAAATGTATATTTAAAAAAGTATATTTTTTTATGTTGCTGGACAATATTTTTCTGATTTTTTTATTTACTATTATAAAGTATACACATGATATTTGACAAAATATTTCCATCAACAATATTTTTTACCACAATATTGAATCCGTGATCCATGTCAGACCTGTCCATATGCGAATCCATCGACTTCTGACAGAATATACATGTGTTTAATATCTATAAAGGGTTTGATCTATCCTTTCTTGACTAGTAAACCTATCATGATACACTTGTTACACTTCCAATTTAGAAATGCCTTTGGGGAGATGGCTGGTGTAAAAGGCAAAGGGAACAAACACAACCCACTTGCCCCCAATCACTCGATACCAGATTGACAGGGTAACCCTGGTGACAGGGGGAAAGTAAAAGCCTGATGTCGTTGGTGCATGTTGACCACCATGATACCTGCCAGAGTGGTATGGCCACAATGCAATAATCTATTTAGCACCAGTGTTTCAATGTTTCTGGGTTACCCCGTTCAACCAGATGTCTCAGACCTTGCTGTAGTGCGTAGTTGCAAATCTTGCTTGCTATCTTAGTGGTCTTTCCTACCAAATGAAGTTATTATTAGCCACTTGCAATGGTTTTAGAATCAAGAAGGGCAAGGCCAAACCAATGGTCTGAAATAGGTATAAAACTTAAGGAAGAATATTTATCTTCACAGTCCCCACCCTGCCAAGCCAGTAGGTTTTTCTTTGCCTATGTGAGCAAACAAGCTGAATTCATATATACTGCATGATGTGGCCCAATTGAATCTCCATGGTATGTGACAGACTTGGCATTACAATTCAGAGAGACCAGATCTTATAGTAACAATAGTTGTCTTTGCTGCAGAGACAGAATCAAAGCTTCTGACTCAGTTATATTAATTTTAAATCTGGATACTGTTCTGTGTCTTTGAATTTACTGCAATAGTGGAGGTAGCAATTGCTCGGGATGATCCATGGTCATCATAATATCATCTGTGAAAATTGGAAGGTTACATATTTTTAACCTCCAATCCACACCCTTGATGTTCAGTCTGCTCCCCACTGCGTTCGTCAATGGCCCCAGAGTTAGTGCAAAGATACGTGGGCTTAAGGGACAGCCTTCTCTGGTACCCGGTCAATCCTCATGGATGTTGACCAAACATCATGTAACTTTGTTGGAGGCCTGTAGAGGAGGCTTATCTTACGAATACCCATGTAAGAAAGTGTTTCCAAAGCTTATTCTACACAAAACCTGCGACACAAATGACCAGTCCACAAATCCTTTTTCTGCATCAAGTGAGTACAGTATGGTATTTGTCATTTTCTTTTGGCGCGTTCTATAATGTGAATGAGTTTTTTTATAGTATTATCCCCACGTTGCCACTGAGGATTAAAACTAGACTGATCCAGGTCAGCCATATCCGGCATGAGTTTTATAAGGCGCACAGCTAATGTTCAAAAGTGATATGGACCTGTATGAAGAGCAGATCTGCTGATCTATGCTCTACTTAGGAAGCACTATAATCCCTACATCCCTCATCGAGGGAGTTTCTGGGCTTGTAGTCCAGAAACTTCAAAAACAAAACCTCACCCAAAAAAATAAAAATAAAAGAGCCAGACCTTGACAAAAAAAGACTGTTGTATACCCATCTGGCCCAGGCGCCGTGCATACTCTTAACTATTGCCATTATAACTTCCTCCACGGAGATAGGCTATTTGAGTGCTGCAATTTTATCCATGGGCAGGCTTGGTTTCAAAATAGACTTCCATCTGTGATGCATTTACCTCTTCTTTAGCGTAGAGAATTTTTCTTTTTTAGGGAAGACAAAAAAGGTCCTAGATATTTTCATGTATTCTGTTACCTAATCACCTGTTGGGGAGAGTAAGACCGTTAACCTGTCCTTCGTTATACATTCTTTGAGTTGAGGCTAGTGGTTCGCCCGCCTTCTTATTAATTGAATAATACTTTTGAGCGAATTCGTAGAAGGATATGCTCTGCTTTATCTAATCGAAAACCTTGAGTGGAACCCATAGTGTTGAGACCCAACACCAGAACCTTATTGGTTTTCTTTTTCTAGGCTAATGATTTGTGATCCAATGTCTGATGTCTTGGCAATCCTTACCTTTTTTAATGTGAGCAGTTTCGGATAAAAATATTCCCCTTATAATTGTCTTAAGAATGTCCCATACCATGGCTACAGCAGTCTCTGGGTTTCATTCTCTGTATATTTTCCTTAATGGCAGTTACCACCATTTCCTTTACAGTATGGTCATGGTGGAGGAAATCATTAAGTTGCCAGCAGTGGTCTCTAGTTGGGAATTTTGAAGGCCAGTACATGAGTGTTATCAGATATGGTTGACAATCCCACACCGATCTTATGCATACAGTTTTATGTATGAGGAAGTAGTAGGTGTAATCATATTCATCATCATGTGTAGCACTGTGTGTTCATCATCATGTGTAGTACGGTGTGTTGATCAGCCCTTCCTCTAGCCACGCCCTAAATTACCCACTGGTTGCCCCACCCCATCATAAATGGAATGCAATCTATCTTATCCGTTACTAAGTTACAACCCCCTCCTATAATAGCATCCCAATCTGCTGCTTTAAAACTGTCACTAGGTTGGCTTTGAAGAAGTGTTATGGCCCAGAGCTAGGAGGGTAGATTGACAATATGGTATAGGTACAGCGCTCGACTTGTGCTACCACTCCTGACATTTTCCAGCCTCGTCTGCAAAGGATCATTTGATCCCCAAGAGCTACTACATAAGAAGGCTACTCCCACTGATTTGGATGGGTGTGAGGAGAACAAATGATTAAGAAAAATCTAGATTTCAGTCTGGCCAAATTGGATTTCACGATGTAGGTCTATTGAAGGAGGCATACATTCCATTTATCTTCTTTTAATAGGTTTAGTATTGTCTTTTTTTGCCAAACATTTGAGTTCCTTCTCATCTAAGCTAATTATCCTCCCTACCGACAAGTATATGCATCAGGCCTGTGAACACTTTCTGTTGGTTATCCCCCCACCGTAGCCTTTCCCTCTGCCATCAGAGACAGTCATTCTTCTGCTCTTGGGTGTACTAGGAATCGTTCTCAACTGTCTAAGTAAGGTGTTCTTGGGATGGTTTATCCCCCACCTAATAGGATCATTGAAAATGTTTCCCTTTTAGCCATGGGAAGCCCATCCTCAGCAGAACTCTTCTTCCCACCCTACAGTCGGCCACTCAAACCTAACTTTAAACTCATTTCCCCTAGACTAGTCAGTGGTCATCAAGTATCCCAAGAGTCCCATGAGGCTCCCCCCCTGCCCTTCTAAGTAGGTCCTATGTGTGATACCCAGGAATAATTGACAGTACTTTGCACCAGAAACAGACTCCAAGTTTCCGATTTGCCTGTGGCATCGCAGATGTCCCCTAGGCATTCTACTTCCTTCTTCTGGAACTTCTCCAATTCTTGTAGAGCATCTCGTTCAGCTTTCTTGATCTACAATGCTCCCTTGTCTGGCGGACCGGTTGCTGTGACGGCTCATTTGATGGACGTCAAGAGACTGATGTCTTTAAAAATTTGGTTAGCTTCTTCCATTGTTTTAACCAGGTGCATTCAGCCTGGTCATGTGAAGATGAGGCAGAAAAGGGTGATCCCATAGGTATCGAATGTAGTTTTTTCAAAGACAGTCTAATCTGATAAAAGTGTCTCCTCCTTTTTAATGTTGCAGCCACAAAGTCTTGAAAAGTCGTTCCCTATTTTGGTAGCCCTCTCTATTTGGCAGATCAATTCTGCAACCAGTCAGTTGTGTTCTGGTCTGACAATATGGCTGTGGTGGAGTGCATTATTAAACAATGTCCAAAGCGCAAAATGATTTTGAGGCTTCTGAAGGAGATTGAGTTGGCAAGCCCAAGGCTGAATGTATTATTTAGGACCAAGCATGTGCCAGGCATCTTGAACAACGCAGCTGATGCATTGTCTTGTTTCAAGGTACAGGGTTACAGGTTCCATCACCCAGGAGCAGCGGCTTCACCTACGTCATTCCCGGACCATCTGTAGCAGATTGGTGCCCCAGTTTATCAGACTTTGTGGCAGCCAGCTTTATCCCCTAGGACCAGGTGGGCTTACGAAGGGGCGCTCTGTGCTTACTGTGACTTCTTAGGGTGCAGGGAAAATGGCTCTTGGTTTAACTGAGCGTCAATTATAGGTTTTTTGGTGGCCCTGAAGAGTGAGGGGTATTTTGTGGCCGCATCCGTTTGTCACATAGCAGCGATTTCCTTTTTTGCAAAGATGCTCGGGTACCCTGACAGGATCAGGTCCTTCCTAGTTCAGAGGACGGTGAAGGGTTGGGGCGCCTGGAAGATTTTCCGCCAGACACCAGGCATCCCATTGACGGGGGCAAACTAACAGCAATATTGAAGTCATCGGGGGCAGTCTGTGGGTTCTTTAGGAAAGTCAATCTGTTTAAGGCTGCATTTACTCACCTTTTTTGGTGCTTTCTGGGTGTGTGAACTGGTGGCCAGGAAAAAGAAGGACTTTAGGGAGGGATTGCAGTTTGCAGACGTCCATTGGTTGGATGGGTATGGCTCCTTGGAGATTACTATGCCCAGGTCCAAGACTGACAAAGCAGGGAGGGGCGACCACATCTTGCTAAAAAGAGTCCCAGATAATTCATGCTGCCCAGTTAAGAAACTGAAAGTGTTTTTGTCTGGCCACAGTCAGGGAGTGGGGGGCCTTACTGGTCTATGCTGATGGAACCCCCCTGACCAGATACCAGTTTTGCAGAATCCTTAACAGTGCCCTACAGGTGGCGAGCTACGATCCCTTGGAGTTTGGGTCTCACTCCTTTAGGATTGGGGTGGTTACCGCGGCAGCAGTAATGGGGCTCCCAGGCGTAGCAGTGCAGAGGATTGTTAGATGGTCTTCGGGTTGTTACAAACGATATGTGACGCTGCATATGTTATGACTGTGGTACCAGATTCTTGATCCCACTTTCCTTTTGTCGCACATGTTCAGATGGTGGGTGTAGTGAGTCACACAATTGGCTGGAAGTCTTAGGGCCCCTGTCCACGCGGAGGTGACCAGGATCACAGAGGTTCAGGTTCTAGGCCATTCCTAGGTCCGCCGTGCTAAAGAGAATTATCTTGCAGGCGACTTTGCAAACAGAGCGCTGAAAGCAGGTTACTGCCTGCACTTTCATGGCCAAGGGGGATTTAGCTGGCCCAGCTGAGGACTGCTTTGGACATTATGATACCCAAGAGGGTCATGCCCCCCAGGGTCATCACATTGCATTTGTGTGGCAACGACTTGGTGCTTGTTGGTCGTCTGCAGCGGTTGGAGAGGTTGATAACTGAACTGGGTTGCTGGCTCGAAAGTTCCAGCAGGCAGTCATGGCATGGTGACACATTATCCCAAGGGTGGAGTGGAGGGGTGGTAAATCGATCTGTGCCCTGAACCGTTCGGTAAAGTGAGTAAATAATAAAACTAGCAAAAAAATTCCGATCACCTAGGTTGGGTTTGATCCCTCATGGACTCATTAAAGGGGAGTGTTTTTTTTTCTTGCAGGATGGTGTGCACCTTTCAAAGGTTGGAAATTATATGTTCATTAAGAAAATTTTGGCCCAGGGGGTGAGAGTGAGGCGAGAAGCAAGATGGCGGCCGCTACTGCAGCCGTGTGAGGAGCTGCTATGTTTCCGTCCGCTGGCCGACCCGACCTGGCGTTGTTGCTGTAGAGTAAATCCCATCGACTTCTGTGGCCTTTGGGACTCTTCGAGTTGCGGTGCTGTGGAGAAAGAGACCGGCTGTTTTTGGAACCGCTGTTGGGAACTTATCGTGGCTGTCCGCTTTCTCCTGCTGTGGCTGGGACCGCAGCGTCTCAGCTGTGATTTACCCGTATTTCCGTGGTGCCTGGACCGGCTGCTGTGTGGTGTCCGAGGACGCGATTCAAGGCGTCTTTGCCGGTGAAAAACTTGCTACATTGTGTCGAAGCGGGCAGCTCTCTGAAAACTGTGGCTGCAACAGTGTAGCAGTTTTGCTGACTTTTCCGTGGCACTTGGACCGGCTGCTTTGTGGAGCGCGAAGGGCGCGATTCAAGGCGTCCTTTCTGAAGAAGGTTGGAGAAGGCGGCGGGGGCCACGAGACTAAGACCGCGGCGTCCCAGTTGTCTCACTTGTGCTTCCGTGGTGTGGTGTGGGGGCAGGTTGCCGTTTGCCGCTTGTCTTGAGGAGTGTGAGGCAGCAAGGCTTGAGGAGGCGGCGGGAACCGTGAGAATCAGAACAGTGAGCTGAATTATAAAAACTCTGTGAAGCTACTGGTGCAACACTGTAGCAGTTTCCTGAGTTTCTTCCGCATTCGCAGTTGAAGAAAAATCAAGCGGTGAGCGGACATATTTTACATTGCTACATTGTGGTTTGTTAATCTCTTCAGCAACAGGTGGGGGCTATAATACCTGATAAAAAAAAAAAAACGAACAGAGAAAAAGACTGTAGCTATCTTACAAAATTTGACATATTACTTGAAAACTTAACTATGGCTCCCAAAGGCAGAGTAACAAAAAAAAAACACTAATTTGGCTAACCCTGCAAATACCACCTCAGGAGTTGCTGAGAAAACAACAACAGCAACAGTAACAGATCTAGAAAATCGCAATTCTCAAGCAAATGGCACTACTAAAGAGCCCATTATACCTGAATTATTAAAAAAAAAAAAAAGACTATAACTAATCCTAACAAAAGTATCACAAATGAGCTGACTCCCTCTAAGGTCTTACCTCCCGCTAACTCTAAAAAAACTCATGTAAGTTACTTAGCCAAATCTCCTGCTGTCTTAGCTCTAGACGAGGAAGGAGCCGGAGTAAGAGGGGGAGTGAATGATGATGCACTATCTGAACTTTGCCTTGCTGTAGAGGGAGTCAGAGTCTCGCCCAGGTTGAATGAACAACAAGATGCAGAATCTATAGAATCAGGGGGCCAATTTTTTTCAATGTCTGATGTATCAATAGCATCGGAAGGAGACCTTGATGAAGAACTTTTAAGTGAGGGGCATCCTCTGGAACAAGACTGGGCGGATGATTGTAACCAAATGTCAGAAGAAGATATGCTTGGATCTGATTTTTTAACAAATGAAGGAGTCCCAAATACTGTTCGCAAGGTCATAGAGGCCAAAACTAATGAAAATATAGGTGCCATGAGTCAACCTCAATGGGAGGGGGCTGGTGCGAATATTGGAATCGATCCTGAATCTTCAGAGTTATTAGAGGAAGCTGAGGAGGTTACACTAAAATCTATATATAAGTTACAGACGTCAATGTATCGTATGATTATGACTCAGAGAGGAAACTAAGGCTGAGGGCCTCCGGACTCAAGGGGCTGTACGTAAGCTCCAGAATGTTGTTCGGCGATTGGTTAAGTCTAGTACGGATACCAATTTGAGAGTACAGGAGACTGAAACGCGCATATCTGCGGTAGAGGATGAGCTAACTCTACAAAAAAACTCAAAGACTTGGACAGTACTAGACAAGATATCGATTGGAAATTAACCGATCTAGAAAATCGTGCGCGTCGTAACAACGTACGTATTTTGGGAGTTGCGGAGAAATCGGAAGGGAAGGATGTTCGACGGTTTGTCGTAGAGATGCTTTCAGATGCCTTTCAGGATCTTAAAGGATGGGCCTGGGACAAAGAAATTATAAGAGCTCATCGCTTTCCTTTCAACCAAAAACTTGATCAGGAGGGGAGGAATAAAAATCCAAGAGCTATTCTTATATGTTTGCAGAGTTATCTTCTCCTGGAGATTCTATATGATCTGGCTAGGCCATCAAAGACGAGAAAAGGTCTGGGGCATGAGTTCTTTGTTAGACCAGATTTTTGCTCTGCAACAGTTCAACAACGCTGGAGATTTAAACAGCTAATGGCACCAATCCAAGCTAAGGGGGGGCAAACCTTCTTATTAAACCCAGCGAAGCTAAAAGTTGTGCATAAGGGAAGAACTTTATTCTTTGTTTCAGAGATCAAAGCACAACAATTCCTAGAAACTATGTAATAATGTTTTGTAGGATAAAGGATAAGAATAACAATGGTATCTAGATTCAATGGGCCGACCCCCTAGCAGGGTCTTATGGTATTATTTTCTGGTTTTCTTTTTTTTTTTCTTTTGTGCCAAGAAGCATTCTGTTTCTTTTTTTTTCAGGTTGGACTGGCCCGGGCGGAACTAACAGCCCATACTCACTTACCTTCAATGAGGGCATTAGCCCTTACGCTTCTGGTGGGGGGGTGTTGGGGAAAGGGAGGGGTGGGAGGGAAGAATTCTTTCTTTTGGGGTGCAAGGACATACAGCTGGAAGATGTATTCATTTTGTGTTCAAGACCCACTTACGGCAGGTGCCAAATTCTGGAAATTTTTGTTAATGTATCCTTGATTAGGCGAGTTTACTTTAAAATAATACACAATGGCTATATTATCGATATGTTCCATTAATGTTTGTGGTTTAAATGACAAAAGAAAAAGGGGTATAATGGCTCAGATGTTAAAAACTATGATGGTGGATCTACTCTGTGTACAGGAGACGCATATCGCCTGGTCTAACAGAGGGAGCTTAAGAGATCTTGGACTGGAAGTGGTAGGGTGCTCTCGTCAGAGCTCTACAACAAGAGGGGTTGCAATTCTCAAGAGACATGGAATGGGGGAAATAAAAAAAGTTAAAGAAGACTCATCTGGACGTTGGGTGATTGCTGAACTTAAATTTGGAGGACTGATTACTACTATATGCTTAGTATATGCATCTATAATGGACGATCCCACCGCTCTTAATCATCTAAGTGTAGAACTAGCTCAATGGTCATCCAATATTATATTATGTGGAGATTTTAATTTACATTTGGAAGAAACATTCGATATTTATAGTAATACTCCATATAAGGGCAGGAAGAAGAAGGTATTTGCAGCACTCAAGGGGATCATCCAAGAATATAGACTGTCTGATGTAGGGTATGAGAAAAGGGCAGGGATGTCTGGATATACTTTTTTTTCTGCTCCCCACCAAAGATTTTTTAGACTAGATTACTTCTTTGTATCTAAGGGTTTATATAATGGCCTAGCTCAAGTGGAATATCGGGTTCTTCCAAAAATTATTTCAGATCATAACCCTTTAATGCTTAAGTTTGAATTGAATACTTCTAATACCCCTCGATCATGGTCATTTGATCGTAAATTATTGTATGATTTATCTTATTTTGATCATATGAACACTTGGATCCCAGAATTTTTTTCGAACAATAAAGGTACTGCTTCCCCTGAAATAGTCTGGGATGCTTTTAAATGTGGGATCCGAGGAGAAACACTGAGCTATTCAATAAGTAAACAAAAGGAAGCTAGATTGCAAGAAGATTCTGAAATTAAAAATCCTAGATCCTTAGAGGTTCAACTTATGCAAGCATGTAATCAAGGATTACCTACTGAAAGCATTATAAAGAAGTTAACTACTTTGAAAGTCAAGATACATCAACAATTTGCCACAAAGTTTGCCCAACAAGTCTCTGCCTTTAGGACAGAGGTTTATGAAGTTGGAGAAAATTCTGGTAAACTCCTGGCAAAGAGGGCGAGACAAAAAGCGACATTTGCTAGTATCAATAAAATAAATAATCAGACAGGGACGACCGTTAGCAAATTAGAAGACATTCTTAAAGTATTTAGTGATTTCTATTCCAAGTTGTATGCTGACGATGATCGTCCTGATTGCTCAGATCAGATTACTCGGTTTCTTGACTTCGTTTTGAATACTACTTTATCTGATGAAGAGAAGGAAATCGAACTCTCTTTAATGTCCCTAGCTTCAGGAAAAGCTGCAGGTCCCGATGCCATTCCTTTAGAGTTTTATAAACACTTTAGGAAGGTTTTAAAATTAGAATTATTGGATCTATGTTTGAATGCTCAGCAAGGTAGAGCCTCCCAATCATGGCATGACTCCATAATCACGGTGTTTTTGAAAAAAGGCAAGCCTCCGTTATTACCCTCATCTTTCCGTCCCATATCACTCATAAATACTGATAGTAAAATCTTTTCTAAAATTTTAGCGCTACGACTATCTAACATTATTTCCCCTTTAGTTTCCATTTACCAACATGGCTTTATTCCTGCTAGAGACACTGCAGATCACATTCGGCGTGTGATTTCTTTCTTGGATTGGTCTCAAGCAACTCGGTCTAATATGGGACTCGTATTTCTAGATGCTGAGAAAGCTTTTGACCGGGTTGCTTGGGGCTATCTTTGGGAAATCCTGTCCAGGAAGGGACTAGGTCAAGGCATTATAAAAGCGGTAAAAACTCTGTATATTTCCCCTAGAGCGTATATCCGTATTAATGGGCAATTATCCTCACCTCTATTAATTACTAGGGGCACCCGACAGGGATGCCCCTGTTCTCCCCTACTTTTTGCTTTTTATATTGATCCTCTAATTAATCGTTTTTTTATAGAACCAAACATTAAACCTATACACTTAGCTAATATTAATTATCGAGTTTTAGCCTACGCCGATGATATTGTGATTATCACTACGGATGTTCAAACAGCTTTACCTACTATTGAGGAGATAGCCAAACAGTTTGGGTCTTTTTCTGGCTACAAACTTAATTTGGAAAAAACACAAATTCTTTGCTCAGGAGAAAATCCGCCTGTAAATATTTCAATTACTCCAGAAGTCACATACTTAGGAATCAAAATTTCATTACCCATAGAGAAAATACCAGAACATAACTTAAACCCTATGGTAACTCAAATTAATATTTCCTTACAGCGCTTGGATCATCTACACTTATCTCTTTTTGGCAGACTTAACATTTTAAAAAGCTATGGGGGAAAAAATTTGGGCACCAATTGCCGAGTGGATCTAATCTAATCTAATTTTACTGCTTGACTTTTTTCTCTTTTGTTTTTTTTTCTGTTTTTTTTTTCTCTTTTTCTTTTTTCTGCCAAAATCTGTTATATATTTTTTTAGAACACATGTGTTATCTTGTGTATTATGTATTGCTGTATTTCCTTGCAATAAAACTTTAAAAAAAAAGAAAGAATATTTTGGCCTGGCTCGTGCATCGCCCTTGGTAGAGGAGCGGTCCAATTTGGAGGGGAGGGGGGAGGGGGGGGGGTAGAAGATGAACTATGCTGGCCTTTAGCAGGTAAGGTCAATTAGGCACTACCTTTCCTTACATTTACAAGACAGCAGGGTCACGGGCCCACCCAAGTTGAAAGGATACAGGGGTGTGGGGGTTGTGAGTGACTGCTGGCACCTGGACCTTATGGCCAACCACCTGCGTATGTGCAATGGGCATGCCTAGCATTGGCCCTTGGGAGGGGGGGGAAGGGAGAAGTAACTGGTCAGGGATGTGTATCTGGGCAGACGGGCTCCTTGCACAGAGCACACCCCGAGGGGGGATGTGATGGGGGTGGGTGGGGTACTCCCCCAAGGAAGGTCCCACCACATGTCATTGGGTGGAGAGACTGGGCCTAGACCAGAGAGGTATCACAGGAATCTATTCTGATCTCACTCAAGGCATGTTGGGAAACCCAGGAACATGTCTAGATGGTGGTAGGACGATGATGTCTTGTGTCTCTGTTAAGGTTAGGCATGCATCACCTGGTGTAAATAATGATGTAAATATGAAGAGTTTGCATATGCAAATGGGGAAATGAACTGTAATTTTGATTTCAATAATGTTTGTAATAAGATATAGCCAGGGGATCGTGCGGGATCCTTGGACAGGTGGTCGCTAGGAGAAATATGACAAAATTGTTCATGCAAACTCAAGTTTCACCACAGTAATGTCATATGGAGGTATCTTGTTCTACTTCCGGTAGACATGTGTTTTTTTTTTTTTTTTTTTTTTTTTAAAACAGCTTGTCCTCCCTTTCTTTGTGCTCCTATTGACAAATTCATCATCCCTTTATGTAAAACATTGCTACATAGGCTAACAAAAAGGCAGAAACATGTTGGCATGAATGTTTATTTCCATACAGGGACGCATATAGGTCATTACACCCATTAGTGCCTACTGTATTTACCCGTTGGTAATTTTTTAATAAACCCAGGATATCCCCTTAATAAAGGACACCTTTGTGGTTTTACAGGGGCGGCTCCTCCACTAGGGCGGAGAAGCGTCTCCCCACTGCTTTCTTGCAGTGTGAGAAGCAGAAACATAAAATGGTAATAACTACCATTTTGTTTCGACTTCTCGCACTGCAAGAAAGCAGTGGGGTTTAGTTGGGGGCGGGTCTGCTCTAGGGCAGAGGAGGAGTGGCTTGCCCACTGCCGAGGGCGCTGACTGTTTGTTCAGCCCTCTGGGGCCACCCAAACCAGTCATGCGCACTCTGCCCTTTCTCCATGTAGGCTTCAATGAAGCCTACATGGAGAAAATGGCCTCCCCATAGGCATGTGATTGGGCGCCGTCCCGACCTATCACAATGCTGCCATTGGCTGAGGGGAGGGAGGCTGTGGGCTTCCTGTTCCTGCCAGAGACAGGAGAGCAAGTCAGGAGCAGAGACGATGCGGGACCCAAGAAGGTAAGGTTATTTATTTATTTTTTTTATTAAACCCCCCCCCCCCCCCCCCCCCCCCCGCGACCCCCAGTGCACCACCCGCGAGTCATGCCGGTCACGACTGTTGGTTTATCCTAAGGCTTTTGTAACCAGCAAACTGGATCATAGTGTTATCCAGAAAAGATAAGAAATATCAAAGAACTCCTTTAGGTCAGCCACAGCCCGAGTCCACCCTTGTAGTACCATCTTACCAGGGTGGGAAGAGATGGCAAATGATGAAGCATGTCACATAACTTGAGCGAGCTATCCTCGTCTAATTCTTGAAATTGCCTAGAAACTGGGAGGAAAGTAGGTAGCTGTAGCAGGGATGTCAGTACTTCCTTCTTTATGTTTCGCTAAATAGCCTACTGGGGTTATAGCGTAATCCAGGGATGTCACACCACTTTGTGGTTTGATAAGTAATTAAGGGCAGGCGTGAGCCCACCAATGCCTTTTATCTCTCCTCGTGTGATATAAATCTCTCTGATCTACCCATAGCCGGTCACATTCCACTCTGTCAAGCCTACTTCTGCTCCTCTTTAATAGTGACACTCTCAGGGGAATATACCACATGTGGTTTCCTAATTAGGGCATTTATTTCTCGATTGAGCAATAGAATCGGGAGGGGCATGGGATAAAGTTACACTTGGATGGTTTAAGATTAACCGTTAACTGCTTCATAAATATAAAAAAACGTTTCTGTTCATCGCCCACCCAAACATTTACATTTTCTAGTGTGTTTTCTAATTTGCCCTTTAACTCAGTAGTCCTTCTATAGTCACTTTGTGTCCTTTCTGGTTTTTTTGTCAAATTTGGATGAGAACCCATCATATCTCCAGGAACAGGTAGAGGACATACTTAAGCCAGGGAGAAGATCAGCAAACTATGATCACTAATGGGGGCATCCACTACCTTTAAAATTACCCAATAAATAGAAAGAAGAGCAGCCGACCACCACATAATCAAAAATTGCACCTCCCCTTGAAGAGTTACCTGTGTATTGTGCAGGAGAGTCTGAAGGTATTCTCCCATTCGCAATAATATAGTCATTACATTTCAAGTGATCAAATAGAAGCAACCCTTATCAGTTATTGGTTCGGAGCATAATTGGATATTTAGCAATTTAGATCCCCTACCGAAACTACATGGGGAACCTGATCCTTGTCCTGATGGTTTTTGATAAAGGAAAAAAAGTTATGCATTAGATCATCATAGGATGCATCAAGCGGAATATAAGAATTTACCTAATTATAAAAAAAAGGAGCTGCACCGCGCTCTCCGCCAGAATGTAACAAAGTTACCGCCATAAATAAATCAGAGGAATCTCTGTAGCAGTCATACTTCATTTGAATCTATTGGACAGGAGAAATGCTATTCTCCCCATAGCGTGTCCCCTCCTGGAGGGCCTAACTTTACAGTCAAGAGTAAAATAATCGTCACACTGAAATTCCCTATCACACCATTTTCCTGGAGGCAGATCACTTCCGCTTTTAGGGAGCTTAGGAACTGCAGCTTCTCCCAACTATTCTTTATTCCTGCTGCATTCCAGGAGACAACCTTTATCTCATTGCTAACTATGGAGCAGCAAAGGGCAATTTTTCACACATGCACTTTTTAGAACACCAGCCAACCAATTCCATCTTTGATTTTCATAAGGTGCATTTTGGTCAAAGATTGTTATAGGTTCCCTGTATGCCACCTGTCTACCATTTTTTCTGCGGTGTACTTGCAGCCCCTGAACACCATTCATCTGAGCACCCCTAGGGGGGTATATGATCACCTGCCCACTCATTACCTGGCATCAGTTAATGCTTGCTTCCAAACCTCCCCGCACTTGAAAAAAATATAATTCTATGTCAGGACCGGAGGCTTCAGATTATGCTTTTCTCTCTTCGCTGTTTATTAACACCACATCGCACAGCAGCCAGAAAAGCATCAAAACTTGAAAAAAATGTTGTATTCCCAACACAGGAATATCAGAAAACATTGTAATAACATTGTTTAATAACTACAAATCCCATGAGATGAACATTTAGGCAGTCCTTCTTTAGTGTCCATAAATCCCAATAAAAGGCGTCCAACCAACGAACTCCTCCTCTTTCTTCGCTGCTTCGCAGCCAGTTAAGTGCTATTATCCCTCTCTTGCACTTTTGTGTTTGTTGAGGTTTTTTCTGTGTTTTCTTCTATTCTATCTGCATTGATTGTTGCTTTGGGGGGCCTGTGGGGTTTTCTTCCCTTTCAGAGCCCCTTCCATCGCGGGGACGCCTTCGCCCCTTACGCGATGTCCCCGTGTATTCCGCGGTGTTGAGTCACCGCTAGAGGGCACCGTTGCGTTCGCCTGCCCGCGCGCAGTTTTCGTCTCATTGATTGGAGCTGCGCTGGGGAGTCGACATCGCAGGTGCCCTGCTGCCGCCTAACCCTGACGCCCTCTGGGTTGTACTGTCCCGTGTTGAACGCCCCGGTGGGGTCTGTATAGTGGTCGTACCCACGTTGAAGCCTGCGGGCGATTTCAGCACCTCTTTTCTGCAACAGCTTCCGCTGGGGTGTTCCCCGCTTGAGCGCGCTGGGAGGCGGTACGGCCCGGTCTCTGGAGAGAGGGTCGGCGCGCTGTAAAGGCTGGTGCTGCCTTTTATTTGTCCGGTTCCACCGGCCTACAACCTTTGCCAACCTTCGGTCGGCCCACACGTGGCAGTCTGTGTACGCCATCGGAACCCTCAGTTTCACTTTCTTATCTACTGCGTAGCGCCATGGCTGAGGGGTACTACGTCGAGGAGGAGGAGTCTCACCAATACCTCCAGGACGACGAGTTTTATGCGGCTGTGGACCAGTCGATTTACCGGTGTGTGCAGGAAATCGTTGGGCCTATGGAGGACAGACTTTCATCCCGCATTGTCTTGGAATGTGCAAAGTTGGCACCGGCCCTGGGGGGTTCCCCCGCCAACGATCCTGGCCTGCCTCCGGCGGCCAAAAAGTCACGTGGGGACGCGGGTCCCAGTGGGTCGCATGGTGTGGACAAGGACGCTTTCGAGCGCCTACGCGACGCTTTCTTGGCAAAAGCGTCTGGGTCGACCCCCGAGGCGCCTCCGCCTCAGACACCTTCTACACCGGCGAACGTTGTACCGGCCTCCCCGGGGGGGGGGGGCTTCCCCCGCGGACACGGACGACGACGACGATGACGAGGACTCAGTGCGGTCATGGCGACCGGCGTCCAATTCGACGGAGTTGCCCAAGGACACCTCGGGCATGCTGGATCCGGACGAGATCATGCACCCGCGGTCAGCCGCCTGGGCGCCCGGTGATAAGGTGGCGCAGTTTGTGGCGGGCCGCCTCCGCAAGCCCTTGTAGAAGGAGGCGCGCAGCTGTCTGAGGGGCGAATGTCCTCGCCCGACTCTGGAGGGGAAGGTGGCCATGACGCCGGAACTTAATGGGAAAATGGCCACCTTCATGGCGAAGTTCGTCAAGGACCCCCGGAAGGGGATCGACCGTTCCTGGCGCTCCTGCCAGGACAAGCTCTTGGACACCATTGGCCCCCTCACCAAGATTCTCGATATGTCCGAAGAAGCCAAGGTGTCGGGCAGCGCCATTTGCCCGGAAGTATTGTCCAACTGGGCGCAGCGGGCGGTTATCTTTTTGGGGGATGCCAACTGTGCCCTGTCGACCGAGCGACGTCGGTCGCTACTGATAAAATTGGATCCCAAGTTGGGCGATTTGGCTTCGTCGGAAGCTGGCGCTGTCGCCCAAGGAGGACTCTTTGGCGAGCCATTCATTAAAGAACTGGGGAAGTTTGTCTCCACCTTCACCTCCCTGGATAAGGCCCAGTCGACCATCAAGCGGGTCTTAAACCAGCGTTTTTCCCGGGGGGCTGGTCGTGGTAGGGGCCTCACGACCGGCCGTGGTGGTCAGCAACAGCCCGGAAAAGGGCATGGCTACGGCAGGGGAGGCTACAACTCCTCCGCGAATTATAACAACTTCTACCCCACCAAAGGTCAGCGTTTCAGAGGACGCGGAAACTTCCGGAACGACTCCCGCGGCAACAGTTCACACGGTGAGTGTTATCCCTGCAGATCAGGTGGTTATTGGGGGGAGGTTGGCCTGTTTTCCCCAAGCGTGGGAGGCTATTACAACGGACGCATGGGTCCTTCAAACCGTGCGGGGGTTCCGCATAGAGTTCTACGACCAGCCGTGCCAGGCGGAGCCTCCCCGGCCCATAACGTTTTCTCAATCGGACGCGCTCTTGATCGACGAAGAAGTCTCGGCGCTGCTGCGCAAGGGGGCTATTTGTCGAACAACGCGCCACCCCCGGGGTTTCCTGAGCAATATTTTTCTTGTGGAAAAAGTGGACGGGGGCAGACGACCAGTCATCAACCTCAGAGAGTTCAATGGCTGGGTGGTGTACAACCACTTCAAGATGGAGGGCATCCATCTTTTGAGGGACGTTTTGCTCCCGAACGACTGGATGGTCCGTCTGGACCTCAAGGATGCGTATCTGGTGGTTCCGATTTACCCCCCGCATCGTCGTTTCCTTCAGTTTTGCTGGAAAGACATGGTGTTCGAGTTCAAGGCCCTTCCGTTCGGTCTTTCCTCGGCCCCTTGGTGCTTTACAAAAATTCTGCACCCGGCCATCGAAACCCTGCGGAGTCAGGGGATTCGGCTTATCGTCTATCTGGACGACATCTTGCTGTTGGGCCAGGACCCGAGAAAGTTGGCCGCCCATCTGTCTCAGACAGTCTCCCTGTTAAAAGGTCTGGGGTTTATTGTCAACAGGGAGAAGTCGGTTTTCACCCCCGCCCAGCAAATGGTGTTTCTGGGCTTTGTGGTGGACTCAGTGAAATCGACCCTCAGTTTGCCGTCCAGAAAGATGGCCAAAATAAGGCATCTGCTTCGGCAAACTATCTCAAAATCGCACACCTCCCTCCGGCAGGTGGCCAGAGTAGTAGGCCTTCTCTCATCGTCCATTCAGGCGATATTCCCGGGCCCTCTTCACTATCGGGCCCTTCAGCGACTGAAAGCGCACCATTTGCGCAGAGGGCTATCCTACGATCACTTGATTCCCCTGTCGGTGGAGGTCAAAGAGGAAATGTCTTGGTGGTTAGCCCACATGGAAGCGTGGAACGGTCGCGCGATTTTCGGGTCCGTTCCGGACTTGGTGATAGAGTCAGACGCCAGCAGGTCTGGCTGGGGCGCCCGCTGCGGGGATTTCTCCACAGGCGGCGCTTGGTCGTCAGACGAACAACGACTTCACATCAACTGCTTGGAACTTCTAGCAGGTTCGTTCGCCGTCCGTTGCTGAACGAGGGACTCGGTGAAGTCATGCGTCCTTCTGCGGATGGACAATGTCTCAGCGGTTCGGTACGTGAACCACTTAGGGGGTCCGCGGTCAAGAGCCCTTGCGGACCTGGCAAAAGAATTTTGGGATTATTGTCTCGCTCATCAAGTCTCGGTTCAGGCGGAATACCTGCCGGGTTGGGCCAATCAGGTGGCGGATTGGCACTCGAGATATCTCCGAGACTCCAGCCTGTGGAAGCTGTATGTTCAAGTGTTCCGCTGGCTGGCGACATGCTGGGGTCCGTTTTCCATAGACCTGTTTGCGTCCCGCCTGGACTTCCAGCTTCCGAGGTTCTTCAGCTGGAGACCGGATCCTTTGGCGGAAGCGACGGATGCGTTCCTCCAAGACTGGAGTCAGGAGCGGCCGTATGCCTTCCCGCCTTTCTCCATGATAGTACAGGCTGCGGCCCAGATTCGCCGCCAGATGGCGAACGTGGTGATGGTGACGCCCGTGTGGAGGTCGCAAGTGTGGTTTCCAGTTCTTCTGGAACTTTCCTGGGATTCTCCAATCCTACTCCCCCGGCTTTCTCGTCTTCTCCTCAATCCAGACGGGGTCCCTCACCATCTCCTCCAGGGTTCTCTCCGCCTCATGGCATGGAGGCTTTCAGGCGACGTTGGTCGCTCCCTGGCCTTTCGAACTCAGCTCAGCACTTTTTGTCCAAGGCCTGGGCAGGCAGCACTGCCAAGAGGTATAGATCAGCTTGGACCAGGTGGGTTCGTTGGTGTCTTTGACGGGGTTTGGATCCCATGGTCGCAGGCCTCGTTCCTATCCTGAATTTTCTTGCAGAACTCTCTACCGCCGGCTTGGCATACCGGACGATTAATACGATACGTTCCGCCATATCAGCGGCTCATGTGCAGATAGATGGAGCGGCGGTTGGGGAGCATCCCCTGGTATGTCGCCTCCTTAGAGGAGTGCGTCTGGCTTTACCGCCGGAACCACGGTATTCCGTCCTGTGGGATGTTAACGTGGTGTTGAACCTTTTCCTTTCCTGGCAGCCTAACAAGTATCTTTCCTTAAAAGAACTGTCAGCTAAACTGGCGATGCTCTTGTGCTTAGTATCTTGTCGCAGAGTGTCTGATGTGCGTGCCCTGGATGTCACGGCGAGAGCGTTCTCCCCGGATGGGGTGACCTTTACCGTGGGTCGGCGCACGAAATCGGCTACGAGGTCTATTTCCTATCCGGCATTTGCAGATGCCCCCAAGTTGTGTGTGGTACAGTGTTTGAAAACCTATGAGGATGTTACAACGGAACTTCGCCCTCCGGGCGAACGGCAGTTGCTGATTGCGCTGCGCAAACCGCACAAGGCTGTCTCTTCCCCCACTATAGCCCGGTGGGTACGTTGGGTAATGCAGGAAGCTGGTATTGATACGAGGCAGTTCGGAGCTCACTCAGCAAGAGGGGCCATGGCCTCTAAATCTTTTGCCCTTGGGGCACGATTAGAAGACCTTATGCGCGCTGCGGATTGGTCTTCGGATTCCACCTTCAAAAGGTTCTATTTTAAGCCAGTGGTGGATATTGCTAGTTTGGTGGTGAACAAGCTTTAAACAAGCATAATCTGAAGCTCCGGTCCTGACATAGAATCGAAATTTGCCTAGCGTAGTAACGGTAAGTTTCAATTCTATTAAGGACACGGAGGCGAGGATTATCCCACCCATACCTCCTGCGGAGATCCCGCCCGTACTAGGGTAAGTAATCCGTTTTCCGACTTGCAGTATGGTTACTGTTTCTTGGGTTGCATGTCGATTGACTTGATGCTCTGCTTTGTTGATTTGCCTTCATGCTTAGCGGTATGGTTTAGCTCACGCTGTTCCTTTTTCCGCCAGGGAATGATGGTGCGAAAAGAGATGCTTGAGACTTTGGCCTGACTCGCCACGAAGAAAGAGGAGGAGTTCGTTGGTTGGACGCCTTTTATTGGGATTTATGGACACTAAAGAAGGACTGCCTAAATGTTCATCTCATGGGATTTGTAGTTATTAAACGATGTTATTACAATGTTCTCTGATATTCCTGTGTTGGGAATACAATTTTTTTTTAAAGTTTTGATGCTTTTCTGGCTGCTGTGCGATGTGATGTTAATAAACAGCGAAGAGAGAAAAGCATAATCCTTGCCTCCGTGTCCTTAATAGAATTGAAACTTACCGTTACTACACTAGGCAAATTTCGATTCTTCAGGAATTTGTGTCATCCTTGCTCAGGGGCTACGCCCCTGATTCTCTCTGTATCATTCTAATTTAAGTATATGTGCCCCCGAAGCAAGCACAACTCAGGGGCAGTTCAGAGTCCACCAATAAAAGGTCCGTTTTAATGTGTTTCCTCTGTAATGGGCACAGTTTTAACTACATCAAGACAAGCTTTCATTGAGTGGGCCCTCTTCTCTAGCACCATATAGATTTAACGAAGGGCTAAAAAGAGCGCTAATGAGCATTTCCACTGGCTGTGCATCTTAGTTTGGTGACATCCTCTTGGTATGGAAATATTCCCTGCCTGGTATACAGGCTTGTGCCCTTGACAAGTGCCTACCTGTATATAAAACTCGTATCCCGACCATTTGGCCCTGGTGTCACTCTAATCTAGTGTGTGCTTGGAGGCCTTCGCTTGTCACTGAAAACAGGAGGTCCAGGACATGTCCTGTGCCCTGAGCGTGCCCTCGTGGGTGACAGTGAATACTGTTGCTGTGTTGGGTCTGTCACATGAAGCAGTAGTGGAAGGATTCGGATTCAAGAATTTTAGTTTGACTTGACCTTTTCCTCTGCATCAATTAAATCAATCATTTGAAGAGCGCGCTACTCACCCATGAGGGTCTCAAGGCGCTGAGGGGTGTGTGTGTGTGGGGGGGGGGGGGGGGGGCTGCTACTGCTCTAATAGCCAGGTCTTGAGAAGTCTCCTGAAGGTCAGCGGGTCCTGGGTCAAAGAGTGTGCAATCCCTCTTGTATAGAGTTCCACAGTTACGGGAGACCCTGTGTGCATGTCAAGTACATGTAGAATGAGATGCGACACATTTGGTAGTCGGACTTGGTATGTGGGCTGTGTGCCAAAGCAAGTGGGATCCCCATTGGCACAAGACAGGAGGAGAGGGCAGCTTCACAGGACAGTGGATGTGTATTGCCTGCATTCCAGTGGCTAGAGGAAGGAGACCGGGACACTGAAGTGACTAGGATAGAGACAGGGCTGCCTTTAGAAATTCCATGAACACCTCATTGGCGCGGGGCTGTTAATGAGGTCTTCCTAAGCAGGGATGTGCACTGCTATTTAGGGGTGAAGGGTGAGACTGCAGCGACCAGAAGAGGCTGCTGTCCAGGGGTTACACACGCCTACGTAAAACTAGTGGAAGGAAGGAAGAGTGAAAACCTTCACCCGCTAGCCCCGAGCTGACAGAGGGGCTGAGACTGACCTCCACATGGGGAAGAGGGAGCTCCTGCGCGACAGACTGAATTTAAGTCAGGGTTAAAAAAATAAACACTGCAGAGCATCCCCACAGTTGGAGAGAGCCTTGTTTATTTAGGAAATGGAGAACCGAAACCCTTGAAATATACACTCTTCTTCCTTCCTGGGCGAGAAGTGTCTCTGAACTTTGCTCCACTTAAAAAGAGGCGCTCCACAGACACCTTAAATCACCAGGGCATCCATAAATATAGCATCAAAGCTGGCCAATCCACTAGGCATCCCATTATATTCAGCAACACACCCGGGCCTCCCGTAACATTCGACACCTAGCAATCCTAAAGGCATCCCATAATATTCGAGCATAGCTCATACTTCTGCTCCTAGCATCGTATAATACCGCTCAGCATTCATTACATACCCTCCCGCTCACTCGGACAGACCGCAGTACTAGAACATCACAAACACCCTAAAACCCTGGGGCATCCCAAAATAGTCATGACCTCCTCCCGGCTTCCCAGAACACTAGATACCATTCACGCTTCAAGTCCCACCGGCATCCTATAATACTCTGAGCATCAGATACCCTTTAAATGCCCTAGGCAACCCGTAATGCTCTGCACAACATACTGGCGCCCCATAACATTTGGCACCTTGAAGCCTTTAAATAAATCGAAAGGCACCCCATAATATTCCGAACAACCCCAGCCCTGATCCTATGGACATTGCAGAGTAAACAGTCGCACATACCCGTCCACCCCTCTGGGCACCACATACTCAGTTCTCGCAGAGGCCCTGGACATTTAGAGCGTCGCGTGCTCAGTGCGTCGCAGAATCCTGCGCAGCGCTCTCTTCCAGTCTACCGGGAACACCAGTTCCAATATACTCCAAATGCCATTCCCTTCTCCTACCACCAAAACAAACAAACATTACTCCTTGTATCCTGGAGCACCACCGCCTTCCAGTTCTCCCACATTCCATAATCCTCACAACTAATGTTACAAGACGCGCCCGTGTCACAGGGCGCAGCATCCTTGGTTCAGTTTTCACTTCAGCACTCAATGTATGGTAAAACTTGCACCCACTCAGTTTCACTGAGATGAACCGGGACTACAACTCCCAGAAGCCATTGCTATTTTAAATGACTCGAGGCGGCATGGAGTCGCGCTGGGCTCACACATCCCCAGTGGCAGGCGGGACAAAGGCAGAGGGCCCTGAGCAGGGCTTCTCTCCAGACGAAAGTACGCACCGCCCCCTCGCGCCGAGTATCTTACCTGGGACTCCTGCGGCCTGGGGACGGTCTCGGTTGTAAACGGCTCCGGCGATCTGGTTCAGCGGGAACGTGGTGCTTTTTGAGGCTAGTCTCGAGTGTTCCAGGCTTGACTTTTCCTCCCTCATGAACTCGTCATCGGAGCTTTATTTTCACGCGGGTCTGTTATGGGAGTGATGAACGCTGAGTCCAGCTCGAGAGAGCGCCAGCCGAAAGGCCGGCCTAGGTAAGGGGTTGGTAATCTGAAGGGGCTCTGATGGCGACCTGTCCTATGTTAGAGTTCAGCAGGTGCTCCCAGTGAAGCAGAGCCCGGACAGACCCGCTTCTAGGCGCAGCGAACAGGGGGAGGAGATTTGGGGGTGGATTAGGGGGAAACATTAACCCTTTCTATCACCCCCCTCATTTGCTCATTAAGGCCCTGTTAAAGTCATCAGCGCAACCCCGCCCACAGCCCTCTGTGGCTGATTGAGCGGTAATTGGAGGCTTAAAAAGCTTTTCAAAGGGGACCCTGATCCGTCTCCCCAGGGCACAGATTAAACCAGAGCATCGGTTTCCGTTCAGAGGCTTCCCAGAGATGCGATCAAGTGTCTCGCTCAGTGGGGCGCCCAAAAGCTTCTGCACCCAGAGGAGGGGACATGATATATCTGTACTTACTTCAGTTACTTGGGCGCACCCCCTCATCCAGGATTATACAGCACGCATTTAGTGTCAATCATTTAAGAGTGTTGTTTGGAACCGCCTCCCGATGCTGCAGGCATTATTGGCGGAGTGAAAGAAATGTACTTCCGTTTTATTACAAACATAGAGACATCAGTTCTGTCCAATGTGTAATGAAAAGGGTGACCATTCCATTCATTTGAACGAGAACCGTCAGTGGTGGTGTTAAATGGCAAGGTCTTCTTTACCGAGCCACGAGTCTACGATTTTAGGGCCAGTTTACTAAACCATATTGTTGTTGAGCAGTGCATTACTAAGAGTTTAAAGAGTTTGTGGCCACAAAATGATGTTGGTCCATGCAGTAAGCCACTTTTGTGGGCCCGAGAAGATTTTTAGTCTTAGAAAACACATTTGAGAATAATTTGGGGGCGTGCAAGCGGCATCATTCCGTAATGCGACTTACAATGATAATTACCTTTTGACAGGTTACAACTCAAGGGGTTGGTGAATGCAAAGGCGTCCCAGGGAACAGTTTCCACTATTATGAATCATGTTGGGTATCCTTGTGCAGAAGTTGACCCTGGAACACTACCTGCTCCACCCACTGTGTTCCCAGATGGGAATTCTTATGTTTTTGTATTTTTTAAAGCTGTACCTTTCTCTGTAAAGGGTACTGGCCGCTTTATAAAAAAAATTACCTTTGGAAAAGTAAATGTAAAGATGGTAGTCTGCTTGCTGTCCCTTTCAGGCCACCACCTCTCCATTCACAGGGGTCGTAAATTGCGACCTGCCTGATTAATATTCATTAGGCAGGTAATTTGTGCGGCCCCCTCAAAATGTGCAATTTGTGATGCAACCAATTGGTGTATAGAATGCCACACGAACTACCTACCTATTTTCAAACCAGTTAGTGTGGGAATTGCATATCCTAGTTTGTAAATGGGTCTACACTGGGTCCCAGTGTGGAATAACCCAAACCGAATCTCTATGGTTGGCTGGATGCCCACTCCTGCTGGATAGTTAGTTCTTTGCATCGTGCAGGCGTTGTGTCACAGATGTAGGGCTCGGATCGCCCAGCATGCTCCACGCTCGCCCAACCCACCAATTAATCAGGACTTTGAGAAAGGGTGGGTGTAAAAAGGCCATGTTTAATGACAACACTCATAAACATGACAAACATGATTATTAAAACACATTATCAAATTATAAGCAACATTTATTATTGAATCATATTATCAACTTGTATTATGCATTATTCAAACTGTATTTGCTCATAAATTATTCTTCTTTCCCCCAGCACCAAGAGGCCCTCTGGTTTGCATCTCCCCAGGTTGAGATGCCCACGCAAGGTGCAACCCACCAGCGCCCCTGAGCGATGGGCCCCAGCCCTCGGGTCCTTGTCCGCCATTTCCAGGGCCCCACCTCTCGTCCACCAGGCTGCCTAGGAGGCTCGTACCTGTCGCCCTAGCCTCCCCAGCCTGTGGCCTCCATCCCCCTGCGGAGAGCTTACCTTCTCTCCCCTCAGTGCTGGCCTAGGGAGTGCGTAAGGCGGACTCCCGTCCATTTTGTAAGTCGGGCTCAAATCCACCGAGCTACCCTGCCCTGACCTTGCCCCGCCCGCTACATCGAGCAGAAAAGGGCATGGGATAGACTTTAAAGAACTGTATTATTTCCCGGTGTAAAAACATATCAATCTAAACGTGCCTCGAGGCACACAGCGTTTAGGATAAAACCGCAGTGTTATTTATACATTACACAGTGCTAGGAATTGGCGCTTTATTAAAACATGACCACATGATTTCATTTTGGACTTCGCAACAAATAAAGAAAAGAGAGTGATTTAGTTGTTATCATTCATCGGGTCCTCAGAGTTACACGCGAGGTGAGCCGACCCCCTTTTAACTCGCTATTCCCTTGTAATTACGCGACTTTCAGGTAGCACAATACAGTGGACTGGGCTGGATGGGTCCCTCGCTCAAAAAGGACAGTTTCAGCTGGGCGTCAACCAGCGTAATTGCGCAGAGTTCTGACTGAGCGTTTTTTCCAGTGGCCCTTGTAGTGTCGTAGACTTGCATCAGTGACCCCTGAGGGTATTTTCTTTTAGGGGTCCCTGTGTCTGGACAGTGATTTGTATGAATTATATGTTTATTTTGCCCCAATCACATGAAGAGAGTCTGCGCAGACCCGCCGCCTGTCCCAATGGAGCTCCTGCATGAATAGGTGAATATTGGTTAATACTACGGGTGTAGTCTGAAATGATTCGTTCCACATGACAGCTTGACCCTCCTAACAATGAGGGAAAAGTGTCCTCTATTGACTATATGGGCGGCAATAAGGTTGTAGGCAGATGCGCGCATATTCGTGTGTTTCTCACCGCCGAATTGACAGCCAGGTCGTGTGATCTTGAGCAGGTCACGTATTGCATAACTGTGCCTTTGACGTGTGTGAGCCTAATTCTCCAAGGTGTACGACATAAACCGAGTGTCACCAGTCTTCTCCCTGACAGGTTTTGTGAAGCCACCCGCATTACTAAGCTTTCCTCAACTGGAGCGCTGCAACGGCGTCGAGTCTTGCTGCATCATATTTTCCGATCTGCTGTAGGTGTGACGGAGTCCGAGCTGTGGCCTGTTTATGTCATGTGTAGAGATAACAATTGTCATATGTGCCGAAATTAATTGCCATTTTATGTGAAAGTGTGTGAAGGGGATGTACACGATTGCTAAAAAATAGAAGGGTAGCGTTAAAAATACCCGTGAGTAAGGGAAACAGGCGCTCAGACTACGTCATGCAATCATTGGCCTCGTGGCAGGGGGCGCATAGCGAACGTCACTGGTGCCAAAGGTAATTGCCATGTTATACGAAAATATGTGAAGGAGAGGTGCATGACTGCTAGAACATAGACGGCTCCAGAGGAAAAGAAAATGCTGTGTTTCCTGATAAAAAAGTGAGGGGTGCAGTGTGGCTTCCTCAGGGATATTAGTAATTTATGGCAGGCATTCAAGCAGGATGGGTGTCATCGCTGCAAAGGTACCAGAGGGTGTGATTCACCCGTGGGGGCTAGCCCATCCGAGAAGGGGGGTTCCTCGGGATAGGGAAAACATACTTTTGTTAGTAAGGAATCTAGGCCCCTTAGTGTAGTCTTCCCAATTCCCCCCCCCACCCCCCTTATATGGGCATCTTAATCTCATAGAGCCACAGAAAACATTACCTGACTTACGCTAAGTTCTTAGAATCAATGACTGTTTCTTAGAGAAACCTGCGTGACTGGGAAATCAAGTTCCATAGTTGAGATACGGGGCATCTTTTCATTCCAAATAACCCAAAGAGACCCAAATGGACAGAGCTTGTGCAACCCGTAAGGAATTTTGGTTGGTGGCCGAGAATGACCCAAACTTGAGCTACTTGAGCTACTCCTCTCTTACTCATTACCTCGTACTGTCCTTAGGTTAGGTAGTCCAGGGTTGACATATGGTGGTGGCACTAGTTGGGTGCGGGTCGTCATCCTTTAGCACGATAGATGCTTTATATGTTTTAGACTACTTGTGGCATGGAAAACAGGTAATGCTTGTTCAGAACCACTTTTATGGTACTGTTCGTATATACATTGTACTAGATAACCAGTATTACGATTGTGGCAGTGCATTTCTTACTCAAGCTAGTTCCGGCCGTCAGGGCGTCCTGATGGCCCTGCGAGTGTAACTGCAATAGGTGGTGCTCCATTGGTGGGTGCCGAAACATTTTGCACTAAAGGAACGGACGGCCTCAGTGGATTCCTGTACATTGGGGTCGTCAGCCTTCGCATTGAGGGGCAGGTTCGTTGTTTGACACAGCTGGAAAAAAGGGGGACACTGGCGACCCACTGGTTGTATCTTCATATCCAGTCTGGGTGGTTATGGCTGTTAAATGATGCTTGCAATTTGGTCATGACTGTGCCTGACTTTTCCATTTCTCTCCTGTGCATTAGAGTGCCCTGCCAAAGTGGTGGGGGGAATGGGGCATGTGTCCCTGATGGTCGAAGAGGTGCCGCTCACCGTGTTTGCCTGGCTGGGAAGTGTATTTCCAAGGATAGAAATCGCATGGTCAGGAGGTATGATGCCACGCAGGGCGGAGCGCCGGGTTGTGCTCAGCGAAGGGCCGCCCGTGTCGCATCACACACACCAAAGGGTTTCCAGAGAGGTGTTATATCACAAGGATGGACCCAGAGCGCGACCAAGAGCGTTGAATATCACTGTGTGAATGGGTCAGTGAGACGTCTCAATGGGGAGTTGGCGAAGTCGTGCTCAGCGAAGGGCCGCTTGCTGCACCTCCCACAATAAGATGATTTAGGAGCTGCAATGTGTCACCATGATGGAGTCCATCTATCTGCCACTTGTACGGATACATGGAGCAAAGGGATATGGTTCTTTGTGCTGGACTTGTCGGAAGTGGGGAAGGGCGACGGACTTTTGGGCCCTAGTCACCCTTGTGGCGGAAAAAAGACATTGGACCATTGATATAGACTTACAAAATGGACGGGAGTACGCCTTGCGCACTCCTTAGGCCAGCACTGAAGGGGGAGAAGGTAAGCTCTCCGCAAGGGGATGGAGGCCACCGGTTGGGGAGGCTAGGGCGACAGGTACGAGCCTCCTGGGATCCTGGGCAGCCTGGTGGACGAGAGGTGGGGCCCTGGAAATGACGGACAAGGACCCGAGGGATGGGGCCCATCACTCAGGGGCACAGGTGGGTTGCACCTTGCGTGGGCATCTTGGCCTGGGAGATGCGAACCAGAGGGCCCCTTGGTGCTGGGGGAAAGAAGAATATTTTAAGAGCAAATGCAGCTTTAATAATGAACAATGCAATTTAGATGATATGCTTCAATAATAGCTGTTGTTAATGTTTGATAATATGTTTCCTGTTAATCATCTATTGTCATGTTTATGAGTGTTGTCATTAAACATGGCCTTTTTATACCCACCTTATCTCAAAGTTTGTTTAATTGGTGGGTAGGGCGGGCGTGGAGCACGCTCGGGGATCTGGGCCCTATACCAAGGGCGAGGCAAGACGAGCCTGCCTTTAGGGCCCGGCCCCCCGGCCCACGCAACGCCATTAGTCAGTGTAGGTGGACGGCCACCCTATGGGAGGCCGGCCAGAGGAAGTGCTTCCGGAGCGGGAGGTGACGCACGTCCGGTGGGGGGGCGGGGGCAGAGGCCGTGACCTATTTAGGTCAGTAACACAGGGATCTCGGCCTCCTCCTTCGCCTACATCGGACCTGCTCTCACCCTGCTGGCCCCATACCCATCGCCTTAGATTAAGTTTTTAACTGGTCTCCGCTCTCTCCGAATCGACCGAATCGACTGCACCGGTCCGCCCGCAGGCCGCCAGCCACCCGCTGCTCCTCACGATTCTCCGGCAAGCGAGGGAAAGGGACTCGACTACGGGAAAGGGGAAGCTACTGGGCCCAAGAAAAACTCGAGTTAACTTTCAAAAAGTTTCAAAGCGTTATTCTAAGGCGAGGGGCGTGAGGTCGAGCAGGGTGCGAGCAGGTCCGGTGCTGGCGAGGGAAGAGGCCGAGTTCTTTGTAATCTTGACCTAAATAGGTCACGGCCTCTGCCCCCACGACGCCACCGGACGTGCGTCACCCCACCTAATCCGGAAGCACTTCGTCCGGCCGGCCGCAAACAGGGCAGCCGGCTAGATACCCTGACCAATGGCGTTGCGTGGGCCGGGGGGCCGGGCCCTAAAGGCGGGCTCGTCTAGCCTCGCCCTTTGTATTTGTGACTTTCTGTCTAATGAGTTCAGTTGTATTTGTGGTGCATGTGTCTTTTTAGGTCTCGACCTGCTTGTTAGGTCTCGACCTACAGCATTGCTTTAGCAATGCATGTTTGTCGAGATTCTAGTAAGCGGTCCGAAAAGTCTACCTAGCTGCGGATCGCGTACAGTTCATGTAAGCCAGGCGCGTGCACATCAAACACCATCAGCCTCGGCATCAGACTTCAAAGGAATGCCCCCGCTCCCCTACATCAGACTTCAAAAGAATGCGCGCCCACCACAATTCTCGCCTTTTATGCTTCCCACTTCCCCAGCACATCCTCCTGAGCCCGGCGCACGCTTCACAGCCTCCACGCTTAAATGTAATAGCACACTTCCCTCATGGCACACGCTTTATGGAAGCAATGTTCTTTTAATCTATGCACACACTTGACGAGATGTTATTTTTATTTATTTAGACTTTTTGAGGATGCTCAGTGTGGCACCTGCTTCACAGCCGCCAAACTTCCTGCGCACACGTCCTGCAATGTTATTTTTAATTATTCAGACTTTTTGGGGATGCGCAGGGTGATGCTCGATTCACAGCCGCCATGCTTTCTTTGCTCTTTCGGCCCCTTGCTCAGCACGTCTCCAGGTCTCTACAATCTGCTACTCGGGCTCAGCAGCACCCGGTCAGTACAGTAGGATGCCATCTGCACGGGGCCAGCTGCCAGAGCTCATCACTCATGTGGCCATCTTCCTTGGTGGCTAGCCATTCCCCCCTTGTTTTTTTCCTAATAACAAGGCTTCTTTTGATTTTATTTCTTGCAGCTTCTTTTGGGGGGGGGGGTGTTTGGAAAGTCATTACGAAGAGCATCTGTGTTTCTCTAGAGGTTCCGTTTAAATATACTTTGTGCTTCATGAAGCATTCATGCGCCCTTTCCGTTTGTTTTGCGGTCGCGTTTTAATCCGGGGTGTGTTGTATTTTGCTCTGAAAGTGTGCCTTAATCAAAATTGACTAGGGCATGCGCTAATATGATTACATGTGCAGGTGAATGAATGTCTGAATACAGGCAAGAATTACATTTAGCCCGTAAGCATATGCAAACATGGACAATGCCGCTCTCCCTGCGCTAATTTTGTAAACTTTATTTTAGTGTTTTTAGCACTTCCACGGATCGCTGCCCCAGACAGCTGCTTGGTAGGAGCGGGGGAGGACCAGCAGCGCGGACGGCCCATTTCACATGGACATGCTGAGGCACACACAGTTTCCAGGAAAGTCTGCTGCATATTCCGGGCTTAGGAGATCAGCAGTTCAGAGTGCTCCAGCAGTGGCTGAGCGTGGCATGTTTTCCCGTCACCGTCCCCCATGCACCTCAATTAAGTTCCTTTTAGAAACTACTAGCGCTTCAGGTCCACCCAAGGATGTAAAATGATTACTGATGCATCCCACACAAAATGCGTAGGACCCGGATCCCGCAGCATGGTCCCCGCCTCCCCCTAGTTTGACATGCAACCCCACATTTAAATCACCAAAAGATTTGAGTGGGTTATAACGGCCATGTTTAATCACAACATTCCATAAACATGACAAAGCAGATAACATGCATATTTAATAACCACAAAACACACTTTTAATATTGACCTTCATACTTGTCAGGTTATCCTCATCGCCCCCAGCACCAAGGGGGCCCTCTGGCTCGCATCTCACAAACTGAGCCTCCCACGGAAGGTGCCGCGCACCTGCGCCCAAGAGTGGTGGGCCCCAACCTCTGATCCTTGGCCGCCATTTCCAGGGCCCACCCCGACCACCAGGCTGCCCAGGGACCCAGGAGGCTCGTAATCTGTCACCCTAGCCTCCCCAGCCGGTGGTCACATTGTCCCAACGGAGAGCTTACCGGCTCCCCCTCAGTGCTGGCCTAGGGAGTACGCAAGGCGGATTCCCGTCCATTGTGTTAGTCAATGTCACTGTTCGCAGGTCTCTTTACCGCAACACGCCCCTTCAATCCACTCAGCATAAGGACGGGTGGGTGGGAGTTAAAAACCGGACTTTTACAAGAAAGGGGGTGAGAGCGCCGGCGCAAGATCAGCTGACTGGAGTGGCAGAGGGAAAAGAGACTGAGGCCACGGGGACTTGACCCTAAATAGGCCAAAGGTCTCCGCCCTCTGCCATCCCGGATATACGTCACTGGACTTACTTGACCCGGATGTAATTGGCGGCCGGTCGCCCATTGGGCCAGCTGGCCGCCACTGAACACGTGACTGGGGGCGGGGCCGGGTCCTAAGGGAGCGCTTCGTCTAGATTCGCGCTTGGCATAGGACCCGGATCCCCCAGCATAGTCCCCGCCTCCCCCTAGTTTGACATGCAACCCCACATTTAAATCACCAAGAGATTTGAGTGGGTTAAAACGGCCATGTTTAATCACAACATTCCATAAACATGACAAATCAGATAACATGCATATTTATTAACCACAAAACACACTTTTAATATTGACCTTCATACTTGTCAGGTTTTCATCATCGCCCCCAGCACCAAGGGGGCCCTCTGGCTCGCATCTCGCAAACTGAGCCTCCCACGCAAGGTGCCGCGCACCTGCGCCCAAGAGTGGTGGGCCCCGACCTCTGATCCTTGTCCGCCATTTCCAGGGCCCACCCCCGACCACCAGGCTGCCCAGGGACCCAGGAGGCTCGTAATCTGTCGCCCTAGCCTCCCGAGCCGGTGGTCACATTTTCCCAGCGGAGAGCTTACCGTCTCCCCCCTCAGTGCTGTCCTAGGGAGTACGCAAGGCGGACTCCCGTCCATTGTGTTAGTCAATGTCACTGTTCGCAGGTCTCTTTACCGCCACAAGGGTGGCCAAGGCCCTCAGGTCTGACACCCTCCCCACCTGCGTTCTGCACAAAAGACCAAAGTCCCTTGATCCAAGTGTCTGTGCCCAAGTCCGACAAATGCACTCCATTCTGGTGATACATGGCGTCTCCTGAAATCATCTAGTGCGGAATATGACACACGCGGCCCTTCACTGAGCACAACTTTGCCAACTCCCCATTAAGTCGCCGTACTGATACATTCAAGGACCTCGCCCGAACTCCAGGACCCCATGTCCTGCGCGATATCATGGCCGACCACGCAATTCTGGCCGATGGAAAGACTCACCCTAACCACGTGAATTCTGTAAGCAACGCTTCTTTGACTGCCAGGCGACCGCGGTCCACCATGTCGTTGCCTCCCAAGTGAAGGATAATCCAATCCGGAGACTTGTGCCTTCCTGTTCCTTTAACTCCTCCACAAGCTGCCTCAGGTGCCGGATTCGCATGCCCCCGACGCCTCGCCACAAGAATTCTGTCCGGCTCAAGCCTGCCGGCTTTGCCACTCGCCGTTGCTGTAAACGTACAGTAGCGCGACGCACAAACGAGTGCCCCAATACCCACACCACCTTCGCGGGCATACTGGTTAAGAGGAGAGAAATGAGTCAATCACAATCCACCACTGGTTATCAACATTTCGTCATAACAATTCTGGCCTCGCGTATCTCTTGTAATAGTCTGAGGACCAGCGCCCAACTCTTTTAACCGTGCTGCTTTTAAGGCCCGCTCCAGCTGCCAGAGTGGCTGCGCCAATTCTAAATGAATGGGAAGAGTACCCTACCGCCCCTAACCCCAGACCCATTAGTGCCATCCCAAAGACTGCTTTAAACTGGAATTGTGACAGACAATCGTCATTCTCGTGGATGAACAGGGCCTTCCCCCCCCCAAGCTGGGCGCAGGGCCTGGTACGCTCGCATCCGGGTTACTGGGCAGGCCGCCACTCCGGGCGCAGGACGTAAGTGAATGGTGGCCCCTTTACCCTCCTGATCAGTCTTGGATCTCCTCAAAATTACTTCCAGGCCTCCCGGGGTCAAGAATGTGTCACGGAATTGAATGCCACCTTCGTGGTCAGATCTGGATGCCCCTACCCCCTCCCCCAGTCGGAAGGCCCCGTAGAAAGCTGGTGTAAATGCCGCTCCCAGCAAAGCACCCTCAAAAGGAGAACTGCAAACCGTGGGCAAAGACTCCATAATGTTAACCAGGGACGAAATGTCTAAAGGCCTCCGGTGGTCCTGCCTAGGTCCCTCTAATCTGGCCCACCCTGTCAGTGCCTTCCTGACCACAAAAAGCACCCTCAAAAGGAGAACTGCAAACCGTGGGCAAAGACTCCATAATGTTAACCAGGGACGAAATGTCTAAAGGCCTCCGGTGGTCCTGCCTAGGTCCCTCTAATCTGGCCCACCCTGTCAGTGCCTTCCTGACCACAAAGGAGGACCCCGGGTCCCGCTCGCCTGCCAGCTTTGCGAAGAAGCCTATTGCTGACAAGTGCGCCCTAGCATAGGAAGCTGCCCTGCCCTGATCCCTTAAAGCCTGCAAGAAACCATATATTGCCTCAGGTGAAAACAGCTGAGCTATTCCAGCCTTCTCCACGAAGGACCTGTAGGAATTAAAATGCTGTTGGTACGATCTCCTGGTGCGATCGCTCAGAGAGGCACCTACCAGCCCCGCTAGCGCAGGGCTCCAATTATCCACAGTGATGTAGGAAACACTGTCATCCGCTCCTCCGCCTGCGGGTGGAACCTCCGGAAATCCTGCAACTTGGAACGTGACAAAGCATCAGCAGCGTGGTTCTCAACCCCTGGGATGTGTGCAGACTTTAATGTTAAGTTCAGTCTTAAACTTGCCAGCACCAAATGTTTCAACAACATGCCTGCAAGTAGCCCCTTGTCTGTTAATTACCTCCACCACGCCATGTTGTCAGACCAAAAGACTACCGCCCTGTCCTTGAATCGGTCAGCCCAAACTGTGACTGCCACTACAATGGGAAAGAGTTCCAGGAAAGCTATGTTCTTAGTCAGGCCTGACTCGTGCCATTCTACTGGCCATTCTGCCCCACACCAGGACGGGCCCAAAATTTCGCCAAAACCTATGCTGCCCGCCGAGTCAGTGAACAGGCCCAGTTCATTGCTGGACACTAGCGGTGCAGGGCACACCACCCTTCCATTAAAATCGCTCAGGAAGCTGCGCCACACCCTAAGGTCATCTTTCACTTCCGCCCTCAGACGCACACGGTGGTGCTTGTGGGTCAGGCCCACCATTGCCCTGGCTATAGACCTTGAAAACGGGCGCCCCATGGGAATGATTCTGAGGGCAAAGTTGAGCTGACCCACCAGTACCTATAACTGGTGCAAGGTAACCTTAGGCCCGTAAGGGTAGCGTCAATTGCTTGGGAGAACGCCTCCACCTTGTCCTGCGGTAGCCTACACTCCCCTGCTACTGTGTCAATTTCAATGCCCAAAAAGGACATGCATGTGTCCGGGCCCACTGTCTTGCCTGGTGCACACCCATCTCCACGCCCTTGGATGCCGCCTCGCAGGCCTTACCTCCTATAGGTATCGCTGCTACTGCTGGCGCGGGGGGATTCACTCCTGATGCCATGCTGGGATTCGCACTCCGCGCTGCTACTAAGAGAACCAACTGCTTCTGAATCTCATTTAGCGCACCCTGCTCTGCCGTCTGCGTGGGGACCCAAGGGGCCACTGCTAAGGTACTGGGTTTACTGTTGCTAGCCGGGGACGCCAATTGCCCCACCAGGGAGGTCACTGACGCCAGCAGGCCAGTCATAGGGTCCAGCTCACCCACTGCTGGAACCACTGGTTGTTGCAGGGGGGGTGGTGGGTCAAGTATCGCTGTAGCCCCACTTGCTGGTGCCAACGCCTTCAATGCTTCCCTGATCTCTGCCAGTACTGGTCCCACAGGGTCCACTGTTCCAGCTCCTAGAGGAGGATCTACGCCGTGCGCGCCTGGCTGTGGTAATGCCGGAGTGGGTGGGGGGGCTACTGCATCCTCAACTGGAGGGAGAACGGGACCTACTAATCCCTCGTCCTCCCCAGCTAACTCCTGCACTCTACTTCTCTTGTGCTTTGCCCCCCCTTTCCCTTTTCGCTGCGCTCTAGGCTTCTTAACCAATGGGTGAAGGCAGCCCTGGGTGGCACCCCCTCTCTACGAGGGCGCTCTCCTAAGCTTCCCTGCGCCTGTTCCTCCTGCGAGGATTCACTCTCATCGCTGCTCTCCTCGTTGTCTTTGCCTAATTTCGGCAGTACTAATTTTAACAACTGGGCGAGATCGGGGTCCTTCTCCTTCCGTTTATGGCTTGCTTTCTTATGGGCCATTGTTTAGCTATCTCCCCCGCTCTAGCGTACGATGTGTGCACTATTGTTAGTTCGCCTATCCACAGCCATGTGCACTGCCCTTTATTGCGCTATTAAACGCGTGCTTCCTCGTGCCTATCAGGTCGCCTGAGGGAAACGTTTAATAATCACGTTCTTTCCCACGCCTCACTGTGGTGCTCAATCGGTTCACTCCGCCACGTGCTCACACTTCCCCGTCCCCGGTCCCCAAGAAGAGCCACCCACGTTGCCCGTGAAGGAGCCCGCACCCTCGGAGCCCCGCCGGCAGCTGCAGACCACCGGGACAGAACTGGAACACTTTATACCCCAACAGACCCCCTCCCGCAATCATCGGCTGCAAGCGGGCCCCCCCAAGCACTCGACTCCTTACCTGGCCCGATGGGCGTCTCTCCGTCCCAGGCCGCGCTCGTCTTTGCCGTCTCCTCTCCCGAAAGCCTCGGGGCCTCGTCGCCGGGCTCTGGACCCCGACCTCGAACTCTGCTCTCCCTCGACAATCCAACGGGAGTTGAGCAGTTCCGGCCCGACACGAAGCACTCCCTCGACAATCCAACGGGAGGTTGAGGAGCCCAGTTAAAAGCCGGACTTCTACGAGAAAGGGGGTGAGAGCGCCGGCGCGAGATCAGCTGACTGGAGTGGCAGAGGGAATAGAGACTGAGGCCACGGGGACTTGACCCTAAATAGGCCAAAGGTCTCCGCCCTCTGCCACCCCGGATATACGTCACTGGACTTACTTGACCCGGATGTAATTGGCGGCCGGTCACCCATTGGGCCAGTCGGCCGCCACTGAACACGTGACTGGGGGCGGGGGCCGGGTCCTAAGGGCGCGCTTCGTCTAGATTCGCGCTTGGCATATGTGATCAATGCTCTACTTTAGCCATTTTGGCTCAGCAACAGAAAGAAATAGTAAGTAACAGTGGGAAATCTGGTTTAAAGCATAGGCACGAAGCAGGATACACCATCATACGTGGTGTATTTTAGACTGGTGAGGTGGGGAGAGAGCTGTTATTCTGCTACCCAGCTGTGCTAAAACGATTCCAGATCTTGAGCTAGGAACAATGCCCCCCCAGTTACAGTCAGTGCAACTCCGGATTCAGACTCGTGTGATATTTACACCATAGAAAAAAAAATGGCGCATGCAGCTCCAACAGTCATACTAATGGATGCTTCAGGAGATGCGAGCCTTGTCATGAATTAGCCGGCTTCTTCATTTGCCAGTGCAACCAGAGACCTTGCTAACACTGAACTGCCGTTCAGTGTTAGCAAGGCGCTGTAGGTGTGCTTTTTATAAATCCGTGCATTCCATTCAGTGTCCAGGGGAGAAAGCTCCTAGACAGAAAATCTGCGAGAAATTATGCACCTTACAGTTCCAAGATGGCTACTCACTGTGATGTGAACAGAACGACCCATCTAGCAATGGTAGGTGCAAAGTACGCCATTGATCTGCTGGGAGACCGCAATATGTTTCCTGTCATCCATGCTCCTTCCTTGAATTTATCTTGCATAAGCTTGAGTGCTTGATTATTTTTCATCAGTGGGTGAGTGGCTGAATGCAAGTGTCAGTAAGTGGAGAGAATAGATGCATGAGTGCAAGGATCATTGAGTGGATGGAGTGAACAGATGTATGATTAAATGGATGCTTGAGTGCAAGAATGAGTAACAAAGCGCATGTATGAGGAGTTCAAGGTTCAAGTCTTTCTATCTATACTTGGTCAATAACCTTAATATACCTGACTTTTCCCAGTCACTTTCCCTGCCGTCATGACGGCACCACCCGAGTGACCACACATGACCCCTCTCAGCATACTGGAAGCCGATGGTACATGGCAAATCCATTATTAGGTTGCACAAAAATATATATGCAGCGGTAGAAAGTAGAAATTGAACTCCGGCGCTAGTAAATCTTCAAAATGCATCTTTTTTTGCTTGTTATTGCCTTTCTTTGGAATGCGATCCAAACACATTATGCTTCGTTTCATTTGCAACATGCACTGGCAAGCCATGGGCATGCTGCAGCTCCCGATTTATGTAACTGCTGCTTTCAAGCTTGTGAACAGAAGCTGCTCGGTTGCAAGTTAAATGATAATTCAACCCCCCACACACACAACCCCACACACCCACAACCCCACACACACAAAACCCCACCCACACAACCCCCCACACACAGACAAGCCCCACACACACAGACACCCCCCCACACACACACACACCCCACACCCCCTCACCCACACACACACACCGCACACCCCCCCACCCACCCCCACGCCGCTCCACACACACAACCCCCAACACACAACCCGCCACACACAACTCCCCACACACAACCCCCACACACAACCCAACACCGACACACCCCACACATCCCACACTCCCACACACACACACCCACACACACAAACCCCCACACACAACCCCAAACACACAAACCCCCCCACACACAACCCCACACACACACAACCCCACACACATACAACCCCACACACATACACAACCCCACACACATACACAACCCCACACACATACACAACCCCACACACATACACAACCCCACACACACAACCCCCCCACACACAACTCCCACACACACAACCCCCCACACACACAACCCCCCACACACAACCCCCTCACATACAACCCCCCACACGCACACACACACACACCCTACACACACAACTACACACACACACAACTCCTCACACACACAACCACACACACACACACACACACAATCACACACACACACACACAAGCACACGCACACAACCACAAGCACACAACCAACCACACAACCACAAGCACACTCAACCACACACACAACCCCACAACCACACACACAACCCCAAACACAACCCCAAACACAAACCCAAACACAACCACACACAACCCCACACACAACCACACACACAACCATCTATCTATCAATCACACTCACTCTATCTATCGCCTTCACTCTATCGCCCTCACTCTATCTATCTATCGCCCTCTATCTATCGATCTATCTATCTATCTATCTATCTATCTATCTATCTATTGCCCTCACTCTATCTATCTAGCTATCACCCTCACTCTATCTATCTATCTAGCACCCTCACTCTATCTATCTATCGCCCTCACTCTATCTTTCTATCGCCCTCACTCTATCTATCTATCGCCCTCACTCTATCCATCTATCACCCTTACTCTATCTATCTATCGCCCTCACTCTATCTATCTATCGCCCTCACTCTATCTATCGCCTTTACTCTATCGCCTTCACTCTATCTATCTATCGCCCTCACTCTATCTATCTATCGCCCTCACTCTATCACCCTCACTCTATCTATCGCCCTCACTCTATCTATCTATCGCCCTCACTCTATCTATCTATCGTCCTCACTCTATCTATCGCCCTCACTCTATCTATTGCCTTCACTCTATCTATCTATCTATCTATCTATCTATCTATCTATCTATCTATCTATCTATCTATCTATCTATCGCCCTCACTCTATGGCCCTCACTCTATCTATCTATCGCCCTCACTCTATCTATCTATCGCCCTCACTCTATCTATCTATCACCCTCACTCTATCTATCTATCTAGTTATCTATCTATCTATCTATCTATCTATCTATCTATCTATCTATCTATCTATCTATCGCCCTCACTCTATCTATCTATCTATCGCCCTCACTCTATCTATCTATCGCCCTCACTCTATCTATCTATGGCCCTCACTCTATCTATCGCCCTCACTCTATCTATCGCCCTCACTCTATCTATCGCCCTCACTCTATCTATCTATCTATCGCCCTCACTCTATCTATCAACCTCACTCTATCTATCTATCTATCTATCGCCCTCACTCTATCTATCTATCTATCGCCCTCACTCTATCTATCTATCTATCGCCCTCACTCTATCTATCTATCGCCCTCACTCTATCTATCGCCCTCACTCTATCTATCTATCTATGGCCCTCACTCTATCTATCGCCCTCACTCTATCTATCTATCTATCTATCGCCCTCACTCTATCTATCGCCCTCACTCTATCTATCGCCCTCACTCTATCTATCTATCGCCCTCACTCTATATCTATCGCCCTCACTCTATCTATCGCCCTCACTCTATCTATCGCCCTCACTCTATCCCCCTCACTCTATCTATCGCCCTCACTCTATCCCCCTCACTCTATCTATCGCCCTCACTCTATCTATCTATCTATCTATCTATCTATCTATCTATCTATCTATCTATCTATCTATCTATCTATCTATCTATCTATCTATCTATCTATCTATCTATCTATCTATCTATCACCCTAACTCTATCTATCTATCGCCCTCACTCTATTTATCTATCGCCCTCACTCTATTTATCTATCGCCCTCACTCTATCTATCTATCTATCGCCCTCACTCTATCTATCGCCCTCACTCTATCTATCTATCGCCCTCACTCTATCTATCTATCTATCTATCTATCTATCTATCTATCTATCTATCTATCTATCTATCTATCTATCTATCTATCTATCTATCTATCTATCTATCTATCTATCTATCTATCTATCTATCTATCTATCGCCCTCACTCTATCTATCGCCCTCACTCTATCGCCCTCACTCTATTTATCTATCGCCCTCACTCTATTTATCTGTCGCCCTCACTCTATCTATCTGTCGCCCTCACTCTATCTATCTGTCGCCCTCACTTTATCTATCTATCGCCCTCACTTTATCTATCTATCGCCCTCACTCTATCTATCTATTGCCCTCACTCTATCTATCTATCTATCTATCTATCTATCTATCTATCTATCTATCTATCTATCTATCTATCTATCTATCTATCTATTGCCCTCACTCTATCTATCTAGCTATCACCCTCACTCTATCTATCTATCTAGCACCCTCACTCTATCTATCTATCGCCCTCACTCTATCTTTCTATCGCCCTCACTCTATCTATCTATCGCCCTCACTCTATCCATCTATCACCCTTACTCTATCTATCTATCGCCCTCACTCTATCTATCTATCGCCCTCACTCTATCTATCTCCTTTACTCTATCGCCTTCACTCTATCTATCTATCGCCCTCACTCTATCTATCTATCGCCCTCACTCTATCACCCTCACTCTATCTATCGCCCTCACTCTATCTATCTATCTATCTATCTATCTATCTATCTATCTATCTATCTATCTATCTATCTATCTATCTATCTATCTATCGCCCTCACTCTATCTATCGCCCTCACTCTATCGCCCTCACTCTATTTATCTATCGCCCTCACTCTATTTATCTGTCGCCCTCACTCTATTTATCTGTCGCCCTCACTCTATCTATCTGTCGCCCTCACCCTATCTATCTATCGCCCTCACTTTATCTATCTATCGCCCTCACTCTATCTATTGCCCTCACTCTAGCTATCTATCTATCGCCCTCACTCTATCGCCCTCACTCTATCTATCTATCGCCCTCACTCTATCCCCCTCACTCTATATATCGCCCTCACTCTATCTATCTATCTATCTATCTATCTATCTATCTATCTATCTATCTATCTATCTATCTATCTATCACCCTAACTCTATCTATCTATCGCCCTCACTCTATTTATCTATCGCCCTCACTCTATCTATCTATCTATCGCCCTCACTCTATCTATCGCCCTCACTCTATCTATCTATCGCCCTCACTCTATCTATCTATCTATCTATCTATCTATCTATCTATCTATCTATCTATCTATCTATCTATCTATCTATCTATCTATCTATCTATCTATCTATCTATCGCCCTCACTCTATCTATCGCCCTCACTCTATCGCCCTCACTCTATTTATCTATCGCCCTCACTCTATTTATCTGTCGCCCTCACTCTATCTATCTGTCGCCCTCACTCTATCTATCTGTCGCCCTCACCCTATCTATCTATCGCCCTCACTTTATCTATCTATCGCCCTCACTTTATCTATCTATCGCCCTCACTCTATCTATCTATTGCCCTCACTCTATCTATCTATCTATCTATCTATCTATCTATCTATCTATCTATCTATCTATCTATCTATCTATCTATCTATCTATCTATCTATCACCCTCACTCTATCTATCTATCTATCTATCTATCTATCTATCTATCTATCTATCTATCTATCTATCTATCTATCGCCCTCACTCTATCTATCGCCCTCACTCTATCTATCGCCCTCACTCTATCTATCTATCGCCCTCACTCTATCTATCGCCTGCAAACTATCTATCTATCTATTACCCTCACTCTATCTATCGCTCTCACTCTATCGCCCTACCTCTATTTATCTATCGCCCTCCCTCTATCTATCGTTCTCACTCTATCTATCGCCCTCCCTCTATCTATCTATCGCTCTCACTCTATCTATCGCCCTCACTCTATCTATCGCCCTCACTCTATCTATCTATCTATCTATCTATCTATCTATCTATCTATCTATCTATCTATCTATCTATCTATCTATCTATCTATCACCCTCTATCTATCTATCTATCTATCTATCTATCTATCTATCTATCTATCGCCCTCACTCTATCTATCGCCCTCACTCTATCTATCGCCCTCACTCTATCTATCTATCGCCCTCACTCTATCTATCGCCTGCAAACTATCTATCTATCTATTACCCTCACTCTATCTATCGCTCTCACTCTATCGCCCTACCTCTATTTATCTATCGCCCTCCCTCTATCTATCGCCCTCCCTCTATCTATCTATCGCTCTCACTCTATCTATCGCCCTCACTCTATCTATCGCCCTCACTCTATCTATCGCCCTCACTCTATCTATCACCCTCACTCTATTTATCTGTCTATCTATCGCCCTCACTCTATCTATCTATCGCCCTCACTCTATCTATCTATCGCCCTCACTCTATCGCCCTCACTCTATTTATCTATCGCCCTCACTCTATTTATCTATCGCCCTCACTCTATTTATCTGTCGCCCTCACTCTATTTATCTGTCGCCCTCACTCTATCTATCTGTCGCCCTCACCCTATCTATCTATCGCCCTCACTTTATCTATCTATCGCCCTCACTCTATCTATTGCCCTCACTCTAGCTATCTATCTATCGCCCTCACTCTATCGCCCTCACTCTATCTATCTATCGCCCTCACTCTATCTATCTATCGCTCTATCTATCTATCTATCTATCTATCACCCTCACTCTATCTATCTATCGCCCTCACTCTATCGCCCTCACTCTATCTATCTATCGCCCTCACTCTATCTATCTATCGCCCTCACTCTATCTATCTATCTATCTATCTATCTATCTATCTATCTATCTATCTATCTATCTATCTATCTATCTATCTATCTATCTATCTATCTATCTATCTATCTATCTATCTATCGATCGCCCTCACTCTATCTATCTATCGCCCTCACTCTATCTATCTATCTATCTATCTATCTATCTATCTATCTATCTATCTATCTATCTATCTATCTATCGCCCTCACTCTATCTATCTATCTATCTATCTATCTATCTATCTATCTATCTATGTATCGCCCTCACTCTATCACCCTCACTCTATCTATCTATCGCCCTCACTCTATCTGTCTATCGCATTCTATCGCCCTCACTCTATCTATCTGTCTATCTATCACCCTCACTCTATTTATCTGTCTATCTATCGCCCTCACTCCTATCTATCTATCGCCCTCACTCTATCTATCTATCTATCTATCTATCTATCTATCTATCTATCTATCTATCTATCTATCTATCTATCTATCTATCTATCTATCTATCTATCTATCTATCGCCCTCACTCTATCTATCGCCCTCACTCTATCGCCCTCACTCTATTTATCTATCGCCCTCACTCTATTTATCTGTCGCCCTCACTCTATCTATCTGTCGCCCTCACTCTATCTATCTGTCGCCCTCACCCTATCTATCTATCGCCCTCACTTTATCTATCTATCGCCCTCACTTTATCTATCTATCGCCCTCACTCTATCTATCTATTGCCCTCACTCTATCTATCTATCTATCTATCTATCTATCTATCTATCTATCTATCTATCTATCTATCTATCTATCTATCTATCTATCTATCGCCCTCACTCTATCTATCTATCTATCTATCTATCTATCTATCTATCTCACTCTATCTACCTATCGCTCTCACTCTACCTATCGCCCTCACTCTACCTATCGCCCTCACTCTATCTATCGCCCTCACTCTATCTATCTATTGCCCTCACTCTATCTATCTATTGCCCTCACTCTATCTATCTATTGCCCTCACTCTATCTATCGCCCACACTCTATCACCCTTAATCTATCTATCGCCCTCACTCTATTTATCTATCGCCCTCACTCTATTTATCTATCGCCCTCACTCTATTTATCTGTCGCCCTCACTCTATCTATCTGTCGCCCTCACCCTATCTATCTATCGCCCTCACTTTATCTATCGCCCTCACTCTATCTATTGCCCTCACTCTAGCTATCTATCTATCGCCCTCACTCTATCGCCCTTACTCTATCTATCTATCGCCCTCACTCTATCTATCTGTCTATCGCCCTCACTCTATCTATCTATCGCCCTCACTCTATCTATCGCCCTCACTCTATCTATCGCCCTCACTCTATCTATCTATCTATCGCCCTCACTCTATCTATCTATCGCCCTCACTCTATCTATCTATCTATGGCCCTCACTCTATCTATCGCCCTCACTCTATCTATCTATCTATCTATCTATCGCCCTCACTCTATCTATCGCCCTCACTCTATCTATCTATCGCCCTCACTCTATATCTATCGCCCTCACTCTATATCTATCGCCCTCACTCTATCTATCGCCCTCACTCTATCTATCGCCCTCACTCTATCTATCGCCCTCACTCTATCCCCCTCACTCTATCTATCGCCCTCACTCTATCCCCCTCACTCTATCTATCTATCTATCTATCTATCTATCTATCTATCTATCTATCTATCTATCACCCTAACTCTATCTATCTATCGCCCTCACTCTATTTATCTATCGCCCTCACTCTATCTATCTATCTATCGCCCTCACTCTATCTATCGCCCTCACTCTATCGTCCTCACTCTATTTATCTATCGCCCTCACTCTATCTATCTATCTATCGCCCTCACTCTATCTATCGCCCTCACTCTATCGCCCTCACTCTATTTATCTATCGCCCTCACTCTATTTATCTGTCGCCCTCACTCTATCTATCTGTCACCCTCACTCTATCTATCTGTCGCCCTCACCCTATCTATCTATCGCCCTCACTTTATCTATCTATCGCCCTCACTTTATCTATCTATCGCCCTCACTTTATCTATCTATCGCCCTCACTTTATCTATCTATCGCCCTCACTCTATCTATCTATTGCCCTCACTCTATCTATCTATCTATCTATCTATCTATCTATCTATCTATCTATCTATCTATCTATCTATCTATCTATCTATCTATCTATCACCCTCACTCTATCTATCTATCTATCTATCTATCTATCTATCTATCTATCTATCTATCTATCTATCTATCGCCCTCACTCTATCTATCGCCCTCACTCTATCTATCGCCCTCACTCTATCTATCTATCGCCCTCACTCTATCTATCGCCTGCAAACTATCTATCTATCTATTACCCTCACTCTATCTATCGCCCTCACTCTATCTATCTATCTATCTATCTATCGCCCTCACTCTATCTATCGCCCTCACTCTATCTATCTATCGCCCTCACTCTATATCTATCGCCCTCACTCTATATCTATCGCCCTCACTCTATCTATCGCCCTCACTCTATCTATCGCCCTCACTCTATCTATCGCCCTCACTCTATCCCCCTCACTCTATCTATCGCCCTCACTCTATCCCCCTCACTCTATCTATCTATCTATCTATCTATCTATCTATCTATCTATCTATCTATCTATCTATCTATCTATCTATCTATCACCCTAACTCTATCTATCTATCGCCCTCACTCTATTTATCTATCGCCCTCACTCTATCTATCTATCTATCGCCCTCACTCTATCTATCGCCCTCACTCTATCGCCCTCACTCTATTTATCTATCGCCCTCACTCTATCTATCTATCTATCGCCCTCACTCTATCTATCGCCCTCACTCTATCGCCCTCACTCTATTTATCTATCGCCCTCACTCTATTTATCTGTCGCCCTCACTCTATCTATCTGTCACCCTCACTCTATCTATCTGTCGCCCTCACCCTATCTATCTATCGCCCTCACTTTATCTATCTATCGCCCTCACTTTATCTATCTATCGCCCTCACTTTATCTATCTATCGCCCTCACTTTATCTATCTATCGCCCTCACTCTATCTATCTATTGCCCTCACTCTATCTATCTATCTATCTATCTATCTATCTATCTATCTATCTATCTATCTATCTATCTATCTATCTATCTATCTATCTATCTATCTATCTATCTATCACCCTCACTCTATCTATCTATCTATCTATCTATCTATCTATCTATCTATCTATCTATCGCCCTCACTCTATCTATCGCCCTCACTCTATCTATCGCCCTCACTCTATCTATCTATCGCCCTCACTCTATCTATCGCCTGCAAACTATCTATCTATCTATTACCCTCACTCTATCTATCGCTCTCACTCTATCGCCCTACCTCTATTTATCTATCGCCCTCCCTCTATCTATCGTTCTCACTCTATCGCCCTCCCTCTATCTATCTATCGCTCTCACTCTATCTATCGCCCTCACTCTATCTATCGCCCTCACTCTATCTATCGCCCTCACTCTATCTATCACCCTCACTCTATTTATCTGTCTATCTATCGCCCTCACTCTATCTATCTATCGCCCTCACTCTATCTATCTATCGCCCTCACTCTATCGCCCTCACTCTATCGCCCTCACTCTATTTATCTATCGCCCTCATTCTATTTATCTATCGCCCTCACTCTATTTATCTGTCGCCCTCACTCTATTTATCTGTCGCCCTCACTCTATTTATCTGTCGCCCTCACTCTATCTATCTGTCGCCCTCACCCTATCTATCTATCGCCCTCACTTTATCTATCTATCGCCCTCACTCTATCTATTGCCCTCACTCTAGCTATCTATCTATCGCCCTCACTCTATCGCCCTCACTCTATCTATCTATCGCCCTCACTCTATCTATCTATCGCTCTATCTATCTATCTATCTATCACCCTCACTCTATCTATCTATCGCCCTCACTCTATCGCCCTCACTCTATCTATCTATCGCCCTCACTCTATCTATCTATCGCCCTCACTCTATCTATCTATCTATCTATCTATCTATCTATCTATCTATCTATCTATCTATCGATCGCCCTCACTCTATCTATCTATCGCCCTCACTCTATCTATCTATCTATCTATCTATCTATCTATCTATCTATCTATCTATCTATCGCCCTCACTCTATCTGTCTATCGCATTCTATCGCCCTCACTCTATCTATCTGTCTATCTATCACCCTCACTCTATTTATCTGTCTATCTATCGCCCTCACTCCTATCTATCTATCGCCCTCACTCTATCTATCTATCTATCTATCTATCTATCTATCTATCTATCTCACTCTATCTACCTATCGCCCTCACTCTACCTATCGCCCTCACTCTACCTATCGCCCTCACTCTATCTATCGCCCTCACTCTATCTATCTATCTATCGCCCTCACTCTATCTATCTATCTATCGCCCTCACTCTATCTATCGCCCTCACTCTATCTATCTATCGCCCTCACTCTATCTATCTATCTATCTATCTATCTATCTATCTATCTATCTATCTATCTATCTATCTATCTATCGCCCTCACTCTATCTATCGCCCTCACTCTATCTATCGCCCTCACTCTATCTATCTATTGCCCTCACTCTATCTATCTATTGCCCTCACTCTATCTATCTATTGCCCTCACTCTATCTATCTATTGCCCTCACTCTATCTATCTGTCGCCCTCACCCTATCTATCTATCGCCCTCACTTTATCTATCTATTGCCCTCACTTTATCTATCTATCGCCCTCACTCTATCTATCTATTGCCCTCACTCTATCTATCTATCTATCTATCTATCTATCTATCTATCTATCTATCTATCTATCTATCACCCTCACTCTATCTATCTATCTATCTATCTATCTATCTATCTATCTATCTATCTATCTATCTATCTATCGCCCTCACTCTATCTATCGCCCTCACTCTATCTATCGCCCTCACTCTATCTATCTATCGCCCTCACTCTATCTATCGCCTGCAAACTATCTATCTATCTATTACCCTCACTCTATCTATCGCTCTCACTCTATCGCCCTACCTCTATTTATCTATCGCCCTCCCTCTATCTATCGTTCTCACTCTATCGCCCTCCCTCTATCTATCTATCGCTCTCACTCTATCTATCGCCCTCACTCTATCTATCGCCCTCACTCTATCTATCGCCCTCACTCTATCTATCACCCTCACTCTATTTATCTGTCTATCTATCGCCCTCACTCTATCTATCTATCGCCCTCACTCTATCTATCTATCGCCCTCACTCTATCGCCCTCACTCTATCGCCCTCACTCTATTTATCTATCGCCCTCATTCTATTTATCTATCGCCCTCACTCTATTTATCTGTCGCCCTCACTCTATTTATCTGTCGCCCTCACTCTATTTATCTGTCGCCCTCACTCTATCTATCTGTCGCCCTCACCCTATCTATCTATCGCCCTCACTTTATCTATCTATCGCCCTCACTCTATCTATTGCCCTCACTCTAGCTATCTATCTATCGCCCTCACTCTATCGCCCTCACTCTATCTATCTATCGCCCTCACTCTATCTATCTATCGCTCTATCTATCTATCTATCTATCACCCTCACTCTATCTATCTATCGCCCTCACTCTATCGCCCTCACTCTATCTATCTATCGCCCTCACTCTATCTATCTATCGCCCTCACTCTATCTATCTATCTATCTATCTATCTATCTATCTATCTATCTATCTATCTATCTATCTATCTATCTATCTATCTATCTATCTATCTATCTATCGATCGCCCTCACTCTATCTATCTATCGCCCTCACTCTATCTATCTATCTATCTATCTATCTATCTATCTATCGCCCTCACTCTATCTGTCTATCGCATTCTATCGCCCTCACTCTATCTATCTGTCTATCTATCACCCTCACTCTATTTATCTGTCTATCTATCGCCCTCACTCCTATCTATCTATCGCCCTCACTCTATCTATCTATCTATCTATCTATCTATCTATCTATCTATCTATCTCACTCTATCTACCTATCGCCCTCACTCTACCTATCGCCCTCACTCTACCTATCGCCCTCACTCTATCTATCGCCCTCACTCTATCTATCTATCTATCGCCCTCACTCTATCTATCTATCTATCGCCCTCACTCTATCTATCTATCGCCCTCACTCTATCTATCTATCGCTCTCACTCTATCTATCTATCTATCTATCTATCTATCTATCTATCTATCTATCTATCTATCTATCTATCTATCGCCCTCACTCTATCTATCGCCCTCACTCTATCTATCGCCCTCACTCTATCTATCTATTGCCCTCACTCTATCTATCTATTGCCCTCACTCTATCTATCTATTGCCCTCACTCTATCTATCTATTGCCCTCACTCTATCTATCTGTCGCCCTCACCCTATCTATCTATCGCCCTCACTTTATCTATCTATCGCCCTCACTTTATCTATCTATCGCCCTCACTCTATCTATCTATTGCCCTCACTCTATCTATCTATCTATCTATCTATCTATCTATCTATCTATCTATCGCCCTCACTCTATCTATCTATCGCCCTCACTCTATCTATCTATCGCCCTCACTCTATCTATCTATCTATCTATCTATCTATCTATCTATCTATCTATCTATCTATCTATCTATCTATCTATCTCACTCTATCTACCTATCGCCCTCACTCTACCTATCGCCCTCACTCTACCTATCGCCCTCACTCTATCTATCTATTGCCCTCACTCTATCTATCTATTGCCCTCACTCTATCTATCTATTGCCCTCACTCTATCTATCTATTGCCCTCACTCTATCTATCGCCCACACTCTATCACCCTTAATCTATCTATCGCCCTCACTCTATTTATCTATCGCCCTCACTCTATTTATCTATCGCCCTCACTCTATTTATCTGTCGCCCTCACTCTATCTATCTGTCGCCCTCACCCTATCTATCTATCGCCCTCACTTTATCTATCTATCGCCCTCACTCTATCTATTGCCCTCACTCTAGCTATCTATCTATCGCCCTCACTCTATCGCCCTTACTCTATCTATCTATCGCCCTCACTCTATCTATCTGTCTATCGCCCTCACTCTATCTATCTATCGCCCTCACTCTATCTATCGCCCTCACTCTATCTATCGCCCTCACTCTATCTATCTATCTATCGCCCTCACTCTATCTATCTATCTATGGCCCTCACTCTATCTATCGCCCTCACTCTATCTATCTATCTATGGCCCTCACTCTATCTATCACCCTCACTCTATCTATCTATCTATCTATCTATCTATCTATCTATCTATCTATCTATCTATCGCCCTCACTCTATCTATCGCCCTCACTCTATCTATCGCCCTCACTCTATCTATCTATCGCCCTCACTCTATCTATCGCCTGCAAACTATCTATCTATCTATTACCCTCACTCTATCTATCGCTCTCACTCTATCGCCCTACCTCTATTTATCTATCGCCCTCCCTCTATCTATCGTTCTCACTCTATCGCCCTCCCTCTATCTATCTATCGCTCTCACTCTATCTATCGCTCTCACTCTATCTATCGCCCTCACTCTATCTATCGCCCTCACTCTATCTATCGCCCTCACTCTATCTATCACCCTCACTCTATTTATCTGTCTATCTATCGCCCTCACTCTATCTATCTATCGCCCTCACTCTATCTATCTATCGCCCTCACTCTATCGCCCTCACTCTATCGCCCTCACTCTATTTATCTATCGCCCTCATTCTATTTATCTATCGCCCTCACTCTATTTATCTGTCGCCCTCACTCTATTTATCTGTCGCCCTCACTCTATTTATCTGTCGCCCTCACTCTATCTATCTGTCGCCCTCACCCTATCTATCTATCGCCCTCACTTTATCTATCTATCGCCCTCACTCTATCTATTGCCCTCACTCTAGCTATCTATCTATCGCCCTCACTCTATCGCCCTCACTCTATCTATCTATCGCCCTCACTCTATCTATCTATCGCTCTATCTATCTATCTATCTATCACCCTCACTCTATCTATCTATCGCCCTCACTCTATCGCCCTCACTCTATCTATCTATCGCCCTCACTCTATCTATCTATCGCCCTCACTCTATCTATCTATCTATCTATCTATCTATCTATCTATCTATCTATCTATCTATCTATCTATCTATCTATCTATCTATCTATCGATCGCCCTCACTCTATCTATCTATCGCCCTCACTCTATCTATCTATCTATCTATCTATCTATCTATCTATCTATCGCCCTCACTCTATCTGTCTATCGCATTCTATCGCCCTCACTCTATCTATCTGTCTATCTATCACCCTCACTCTATTTATCTGTCTATCTATCGCCCTCACTCCTATCTATCTATCGCCCTCACTCTATCTATCTATCTATCTATCTATCTATCTATCTATCTATCTATCTATCTCACTCTATCTACCTATCGCCCTCACTCTACCTATCGCCCTCACTCTACCTATCGCCCTCACTCTATCTATCGCCCTCACTCTATCTATCTATCTATCGCCCTCACTCTATCTATCTATCTATCGCCCTCACTCTATCTATCTATCGCCCTCACTCTATCTATCTATCGCCCTCACTCTATCTATCTATCTATCTATCTATCTATCTATCTATCTATCTATCTATCTATCTATCTATCTATCTATCTATCTATCTATCTATCTATCTATCTATCTATCTATCTATCGCCCTCACTCTATCTATCGCCCTCACTCTATCTATCGCCCTCACTCTATCTATCTATTGCCCTCACTCTATCTATCTATTGCCCTCACTCTATCTATCTATTGCCCTCACTCTATCTATCTATTGCCCCCACTCTATCTATCTGTCGCCCTCACCCTATCTATCTATCGCCCTCACTTTATCTATCTATCGCCCTCACTTTATCTATCTATCGCCCTCACTCTATCTATCTATTGCCCTCACTCTATCTATCTATCTATCTATCTATCTATCTATCTATCTATCTATCTATCTATCTCACTCTATCTACCTATCGCCCTCACTCTACCTATCGCCCTCACTCTACCTATCGCCCTCACTCTATCTATCTATTGCCCTCACTCTATCTATCTATTGCCCTCACTCTATCTATCTATCGCCCTCACTCTATCTATCGCCCTCACTCTATCTATCGCCCTCACTCTATCTATCTATCGCCCTCACTCTATCTATCGCCTGCAAACTATCTATCTATCTATTACCCTCACTCTATCTATCGCTCTCACTCTATCGCCCTACCTCTATTTATCTATCGCCCTCCCTCTATCTATCGCCCTCCCTCTATCTATCTATCGCTCTCACTCTATCTATCGCCCTCACTCTATCTATCGCCCTCACTCTATCTATCGCCCTCACTCTATCTATCACCCTCACTCTATTTATCTGTCTATCTATCGCCCTCACTCTATCTATCTATCGCCCTCACTCTATCTATCTATCGCCCTCACTCTATCGCCCTCACTCTATTTATCTATCGCCCTCACTCTATTTATCTATCGCCCTCACTCTATTTATCTGTCGCCCTCACTCTATTTATCTGTCGCCCTCACTCTATCTATCTGTCGCCCTCACCCTATCTATCTATCGCCCTCACTTTATCTATCTATCGCCCTCACTCTATCTATTGCCCTCACTCTAGCTATCTATCTATCGCCCTCACTCTATCGCCCTCACTCTATCTATCTATCGCCCTCACTCTATCTATCTATCGCTCTATCTATCTATCTATCTATCTATCACCCTCACTCTATCTATCTATCGCCCTCACTCTATCGCCCTCACTCTATCTATCTATCGCCCTCACTCTATCTATCTATCGCCCTCACTCTATCTATCTATCTATCTATCTATCTATCTATCTATCTATCTATCTATCTATCTATCTATCTATCTATCTATCTATCTATCTATCTATCTATCTATCTATCTATCGATCGCCCTCACTCTATCTATCTATCGCCCTCACTCTATCTATCTATCTATCTATCTATCTATCTATCTATCTATCTATCTATCTATCTATCGCCCTCACTCTATCTATCTATCTATCGCCCTCACTCTATCTATCTATCTATCTATCTATCTATCTATCTATCTATCTATGTATCGCCCTCACTCTATCACCCTCACTCTATCTATCTATCGCCCTCACTCTATCTGTCTATCGCATTCTATCGCCCTCACTCTATCTATCTGTCTATCTATCACCCTCACTCTATTTATCTGTCTATCTATCGCCCTCACTCCTATCTATCTATCGCCCTCACTCTATCTATCTATCTATCTATCTATCTATCTATCTATCTATCTATCTATCTATCTATCTATCTATCTATCTATCTATCTATCTATCTATCTATCTATCTATCTATCTATCTATCTATCGCCCTCACTCTATCTATCGCCCTCACTCTATCGCCCTCACTCTATTTATCTATCGCCCTCACTCTATCTATCTGTCGCCCTCACTCTATCTATCTGTCGCCCTCACCCTATCTATCTATCGCCCTCACTTTATCTATCTATCGCCCTCACTTTATCTATCTATCGCCCTCACTCTATCTATCTATTGCCCTCACTCTATCTATCTATCTATCTATCTATCTATCTATCTATCTATCTATCTATCTATCTATCTATCTATCTATCTATCTATCTATCTATCTATCTATCTATCTATCTATCGCCCTCACTCTATCTATCTATCTATCTATCTATCTATCTATCTATCTATCTCACTCTATCTACCTATCGCTCTCACTCTACCTATCGCCCTCACTCTACCTATCGCCCTCACTCTATCTATCGCCCTCACTCTATCTATCTATTGCCCTCACTCTATCTATCTATTGCCCTCACTCTATCTATCTATTGCCCTCACTCTATCTATCGCCCACACTCTATCACCCTTAATCTATCTATCGCCCTCACTCTATTTATCTATCGCCCTCACTCTATTTATCTATCGCCCTCACTCTATTTATCTGTCGCCCTCACTCTATCTATCTGTCGCCCTCACCCTATCTATCTATCGCCCTCACTTTATCTATCGCCCTCACTCTATCTATTGCCCTCACTCTAGCTATCTATCTATCGCCCTCACTCTATCGCCCTTACTCTATCTATCTATCGCCCTCACTCTATCTATCTGTCTATCGCCCTCACTCTATCTATCTATCGCCCTCACTCTATCTATCGCCCTCACTCTATCTATCGCCCTCACTCTATCTATCTATCTATCGCCCTCACTCTATCTATCTATCGCCCTCACTCTATCTATCTATCTATGGCCCTCACTCTATCTATCGCCCTCACTCTATCTATCTATCTATCTATCTATCGCCCTCACTCTATCTATCGCCCTCACTCTATCTATCTATCGCCCTCACTCTATATCTATCGCCCTCACTCTATATCTATCGCCCTCACTCTATCTATCGCCCTCACTCTATCTATCGCCCTCACTCTATCTATCGCCCTCACTCTATCCCCCTCACTCTATCTATCGCCCTCACTCTATCCCCCTCACTCTATCTATCTATCTATCTATCTATCTATCTATCTATCTATCTATCTATCTATCTATCTATCTATCTATCTATCTATCTATCTATCTATCACCCTAACTCTATCTATCTATCGCCCTCACTCTATTTATCTATCGCCCTCACTCTATCTATCTATCTATCGCCCTCACTCTATCTATCGCCCTCACTCTATCGCCCTCACTCTATTTATCTATCGCCCTCACTCTATCTATCTATCTATCGCCCTCACTCTATCTATCGCCCTCACTCTATCGCCCTCACTCTATTTATCTATCGCCCTCACTCTATTTATCTGTCGCCCTCACTCTATCTATCTGTCACCCTCACTCTATCTATCTGTCGCCCTCACCCTATCTATCTATCGCCCTCACTTTATCTATCTATCGCCCTCACTTTATCTATCTATCGCCCTCACTTTATCTATCTATCGCCCTCACTTTATCTATCTATCGCCCTCACTCTATCTATCTATTGCCCTCACTCTATCTATCTATCTATCTATCTATCTATCTATCTATCTATCTATCTATCTATCTATCTATCTATCTATCTATCTATCACCCTCACTCTATCTATCTATCTATCTATCTATCTATCTATCTATCTATCTATCTATCTATCGCCCTCACTCTATCTATCGCCCTCACTCTATCTATCGCCCTCACTCTATCTATCTATCGCCCTCACTCTATCTATCGCCTGCAAACTATCTATCTATCTATTACCCTCACTCTATCTATCGCCCTCACTCTATCTATCGCCCTCACTCTATCTATCTATCGCCCTCACTCTATCTATCGCCTGCAAACTATCTATCTATCTATTACCCTCACTCTATCTATCGCCCTCACTCTATCTATCTATCTATCTATCTATCGCCCTCACTCTATCTATCGCCCTCACTCTATCTATCTATCGCCCTCACTCTATATCTATCGCCCTCACTCTATATCTATCGCCCTCACTCTATCTATCGCCCTCACTCTATCTATCGCCCTCACTCTATCTATCGCCCTCACTCTATCCCCCTCACTCTATCTATCGCCCTCACTCTATCCCCCTCACTCTATCTATCTATCTATCTATCTATCTATCTATCTATCTATCTATCTATCTATCTATCTATCTATCTATCTATCTATCTATCTATCACCCTAACTCTATCTATCTATCGCCCTCACTCTATTTATCTATCGCCCTCACTCTATCTATCTATCTATCGCCCTCACTCTATCTATCGCCCTCACTCTATCGCCCTCACTCTATTTATCTATCGCCCTCACTCTATCTATCTATCTATCGCCCTCACTCTATCTATCGCCCTCACTCTATCGCCCTCACTCTATTTATCTATCGCCCTCACTCTATTTATCTGTCGCCCTCACTCTATCTATCTGTCACCCTCACTCTATCTATCTGTCGCCCTCACCCTATCTATCTATCGCCCTCACTTTATCTATCTATCGCCCTCACTTTATCTATCTATCGCCCTCACTTTATCTATCTATCGCCCTCACTTTATCTATCTATCGCCCTCACTCTATCTATCTATTGCCCTCACTCTATCTATCTATCTATCTATCTATCTATCTATCTATCTATCTATCTATCTATCTATCTATCTATCTATCTATCTATCTATCACCCTCACTCTATCTATCTATCTATCTATCTATCTATCTATCTATCTATCTATCTATCTATCTATCTATCTATCTATCTATCGCCCTCACTCTATCTATCGCCCTCACTCTATCTATCGCCCTCACTCTATCTATCGCCCTCACTCTATCTATCGCCTGCAAACTATCTATCTATCTATTACCCTCACTCTATCTATCGCTCTCACTCTATCGCCCTACCTCTATTTATCTATCGCCCTCCCTCTATCTATCGTTCTCACTCTATCGCCCTCCCTCTATCTATCTATCGCTCTCACTCTATCTATCGCCCTCACTCTATCTATCGCCCTCACTCTATCTATCGCCCTCACTCTATCTATCACCCTCACTCTATTTATCTGTCTATCTATCGCCCTCACTCTATCTATCTATCGCCCTCACTCTATCTATCTATCGCCCTCACTCTATCGCCCTCACTCTATCGCCCTCACTCTATTTATCTATCGCCCTCATTCTATTTATCTATCGCCCTCACTCTATTTATCTGTCGCCCTCACTCTATTTATCTGTCGCCCTCACTCTATTTATCTGTCGCCCTCACTCTATCTATCTGTCGCCCTCACCCTATCTATCTATCGCCCTCACTTTATCTATCTATCGCCCTCACTCTATCTATTGCCCTCACTCTAGCTATCTATCTATCGCCCTCACTCTATCGCCCTCACTCTATCTATCTATCGCCCTCACTCTATCTATCTATCGCTCTATCTATCTATCTATCTATCACCCTCACTCTATCTATCTATCGCCCTCACTCTATCTATCTATCGCCCTCACTCTATCTATCTATCGCCCTCACTCTATCTATCTATCTATCTATCTATCTATCTATCTATCTATCTATCTATCTATCGATCGCCCTCACTCTATCTATCTATCGCCCTCACTCTATCTATCTATCTATCTATCTATCTATCTATCTATCTATCTATCTATCTATCGCCCTCACTCTATCTGTCTATCGCATTCTATCGCCCTCACTCTATCTATCTGTCTATCTATCACCCTCACTCTATTTATCTGTCTATCTATCGCCCTCACTCCTATCTATCTATCGCCCTCACTCTATCTATCTATCTATCTATCTATCTATCTATCTATCTATCTATCTATCTCACTCTATCTACCTATCGCCCTCACTCTACCTATCGCCCTCACTCTACCTATCGCCCTCACTCTATCTATCGCCCTCACTCTATCTATCTATCTATCGCCCTCACTCTATCTATCTATCTATCGCCCTCACTCTATCTATCGCCCTCACTCTATCTATCTATCGCCCTCACTCTATCTATCTATCTATCTATCTATCTATCTATCTATCTATCTATCTATCTATCGCCCTCACTCTATCTATCGCCCTCACTCTATCTATCGCCCTCACTCTATCTATCTATTGCCCTCACTCTATCTATCTATTGCCCTCACTCTATCTATCTATTGCCCTCACTCTATCTATCTATTGCCCTCACTCTATCTATCTGTCGCCCTCACCCTATCTATCTATCGCCCTCACTTTATCTATCTATCGCCCTCACTTTATCTATCTATCGCCCTCACTCTATCTATCTATTGCCCTCACTCTATCTATCTATCTATCTATCTATCTATCTATCTATCTATCTATCTATCTATCTATCTATCACCCTCACTCTATCTATCTATCTATCTATCTATCTATCTATCTATCTATCTATCTATCTATCTATCTATCTATCGCCCTCACTCTATCTATCGCCCTCACTCTATCTATCGCCCTCACTCTATCTATCTATCGCCCTCACTCTATCTATCGCCTGCAAACTATCTATCTATCTATTACCCTCACTCTATCTATCGCTCTCACTCTATCGCCCTACCTCTATTTATCTATCGCCCTCCCTCTATCTATCGTTCTCACTCTATCGCCCTCCCTCTATCTATCTATCGCTCTCACTCTATCTATCGCCCTCACTCTATCTATCGCCCTCACTCTATCTATCGCCCTCACTCTATCTATCACCCTCACTCTATTTATCTGTCTATCTATCGCCCTCACTCTATCTATCTATCGCCCTCACTCTATCTATCTATCGCCCTCACTCTATCGCCCTCACTCTATCGCCCTCACTCTATTTATCTATCGCCCTCATTCTATTTATCTATCGCCCTCACTCTATTTATCTGTCGCCCTCACTCTATTTATCTGTCGCCCTCACTCTATTTATCTGTCGCCCTCACTCTATCTATCTGTCGCCCTCACCCTATCTATCTATCGCCCTCACTTTATCTATCTATCGCCCTCACTCTATCTATTGCCCTCACTCTAGCTATCTATCTATCGCCCTCACTCTATCGCCCTCACTCTATCTATCTATCGCCCTCACTCTATCTATCTATCGCTCTATCTATCTATCTATCTATCACCCTCACTCTATCTATCTATCGCCCTCACTCTATCGCCCTCACTCTATCTATCTATCGCCCTCACTCTATCTATCTATCGCCCTCACTCTATCTATCTATCTATCTATCTATCTATCTATCTATCTATCTATCTATCTATCTATCTATCTATCTATCTATCTATCTATCTATCTATCTATCTATCTATCTATCTATCTATCGATCGCCCTCACTCTATCTATCAATCGCCCTCACTCTATCTATCTATCTATCTATCTATCTATCTATCGCCCTCACTCTATCTGTCTATCGCATTCTATCGCCCTCACTCTATCTATCTGTCTATCTATCACCCTCACTCTATTTATCTGTCTATCTATCGCCCTCACTCCTATCTATCTATCGCCCTCACTCTATCTATCTATCTATCTATCTATCTATCTATCTATCTATCTATCTATCTCACTCTATCTACCTATCGCCCTCACTCTACCTATCGCCCTCACTCTACCTATCGCCCTCACTCTATCTATCGCCCTCACTCTATCTATCTATCTATCGCCCTCACTCTATCTATCTATCTATCGCCCTCACTCTATCTATCTATCGCCCTCACTCTATCTATCTATCGCCCTCACTCTATCTATCTATCTATCTATCTATCTATCTATCTATCTATCTATCTATCTATCTATCTATCTATCTATCTATCTATCTATCTATCTATCTATCTATCGCCCTCACTCTATCTATCGCCCTCACTCTATCTATCGCCCTCACTCTATCTATCTATTGCCCTCACTCTATCTATCTATTGCCCTCACTCTATCTATCTATTGCCCTCACTCTATCTATCTATTGCCCTCACTCTATCTATCTATTGCCCTCACTCTATCTATCTGTCGCCCTCACCCTATCTATCTATCGCCCTCACTTTATCTATCTATCGCCCTCACTCTATCTATCTATTGCCCTCACTCTATCTATCTATCTATCTATCTATCTATCTATCTATCTATCTATCGCCCTCACTCTATCTATCTATCGCCCTCACTCTATCTATCTATCGCCCTCACTCTATCTATCTATCTATCTATCTATCTATCTATCTATCTATCTATCTATCTATCTATCTATCTATCTATCTATCTCACTCTATCTACCTATCGCCCTCACTCTACCTATCGCCCTCACTCTACCTATCGCCCTCACTCTATCTATCTATTGCCCTCACTCTATCTATCTATTGCCCTCACTCTATCTATCTATTGCCCTCACTCTATCTATCTATTGCCCTCACTCTATCTATCGCCCACACTCTATCACCCTTAATCTATCTATCGCCCTCACTCTATTTATCTATCGCCCTCACTCTATTTATCTATCGCCCTCACTCTATTTATCTGTCGCCCTCACTCTATCTATCTGTCGCCCTCACCCTATCTATCTATCGCCCTCACTTTATCTATCTATCGCCCTCACTCTATCTATTGCCCTCACTCTAGCTATCTATCTATCGCCCTCACTCTATCGCCCTTACTCTATCTATCTATCGCCCTCACTCTATCTATCTGTCTATCGCCCTCACTCTATCTATCTATCGCCCTCACTCTATCTATCGCCCTCACTCTATCTATCGCCCTCACTCTATCTATCTATCTATCGCCCTCACTCTATCTATCTATCTATGGCCCTCACTCTATCTATCGCCCTCACTCTATCTATCTATCTATGGCCCTCACTCTATCTATCACCCTCACTCTATCTATCTATCTATCTATCTATCTATCTATCTATCTATCTATCTATCTATCTATCTATCTATCGCCCTCACTCTATCTATCGCCCTCACTCTATCTATCGCCCTCACTCTATCTATCTATCGCCCTCACTCTATCTATCGCCTGCAAACTATCTATCTATCTATTACCCTCACTCTATCTATCGCTCTCACTCTATCGCCCTACCTCTATTTATCTATCGCCCTCCCTCTATCTATCGTTCTCACTCTATCGCCCTCCCTCTATCTATCTATCGCTCTCACTCTATCTATCGCCCTCACTCTATCTATCGCCCTCACTCTATCTATCGCCCTCACTCTATCTATCACCCTCACTCTATTTATCTGTCTATCTATCGCCCTCACTCTATCTATCTATCGCCCTCACTCTATCTATCTATCGCCCTCACTCTATCGCCCTCACTCTATCGCCCTCACTCTATTTATCTATCGCCCTCATTCTATTTATCTATCGCCCTCACTCTATTTATCTGTCGCCCTCACTCTATTTATCTGTCGCCCTCACTCTATTTATCTGTCGCCCTCACTCTATCTATCTGTCGCCCTCACCCTATCTATCTATCGCCCTCACTTTATCTATCTATCGCCCTCACTCTATCTATTGCCCTCACTCTAGCTATCTATCTATCGCCCTCACTCTATCGCCCTCACTCTATCTATCTATCGCCCTCACTCTATCTATCTATCGCTCTATCTATCTATCTATCTATCACCCTCACTCTATCTATCTATCGCCCTCACTCTATCGCCCTCACTCTATCTATCTATCGCCCTCACTCTATCTATCTATCGCCCTCACTCTATCTATCTATCTATCTATCTATCTATCTATCTATCTATCTATCTATCTATCTATCTATCTATCTATCTATCTATCTATCTATCTATCTATCTATCTATCTATCTATCTATCTATCGATCGCCCTCACTCTATCTATCTATCGCCCTCACTCTATCTATCTATCTATCTATCTATCTATCTATCTATCTATCGCCCTCACTCTATCTGTCTATCGCATTCTATCGCCCTCACTCTATCTATCTGTCTATCTATCACCCTCACTCTATTTATCTGTCTATCTATCGCCCTCACTCCTATCTATCTATCGCCCTCACTCTATCTATCTATCTATCTATCTATCTATCTATCTATCTCACTCTATCTACCTATCGCCCTCACTCTACCTATCGCCCTCACTCTACCTATCGCCCTCACTCTATCTATCGCCCTCACTCTATCTATCTATCTATCGCCCTCACTCTATCTATCTATCTATCGCCCTCACTCTATCTATCTATCGCCCTCACTCTATCTATCTATCGCCCTCACTCTATCTATCTATCTATCTATCTATCTATCTATCTATCTATCTATCTATCTATCTATCTATCTATCTATCTATCTATCGCCCTCACTCTATCTATCGCCCTCACTCTATCTATCGCCCTCACTCTATCTATCTATTGCCCTCACTCTATCTATCTATTGCCCTCACTCTATCTATCTATTGCCCTCACTCTATCTATCTATTGCCCCCACTCTATCTATCTGTCGCCCTCACCCTATCTATCTATCGCCCTCACTTTATCTATCTATCGCCCTCACTTTATCTATCTATCGCCCTCACTCTATCTATCTATTGCCCTCACTCTATCTATCTATCTATCTATCTATCTATCTATCTATCTATCTCACTCTATCTACCTATCGCCCTCACTCTACCTATCGCCCTCACTCTACCTATCGCCCTCACTCTATCTATCTATTGCCCTCACTCTATCTATCTATTGCCCTCACTCTATCTATCTATTGCCCTCACTCTATCTATCTATTGCCCTCACTCTATCTATCGCCCACACTCTATCACCCTTAATCTATCTATCGCCCTCACTCTATTTATCTATCGCCCTCACTCTATTTATCTATCGCCCTCACTCTATTTATCTGTCGCCCTCACTCTATCTATCTGTCGCCCTCACCCTATCTATCTATCGCCCTCACTTTATCTATCTATCGCCCTCACTCTATCTATTGCCCTCACTCTAGCTATCTATCTATCGCCCTCACTCTATCGCCCTTACTCTATCTATCTATCGCCCTCACTCTATCTATCTGTCTATCGCCCTCACTCTATCTATCTATCGCCCTCACTCTATCTATCGCCCTCACTCTATCTATCGCCCTCACTCTATCTATCTATCTATCGCCCTCACTCTATCTATCTATCGCCCTCACTCTATCTATCTATCTATGGCCCTCACTCTATCTATCGCCCTCACTCTATCTATCTATCTATCTATCGCCCTCACTCTATCTATCGCCCTCACTCTATCTATCTATCGCCCTCACTCTATATCTATCGCCCTCACTCTATATCTATCGCCCTCACTCTATCTATCGCCCTCACTCTATCTATCGCCCTCACTCTATCTATCGCCCTCACTCTATCCCCCTCACTCTATCTATCGCCCTCACTCTATCCCCCACACTCTATCTATCTATCTATCTATCTATCTATCTATCTATCTATCTATCTATCTATCTATCTATCTATCTATCTATCTATCTATCTATCTATCTATCTATCTATCTATCTATCTATCTATCTATCTATCTATCTATCTATCTATCTATCTATCTATCACCCTAACTCTATCTATCTATCGCCCTCACTCTATTTATCTATCGCCCTCACTCTATTTATCTATCGCCCTCACTCTATCTATCTATCTATCGCCCTCACTCTATCTATCGCCCTCACTCTATCGCCCTCACTCTATTTATCTATCGCCCTCACTCTATTTATCTGTCGCCCTCACTCTATCTATCTGTCGCCCTCACTCTATTTATCTGTCGCCCTCACTCTATCTATCTGTCGCCCTCACTCTATCTATCTGTCGCCCTCACCCTATCTATCTATCGCCCTCACTTTATCTATCTATCGCCCTCACTTTATCTATCTATCGCCCTCACTCTATCTATCTATTGCCCTCACTCTATCTATCTATCTATCTATCTATCTATCTATCTATCTATCTATCGATCTATCTATCTATCTATCTATCTATCTATCTATCTATCTATCTATCACCCTCACTCTATCTATCTATCTATCTATCTATCTATCTATCTATCTATCTATCTCCCTCACTCTATCTATCGCCCTCACTCTATCTATCGCCCTCACTCTATCTATCTATCGCCCTCACTCTATCTATCGCCTGCAAACTATCTATCTATCTATTACCCTCACTCTATCTATCGCTCTCACTCTATCGCCCTACCTCTATTTATCTATCGCCCTCCCTCTATCTATCGTTCTCACTCTATCTATCGCCCTCCCTCTATCTATCTATCGCTCTCACTCTATCTATCGCCCTCACTCTATCTATCGCCCTCACTCTATCTATCGCCCTCACTCTATCTATCACCCTCACTCTATTTATCTGTCTATCTATCGCCCTCACTCTATCTATCTATCGCCCTCACTCTATCTATCTATCGCCCTCACTCTATTGCCCTCACTCTATCGCCCTCACTCTATTTATCTATCGCCCTCATTCTATTTATCTATCGCCCTCACTCTATTTATCTGTCGCCCTCACTCTATTTATCTGTCGCCCTCACTCTATTTATCTGTCGCCCTCACTCTATCTATCTGTCGCCCTCACCCTATCTATCTATCGCCCTCACTTTATCTATCTATCGCCCTCACTCTATCTATTGCCCTCACTCTAGCTATCTATCTATCGCCCTCACTCTATCGCCCTCACTCTATCTATCTATCGCCCTCACTCTATCTATCTATCGCTCTATCTATCTATCTATCTATCTATCACCCTCACTCTATCTATCTATCGCCCTCACTCTATCGCCCTCACTCTATCTATCTATCGCCCTCACTCTATCTATCTATCGCCCTCACTCTATCTATCTATCTATCTATCTATCTATCGATCGCCCTCACTCTATCTATCTATCTATCTATCTATCTATCTATCTATCTATCTATCGCCCTCACTCTATCTATCTATCGCCCTCACTCTATCTATCTATCTATCTATCTATCTATCTATCTATCGCCCTCACTCTATCACCCTCACTCTATCTATCTAACGCCCTCACTCTATCTGTCTATCGCATTCTATCGCCCTCACTCTATCTATCTGTCTATCTATCACCCTCACTCTATTTATCTGTCTATCTATCGCCCTCACTCCTATCTATCTATCGCCCTCACTCTATCTATCTATCTATCTATCTATCTATCTATCTATCTATCTATCTATCTATCTATCTATCTATCTATCTATCTATCTATCTATCTATCTATCTATCTATCTATCTATCTATCTATCTATCTATCTCACTCTATCTACCTATCGCCCTCACTCTATCTATCGCCCTCACTCTACCTATCGCCCTCACTCTATCTATCTATCTATCTATCTATCTATCTCACTCTATCTATCTATCTATCTCACTCTATCTACCTATCGCCCTCACTCTATCTATCTATCTATCTATCTATCTCACTCTATCTATCTATCTATCTATCTATCTATCTATCTATCTATCTCACTCTATCTACCTATCGCCCTCACTCTACCTATCGCCCTCACTCTACCTATCGCCCTCACTCTATCTATCTATTGCCCTCACTCTATCTATCTATTGCCCTCACTCTATCTATCTATTGCCCTCACTCTGTCTATCGCCCACACTCTATCACCCTTAATCTATCTATCGCCCTCACTCTATTTATCTATCGCCCTCACTCTATCTATCTGTCGCCCTCACTCTATCTATCTGTCGCCCTCACCCTATCTATCTATCGCCCTCACTCTATCTATTGCCCTCACTCTAGCTATCTATCTATCGCCCTCACTCTATCGCCCTTACTCTATCTATCTATCGCCCTCACTCTATCTATCTGTCTATCGCCCTCACTCTATCTATCTATCGCCCTCACTCTATCTATCGCCCTCACTCTATCTATCGCCCTCACTCTATCTATCTATCTATCGCCCTCACTCTATCTATCTATCGCCCTCACTCTATCTATCTATCTATGGCCCTCACTCTATCTATCGCCCTCACTCTATCTATCTATCTATCTATCGCCCTCACTCTATCTATCGCCCTCACTCTATCTATCTATCGCCCTCACTCTATATCTATCGCCCTCACTCTATATCTATCGCCCTCACTCTATCTATCGCCCTCACTCTATCTATCGCCCTCACTCTATCTATCGCCCTCACTCTATCCCCCTCACTCTATCTATCGCCCTCACTCTATCTCCCTCACTCTATCTATCGCCCTCACTCTATCTATCTATCTATCTATCTATCTATCTATCTATCTATCTATCTATCTATCTATCTATCTATCTATCTATCTATCTATCACCCTAACTCTATCTATCTATCGCCCTCACTCTATTTATCTATCGCCCTCACTCTATTTATCTATCGCCCTCACTCTATCTATCTATCTATCGCCCTCACTCTATCTATCTATCGCCCTCACTCTATCTATCTATCGCCCTCACTCTATCTATCTATCTATCTATCTATCTATCTATCTATCTATCTATCTATCTATCTATCTATCTATCTATCTATCTATCTATCTATCTATCTATCTATCGCCCTCACTCTATCTATCGCCCTCACTCTATCGCCCTCACTCTATTTATCTATCGCCCTCACTCTATTTATCTGTCGCCCTCACTCTATCTATCTGTCGCCCTCACCCTATCTATCTATCGCCCTCACTTTATCTATCTATCGCCCTCACTCTATCTATTGCCCTCATTCTAGCTATCTATCTATCGCCCTCACTCTATCTATCGCCCTCACTCTATCTATCTATCTATCTATCTATCTATCTATCTATCTATCTATCTATCTACCTATCGCCCTCACTCTACCTATCGCCCTCACTCTACCTATCGCCCTCACTCTATCTATCGCCCTCACTCTATCTATCTATTGCCCTCACTCTATCTATCTATTGCCCTCACTCTATCTATCTATTGCCCTCACTCTATCTATCGCCCACACTCTATCACCCTTAATCTATCTATCGCCCTCACTCTATTTATCTATCGCCCTCACTCTATTTATCTATCGCCCTCACTCTATTTATCTGTCGCCCTCACTCTATCTATCTGTCGCCCTCACCCTATCTATCTATCGCCCTTACTTTATCTATCTATCGCCCTCACTCTATCTATTGCCCTCACTCTAGCTATCTATCTATCGCCCTCACTCTATCGCCCTTACTCTATCTATCTATCGCCCTCACTCTATCTATCTATCTATCTATCTATCTATCTATCTATCTATCTATCTATCACCCTCACTCTATCTATCTATCTATCTATCTATCGCCCTCACTCTATCTATCGCCCTCACTCTATCTATCGCCCTCACTCTATCTATCGCCCTCACTCTATCTATCGCCTGCAAACTATCTATCTATCTATTACCCTCACTCTATCTATCGCTCTCACTCTATCGCCCTACCTCTATTTATCTATCGCCCTCCCTCTATCTATCGTTCTCACTCTATCTATCGCCCTCCCTCTATCTATCTATCGCTCTCACTCTATCTATCGCCCTCACTCTATCTATCGCCCTCACTCTATCTATCGCCCTCACTCTATCTATCACCCTCACTCTATTTATCTGTCTATCTATCGCCCTCACTCTATCTATCTATCGCCCTCACTCTATCTATCTATCGCCCTCACTCTATCGCCCTCACTCTATCGCCCTCACTCTATTTATCTATCGCCCTCACTCTATTTATCTATCGCCCTCACTCTATTTATCTGTCGCCCTCACTCTATTTATCTGTCGCCCTCACTCTATCTATCTGTCGCCCTCACCCTATCTATCTATCGCCCTCACTTTATCTATCTATCGCCCTCACTCTATCTATTGCCCTCACTCTAGCTATCTATCTATCGCCCTCACTCTATCGCCCTCACTCTATCTATCTATCGCCCTCACTCTATCTATCTATCGCTCTATCTATCTATCTATCTATCTATCTATCTATCTATCACCCTCACTCTATCTATCTATCGCCCTCTATCTATCTATCGCCCTCACTCTATCTATCTATCGCCCTCACTCTATCTATCTATCGCCCTCACTCTATCTATCTATCTATCTATCTATCTATCTATCTATCTATCTATCTATCTATCTATCTATCTATCTATCGCCCTCACTCTATCGCCCTCACTCTATCTATCTATCGCCCTCACTCTATCTATCTGTCGCCCTCACTCTATCTATCTGTCGCCCTCACCCTATCTATCTATCGCCCTCACTTTATCTATCTATCGCCCTCACTCTATCTATTGCCCTCACTCTAGCTATCTATCTATCGCCCTCACTCTATCGCCCTCACTCTATCTATCTATCGCCCTCACTCTATCTATCTATCGCTCTATCTATCTATCTATCTATCTATCTATCTATCACCCTCACTCTATCTATCTATCGCCCTCACTCTATCGCCCTCACTCTATCTATCTATCGCCCTCACTCTATCTATCTATCGCCCTCACTCTATCTATCTATCTATCTATCTATCTATCTATCTATCTATCTATCTATCTATCTATCGCCCTCACTCTATCGCCCTCACTCTATCTATCTATCGCCCTCACTCTATCTATCTGTCGCCCTCACTCTATCTATCTGTCGCCCTCACCCTATCTATCTATCGCCCTCACTTTATCTATCTATCGCCCTCACTCTATCTATTGCCCTCACTCTAGCTATCTATCTATCGCCCTCACTCTATCGCCCTTACTCTATCTATCTATCGCCCTCACTCTATCTATCTGTCTATCGCCCTCACTCTATCTATCTATCGCCCTCACTCTATCTATCGCCCTCACTCTATCTATCGCCCTCACTCTAGCTATCTATCTATCGCCCTCACTCTATCGCCCTCACTCTATCTATCTATCGCCCTCACTCTATCTATCTATCGCTCTATCTATCTATCTATCTATCTATCTATCTATCTATCACCCTCACTCTATCTATCTATCGCCCTCACTCTATCGCCCTCACTCTATCTATCTATCGCCCTCACTCTATCTATCTATCGCCCTCACTCTATCTATCTATCTATCTATCTATCTATCTATCTATCTATCTATCTATCTATCTATCTATCTATCTATCTATCTATCTATCTATCTATCGCCCTCACTCTATCTATCTATCTATCTATCTATCTATCTATCTATCTATCTATGTATCGCCCTCACTCTATCACCCTCACTCTATCTATCTATCGCCCTCACTCTATCTGTCTATCGCATTCTATCGCCCTCACTCTATCTATCTGTCTATCTATCACCCTCACTCTATTTATCTGTCTATCTATCGCCCTCACTCCTATCTATCTATCGCCCTCACTCTATCTATCTATCTATCTATCTATCTATCTATCTATCTATCTATCTATCTATCTATCTATCTATCTCACTCTATCTACCTATCGCCCTCACTCTACCTATCGCCCTCACTCTACCTATCGCCCTCACTCTACCTATCGCCCTCACTCTATCTATCGCCCTCACTCTATCTATCTATCTATCGCCCTCACTCTATCTATCGCCCTCACTCTATCTATCTATCGCCCTCACTCTATCTATCTATCTATCTATCTATCTATCTATCTATCTATCTATCTATCGCCCTCACTCTATCTATCGCCCTCACTCTATTTATCTATCGCCCTCACTCTATTTATCTGTCGCCCTCACTCTATCTATCTGTCGCCCTCACTCTATCTATCTGTCGCCCTCACCCTATCTATCTATCGCCCTCACTTTATCTATCTATCGCCCTCACTTTATCTATCTATCGCCCTCACTCTATCTATTGCCCTCACTCTAGCTATCTATCTATCGCCCTCACTCTATCGCCCTTACTCTATCTATCTATCGCCCTCACTCTATCTATCTATCTATGGCCCTCACTCTATCTATTGCCCTCACTCTATCTATCTATCTATCTATCTATCTATCTATCTATCTATCTATCTATCTATCTATCTCACTCTATCTACCTATCGCCCTCACTCTACCTATCGCCCTCACTCTATCTATCGCCCTCACTCTATCTATCTATTGCCCTCACTCTATCTATCTATTGTCCTCACTCTATCTATCTATTGCCCTCACTCTATCTATCGCCCACACTCTATCACCCTTAATCTATCTATCGCCCTCACTCTATTTATCTATCGCCCTCACTCTATTTATCTGTCGCCCTCACTCTATCTATCTGTCGCCCTCACCCTATCTATCTATCGCCCTCACTTTATCTATCTATCGCCCTCACTCTATCTATTGCCCTCACTCTAGCTATCTATCTATCGCCCTCACTCTATCGCCCTTACTCTATCTATCTATCGCCCTCACTCTATCTATCTGTCTATCGCCCTCACTCTATCTATCTATCGCCCTCACTCTATCTATCGCCCTCACTCTATCTATCTATCTATCGCCCTCACTCTATTTATCTATCGCCCTCACTCTATTTATCTATCGCCCTCACTCTATTTATCTGTCGCCCTCACTCTATCTATCTGTCGCCCTCACCCTATCTATCTATCGCCCTCACTTTATCTATCTATCGCCCTCACTCTATCTATTGCCCTCACTCTAGCTATCTATCTATCGCCCTCACTCTATCGCCCTTACTCTATCTATCTATCGCCCTCACTCTATCTATCTATCTATGGCCCTCACTCTATCTATCGCCCTCACTCTATCTATCTATCTATCTATCGCCCTCACTCTATCTATCGCCCTCACTCTATCTATCTATCGCCCTCACTCTATATCTATCGCCCTCACTCTATATCTATCGCCCTCACTCTATCTATCGCCCTCACTCTATCTATCGCCCTCACTCTATCTATCGCCCTCACTCTATCTATCGCCCTCACTCTATCCCCCTCACTCTATCTATCGCCCTCACTCTATCCCCCTCACTCTATCTATCTATCTATCTATCTATCTATCTATCTATCTATCTATCTATCTATCTATCTATCTATCTATCTATCTATCTATCTATCTATCTATCTATCACCCTAACTCTATCTATCTATCGCCCTCACTCTATTTATCTATCGCCCTCACTCTATTTATCTATCGCCCTCACTCTATCTATCTATCTATCGCCCTCACTCTATCTATCGCCCTCACTCTATCGCCCTCACTCTATTTATCTATCGCCCTCACTCTATTTATCTGTCGCCCTCACTCTATCTATCTGTCGCCCTCACTCTATCTATCTGTCGCCCTCACCCTATCTATCTATCGCCCTCACTTTATCTATCTATCGCCCTCACTTTATCTATCTATCGCCCTCACTCTATCTATCTATTGCCCTCACTCTATCTATCTATCTATCTATCTATCTATCTATCTATCTATCTATCTATCTATCTATCTATCTATCTATCTATCTATCTATCTATCTATCTATCTATCTATCTATCGCCCTCACTCTATCTATCGCCCTCACTCTATCTATCGCCCTCACTCTATCTATCTATCGCCCTCACTCTATCTATCGCCTGCAAACTATCTATCTATCTATTACCCTCACTCTATCTATCGCTCTCACTCTATCGCCCTACCTCTATTTATCTATCGCCCTCCCTCTATCTATCGCCCTCCCTCTATCTATCTATCGCCCTCCCTCTATCTATCTATCGCTCTCACTCTATCTATCGCCCTCACTCTATCTATCGCCCTCACTCTATCTATCGCCCTCACTCTATCTATCACCCTCACTCTATTTATCTGTCTATCTATCGCCCTCACTCTATCTATCTATCGCCCTCACTCTATCTATCTATCGCCCTCACTCTATCGCCCTCACTCTATCGCCCTCACTCTATTTATCTATCGCCCTCATTCTATTTATCTATCGCCCTCACTCTATTTATCTGTCGCCCTCACTCTATTTATCTGTCGCCCTCATCTATTTATCTGTCGCCCTCACTCTATCTATCTGTCGCCCTCACCCTATCTATCTATCGCCCTCACTTTATCTATCTATCGCCCTCACTCTATCTATTGCCCTCACTCTAGCTATCTATCTATCGCCCTCACTCTATCGCCCTCACTCTATCTATCTATCGCCCTCACTCTATCTATCTATCGCTCTATCTATCTATCTATCTATCTATCACCCTCACTCTATCTATCTATCGCCCTCACTCTATCGCCCTCACTCTATCTATCTATCGCCCTCACTCTATCTATCTATCGCCCTCACTCTATCTATCTATCTATCTATCTATCTATCTATCTATCTATCTATCTATCTATCTATCTATCTATCTATCTATCTATCGCCCTCACTCTATCTATCGCCCTCACTCTATCTATCGCCCTCACTCTATCTATCTATCGCCCTCACTCTATCTATCTATCGCCCTCACTCTATCTATCGCCCTCACTCTATCTATCGCCCTCACTCTAGCAATCTATCTATCGCCCTCACTCTATCGCCCTCACTCTATCTATCTATCGCCCTCACTCTATCTATCTATCGCTCTATCTATCTATCTATCTATCTATCTATCACCCTCACTCTATCTATCTATCGCCCTCACTCTATCGCCCTCACTCTATCTATCACCCTCACTCTATTTATCTGTCTATCTATCGCCCTCACTCTATCTATCTATCGCCCTCACTCTATCTATCTATCGCCCTCACTCTATCGCCCTCACTCTATCGCCCTCACTCTATTTATCTATCGCCCTCATTCTATTTATCTATCGCCCTCACTCTATTTATCTGTCGCCCTCACTCTATTTATCTGTCGCCCTCATCTATTTATCTGTCGCCCTCACTCTATCTATCTGTCGCCCTCACCCTATCTATCTATCGCCCTCACTTTATCTATCTATCGCCCTCACTCTATCTATTGCCCTCACTCTAGCTATCTATCTATCGCCCTCACTCTATCGCCCTCACTCTATCTATCTATCGCCCTCACTCTATCTATCTATCGCTCTATCTATCTATCTATCTATCTATCACCCTCACTCTATCTATCTATCGCCCTCACTCTATCGCCCTCACTCTATCTATCTATCGCCCTCACTCTATCTATCTATCGCCCTCACTCTATCTATCTATCTATCTATCTATCTATCTATCTATCTATCTATCTATTTATCTATCTATCTATCTATCTATCGCCCTCACTCTATCTATCGCCCTCACTCTATCTATCGCCCTCACTCTATCTATCGCCCTCACTCTATCTATCTATCGCCCTCACTCTATCTATCTATCGCCCTCACTCTATCTATCTATCTATCTATCTATCTATCTATCTATCTATCTATCTATCTATCTATCTATCGATCGCCCTCACTCTATCTATCTATCTATCTATCTATCTATCTATCTATCTATCTATCTATCTATCTATCTATCTATCTATCTATCTATCTATCTATCTATCTATCTATCGCCCTCACTCTATCTATCTATCGCCCTCACTCTATCTATCTATCTATCTATCTATCTATCTATCTATCTATCTATCTATCTATCTATCTATCTATCTATCTATCGCCCTCACTCTATCACCCTCACTCTATCTATCTATCGCCCTCACTCTATCTGTCTATCGCATTCTATCGCCCTCACTCTATCTATCTGTCTATCTATCACCCTCACTCTATTTATCTGTCTATCTATCGCCCTCACTCCTATCTATCTATCGCCCTCACTCTATCTATCTATCTATCTATCTATCTATCTATCTATCTATCTATCTATCTATCTATCTATCTATCTATCTCACTCTATCTACCTATCGCCCTCACTCTACCTATCGCCCTCACTCTACCTATCGCCCTCACTCTACCTATCGCCCTCACTCTATCTATCGCCCTCACTCTATCTATCTATCTATCTATCTATCTATCTCACTCTATCTACCTATCGCCCTCACTCTACCTATCGCCCTCACTCTACCTATCGCCCTCACTCTATCTATCGCCCTCACTCTATCTATCTATTGCCCTCACTCTATCTATCTATTGCCCTCACTCTATCTATCTATTGCCCTCACTCTATCTATCGCCCACACTCTATCACCCTTAATCTATCTATCGCCCTCACTCTATTTATCTATCGCCCTCACTCTATTTATCTATCGCCCTCACTCTATCTGTCGCCCTCACTCTATCTATCTGTCGCCCTCACCCTATCTATCTATCGCCCTCACTTTATCTATCTATCGCCCTCACTCTATCTATTGCCCTCACTCTAGCTATCTATCTATCGCCCTCACTCTATCGCCCTTACTCTATCTATCTATCGCCCTCACTCTATCTATCTGTCTATCGCCCTCACTCTATCTATCGCCCTCACTCTATCTATCGCCCTCACTCTATCTATCGCCCTCACTCTATCTATCGCCCTCACTCTATCTATCGCCCTCACTCTATCTATCTATTGCCCTCACTCTATCTATCTATTGCCCTCACTCTATCTATCTATTGCCCTCACTCTATCTATCGCCCACACTCTATCACCCTTAATCTATCTATCGCCCTCACTCTATCTATCTATCGCCCTCACTCTATCTATCGCCCTCACTCTATCTATCGCCCTCACTCTATCTATCTATCTATGGCCCTCACTCTATCTATCGCCCTCACTCTAGCTATCTATCTATCTATCGCCCTCACTCTATCTATCGCCCTCACTCTATCTATCTATCGCCCTCACTCTATATCTATCGCCCTCACTCTATATCTATCGCCCTCACTCTATCTATCGCCCTCACTCTATCTATCGCCCTCACTCTATCTATCGCCCTCACTCTATCCCCCTCACTCTATCTATCGCCCTCACTCTATCCCCCTCACTCTATCTATCGCCCTCACTCTATCTATCTATCTATCTATCTATCTATCTATCTATCTATCTATCTATCTATCTATCTATCTATCTATCGCCCTCACTCTATCTATCGCCCTCACTCTATCTATCGCCCTCACTCTATTTATCTATCGCCCTCACTCTATTTATCTGTCGCCCTCACTCTATCTATCTGTCGCCCTCACCCTATCTATCTATCGCCCTCACTTTATCTATCTATCGCCCTCACTCTATCTATTGCCCTCACTCTAGCTATCTATCTATCGCCCTCACTCTATCTATCGCCCTCACTCTATCTATCTATCTATCGCCCTCACTCTATCTATCGCCCTCACTCTATCTATCTATCTATCTATCTATCTATCTATCTATCTATCTATCTATCTATCTATCTATCTATCTATCTATCTCACTCTATCTACCTATCGCCCTCACTCTACCTATCGCCCTCACTCTACCTATCGCCCTCACTCTATCTATCGCCCTCACTCTATCTATCTATTGCCCTCACTCTATCTATCTATTGCCCTCACTCTATCTATCTATTGCCCTCACTCTATCTATCGCCCACACTCTATCACCCTTAATCTATCTATCGCCCTCACTCTATTTATCTATCGCCCTCACTCTATTTATCTATCGCCCTCACTCTATTTATCTGTCGCCCTCACTCTATCTATCTGTCGCCCTCACCCTATCTATCTATCGCCCTCACTTTATCTATCTATCGCCCTCACTCTATCTATTGCCCTCACTCTAGCTATCTATCTATCGCCCTCACTCTATCGCCCTTACTCTATCTATCTATCGCCCTCACTCTATCTATCTGTCTATCTGTCTATCTATCTATCTATCTATCTATCTATCGCTCTATCTATCTATCTATCTATCTATCTATCTATCTAACTATCTATCTGTCTATCACCCTCACTCTATCTATCTATCGCCCTCACTCTATCGCCCTCACTCTATCTATCTATCGCCCTCACTCTATCTATCTATCGCCCTCACTCTATCTATCTATCTATCTATCTATCTATCGCCCTCACTCTATCTATCTATCTATCTATCTCTCTATCTATCTATCTATCTATCTATCTATCTATCTATCTATCTATCTATCTATCTATCTATCTATGTATCGCCCTCACTCTATCACCCTCACTCTATCTATCTATCTATCGCCCTCACTCTATCTGTCTATCTATCGCACTCTATCGCCCTCACTCTATCTATCTGTCTATCTATCACCCTCACTCTATTTATCTGTCTATCTATCGCCCTCACTCTATCTATCTATCTATCTATCTATCTATCTATCTATCTATCTATCTATCTATCTATCTATCTATCTATCTATCTATCTATCTCACTCTATCTACCTATCGCCCTCACTCTACCTATCGCCCTCACTCTATCTATCGCCCTCACTCTATCTATTGCCCTCACTCTATCTATCTATTGCCCTCACTCTATCTATCTATTGCCCTCACTCTAACGCCCTCACTCTATCTATCTACCTCCCTCACTCTATCTATCTATCGCTCTCTCTCTATCTATCGCCCTCACTCTATCTATCGCTCTCACTCTATCTATCGCCCTCACTCTATCTATCGCCCTCACTCTATCGCCCTCACTCTATCTATCTATCGCCCTCACTCTATTTATCTATCGCCCTCACTCTATTTATCTATCGCCCTCACTCTATCTCTCTATCGCCCTCACTCTATCTCTCTATCGCCCTCACTCTATCTCTCTATCGCCCTCACTCTATCTATCTATCGCCCTCACTCTATCTATCTATCGCCCTCACTCTATCTATCTATCGCCCTCACTCTATCTATCTATCTATGGCCCTCACTCTATCTATCGCCCTCACTCTAGCTATCTATCTATCTATCGCCCTCACTCTATCTATCGCCCTCACTCTATCTATCTATCGCCCTCACTCTATATCTATCGCCCTCACTCTATATCTATCGCCCTCACTCTATATCTATCGCCCTCACTCTATCTATCGCCCTCACTCTATCTATCGCCCTCACTCTATCTATCGCCCTCACTCTATCCCCCTCACTCTATCTATCGCCCTCACTCTATCCCCCTCACTCTATCTATCGCCCTCACTCTATCTATCTATCTATCTATCTATCTATCTATCTATCTATCTATCTATCTATCTATCTATCTATCTATCTATCTATCTATCTATCTATCTATCTATCTATCTATCTATCTATCTATCTATCGCCCTCACTCTATCTATCGCCCTCACTCTATCTATCGCCCTCACTCTATTTATCTATCGCCCTCACTCTATCTATCTGTCGCCCTCACTCTATCTATCTGTCGCCCTCACCCTATCTATCTATCGCCCTCACTTTATCTATCTATCGCCCTCACTCTATCTATTGCCCTCACTCTAGCTATCTATCTATCGCCCTCACTCTATCTATCGCCCTCACTCTATCTATCTATCTATCTATCTATCTATCTATCTATCTATCTATCTATCTATCTATCTATCTCACTCTATCTACCTATCGCCCTCACTCTACCTATCGCCCTCACTCTACCTATCGCCCTCACTCTATCTATCGCCCTCACTCTATCTATCTATTGCCCTCACTCTATCTATCTATTGCCCTCACTCTATCTATCTATTGCCCTCACTCTATCTATCGCCCACTCTCTATCACCCTTAATCTATCTATCGCCCTCACTCTATTTATCTATCGCCCTCACTCTATTTATCTATCGCCCTCACTCTATTTATCTGTCGCCCTCACTCTATCTATCTGTCGCCCTCACCCTATCTATCTATCGCCCTCACTTTATCTATCTATCGCCCTCACTCTATCTATTGCCCTCACTCTAGCTATCTATCTATCGCCCTCACTCTATCGCCCTTACTCTATCTATCTATCGCCCTCACTCTATCTATCTGTCTATCTGTCTATCTATCTATCTATCTATCTATCTATCGCTCCTATCTATCTATCTATCTATCTATCTATCTATCTATCTATCTATCTATCTATCTAACTATCTATCTGTCTATCACCCTCACTCTATCTATCTATCGCCCTCACTCTATCGCCCTCACTCTATCTATCTATCGCCCTCACTCTATCTATCTATCGCCCTCACTCTATCTATCTATCTATCTATCTATCTATCGCCCTCACTCTATCTATCTATCTATCTATCTATCTATCTATCTATCTATCTATCTATCTATCTATCTATCTATCTATCTATCTATCTATCTATGTATCGCCCTCACTCTATCACCCTCACTCTATCTATCTATCTATCGCCCTCACTCTATCTGTCTATCTATCGCACTCTATCGCCCTCACTCTATCTATCTGTCTATCTATCACCCTCACTCTATTTATCTGTCTATCTATTGCCCTCACTCCTATCTATCTATCGCCCTCACTCTATCTATCTATCTATCTATCTATCTATCTATCTATCTATCTATCTATCTATCTATCTCACTCTATCTACCTATCGCCCTCACTCTACCTATCGCCCTCACTCTACCTATCGCCCTCACTCTATCTATTGCCCTCACTCTATCTATCTATTGCCCTCACTCTATCTATCTATTGCCCTCACTCTAACGCCCTCACTCTATCTATCTACCTCCCTCACTCTATCTATCTATCGCTCTCTCTCTATCTATCGCCCTCACTCTATCTATCGCTCTCACTCTATCTATCGCCCTCACTCTATCTATCGCCCTCACTCTATCGCCCTCACTCTATCTATCTATCGCCCTCACTCTATTTATCTATCGCCCTCACTCTATTTATCTATCGCCCTCACTCTATCTCTCTATCGCCCTCACTCTATCTCTCTATCGCCCTCACTCTATCTCTCTATCGCCCTCACTCTATCTATCTATCGCCCTCACTCTATCTATCTATCGCCCTCACTCTATCTATCTATCGCCCTCACTCTATCTATCTATCTGTCTATCGCCCTCACTCTATCTATTTGTCTATCGCCCTCACTCTATCTATCTATTGCCCTCACTCTATCTATCGCCCTCACTCTATTGCCCTCACTCTATTTATCTATTGCCCTCACTCTATTTATCTATCGCCCTCATTCTATCTATCACCCTCACTCTATCTCTCTATCGCCCTCACTCTATCTATCGCCCTCACTCTATCTATCGCCCTCACTCTATCTATCTATCGCCCTCACTCTATCTATCTATCTATCTATCGACCTCCTTCAGTAAAACAAACTCATACATCAACCAAATTCCTTATACAATGTATTTACAATTATTTAATGGCTAACAGTAACATGTTGTCTAATACATAGCCATTCCTAATCAAAAACTAAATTATGTACAATTTTGTTTTCTGCGTACCCTGAATGAGCCTACGGGCAAGGTCAGGACTGGTCCAGCTATATGCTAGGCCCGCCCTCTTACCAGAGTGACCTTGCACAGGAGGCCCGGTTGCCCAGAAGATCACTTCCCTCGGGCACACCCACACCCTCAAATACTACCTCCAAGGAACTGTGCGTTATGCAAACTTGACTCACATGCGCCTGTGCGGGGATTGGCCCAAAGGCCTGCCGGAAGCGGACTTCCCACCCGCATCCTCCAGCCTACAGGTCGTAAACTGCCCATGGAGTACTATGAGAGACCACTGTCCCCCTCAGGCGTCCCCATTAACAATGGTGATGCCTACTAAAGATGGTAAAAATGCCCCACCAATCATGACTTTACCGACACAGGCCAAGATAGTTGACCAACTATCTGCCCCCCCCCCACTCACCTCAGAGATGCTCGAAGGTCATGCCCTGTGTTTCATCCCTGCCAATCATGCTAGCAAGTTCTCTATGAACATTGCATTGCCCAGTTTTGAGAGGTTAACTCCATCTTGCATAAAAACCCTCTCCCCCTGGATGCACCCATGCGCAATAGTTTAAAGCCTTGGAATCCTAAACAACTTATCAATCCTTTTATTAATTCTTTTAACTGAGTGGTTCAAAGCCCAAACCGACTCACCCCGCCATTGGAACCTGGGAATGATGTGGGACCATGCCATTAACGCCTGGGGGCACTTCTTTACCAACCATCCTATCCCTGTGATCAGTGCCTCAACTACGCCCTTCCTGCTCAAATGCACCAGGTCATTGCCCCCAGATGCACAATTACCATGGCGTGGGGCATGTTAGTCTTAGCTAACAGAACCCCCAACGGGCTTCGCAACTGCCCCAGGTGCAAACCTCCTTGCCCATGCAATGATACGTTGAAACCTGCCCAACGGGCCCTGTCCGCATAGATGGCTGTGAAAAAATTATGTTTCAACCTGTTCATGGCCAAATGACCTACTATCCAAACTTCTATTCGACCTGGCCGCCCGCAGGTGGGGACCTGGATTGGGCGAGGCTCTGGCGATCAGCACACGATGGTGAGCTTCCTTCCTGCGTCACAGGACAGGCAAACTGTGAAAACAGAAACACTGTCATTAGACATAACATACCTCAGAGAATGTGTAAACGCACATATCGATTGTAACAACCAGAAGACCAACGACCGCTCCTCTGTACCCCCCGCCTGACAGACCTCTAGCCATGGCCTCGGTGGCTGCCCCAATCCTAAAAGAATGGGTACCGAAATGAGATGGATGCAAACCTGCTGCCCCAAGTGCCAATGCCGAACCCTGCCAAACTGAAATTTTGTAAGTGGGGTGCCATCTTCGTGAATTAAAAGTGGACCCCGTGCCCTGTGGTCTATTGGCCAAAAAAGACTCTAAGTTTCCCACTGGACAGCATGAGCGTCCTTGAGCTTTGTGCAGAATGACATGGTCTCCCCTACCCTTTTGGTCTGTCTTGGATCCTGGGATTGATAAAGATAGTGAGCCCCCTTGCACTTGAGCATGGCCAAATTGGAGCCCCGCGTGCCAGTCTTGCTTGTTACGCGCTACCAGCTCTCCAACCCTGAAAGCGCTGTAGAAGGCCAGGGAAAAAGCCGCCCTGAAAAGATGAACCTCCCTGGTGGATCTACATACCATCTCTAGTGCCCCCAATACGGCTGACAATGTTTCAATGCTAATCGGGTGCAGGACATTAGGCTGGAGACCTCCCCAACCGCAGCTCCTTCACAACTTTGGCTACCACTGCCACCTTGTTGAACCTTACAGATTGTGGCAGTAAAATACCCCTATGTAGCCAGGTGCAGGAACCCTAAAACCATTCTTGAAGCCTTCCAAAAGAATCTGGGTTGTGGTTGGGCAACTATATTTATTCAACCATGGTATCAATGCCGTTGTCCTTATCACGGAGTGAGCCTTGGTGAGAAGAAATTCCTCATTCTTGCTTTTTACTCCTTTTTCCCTTGACTTTTTAAAGAATTTTGATTCAGGGCGTGAGGTGAGGCCACAGAAGGAACATGCATGCCTAAATCTGCATGACCCCGGGGTCCTGGTGCAGGTTCATGTATTGAAATCCCAGCAAGCCCCCTTCTCCCGCCCCTCCCCAACCGTGTTAGCAGATGGGCCCACTCGAAAGGACTGCCCTCGTGTATTATCTTGATTCACAGTTTTCATGTGACACAACCACATGATGATGTCAATCTTAACCCAGATTAAGGCAGGGTCAGTTGCTATCGCCCTCCTGAACTCCTTGGCATATTCTTTCCATCCCACTCCCCCATATTCATCATGCTTACAGGCGATCCTATTTTGGTAGCATGCTATCTGCTCGCCTAACCCAGGGAAGCATTCCACTGTTATTGCATGATAATTTGGGAACCCTTTTATCCAATTCACCAAAGGTTCCTCAATCTTCTTCTTGGGAGACCATATACCCCAATCCCTAAGTCTTTATACTTCTTCCTTCTCATCTTTATAATTAATAAGGAAAACATATTCACATATTCCCCTTTTCAATTTTTTGTTAGAGCCTAGCATTGCAGTGCGCATGCGCTGCTCGCTACGCAAAGCTTGCACTAGTCAAGTATGCTGTGGAAGCCTCACCTACTCTCCTCCCATATTTTTGATTGGCTGGTGTCATTGTCCTTGGTAAATGCTGGCTTCCGATTGATAATGAGGTTTGTTAGTCCCTCCTTGTTACCGCCCGGTCGCCTTTTGTTACCTCCCATGAGGACTGAATCTTTTACTTGTGGCGTTAGAAAAATGTGTCTCCATCTTGCCCTCCACGGCAGGTCCCAAATCAATAATTCACCATCATTACATTCAACTCATCATGGAAAGTCGGCAAGCACATTTTCTTTTTTTGCTTAACGGTCTGCTTTCACTTTAACATCTGCGCTTATTTTTTTTAATTACTTTTCAGCACAAATGCTTGTTTTGATATTTACACTCAAGCGAAATCATGTTTTAGTGTCATACAAATTAAATTTTTAAAAACTGAACAATGGGTGCTTTTGCCTATGCCCATCAGGAGCGCAATTTCTACTTTGTTATTCATTTCATACATAGATTTACATATGTGTCAAACATGCCCAGCGGATATGCATGTTCTGCAGAAAAAACATGACTAGGTTTATGGAAACAGCGCCTTCTTCTCAAAGTTGTCATGTGATGTAATGTTTGATTCTGCAAGTAGTACACTATAGGTTGACTTGTGGTGAAAACATCCAGTGGCTTCCTCTTCCACAATGATACCTTTTGCAAGATTGCTACAGGGTCCGCAGCACATAGTAAGGTTTTAAGGTGAAGTAATCGAATCGTCCCCTCCTGCAAGATTAATGCTGGTGGCCTCAACACTCTTGGAAGAAACAATCATATACATCAATGAAGTGTTGCCAGAGGCACCGAAAGCTACTGGCTCACCCATTTGTAACGCAGCACCAGGGGTATAAGAAAACGAGGGGACCCCCCTGCAAGGGAGATGGAAGAGCCGCCCAACGCACTCAGTGAGGAGCACTCAGGCCAGGTTACGGTGTCGAGAACCTCCCCTTCCAGCTCGTGCCCCCCCCCCCCCTCACTCCCACACTGCAGGGGCATAGATTACGCCACTGGCACGGACTGCCCTTGCTGCTGTCCCTTGTTTTAGGGGTCATAAAGGCAGCATCAGTACCAGACATGTTTACAAACTTTTCATTCATCAGCCCTCAGCAGCAAAAAGGAGGCTTTTGAGAGCTTAAGGGTGGGCCAAGGCATTAACCCAGTGTAGGAAGGTGGATACCTGACTATGGTTACCCCAGATTTTTTGCCAGGTGTTTAGCTGGTATTCGACTTAGTTGGCCTGGGATCCTGCTAATCAGGGTCCCAGGCTAGCTGCTCTCTCTGTAAAATGGACTCCATGTACCTCAGGTACATCTCCAATTGGATATTGGGTCACCTTATGAGCCCCTGTAGTGTGTACTATAGGTACCCAGGGCATAGGTGCATCCCAGGCCTACCAGGGGCTGCAGCATATCTTTTGCCACCCCTGGCTGGCCATCCAAATTGACACAACTGGCTTATCACTCAGCTGGAGCAAGGTGGTGTAATCACCCCTTGCTTAGATATAGTATACCTATATCTGACCTTATATCTGGACACATATACACCTATAAGTCACTCCTATGGCAGGCCTTAACATTCCTGGAGGCAGAGTGCTTGGTTTTATGTGAGATGGTGCTCTAGCATGAGCGGAGCCTGTCTGCAGCTTTCAGAACCATGTCCCTTAGCTGTTCTGGGATATTGACATACCATATACTCTTAAGTGCATTATGAACCTCGCGGTTCACTGCTAACTTTGGTTTGGCTTTATCAAAACTTGTCGTGTAAGGTGTCATAAGCTTTGGAATACTACCCCCTCGCCAGTCCTGGCAACGGGGGTAGCATTCCACCCTTCTAGAGGGAGAAGACATGTTACTTTCCTTAAACGCGGTTAAATCTAACCAGAGCCTCAGCATCACAAAATGGATGCTGCTGCCACAGACATGAGTCTGGCCTCCAGCTGCTTACCGAAACTCCGGCAGGGGAGGCCTGGACAAAAGGTTTCCTGTCACAGGGAGGTGTTACACCACCCCAGACAGGAGATAGTGGATTGGGGCAGGGAGGGCTGAATGGAACTAGACACTGCCTGGGGCGCACAATGTGTCCCAAGCAAAGCCCAGTTCAAACCGGTGCTGGGGCACTCCAGCCCCAGCTCTGGCGCGAAACTGGACAAAGGGAAAGAGGTGTAACCTCCCCCTTCCTGGGTCCCACCCATAGGAAGGACCTAGCAGGTGATCCAGCCCCTTGATTTGGAATAAAGGTAGGAGCTGTGCCAATGCACATCAGATCATCCTGACTGAAACTTTGAAACAAAACTCTGGACCCTTCGACATCCTACTCGACGTAGAAGACTGAAGAATCTCCCTTGTGGTCAAGGAGTGGCCACCCTGTGCAAGCAGGCACCATCAGCGCTCAGAGGCTTTCTTTGCCGTTGCTCCCGCCGGAGCTCGAACGACAGAGACCGACAAGACCTGGACTCCCAGACTTCAAACAGCCCGATCCACAGTCCCAGCAGAGCTGAGACCCGTGGAGGCGACGAGAGACGTGGGACCCAGTGTAGGAAGGTGGATACCTGACTATGGTTACCCCAGATTTTTTGCCTAGTGTTTAGCTCGTTTTCGACTTAGTTGGCCTGGGATCCTGCTAATCAGGGCCCCAGGCTATCTGAGCTCTCTATAAAATGGACTCCATGTACCTTAGGTACATCTCCAATTGGATATTGGGTCACCTTATGAGACCCTGTACAGTGTACTATAGGTACCCAGGGCATAGGTGCATCCAAGGCCTACCAGGGGCAGCAGCATATCTTTTGCCACCCCTGGCTGGCCATCCAAAATGACACAACTGGCTGATCACTCAGCTGGGGCAAGGTGGTGTAATCACCCCTTGCTTAGATATAGTATACCTATATCTCAACCTATATCTGGACACATATACACCTATAAGTCACTCCTATGGCAGGCCTTAACAATCCTGGAGGCAGAGTGCTTGGCTTTATGTGAGATGGTGCTCTAGCATGAGCTGAGCCTTTCTGCAGCTTTCGGAACCAAGTTCCTTAGCTGTTCTGGGATATACCATATACTCTTAAGTGCATTATAATCCTCGCGGTTACTTGCTAACTTTGGTTTGGCTTTATCAAAACATGTCGTGTAAGGTGTCATACGCTTTGGAATACTACCCCCTCACCAGTTCTGGCGACGGGGGTAGCATTCCACCCTTCTCGGGGGAGAAGACATGTTACTTTCCTTAAACGCAGTTAAATCTAACCAGAGCCTCAGCGTCACAAAATGGACTGCTGCCACAGACACAAGTCTGGCCTCCTGCTGCTGACCGAAACTCCGGCAGGGGAGGCCTGGACAAAAGGTTTCCTGTCACAGGGAGGTGTAACACCACCCCAGACAGGAGATAGTGGATTGGAGCAGGGAGGGCTGAATAAAACTAGACACTGCCTGGGGCGCACAAGGTGTCCCAGGCAAAGCCCAGTTAAAACTGGTGCTGGGGCACTCCAGCCCCAGCTCTGGCGCAAAACTGGACAAAGGGAAAGGGGTGTAACCAACCCCTTCCTGGGTCCCAACCATAGGAGGGATCTAGCAGGTGATCCAGCCCCTTGATTTGGAATAAAGGTAGGAGCTGTACCAATGCACATCAGATCATCCTGACTGAAACTTTGAATCAAAACTTTGGACCCTTCGACATCCTACACCTCGTAGAAGACTGAAGAATCTCAATTGTGGTCAAGGAGTGGCCACCTTGTGCAAGCAGGCATCATCAGCGCTCAAAGGTTTTCTTTGCCGTTGCTCCCGTCGGAGCTCGAACGACAGAGACCGACAAGACCTGGACTCCCAGACTTTCAACAGCCCGATCCACAGTCCCAACGAAGCTGAGACCCGTGGAGGTGACGAGAAACGTGGGACCAGCCATCTTGGAAAGCCAGCGAAGTGCTTCCCGTGCAGCTCCCGAGGCACTCTCGAAGCTGTGCATTGGGGATTGAAAAGCCCCAGCCCTGAGCAGCTTTTGCACCAAAGATCACCTCTCCACACTCACCGAGTGCTGCGGGGGGCCCTTTTGCATTTTCCTGCTCGACGCGTTGTCCGGTCACTTGCTCGTTGGCTAGTGGCCTCTGAGACGACGAACCTTCAATTTTAAACTGCTGGTCTGGTTGCTCCAGACTGGCTCTAGCTCCCCTGAAAAGGAGCCACCGATCTGACCTTCCCAGTCCGATCCAGCAGACATCTTCGAGTCCTGCGTGGGTTGCATTTGCCAAGGCTTGGTGACACCGATTCGAGAACCGACACCGCCGCCAGCAAGAGCCTTCGTGGGACAGCTCGTGTCCACCAGCTGGTCATAGAACTTCACGAAGAAACCCGACGCACTTTGACACCTATGCACCCACTTCCTGTGGGTGAGGTAACGAGGGTACTCCGGTGCCCCTGTAGTGATTTACATCCCTAGTGTCCTAGTTTCAAGTGGATAAGTTCTTGTCCAGTCGGAAGTCTCCTAAACCTATAACTTTCTGATTTTTACGCACCATTGACTTGTATGGTAAACGTGGTTGCCTATAGACACTGACCCGCATCCTGTGGGCCTCCTATGTCCTAACCTTCGTTAGGCCAGTGTAGGCCGAGCGATTCCCAAGGCCCTAGGCCTTACCATTGTTCTTGACGTGGTACTTATACTACTTTTTTAATATATGGTTTGAGGGGCCACCCAGCCTATCCATAATTGTGCATCTTATTGTATGTTATATTGAGTTCTTTGTTTAACGCTTGTGCTTCTGTGCTCATAAAGAGTATAGGGGATTATTCTAGAACTAAATACATATATTTTGTAATATATAATTTGTGTGCTGTCATTTCATTTGATATTTAAAGGATTGCATATGGTAAAACAGCTGGCTTCACATGCCCTCTTGAGTTTAGCCTAAGACTGCTTTTGTCCATGCTACCCCTAGGATAGCTGGTCTATAAGGTTGCCTTACAACCAATCATCATAAGGGTAGTTTGGACTGGTGCAAGGTGCTTACTAGAATTAGTGATCATCATATACCAGGCCAACTTCTCACACCCAGTAATGTAATTCACAGTTAAGGGGTGTATGATGTCACTCCCACTATCCCTTTGGTGAATTGTCTACTGGGAGGAGCCTAACACACAATAATCACTGCTCAAAACGTTCACCCCTAAAGTTAGGCAATGCATTTAGAAATAAAAGTGGTAATGCCTCATTTTAGTTTTATAGTTTTAGAAAACAAGCATTTGCAATGCAATAGGTCTCGCATTTACGCAAGTTTAAGCTATTGGCATTGTAAAAGACAAATCTTTTTATTTATATTTTAAAAACGAAAACAAAAGTAAAAGGCATTGTTATTTGCAATGTCAATAGCTCAGACTCGCATAAATGTGAGACCTATGGCATTGCCAATGCTTGTTTTCTTTTTCTTCTTGTGAGGGTTAGCCTTAACTGCGACGCTGAAGCGAACGCGCAGTGGATGAACGCAGCGGGCGCACCGCTGGCGTGCTGAAGGCGCACCTAAGGCAAGCCCGTCTGCGCCCGTCCGAGTCCGGCCGGGTCTAGGGGCCAGACTCCTCGTCTAAAGATGAGATATTCCGCATTAGAACTGCAATCGCTAGCCACAGGTAAGCATGCACTTAATAACAATGCCATAGCCAAATTGAGCACCTGAAATATCCTGTGGCACAACAGGACAGTTAGCTATACGAGCCTGAGGCCAGCACCTCACAATAGCATCAGGTCAGGGTACCCTCCTGGCTTAAAAGTAGCAGTCTTAAATACAAGATCTCTACAGAAACATCATCTGGAGATCTTTGTGCTTTTCCAGAAGGGGGATATTGATATTCTGGCACTCACGGAAACTTGGTTAGGTGACACATCTGTCCCGGATATCATCGCTGCCCTCCCAGGTGACTTTGATGCCCTCTGGCACAATAGGCAAGCTAACAAGAGAGGAGGGGGAGTGACGATCCTTTTCAACATCAGGATCATGGCCACCAAGATAATAGCAGAGAGCGTAGATAACACAGATATGCTAGTAGTTAAAATCTCCTTTAAATCCTCTTGCCTCCTTCTCCTGGCTGTCTACCGCCCCCTGGAGTCAACCCCTGGGTTCAACAACTACTTTGCAGAGACCGTGTCTGACCTCAGCACACGGTACCAGCGACTCGTGGTGGTTGGAGACTTTAACCACCATTGGGGAAAAAACTCCACGAGAGCCGCATGCCAAACAGCTTGACATCGCAATGTCCTCCATGGGGCTCCATCAACTGGTGGATCGCCCAACCCACAATAAAGGGCATACTTTAGACCTGGTCTGGTCCTCTAACCCTCGGGATAGGCTAACGGACATTTGGCCCTGCGCCTGATCGGAGCATTTGTTAATCTCATGCTGGGTCCCAATGGATAGCCCACTTTCACAAACTCCTCTCGAGTGAAGGAAAGTGCGGAGCTGGAACAAAATTCAGGCAGATAACTTAGTGGATACACTACAGAGGCTACCTTCACCCAAATTTGAGGAAGGTAACATTGACTTAGAAAGCGAAACTCTTACTAACACCCTACAAACTGCTATTGATCGGGAAGCTGCAGAACGTAGCGAAAGAAGTAGACATAAAGGCAAGGGGCCCCCCCGGTTTAACGAGCCACTGAGGGAAAGGAAACAAAGCCTCCGCCAAGCCGAGAGACGGTGGCGGAAAGCTTACGACCCTGCTGAACTAACAACCTATAAACCTCTACTCACACTTTATAAAAAAATCCATCATATCTAGGAAAGCTGAGTACTATGCAGCGCGAATCACTGACGCGACGAATATACAAAAGAAGACTTTTAAGATCTTGAAAGAACTCAGCAAAAAGTCAGATGCAAACCTCGCAGTAGCACCCACTGACTGTAACATCCTACAGTCCTTTTTCCTCCAGAAAGTAGCAGACATCCTCCTAGAGATTGAAAACACCCCCATCACCATGAGCTCCCTGGAGCTGTCCACACCCCTACCCCTCACGGTCATCTTCTCACAAGCTTCACTCAACTAGACTCAAGGTCTTTAATACTCCTGGCAAATGGCACCAAATCAGGCTCTCCTGCTGACCCTTGCCCGCCACAGACCTTCAGGATGGCACTCCCTGCCCTGGAAAGTCAGATTCTTATCCTCCTGAATAATTCCTTGGCGACTGGCCAGGTCCCTGGAAACCTGAACGAGGCTAGAGTTACTCCTCTTTTAAAAAAACAAGGGGCAGACAGGACTGAACTAAAAAAATATAGGCCTATCTCCCAACTCCCTTTCCTGGCAAAAGTTGTGGAGCAACACATCTTGAAGACCATCTCTGCATTCCTGGAGGAACACGAGCTACTCCAATCCCACCAGGCAGGTTTCAGAGCCCACCATAGTACAGAGCTGGTTATGTTATCAGTTCTGGACGAATTTAGGATTAAGGCCGACAACAAAGAATCGAGTTGCCTGATTTTATTAGACCTGTCAGCAGCGTTCGATACGGTCTGCCACACAAAATTATTGGCCTGTCTGGTGGACTTGGGCATTCGGGGGCAGGCCCACAAATGGTTAGAATCCTTTTTATCAGGACGAGCGCAGAGGATCCAACTGGGCGAGCAGGTATCGGAAAAGGGCAACATCTCGTGTGGGGTCCCTCAGGGCTCCGCACTGTCCCCTCTCCTCTTTAATATATACCTACAGCCTCTGGGGGCTGTGCTAGCCAAAATGGACTGCAGAGTATTTAAGTACGCGGATGACACCCAACCCATCCTAAGGATCGATAATTCGGCCCATGCCCAATAGTCAGCCATGAGCATACTCAGGTTTACAGTAAACTGGATGACTGCTAATTCCCAAAAAAATCAATTCAGACAAAACTGAAGTCCTAGCCATCTCAACTAAAAACAACCCCTGGAGCAATCTTTTCTGGCCCCAAGAGTCGTGGGCGACCCCTAACCCAGCACCCGTTGTGAAAAGCCTGAGCATTAAGATCGACTCTGAGCTCTCTATAATCTATCAAGTCAATTCTGTGGTCGGAACATGTATACGTCTTCTAAGACAGCTGAGGAAACTGGTCCCTCTTCTTTCGGTCTCGTCAATGAAAACGATAGTATCAGCAACTATTGTTTTGCGACTTGACTACGGCAACGTGCTCTATGTCGAACTACCCCAGAAACTTACTAACAAACTGCAGGTAGTGTTGAATGACACAGCCAGGCTAATCTTTAGGCTGCCCTGAACAACTCGTGCCACTCCCTTGCTGAGCAACTTGCACTGGCAGCCTATTAAGCAAAGAGCGAAGTTTAAGGGATTGTGCATTACCCACAAAGCTCTATACGGACACGCCCCAGGGTACATAAAAGAACGTCTACTCAAATATGTGCCAGGGCGCGTGCTGTGCTCAGCGGAAGCTGGCCGGCTGACCTGCCCACGTTTTAACACCACATCCAAAGGAGGGCGAGCGCTTTAGGTCCTTCTGCCACAACTTTAGAATCAGTTGCCCGTTAATCTCCGGAAAGAACCCAGACTTCTCCCCTTCCGAAAACAACTACAAACTTTCCTTTTTAGGGAAGCATTAGACACGGCTAAAAGTCCTTTATGTACCTGGAGACTTTCCCGCCTTTGACTTTGTTTCTCCTCTTTCCAAAGCGCTAAGAGACCTGTCGGTGTACACACGCTTACAAGAGTAAATTAACATAACACATTAACATGTGTCTACCAAGACGATCTCTGGAGGACTATAGCTCTCCCAAACCTAAGCTTGGTAACACTTGCATCATACCTGCTGCCGTTGCATCCTTTTTCTTGGCGTGCTCTCCCTGCATTGTTGTACTCGCTTTTTGCAGCTCAGGTCCACCCTTGTCTTTCACAGGTCCACTTTGCTCTGCACAGCCGGTTGCCACACTACCCACAGCTGCTGGAACTGCCTCTACTTTCTGTGTCCCCGCCTGCTTTAACCCTTCAACTTGTGCCACCAGCCTCCTGGCCCCCTCCAAGGCGTCCCCCTCGTTCAGCAAGGCCCCATTGCCCGCGGAAGGGGTCCATGTCCCTGCCTTACCTAACCACAGGAGCACTGGCTCTAGACTGGTCGCCATATGTGGGTGTCCAGGCACATCACTTGCTGGGGCCTCGCAGAGGACCGAAACTAGCTGGCAAGGGGCCCCTTCTAAACAGGGATCTCCCGCTGGCACCACAATGACCGGTTGACTGAGGCCCCGTACCTCCCGGCGTACCCCCTGCTGGAGTTGGCCCATTCACCCCTTCAGATGGGAGTCCTCCTCCCGGGGCCGAAGGCCCTGCAGTCTCCACATCCGATGACCTCGTGGGCAAGGGCCCCACACCATGCCCACTTGGATTTAGCTTTTTGGGTACCGAAGGGAATGCAGCTCTAGGGGCTACCCCCGCTCACCTAGGCCTTTCCTATGCTCCATCCTGTCCCTCAAACCGATTCCACAAGTCCACGAGGGACTGCCCCATATCTTCCATCCTATGCATCATTGCCTCCATCCACTCCTCCATCCTTGAGCGTTTCTCTCCCCTCTTTACCTTAGGCGCTATGACCAATATAAGTTTATAGCACACTAAACCTTAGTCAACAAAATGACTAACCACCTGTGTACCACAACCCCTCAAACTGACTATTCCAAAAACCAACTGGATGCCACAGTCCCTAGCAAATGACCAGCCTACTTCACCTGAACAGGGACCAGAACCACTAAACGAACTAAACTTAAATGGCAGTCCCAGAAATAAAACAGCTGTTGGCCTAGCAGGCCAAAATATTGCCCCTCACCTGAAAAAGGGGACTTCCCTTACAGACACTTCAACTCCCAGGTGACCAGTAATCCGCATAAGCAGCCAGAGCCACTTCTGCAATACCAATAATGCGGGGCAGGTGAGTATATACTCGAACCTGTGTGGCTCCCAGCTACTGTGTGGGCAAGAAAGCAAAACAGCTGATCCGCATTTTTCTATTGAGCAGCCAACCTGCAAGAAAGACAAGAAAAACACAGTTTAGATGAAAAAGCAGCCAGAGCCACCACCGCAATACCAATCATGCGGGGCAGGTGAGTATACACTCTACCCGCATGGCTCCTGGCTGCTGTGGCAACAATAGATTCAAACAGCTGATTCAAACAGCTGATCATCGATTTTCCCCACGAGGAGCAGCAGAACTGCCCGGAAAACACCAAAGGAAAAAACTCAGCCTCAGATTAAGGCAGGAAATTCCGTCGCGTGGACTGAGTAGTCTTCAGTGTGCGGAGCGGCGAGGAAAGAGACCGTCTCGCCGCTCTGTTGGCTTCTTTAAAGGGTCGGCTCGTGACCTGCTGTGACCGGCAAGATCTGGCTTAGCCCGACCTCCCACAGCCCTTCGCTAACCAAGCAGGAGGCGAGTTCAGGGCTGGTGCCAGTGGTGTCATCTATGCAGTCACCAGCCCCGCCCCACAACGGCGTCCGGGACCTGCATCAACCACCATAGATGTGGCGTGCCAGAGTTCCCGTTTGGCGCCTTTGCAGGCTTAGTCCAGAAGGAGTGTTAAGCAGCTTGTTTTACCAGATCTAATCATATAGTGAAGATTAAATGAAAAAGAACGACACAGTGTATTTATAAAAGTATGTATATTTATTATACAACACTCACTAACACATTGGTATATCTTCTACCCGGAGATATCAACACAAATACACACAATACTTCAATTGTAAGCAAGTAAGGGCTAGATGCAGGTAAATAGGATTTACCGATTTTTAAAATACCGAATTTTACCGATTCGGTATTTTAGAATCGGTAAATGCTATGTAGGTAATAATTCGGTAAAAATTACCGAATCGTTAAGATTCGGTAATTAACAATTTGGTAATTGCCATTCATTCCTATGGGCTTACCGATTCGGTAAAATAGGGAAAGAGTCAAGGGTGGCAGGGTGTCACTTTGACACCCTGTTGCACCCCTGAATAGTGCTTGTGTGCACATGTGGCACATATACATGCCCTAAGGGCATGTATGTCTGTCACATGGCACAGGTGTAAATGCACAGATTTGCATTTACAGAGGTATTCGTTATTTACCACCAACTAATAGTGCTTCCTACATTTAATTTACCGATTCGGTAAATACCGAATCGGTAAATGATGATTCGGTAAATACAGAATCGGTAAATACCAATTTGGTATTTACCGAATCGGTAAATTTGCCACCTTCATAGGAAAAGCCTATTACCGGTCGGTAACGGCCGATTTCGGCCGTTACTGACCGGTAATAGCTTCCTACATCTGGCCCTAAGTGAGCACAATACACAGTGGTCTTCAAGGGGACACCAAACCATATATTAAGAAAGTGGAATGGGAACTGCGATCAGAGTCAGGACTTGGACCGGGAGACTCAACAGAGCTGGGGACACAAGGAAGAGCCCAAGGTAAGTTCCCAGGAACCCCACGGAGGCTATGTGCAGATTGAGAAAACAGACACATATTCAACCGAAGTCAATAGGAAAGTCACGGGTCCAGTGGACCCTGGTGAAACCCCGTTTAATGCGGAATGTTGGAGAGTCACCCCACCCATGGATACCCAAGGATACCTACACCAGGGAAGCCAGGTGCATAGGTGCGAAGTGACGTCGGATACCACAATAGACCACAATGGAGGACTTCAGAAAAGATGAAGCTGGCGAAGACTGTGCAAGAGTCCAGTGGAATCCAAGGGTGGATTCTTGAAGAGAAGAACCTTCAAGCAGAGGGAACAGAGTCCATGCCATTCTGAGGTGACCAGGAGACACGGGAGAGCAATGACCACTGATGACAGAAGATGCAGATGTGGTGACTGCGACGTCACAGCAGCTGTGAGGACAAGGCAACTCTGTGGAAGACCAGGAGCCGTTCACGAGCTGTCCCACATCGGAAGTTGAGAACCAGGGGGGCAGGTGTCCGCGAGAGCACCAACAAGCCTTGGCAGCAGCAACAGACATGGAAAAGGATAAAGAAGCAACATTGGGACCAGCAAGGTCCAAGGGACTCACCAAGTGCAGGAGTGCAGGAGAGTCAAAGCAGGCCCCGAGCAAGCTGGGGAGCCTGCTGAAGCAAAAGAAGACCCGTGAGAGGCCACACAGGCCGAAGGCACAGGAGTCGCAAGAGTACCTCAAGCAGCTCACCAAAGATGAAGGCCCACGGTGCAGAGGCTGCGGTGAGGATGCAGATCTTGGCAGGAAGAGATCCTGGAGCTTCTTGTATGCCAAAGATCTCTGGAGTGCAGAGCCAACCAGCATTGGCAACGGCATGTCGACGTGGTGCACAGGGTTCGGTCCCAGCGGTTCCAACGTTGGATAATGGCCTCAAAATTGCAGAGAAGACAGGTCAGGTCTCGAGGGAGATGCAGAACCACCACCTGTGTTTCTTAGCTTTTCAAAGTCTGTGGGACTTTAGAAGCAGCAGACCAGTCCGCTTCATTGTGGTGCCTGCAGATGCAAGGGAGTGACTCCTTCACTCCATGGGAGATTACTTCAGGTGTCCTAAATGCCCACAGGTCTGTTGAAGATCCTGGATGAAGCACAGACACAGTCGACGAAAAAGACTTGCAGAATAGGAAGACCAGGACCAGCAGGAGTCTTACGTGATGCAAACTTGGTTCTATGTGAAGTCCAAGTGTCCAGTCAGTCGAAGACTGACATGTTTTCAGGCTTGAGTCAAGTCCCACAACGAATCCGAGGATCCACCCGCAGGCAAGCCCTTTCATATCCTAAAAAAGGTGCTAGGACGACTCAGGGGTCCCTCCCAGAAACTCCATGCCATGTCCTTTGTCCAGTTTCGTGGCTGAGGGGGAGCCAAGGGCTCCCAGAACTGGTTCCAACTAGAGTATGCATGGAGGGCACCAAAGTGCCCTTCAAAGCAGTCCTGTGGCTCTGGCAAGCACCCCCACCCCAGCCTAATACACCAAGTCCTGTCTGGGAGGTGGTCACACCTCCATGTGACAGAAAACCGATTGTTCTACCTTTCTCTGCTCAAGTTTAGCTCAGCAGCAGGAGGGCAGAATCGTGTCTGGGGTCGGCAGCACCACTACTTTGCTGGCAGAGCCTGGAAGGCTGTTACCAGGAGTATTGGGGGCTTTCCAGAGGAGCCCCCCAGTGCATGGAATCATACCTCCAACACCAATAACGTTGTAGGGGTATGATTCCAACACGTTTGATACCAAACATGCCAAGGTTCGGCACAGACAATATACAGTTAGCCATCGCGTAATGACGCGTTGCCACGATATATCAAAATGGCTGACCGCACTTACAAAGCCTGTGACAGGAAACCTGCAGCAGGAGGGCAGAATCGTGTCTGTTGTCGACAGCAACATTAGCTTCCTGTTATACCCTGAAAGGCTGGTACCGGGGAATACAGGGGGTTCTACATCCAACTCTGGAGTTAGTGTTGGGGTAGGATTCCAACATGCTTGATACCAAACATGAACAGTTTCGGTGCAGCCAATATATAGTTAGACATCTCGTAATTGACTTGCTGTCACTGTATGTATTGAATGGCTGACTGCACTTACAAAGCCTGGAGAATTGACTCTGGGGTTTGTAGGGGGTGTCCTGCTCATGCAGAGCATCCTCACACTTATAACCCAGCACCCTGCCTTCAGGATTGGAAGGCCTGCCTTAGGGGTGACTTATAGGTTTCAAGTGGTAGAGGTGTGGCCCAGAGGCCAGGGTGCCTGACTTCGGACCACAGGATTCACGAGTCGATCACCGGCACCGGCGGCAGGTTAGCCCAGCACCATGTGACTCTGGGCAATAGCTCGCCTAATCTTGCCGACGGCACCTAGCGCCTTGACACCCTCAGGTAACTGTGCACATTACAAATACTGGATTTCATTTCAAGTGTAGTGACGTCAGATATAAGGAAGCAATGGCAGGCCTGTAGTCACAGTTTGAGTGGTCTCTCATAGGTGGCATAATACATGCTGCAGCCTATGGGAGACCCCTAATGTATCTATGCCCTGGGTACCTTAGTAACATATACTAGATACTTACATGGGTATACCAGTAGCCAATTGTGTAGGTACCAAAGTAGTTACCATTAAAAATATAGGGAAGAAACACAGAGGCTGGGGTCCTGATTAGCAGGATCCCGGGCAGACCAGTCAAAAAATACACACTGACCCCTGCAAAAAGTGGGGTTATCCATGAAAGCAGATCCTACTTTTCTTCATGGCCATAAAGAAATTATGTGCTAAAATCAAAAATAGTTTAATGCACATATGTGTGCTACAGGAGATGAAGTGCCTTTCTGATGTTGCATGCCCCACTTAAGAAATGTCTGTACAAAATCCAAAAATAAGAGAAATAACACACATTTTTTTCAAAATCTCAAAGTATTTTATTGTTATTTGGGGATACAAAGAGAAGGTGGAGTGAAAAATTGCGGGGTATCAGACACTCATAATGAGAAAGATACTTGTGGAACAATAGTGTATCCAAGAATGGTACCAAATTTAATTATCCGATTGTAGATTTACACACATTACTGATTACAAGGATATTGATTATGAACCCTGGGTGGGGTGGAGAGGGGTTGGAGGAATAGGACGGGGCTAGGGGGAGAGGGATGACCTAAGGGAGCCCCAGAAAGGTCAGAAACTGGGCTAGAAGAAAGTGAGAGAGAGGAAAGAGATGTCTAGATCGAAAAGCAGTTGGCAATGTGATGGTATGTATTGTAATTATTGGGCACCTTAAAAGCAGGTGGGAGATTGGATGAGCTCCAACGTTCAAGGTAGGAATATGGTGATTTAAGGAGGTTTTATTTTTTGCATGTATAAGTATAAACTATTCCATTGTTTCTGAGACGTCTGGTTAGTGTAGGTGTTGTTAACAATGGCAATATCCGCGCATTTCGTGAAGCAGACCCACACCCACCATTTGTGATATGAGAGGGTTTAGAAGGATATCCATTGAATTTAATTCCTATTGTTAATAGGAGGTCCACGAGGCTCATGTCTGATTGGTTTGGTTTCAAGGTGGTTGGATGGGCCCTGGTATATAAGGTGACTGTAAGGACATTTAAGACGATATCAATGTTGAAGATTGCACTTATGGTCTTCTAAATTTTGTTCCAGAATAACTAGAGCTTACCCAAATTGAATAGCATATGTGTAAGGGTACCTGGGGAGTTTTGGCAGTTTCAGCAAATGTCTGGTTGTAGAATCCCAACTTTGGAAAGTTTTTCGGAAGTCCAGTAGGCTTTATGTAGGATCCAGTATTTACCTTGTGGGGGAGATTTTATTTTTGACAGAGTATGTCCAGATTTGTTTCCATGGAAGTTCGTTTTTGTTGTTTATTTTTGTGGAGTTCAGTGATTTATAAATTGAAGATGCAGCAGCAGGCATTTTGGACATTTTAAGAAGTTAAGGGAATTAGGTCTGAGTTGTGTGGTATAGAGTTCTTTTTCATCGCAACCATCAGTTTGAGGAAATTGTAGAAATCAATGTTTTTGAAGTTGTGGGATTTCTGTAATTCTGCAAATGTTTTGGAAATGTTGGTGAGCCGAGGTCCTAGAGGAACACAATATTATTAGATGACCAAGATGGGGAAGTGCCATCTATTTTAATTTTTGCTTTTTTCCACAGGGAAGCAAAGTCTGAGTTTTGGATTTTGCAATGATTTAAGGGGCCGAGATAGTGTTCTTGAGAATAGTGTGAGTGTTGTAGTGGTGAAGTTTTCATAATGAGCAGTGAGATTATGGCATATGGGTTTATCACTGCTTCCTCAATATAAACCCAAAGCAGAGCTTCTAGTTATATGGGATGTAACCACCAAGTGGCTTGTTTGATAACAAAGGGAAGTTGGTATTTTAAAAAATTGGGAATGTTAAGACCTCCGTTTAAAATTTTGTTAGTTTCTTGAGTGCCAATCTCCCTTTCTTCCCCTTCCAGAGGAATTCAGAGATTTGGTGTCAATATTATTAAAGAAGGTGTTCAATACTTGTAAGGGGGAGCATGGAAGTAATAATATTTATTTGTGGGGCAATTATTTTAATATATTCCATGCAACCCCACTGTGTTCTAAATTTCGGCAACTAGGCTGTCAGAGTGTCATTTTATTTTCCTTTAGAGATATTCCTCATTTGTTTTCTTTGTGTCTCCAAGGTTGTTTTTAAAGAGTAGCCCTGGGTATTTGATCTGTGAGGATTGCCAGTGTAGTTTGGTTTTGTTCACAATGGATGGGAGAGTTAGGTTGTTCAAAGGGAAAATTTGGCCTGATCAAGATTTAAGGAGTAGCCTGAGACTTGAGTGTAAGATCTAATTTTAGACAGGATTGCTGGGATGGCAGTATCGGCTTATTGTGAGAAAATGAGTATGTTGTCAGCACAGTTGACAACTTTGTAGGGAATCTTCCCAATGAAGATGCCTTAATGTGTGTTTGTTTGTTCTTATGGAAACAAGGATGGGTTCGATGACTAGAAGATAGAGAAGGGGGAAGGGGAAGCCTTGTCTGGTTCCTTGAGCCAGGTTTATTTTTTTGGAAATAATCCCATTTACTCTGATGCAGGCAGAGGGTTGGGCCTATAGATCAATTGTTTGATGAATGAAGGTATATCTGAGGTTGAATTTGCTCATGACAACCCGCAGGAAAGACCAGGAGATCTTATAGAAGGCCTTCTCTGTGTCCAGGGCCATGGCCATTGTAGGTGATGGTATGAATTTAGCTTTTTCAATGATGTGGCAGAAAAGTCTGATGTTGTCAGAGCCATGTCTACCTTTAATGAACCCAGTTTGTGATCTATGAATAAGAGATGGGAGCTTTTTCTGGGTAGGTCTCCATGATGTTTGCGTATATTTTACAGTCCAAGTTTAGGAGGGAAATGGATCTATAGTTTTTGACCGCTAGAGGGTCCTTCCTATAATATTGGCTACGGAGTTTGTCTCTGGGATTTTAGCTTATTTTTTCAAAGTGAATAAAAATGGACTCCAAAAGGGGGATTAGTTCATTTTGAAAGGTTTTGTAAAACCTGGCTGCGAATCCATGGTGCCCTTGCCTAGTTTAAGGCAATATATCGCTTTCGCAATCTAAGAACGAGAGAGGGTTTGGTTGAGGGAGATGTAATTAGATTCAGAGAGTACCGAGAGCTTGGTTTTCTCCGAATATTTGTCACAATCAGCTGTTGTTGTAATTTTGTTAGGATTGCAAAGGTCGTTATAGAACTCTCAAGACGTTGGCTATTTCTGTAGGGTTAATGACGTTTGTTCCAGATTTGTTTCTAATGGATGACATATAGTTTTGGCTCTTTTAAATTTTTAGGCAATTCGCTAGCACGATGCCTGCATTGTTTGAATTGTTAAAGTACTTAATTTTGTTGTGTTCTACCCAAGTGTGTGCTCTGTTATTTAAAATATTGTTGTATTAATTTTTTTGTGTTTTTTAAGTTGTTGGAGGAGTTCTGATTTTTGTTAACCGAGAATTTCTTCTCGAGTTGTTTAATTGAAAGTTGCAATTCATTGATGCATATGTTAGGGCATTTAACTATTTGGACATATTGTTAATGAGTTCTCCCCCGATGGTAGCCTTTATAGCATTCCAGATAGTTTCTTTAGCGATATCATTGGAGCCGTTCTCAAGGAAGAAGTTGTCTATGGAGTTTATTTATCTTTGAGAACCTCTTCATTGAATCTCCACTGATTCATCCTGGGGACGGGTGGGAGGGGGGTGATCTATTTGTAAGTCCACTGAGATGCAAGCGTGGTCTAAGATTAATATTGGTTCGATTGTTGAGGCAGCAGCAGCAGCCGGTATAAGTAATTGTTTGTTAGGATATAATCTGTTCTTGATAGCGTGTTGCGTGAGTGTGAGTAGAGTGTGAAGTCGCTTCCAGTTGGATTTTGGAGGCACCAAATGTCCATCGCCAATGAACTTTACACAGGTTGCTCATTTGTTATTTCATTTGTTTGGCCTGTATTTGCAAGCAGAGTTTCCATCTAAAACAGCATCCCATGGGAGGTTAAAATCACATGCAATAAGAATGCTAGAGTGATTTGGTTAGACGCACAGCTGTTTGTTTAGAGTGATCCAGAAATCTGGGCCGTCGGCATTAGCGATGTATTTATTGATAATATAGAGTGAAGGAGTGATTGGTTTTAACTTGGTTGATTAGCCACCTGCAATCATTGTTGTGGGTGCTGTCCACAACTTCTATATTAGCTTTATTAATTATCAGTTTAATGACCCAAATTTTCTTTTTTTATTGGCTGGGGAGTAGAGACGCTCCGTATACCTTGATATCATATGGAGTAGCATTCTTTGTGTCCCAATTTCGTTTTTTGCAATAGTATTATATCACCTCTGAGTTTAGTAGAGTAATGTAAAACTTTCCTGCGTTTTACAGGGTGATTGATACCTTTGGTATTGAGGGAGAGAACCTTTAGTGATATTAGCCGTAATTCTAGTTGATGTTGAGAGGGTCCACGTTAGCACATGGGTCCGAATTAACACCACATCTTATCACTAGAGACACACATAATGAATGTCATTTGGTCAGGTTTGTACCATAGACCATGGCATATACATACCACATTTGTAAAGCGCGAACCATCACCCGTTAGGGTCTCAAGGCGCTGGCGGCCGTCGGGAAGATTAAGCAAGCTATTGCCCAGAGTCACATGGTGCTGGGCTAATCTGCTGCCGGCCCCAGGGATCGAACCGTGATCCCCAGATTCTGGAGTCAGTCACCCTGGCCGCGGTGCCACACCTCTCCCATGTTAGTATGTTAAAGAAGCATAGTCGTGGTGATTGGTGGAGTGCTAGTGGGGAACTAAGGTGGCATTTGTACCAGCAGTTGATTTAGCGAAGTGTGATGATCGCGATTGTGCCATGTGAATGAAGGAAAGACAGTTTATAGAAAAGGAGAATGGACAGTGAAGAGAATGGACAGTGAAAGGGTAATCAGAAAATGAACAGTGGAAGGAAATAGGATGAAAATAAAATCCCTTAACCCGCCCATATCCCACCCACTAAGTAGCTTCTGGGAGATGAGAGGAGGTGGATGTCCCTGTGGTTCTGTCCGCTAAAGGAGAAGGGAGAAAACATGGAAGCAGCAATCGCCACAAGGAGAGAACAACCAATACCAACAAATTCTCATTAACATGAAGTCTTATCCTATGCATTCAGCTTACAACATTAAAACATGATGTATTTAAAATTCTATGTCAGGACCGGAGGAGAGGATTAGGCTTAACATACTTCGCTTTATTTGGTAGAAGCAGATTTTCAAAAGATATGTAACAAACTGCCATTCCCATGAAGCTCTGAGAAGGAGAAAAACATCAACATCCAATGAGAGAACAGCTCCCTGCAAGCACCAATCCGGTCCACATAGTTTATAATATAGTCCGCCAACTGTGTTCCCTCTTTCTTCGCTGCCCGCAGCGATACCATAAGTGACTCTTAATTGTCTGCTTGTTTCCTGTGAATTTTTCATGATTTTCATTGTTGGTTCCTAGATTGTGTATTTGCGATATACCTTTGCTTTGTAAGCCGGTTTAATTTCCATTTTGCTTTCCTTGATCACTGGAATGCTCTGCGCTTTTTCGCAATCAGGCTTCTTGGTGCAATTCTGAGATGCACCGGGGACCTCCCACCGCTAGAGAGTGCGCATGCGTTGCACCAGACTTGCGCTGTCACTTTCCTTGATCACCGGAATGCTCTGCGCTCCTTTGCGATTGTGCTTCTTGGTGCGACTCTGAGGTGCGGTGGGGACCTCCCACCACTAGAGGATGTGTGTGCGTCATGCCAGACCGGCGCTGTCGCATGGCTCAGTTTCCCCTCACAGCGGGAGCGGAGCCGCATGCTGGAGCCAAGGAGCCTGCCGTCTGGAGAATGACGCCCCCACAGCGGGGTCTGTACAGCCCGGTTGGGCTTTATTTACAACAATCTTTCCTGACACCCGTACAGGGTCTTGTAAGCACTCCAAACCAGAATAGTGCTGACCAACTTCAGACATGCTTGATCCAGATGAGGTCCTCCACACGTGTTCTTCCGAATGGGCCCCTTCTGACAAGGTTGCAAGGTAAGTAGCGGGCCGCATTCGCAAGCCGCTGGAGAAGGAATCTCGCAGTTGCCTTTGGGCAGAGTGCCCTCATCCTTCTCTTGAGGGAAAGGGGGCCCTCACCCCTTAGCTGGACCCTCGAATAACTACCTTCCTTCAGGAGTTCATGAAGGATCCAGAAAAGGAATAGATAGGTACTGGCGGGCATGCCAGGACAAACTCCTGGATGTCCTCGGCCCATTGACAAAAAGTTTGGACATTACAGAGGATGCTAAGTCCTCCTACTCTTTGATTTCCCTGCATGTTTTGTCTGGTTGAGCGCAATGTGCCATCATATTTTAGGAACTGCAAACTAAGCCCTGTCAACAGAGCGCCCTCGCTTTTTGTCAATCAAGGTTGACCCCAAACAGGGGGACTTGACTGACTCTGAGGCAGGGGCGGTTCCCCGGGGCGGGGTCTCTTTGGGGAGCCCTTTATCAAAGAGCTGGGCAAATTCGTAAATACTTTCACCTCACTGGACAAAGCCCATTCATCCATTAAGAGAGTTTTTCATTCCTATGTTTTCCATGGGACCGGACAAGGCAGGGGCCACCTGTCTGACACTGCACAAGCACACTATAGCTCCAAAGGACAAGGCTCTTGGCAAGGCCAATATCAGGACCAAGGCTGCTTCGCCAATTTCTACCGACAAGAGGAAACCTTTTTAGAGGCAGGGGTGGCAGAGGAGCATCGACTACCAACTCTTCCGGTGAGTGTTCTCCCTTCTTACGTTTTAAGAGTAGGGGGCCGGCTGGTGAATTGTCCCCAGGCTTGGTAGTCCATTAACAGGAATGCATGGGTGCTTCAAATGATCAAGGGGTTCCGTATACAGTTCCACTGCTCTCCCAGGCAGGTTCCCCACCTATGTCCAATTCAGTTTTCAGACTACCAGGCTGGGTTGGTGGACACAGAGGATGCAGCCCTCCTCCCCAAAGGGGCTATCGCCCACGCAATGCCTCACCCGCAGGGGTTCATCAGAAATATTTTTCTATTCGACAAGACAGGCGGGGGCTAGAGGCCAGTCATCAATCTCCGGGAATTAAACGAGTTGCTGGTATATCGTCACTTCCAAATGGAAGGTATCCATCTCCTGTGGGACGTCTTACGTCCGGGGGATTGGCTGACCCACTTCGACCTCAAGGATGTGTATCTGGCGATCCCAATATTCCCACCACACAAGCATTTTATGCAGTTTCTTTGGCACCACCAAACCTTTGGGGTTACCACTCTGCCTTTCAGACTCTGCTCTGCCCCTTGGTGCTTCACCAAGGTTTTCAAACCAGTTGTGGAGCATCTTCGGGTGCAGGGAGTCCGTCTTATTGTGTACCTGGACTATATGCTCTTCATGGAAACTGTCTCTCCACTTGCAGTTGGCATTCGACCTCCTACACATTCAATCTTCCGCCTCAGAAGATGACGAAGATATGCCACCAGTTGAGACATATCTTAGCCAGAGAGAGGGTCTCTCTTCGGCAGATCGCTTGTCTAGTGGGCCTCCTCTCCTCATCTATTCAGGCCATCTTTCCCAGGCCTCGCCACTACAGCGCCCTGTAGCATCTGAAAGCTGTCCATTTGCGCAAGGGCCTCACTTACTCTCAAATGGTTGCCCTGTCCGACGAGACACGCGCCGAGATACAATGGTGGCTGGATCACATGGACGCTTGGAACTGCAGGGCAATGTTTGGTTCTGCCACAGACCTGGTCATAGAGTCAGACACGAGCTGGTCAGGCTGGGATGCTTGATGTGGAGACTTCTCCACCAGAGGGTTGTGGTCTCGAGACGAACAGAGCTTACATATCAATTGTCTGGAACTCTTAGCCGGGTCCTTAGCGGTCTGCTGCTGGACCAAGCGTTTGATCCAGTTGTGCGCTCTCCTCAAAATGGACAACGTTTTATCAATCATTTGTGTGGAACCAGATACAAAGTTCTTTCCGATCTAGCCACCCAGTTTTGGCAGTTCTGCCTAAATCACCAGATTTTGGTCACAGCGGAATATCTACCAGATCAGGCGAATCAGGTGGCGAACTTTCATTGTCATCATTTCAAGGATTCAAGTCTCTGGAAACTTCACCCAGAAGTATTTTTGATCCTGAACGACTGATGGGGCTCCTTCTCGGTGGACCTTTCTGCCACCAGGATGGATCATCAGCTACCAAGGTTTTTCAGCTGGAGGCCTAATCTGTTGGCAGTTGCCACTGATGCTTTTCTCCAGGATTGGAGCCAGGAAGTTGGCTACTCCTTTCCCCCCTTTGCGATGATCACCAGGGTGTCGGCTTAGGTCTGGCGTCCGTGAGCCAAGCTGGTTCTGGTCATTCCCATTTGGAAATACCAATTGTGGTTTCCGGTTCTTCTGGAACTTTCTTGGGATTCTCCAATCCGACTCCCCCTGTTTAGAGCGCTTCTTCTCAATCCGGACTTGCTCCCTCACCAAATGGTTCTGAACGGGTCTCTATCTCTCATGGTGTGGCAGATTTCAGGGGACCATGGTTGGTCCTAAGCCTTTCGTGCCAAGCTGAAAGCTTCTTGTCAAGAGCATGGGCCAGCAGTACCAACTAGTGTTACTCCTCAGCATGGGGCAGGTGGTCCCGTTGGTGTTTGCGATGGGATCTTGATCCTGTGGTCGCTGAAGTAGTTCATGTTCTTAATTTTCCAGCCGGTTTGGCGACAGATGGTTTGGCCTATAGGACCATTAATACTTTCTGTTAAGCCATTTTAGTTGGTCATATGCCAGTGGAGGGCTCTGCAGTGGGAGAACACCCTTTTGTGTGTCGTCTTCTCAGGGGAATGAAGCTCTTTTTGTCCCTGGAACCTTGTTACTCCACTCTTTGGGATGTAAACCAGGTGATTTATCTGTTTTATTTCCTGGCAACCAAACAAATACTTGTCCAGGAAAGAGCTGTCTGCCAAACTTGCAATGTTACTTTGCCTGATTTCATGTCACAGGATGTCAGATGTTTGAGCCCTAGTTATTTCGGGCAGAACTTTTTCTCCGTCGGGGTCTCTTTCACAGTAAGTAGAAGGAATAAATGTAACACCACGGTCATATCATACCCAGTGTTTCTGGAGTTACCAAAACTTTGCGTGGTGCAATGTCTTAAGGCATATGAAGAGATGTCGGAAGAACTTTGTCCCCAGGGGAATGACAGCTCCTCATAGCTTTGAGGAAACTGCACAGGGTGGTCTCTTCTCCTACCATAGCCCGCTGGGTTTGGTGGGTAATGCAAGAGGCCGGTATTGATCTCGCTTGTTATGGAGCTCATTCAGCACGTGGCGCAATGACTACAAGGGCCTTTGCTCTGGGCTCCAGATTTTAGGATATAATGAATGCAGCCAACTGGTCTTCATACTCTACCTTTCAAAGGTTTTACTTCAAACCAGTCTTGGACATGGCTCACTTGGTCGTGAGCAAACTTTAACCTAGCATAATCCTCCAATCCGGTCCTGACATAGAATGGAAAATTTCCTAGCTATTATAACAGAAAGTTTCAATGCTATTAAGGACTCAGATTATCCTACCCACTTAGGCATATATTGATGACCCTCCCCGTCACTAGTAAGTATTGATTTTTCTTCCAGAATTACAACTGTATAATGTTTGACATGAGCTTATTTACACTGTTACTTCTCATTACTGTTCTTTGCCTTCAGTTGATTTTAATGCTGTATGTTCCTCTGCAGAGTCTATCTAGTGCTGGGTTTTTGTTCCCGACAGTGAGTGAAATTATGCCTTGTTTCGTAGGGACAGACAACAGTAGAAAGGATGCATAAAGATGGAGCTTAGGCGTGACTCACGCGAGGAAAGAGGCAGAGGGAACATGAACTATGAACATGAACTATGTGGACCTGATTGGTGCTTGCAGGAAGCTGTTCTCCCATTGAATATTGAGGCTTTTCTCATTCCCAGAGCTTCCTGGGAATGGTAGTTTGTTGCATATGTTTTGAAAACCTGGCTGCTGTCAATTAAAGTGAAGGAAGTTAAGCATAATTGTTGTGTTTACTTTATTTTGTCATGATTCCATTATTACATACAATATGTTCTATGCTCCGCACCCTGCTATTTGTCCCCTCTAGCTGTGAATTCTAGATTGCTGAGAGGACGTTAGAAGCTGGACAATGGGTAAAGGGTCTCTCCTTCCTGCTGTACCAGTGGCAGGTCGTATGTTATTTTTTTCACTGCCCTGATCTGCCTTTAAAACGGTATTGCGATATACCGTTACAGATACAGCCGTTAGAATTTAAGGGGCACAAGTGCTTGTGCCTACCTGGAGGTTCCTTGCACTCCAGCACTGTTCACCGTGATCTCTAGAAATCCGGCTGTGGAACGAGTGCTGTGGTTTCTGTGCGTCCACACAGTGCATTGTGGGGCGTTTTCTTCATGTTTGGGGTCATGCTGCGTGAACTTACGCGGCGCCATTTTGGAAACCTCCATAAATCAATCAGCGCGGTGATGCGCACACCCTTTCTGCTCAGTTGCTCTTTGCTTGTGCGATAATGGCATTTGCAATTGCCGCATTTGGAAGTGTGATGAAACCCACGCTTTCGCATCTTAGTTCGACCCTTTAAGCCCATGGTGATTGTCACCACATGTAAGTATTTTTTAGTGTTTAAAGCTGAGACAATTTAATTATCTTCTATACTCACCATCATTAAACAATACATTTCACAGTGAACTAGTACTTTTGTTAGGTGAAGTAGGGACGCTGTGAAGTAAATGTAAATTGATACTTGTATAGCGCACAACTCACCCGCAAGGGTCTCAAGGCGCTTGTACGAATACTGCTGTGGAACCCATCCTGGCTTTCCCTGTGAGGCAGCCACTTCTGGGCACCCCCAAGGTGGAGGCCAGGCATCCTTAGCGTTGTGGGGGCCGTTGTGGAGATTAAGTAAGCTATTGCCCAGAGTTACACTCCATGATTGGAATAGGCACCGAGGCGAGAATTATCAGGTCCGTGGAATTTTTGAGCCCAAGACCCGCCGAGGCAGGGAATTGAACCCTGGTCCCAGGCTAGACATCTGCATCAGGGTCTGCCGCTCTAACCATTGAGCCACACTTCTTCTCTATTGTTCTCAAGTGCCATGGCTAGTCAAATTTTTTCTCTTCAACCACCTCAAGCATTTTGGCCAGCTGGAAGAAACCCCTGCATGAAATGGACTGAGTGGAAGGCCTATTTTCCGAACTTCATTTAAACCATTGATGAAGACGGGGAAATGACACCTGAAAGGAAAAAGTGGATTTTCTTACATTCCGTGGGTCCAGGTGGTTTGAAAGCTCATAAGGAGATGACTAAAACATCAGGGAGTGGTGATGGAAATGTATTTGATGCCATAATGAATGATTTCAACAATTATTTTGCACCTAAAGTGTGTATGGGTATCGTAAGATGGCAAATGCAAGAAGCAAATGAAACTATGGATGAGTATGTCTCTGCCCTGAGAAAGTTAGCTGCAGATTGTAAATGTAATCATTTAGTGGATCAGTTTATCAGAGATCAAGTTGTGATGCATGCTAAGGATCCTGCTATCTAAGAGAAATTATGAATAAATGGTGAGGGTGAGGTAAAGGATATTTTGAATATTGTTAGGAAGGCTGAAATGTCTAGCCGTAGCGCTAAGCTTCGCAAACAAGAAGCTAAGGAGATTCAAGTTGATGTGATTTAGGAAAATTAAAACAAAGAGTACTACTAAGCCCAAGAGGGAAATTTTTAATAACCTAGACGTCATCAAGCCGAACAATTTGAGGTGTTTCCATTGTAATAAATCTTCACACATAGCTTCCAGCAAATCCTGTCCTGCCATTAAGCAGAAATGTTCCTGTTGCGGGGTGATTGGTCATTTCGCCAAGGTTTGCGGAGGAAAGGTGGCAGGAGAGTGAAATGTGTAGATGAAGCTGAATGTAGTTCTAGTGATGAAGAGTCCAGAATCAAGAAACTTAGCATAAGGGATTGCATTAATTAAAGGCAAAACCTTGATTTCGGAGAATTGTTTCTTTTAAACATTAATGACCGTAATGATTCATGCAGCAAAAAACCCTTGTGTTATGTGTCCATTGGGGGAGTTATTGTACAAATGTATGCAAACTCTGGTTCTCCTTACACCATTGTGGATGAGGGAATCTGGCAGTCTTTGTTTGCTAAACGGTTAAGAGATAGACTGTTGGAACCGGATATTCACCCGGAGGGATAATCTGGTGAGAATATTGACATGGTGGGCTATAGGTCACTAGTCTCCAGGTTTAAGAACAGGGAAGCAATTAGCAAGTTGTACGTTGTTAAGAAAGGATTTGCAGTTTTGGATTGCAAGGACCAAGGATATTTAGATACTCTTAATCCCAATAACCCCGATCCGGTCATGGTCCTAAATGACAGTGAGCTACTTTGCAATGAGATCTTTAGGAAGTTCCCTAAGGTTTTTAGTGGAGATATTGGGCATCTCAATGATTTTGAGCATCTAATTCTTTTAAAACCTGATGTGTGTCCCAAGATGCATAAGGTAAAGCACATTCCTGTTCTACGTAGAGAAGATGTTGAGAAAGAATTGGAGAGACTTGTCAAGGCTGATATCATTGAACCTATTGAATCGGCTGAATGGATTTCTGCGATTGTGGTAGCCGGGCTTAGCAATGGGAAATTGAGATTATGCATTGACCTCAGGCACCTAAGCAATAACATTGTTAGGACACATTTCCCCTCCCTAAAATCTCAGAGATGTTATCCCTTGTTAAAGATGCTAAATGGTTCTCATCCATTGATCTATCTGCAGCCTACCACCAGATTTCTTTGGCTAAAGAGAGTAAACAGTTCACAGCATTCATTACTCCTTTCAGATGCTTCCAGTACAAGAGACTTCCTTTTGGCCTAGCTTCTGCCGCTGCCATTTTTCAAAGACTTCTTTATCAACTATTTGGTAAATGCAAGAATGTAAGGTGTTTCCAAGACTATATACTTGTTTTGGCAAGGATAGGGAGAAACATGACAAGCTCTTAGAGGAAGTACTAGCCATTTTGGAAGCTAAGGGGTTGAATGTAGAACATTCCAAATGCCAATTTGCTGTAAAATCTATTACATATTTGGGCTATGTCCTTCGTGGTGAAGGTATTTCCCCCCAACCTTCTTTGATTGATGCTATCCATGATGCTCCCAGCCCAAAGAATCAGAAGGAGGTTAGATCATTTCTAGGTCTTGTGGAATTCTATTCAAAATTTGTAAAAGATGTTTCCCGCAAAGTTTTTTGCATTAGGCAATTAATTAAAAGCAGTGTGAAATTCCTTTGGGAAAAGGAGTGCCAACAAGAATTCGAGAATATCAAGAATGCTACTGTTCATGCTCCTGCACTCACGGGGTTTGATCCTGAGCTGAACAATGTGGCTACTGTGGACCCCAGTAATAAATGGCTTGGTGGCGTTTTATCCCAGATAGATATTGATGGTAAGGAAAACATTATTGCATATGCATCTCATGCTTTGTCTCCCACCGAGGAGAAATTCTCAGTTATTTAGAAAGAAACACTTGCATGACGTGTGCAGTGACCACAAGCCTTTAGTCAATTTACCGACTACTGAAGGACTTTTCAATGCTTCTGCTAGAATAGCGAGAATGTCGATGTGCTTGCACGACTTTATTTACAAGATTGTATATGTTCCTGGGAAAAAGTATGTTATTGCTGAATTTTTTGTCCAGGCTATCTGTTGAGTGTGATAGTAGCGACTTGAAGTATGAGCAAATTGCTTTAATTCATGACCAAGGGTTGCATAACTTAAATGAGAAGGAATGGGTGAGACTTTACAGTTTGGACAAGGAGTTGCCAAGCTTGTTGGGGTTTGTTGAACGTGGTTGGCCTTGGAAGACTAGTGTACCGGATGTTTTGAAACCCTTTTGGGAAATTCGACACAAACTTTCTATTGTCAAGGGGTTCATCCATAGAGGTGATGGAATTGTTCCACCTTCCTCTTTGAGGTTTGATATTGTCAAACTGTGTCATCAAGAGCATTACAGCATTGCCAAAACTAAAGAGACGGTCAAACAATTATTATTATTGGTGGCCTGGAATGGATGTGTTCATTGAAAGGAGTGTATGGGATTGCATGTGGTGTGCCAATTCTGACAAGTCTCTTGTTACTCTAATATCCAACATGTGTGATACTTTAGTACCCACTAAATCTTGGCATACTGTGGCTGTATATATCATGGGACCTGTTGGTACACAAGCAAAGTATATCATTGCTCTCATTGATGTCTTTCCTAGATGGCCTGTCATCAAAGTTGTTAATAAGATAGCCTCTGAAGAAGTTTTGAAATTTCCCGACAGGGTGTTCATTGAAGAAGGGTTGCCTGTTCAAATTGTTTCTTTTAATGAGGTGCCGGGTTTTTAGGGACCCGGTGGTGCCAGGGGATAACACCCGAAGACCTCGGAGTTCTCCCTGTTCCGGACCACAGAAACACAGAGTCTTCTAGTGAAGTCAGAGATCGAGTTTTATTGGCTGCAACCAAGTAACATGTGTCCTAGAAGTACAACAGCACGGGTCGTAAGTTCTCAGGAGACTGTTCGTTTTTACAGAACCAGCCTTCTCCTTTTATACAGAAATAACAGCTGCAGGCAAGAATTCTTGAGTTGACAATACGGCCATACACATATTTCCACAATAAGGCAAAAAGCGAAGTCATGACGGCCAACCCACATTTTAGATGTCCAGTTTGTGATGGATTACCCAGCCAGGCCCAGAACTCCCATCAGATATCGATGAAACCCCAATAAAACCGGGCACCTCCTCGTCGTAAAACTGGCCATAAACAAGGAACATGGACAGGTGTATGTGTGTAGAAAACATGGTCTGTATGTAGTGAATGGTTTATGGCATGTTATGCATCAATGCTATCTTATTCGGCCACTGGGCGAGGAGCTGCCCAAACAGGTTTGGCTGGAGGCAGGGGAGTCAGTTTGGCCAGGTCATGGTGAAGTCAGCTAAGGTGGACGTGTCCTTTCAGATCAAACTCGGCCTTAATCGATTGACTTATATGAGGGCAAGCCATAAGATGGATGCCGTTCACAAAATGGAGTCCGAGGGTTCAGAACGGAAACCATGATTTAAGGGTGTTGGCATCACTCAATCACGACGCAAATGCATAGGGATGATGTCCTAATCATTACCGGTCGTAGGTTTTCCAGCGGGGAGCCGTTTGGAAACAAGTAAGTCTATCTCCGTTTTCAGCGGCAGTTCATTATTGTTTCAATAGCGGTTCGGAGATGTTTTTAAAAAAACTAATTTCCGTTGTTTTCATGTCAGAACCAAACGTGAAGATTTCCTCCTGCCGCTACGCCCATGGGGCTCACTAACCCATAATATTATGTAAGTGTCTGGCCGATTTTTCTTCTTTTGGAACGTACTGTGCCCTAGATGCTCTCTGTAAAGGTGTATTTTGGTGTAATCACTTTAGTTTTCAAACTATATATATGGTTTGTCGAGCACTGTTTTTATGCAATCACTTACTCTTTGTAGGTATTCAATGCACAGCGGACAACGTTAAGACGTTGTTTGATAGACTGCATGTATAATAGTTATATTACAAGCATGTTTTCCCATTTATGGTTTAAAAACAGAACAAAATATGTTTTCTCCCATAGCGTTTGTGACACGTTCTCAGTAGACGCATGCACATGATCAGAGACTACCAATGTATTTGTATCCTTTCAAGGGCTTGTAATGTGGACGCCTTTGTGTATTTGTTTATTCTTACAGATTTTTACTGTTTCTCCTATAATAAGGAGTCAATTGAAATTGGGGACAAATTTCCTAAAAGGAGCTTCGACAACTGCAGGTCGTATTGTTCCTTGGAACCACTCTTTGGTCTTAGCGCTTTAGGGTGTTCCGACCATCGAGCGGTATTGTATTTTATCTTCTTGGTCCTGACGAATGCTGAGCTGATTCATTGCTCGTTAAGCAGAAACATGTTGACCGTATTTTATCACTTTTCTTTTTCTTCTTTCACTTAATCAAGGGACTTATTGGTTCAAATTTGCACAACCTCTCAGTAGTCCTGAAAAATAATCACGTTTTTCAAACATTGGTTTTAATAGAGTTAGAGCTACCCTCTTATTAAAACAGTCTTGAGGAGTCGTCCACACTCTTTTTAACGCACTTTTCACTTCTCCTAGCAACTAAGGAGGACCCGATGAAGACAACTGGCTACCAGCGTTAAGCTGGGGCCTGAGGGTCCTTTTAGCTAGATCTCTGAGCACGTGCACCCTATTTTCCTACTGGAATAACAGTCTTTTCTAAGGTTCAGACGTGCTTTGAAAATAATCTTTCTTGCCTTCTGCATCTGATGTTTATGTTAACACTCTCTTGTTGTTTAGTACATGTATGTGTGTAGAAAACATGGTCTGTATGTAGTGAATGGTTTATGGCATGTTATGCATCAATGCTATCTTATTCGGCCACTGGGCGAGGAGCTGCCCAAACAGGTTTGGCTGGAGGCAGGGGAGTCAGTTTGGCCAGGTCATGGGGAAGTCAGCTAAGGTGGACGTGTCCTTTCAGATCAAACTCGGCCTTAATCGATTGACTTATATGAGGGCAAGCCATAAGATGGATGCCGTTCACAAAATGGAGTCCGAGGGTTCAGAACGGAAACCATGATTTAAGGGTGTTGGCATCACTCAATCACGACGCAAATGCATAGGGATGATGTCCTAATCATTACCGGTCTGCCGATTCCAAATTCGTCATGGTACGATGATATTTTGTGACACGAGTGTCGGACCTCGGTACCATATTACAGCAGGGTCCAGAATTTCAGAACCACAGACCCTCCTTTTGCCCTCATATTAGGCAATAACTCATGCTAATCTGAGTCCAAATCTGTATTAATGAATTCATGGAGATGCTGCTGTAGCATCATTCTGTTGGTCAATTCGTCCCTTGACACAGGCTTCCTTACACATGAAGTAGCACAGAGGCCACATATTGCAGGAGCGCACTGCACAAACAGGCAGAACGTAAACAGAATGGCCAAGATCATCCCAATGAAGATCAGAGTTTTCCATCCCCAGGCAGAGATCAGTTCCCAGAACCACCCTAGCAGGGACCAATCCCCTTTCTCCACGTGAAGGGAATCAGATATTTTGTGCAGTTTGGAGATGGCCTGGTACACTGTCGGAGCATTATCAGGGATGAAAATGCAGCAACTGGATTGGATCACCCTACATACACCACCACGGTCTGCAAGTATGACGTCTAGGGCGACCCTATTCTGAAGAGTCATAAGTCTGTCCGACTGAAGCTCAGCTGTCAAGTTACTAAGGGCACCAGCCGTTTCGGTCATGGCGGACTCGACTACCCTCATTAACTGGCGAATGTTCCTGCTGTTCACCATTGGCCCCCAAAACGGCAGAAAACCTTTTGCGAAGTCCCCAAACTCTTGACCCGCAGTGTTGTCTTGACTCACGACAACCCTAACTGTCCTTGTCCGATGGTAATCTGCCCCGGCCGTGTAGGTGGGTGGCAGCAGAAACGAGATAAAACATGTGCCCGAGAAGTCAGGGGGCAACCATGTGTATGCTTTGTCGTGGCAGATGAAGTATGTACCCTTAGCCGCTAAGAATGGAGGGGAAGTTCGGGATGCGAACACGTACGTTTCCGTGCATACGCTCTTCCCCAACTGTGCTTTGGGATCCCTGCCAATACCTTGCAGACATAGGTGACCTCGGTGGGGTACTATCCAAACCGGGGAGGATTTCTTTGTTGTCTGGCTCTTACTCAATGGAATCCCATACTTGGTGATGTTCCATCTACTGTACGGGGTAAACTCATCCTTGGGAATTGTCCTAGACGTGTCGATATCCCTGCTCATATTTCTTATTCCTGCCACTAGTGCCTTGTTGCTGGAATTGCTCCCTGTGGGACGCGGGGGATATGGTTCTATGGCAAACAGGAACATTGTCTGGAAAGCCCACAGAGAACCATAGTAACTGAAGGGCAGGACAAAGTAAGGGATGCCTTTATCTGTTGCGTGCGGCATGAGTCCACATATCCAACAATTCGATGTGTTCATTATAGATGGGTGCTGGTGTAGGAGTTGGATGAATGAGTTATTTACAAATTCTAGTCTTCTGGCAGACTCGTGTTCTGGTAGGGGGTGAAAGGAGTGCGGGGAAACAGTAGGAGGAGGTGTGGGCTGAGTGTTATGTACAAAGGTAACTTGAAACGTGAACAAAGTATAGCCAATCAAGAATATCATTATGCTACACATCATAAAAATACATGTCGTCAAGAATCTTTTTCTGGTTATCACAGTGCATATTTTCCTCTTAAAGTTCGTAGATCTACCAGGTCTCTCTACCCTCGGAAACTCCATCCTCTAGTTGCTGCCCGCGGTGGGAGTTTGATTCTGCCAAGGAGTGCGCTCCGTTCAGTCCGGGGTAATTCCCTCAGACCGACCAGAACCGTTGACCTAAACGTCCCCAGCTGCACTCCCCAGACCTCAACCGCGGCCCTAGCAGCAGAACCGGATGGCGGTTCGAAAATCAAAAATGAGCTAGTTCCCTGGGCGAGAGAGCTGTAAAATCAAAAATAGTTCATGGGAAAAAGGGGGGGAAATCGTATCAATCTGTTTTTATAAGAGCTTTTCCTCTTGACCTCAGACAATATCGTTGTTTCCCAGGTACGGTGTGGTCTTCAAACAATGTTTCAGGTTCTGTAGTGTCCAACTGCATTGACGGGGGCACAAATCCTTGCAAAATACGATCACTTTCCTTTTCGGTACCAGTTCCTTTTAAATGTGCATCGCTGAAAGGGACGAAGCGTGGTATGGACTCGGTCTCGGAGTCAGCAATTCCCTTCTGGACCCACCGGTCAGATGGAAGGGGCAGCCTGACCCGTTTACAGTGGGCGCCGTGCACCCAATGTTTTTTCCCGTGGACACGTACTGCAGAACGGGTAGATAGCAGGACCTGGAAAGGTCCAGTCCAACGAGGCTCCTCGTTCTTGGTTCGCCTGAAGTTCCGGACTAGGACCCAGGAGCCAGGTTCGATGGCGTGGCCTGGATCGTCAGACGCCGGTGGAGAGGAGCTGTGGACCTGTTGATGTAAAACATGCAGTTTAGTTGTCAATTTGTGCAAATAATCAAGCAGTGCGGGGTACTCTACTTCACTTAGTCTCTTGGGCCTTGGCACACCCCAGATGTTGGCTGGGCGGCCAAACACAATCTCATGGGGGCTGAGTCCTAATCTGGAATGGGCAGTCATTCTAGTTGATAGGAGTGCTAAAGGCAAGGCGTCAGGCCATTTGAGACCTGTACTGGCTTGGATTTTGGCCAACTTTAATTTTAGCGTGCCGTTGTAGCACTCAACTAATCCTGCCGATTGGGGGTGATTTGCAGCGTGAAACTTCTGGTGTATGTCTAGACATTCGCACACTCTCCTCATCACTCGTCCCACGAATTCACTTCCATTATCGCTCCAGACCACTCGAGGCATTCCGAATCTAGGGAAGAATTCCTTAACAAGGGCTTTGGCAGTTGACAAGGCAGTGTTGTCCTTAAGGGGATACGCTTCCACCCACCTGGAGAAGGCGCAAACAACAACAAGCACATATTTCAGATTGTTGCACCTCTCCATGTGGATGAAATCGAGCTGCAAGACCTCGAACGGATACGTTGGAGGTGCAAAATGACCAGCTGGAGTTGGGGTTCCCCTACCTGGATTGTACTTCAAACACACCATACAGCTCCTGACCAAATTCTCTGCACATTTTGGTATACCACTATTCTGCCATACTGGGGCCAATAGTTTGCAGATCCCCTTTGCACTAATGTGAGCCATTCCATGGGCCATTGTCACCACTGCAAGCACATATGCATCGGGTAACAGCCATCGTTGATGTTCTGACAATTCGACCCAACAACCATTCACATCCAATCTACCCTTGCTTTCTCTCCATTCATTCACCTCTTTTTCGGTGGCATCAGTTTGTATAGACTTCACACTTTCAATAGTGTCCTCACACATACCCACATCGGCAATCCATCTCGCAGGACCTGCAACATACATTCGACTCATTGTGTTCCTTGCAGTCTCTTTCGCAACTTCGTCCGCAAATGCATTCCCGCGACCAACATCATCTTGAATCTTTCTGTGTGCACTGCATTTCACAATCGCAACCTGTAGGGGCAAGGTCAGTGACTCGAGAAGGTCGTTCACTAACTGACCATGTTGGATTTTTGCACCGTGTGATGTCAGGAACCCACGTTCACGCCACAATCTTCCAAAACTGTGAGCTACGCCGAAGGCGTATTGGCTATCAGTATACACATTCACTCGCTTTCCTTTTGCCAACACACATGCTCTTGTAAGTGCAACTAACTCTGCTGCTTGTGCAGAATTATGGGGGATGCGAGCTGTCTCTACAATCGTGTGCAATGTTGTCACAGCATATGCTGCAGTTGTATCACCATTTGGCAACTTGAAGCATGAACCATCAACCCATAAAGTGTCATTAAATTCAGGAAGGGGAGTGTCCTGCAAATCTACTCTCCCTTTTGTCTCTTCTTCTGTCCTAAAACAGCAATCATGCATTTCGACCTTATCTGTCTCTGTTGGAATGGGCAATAGCGTGGCGGGGTTGAGTGTATCGCACCTTTTTATGTGAATGTGACTCGCTAATAGTGTCAGTTCATAGCTTGACAGTCGAGCACTAGTTAAGTGCTGCGTCTTCGTTCTGTTTAGTAAAATGTCTACCGCATGTGGGACCATAACAGTCAGAGTGTTATTCATTACTAACCCAGCAGACTGTCGAATACAGACGGCTGCTGCAGCAGTAGCCCTCAAGCAACTTGGTAATGCCCTAGCTACAGGATCTAGAGTCGCTGAGAAATACGCACATGGGCGCTGTTTGTCCCCAGAGTGTTGCGTCAGGACTGATAATGCGCAACCTTCTTTCTCATGGACATATAATGTAAAAGGCTTACTGTAGTCGGAGTTGCCCAACACAGGAGCCGAACATAATGCATCACGCAACTCGTGGAAACTTGTCTGACAATCTTCAGACCAAGGCATAGGAATGGGTGTGTCTTTACGGATTAGCGTCAGCAAGGGTTTGGCCAATAGTGAGAAGTTCGGTATCCATTGTCTACAGTACGATGTAATGCCCAAGAAAGCACGCACTTCTCTTTGTGTCCTTGGGACACTCAATTCTGCAATTGCCTGTATCCTTTCTGGGGTCAATCTTCTTCCCTCCTTCGATAAGATGTGACCTAAGTAGGTCACTTCTTGTCGACAAAATTGCAGTTTCGAAAGAGAGACTTTGTGCTTCATGTCACATAAATGATGCAACAGTGACAATGTGGCTCGCTTGCAAATTTCTTCAGAGTCTGCAGCGATAAGCAGATCGTCCACATACTGTATCAGAGTTGCACCACCAGGTAGGACAATCGTGTCCAGTTGTGTTTTCAGAGCCTGACTGAATATTGATGGACTTTCGCAGTAGCCCTGAGGAGCGCGCTTGAAGCGGAAGCTTCGTCCTCCTAAATTGAAGCCAAAAATATCTCTGCTCTCCTCAGCGATCGGGATGCTGAAGAAAGCGTTCTTCAAATCAATCACCGAAAACCAAGTGGCTGAAGCTGGAACCATTGTCAGTAAGGCAGTAATGTCGGGGACAACCGGAAACTGTGGTACAACGATCTTATTCACTTCCCTGAGATCAATCACAAACCTGTACACAGGTGGCTGTGAAGGATCGGTACGCTTTAAGACAGGTAAAACAGGACTGTTACAAATGTTGCCTGTTGTCTCTTCAATGACATCTTTCTCGATTAGATCGTAAATGATCGTTAACAAAGCCTTTTCACATTCGCTAGAGATTTTATATTGGGGAATACGTGGTAACCTAACATTGGCTTTCAATGTTATGACATATGGTGCTATTTCCAAACGACCTACATCATTAGAACTAGTGGCCCAAAGTATATCCGGAAGAGATGACAATTCAGTTGGAATATTTCCCTTTGACAAATACATTGGGGAAATAACTTTCCTACATAGGGTAAGATGTACTCCAGAAGGGGAACAGTACAACGTCGCGTATAATCTCTTTAACAAATCCAGACCTAACAAGTTTTCGCCGCAACCTGTTGTAAGAATGAGGGGTGCTTCTAATTCGCATGGGCCAACAGAAAGGGACATGGGACTAGAGATCGGGTTCCCTAACAGGGGCGCCAGAAAAACCTACTGAAACATTCATTTCGCCAGACAAAGGTGCGCCAGGAAGTTTTGAGTGCATAATAGAACTTTTTGTAGCACCAGTATCCAGCAGAAATGGCTCTGACACTCCTGATGTAATCACCTCGACATAAGGTCCATTCTGATCTACTGGAACTGAAACAACTCCCTCTCTTTGTCCATGGCTGTCCTAGCAATTATTACCCTCATTCTCGTTTTCGGCGTAATAGTCATCAGCATAGTACTGGGCTGACCTGGAAGACGCATTATTCTGTTGATCAAAGCTATTCATGGAATTCTGAGGCGGAAAAGAAGTGGTATTCTGGGGGAACTTTCCACGGCCCCTACCCCTAGGAGCCTGTTGAACACCTCTACCTCTTGCACCGGAAACACCATTTAGGCGTCGCGCTAGAGCTGGGCAATTATTTTTGAAATGACCCTCTTCTTTGCAATAGGCCCATTGATTCGGGCCATACGGAAAACGCTGATGGGAAAACTCGTTTCCTTGCTCGTTTCTCGAATACTACTGTGGTTGTTGATAATTGGGCTGACTAGGTGTGCGAGGTGGATAGGCTTGCTGGAGAACAACTTTAGTTTTTAAATCTTTAGTCTTTTTATCTGCCTTATCTAGCTCGTCTTTGCGCCTGTTTTCGTAGTACTGGGCTGTGGCTAAAATCTGCGCTGATGTGGAAACAGCCCAAGCACTCTCTGAATCTTTCAATTTATTGCACAGTTCGGGAAGCAGATTATGTACAAATTTGTCTACAAACAATCTTTGGCCACCCTCGGTAGCCATATCCTGGCCACTATGATCGACGAAAGTCTCCTCTAATCTCGTGAAAAAGTCAGACACATTCTCACCTTTCTTCTGCTTGCACGCAGATAGCTTGTCCCAATTCACGCGCAATTCGGGCATTAAAGTTTTCATGTACGCGATAATTCTACCAGGAGGTTCGGCTACTAAAGGCTCAGGTTTAGAACCACCAACTTGTCTAGCATCTGTAGCAGTAATATTAGCCCATGTGTCACTTAGTTCTTGATCATGATCTGTATGACGAATTTTACTCCATAAAGGATGCGGAACAACATTCCCAAACAACATGTCTACATCCGCTAAATTCATTATACATGAGCTGGCAGTCTGTGATAACTCCTTATAGTACCCTGCAGGATTTTTACGGGGATCAGGTAGTGTCTGCTTGAGTGCTAAAACTTCAGATCTTTTCCAGGGGACATGTACCCATACACGCTGAAAATGTGGCAGAATTGGTGGATTTACATTCGCGTCACCTTCCCTCCATACTGGAGGAACCTCTCTCATTGGGTACTGTCGCGCCTTTTGTTTACCTGACACGTCATCTTCATACAATGATCTAGAGACGTTTCCCTTACTCCTATAAGACAATAATAAGTCTATTGCTCTTTCAACATCGGCACCTACAATCATGCCTTCATAGAATTTAAAACGCATACGGAATAATTCCTGCATCTTGCGTTTGGGATCATTCGTCTCCAAATCTTCGCAAAGATATACACACATCTCTTCGAATACGTATCTCTGAGTGGGTGCATCCCATTGACGGAAAACTTCCATAACAGACTGAACATCATATTTTACAGTATCAGTAACCCATTTACGTGCTAACTCATTCAGCACTTCTCGTTCCTCGTAATCAGGCAGTTGACTACGCAACTGTCTACGTCCTTTTTTGGGGGTCGTTTTAGGCGACCCAAAGAAAGGTGAAAACAGACCAGTGACGGTACTCGCCACTCTCTGTCGAACAGAAGGAGAAGCTTGTGGAGAGGCAGATGTGCCGAAAAAGACAGGCTGATGTAAAGAGGAAGTCGAGGCAATAGCAGAAGAAGTCGAAGCAGTAGCAGAAGTAGTATCGGGATAAATAGTTGGAGCAGTAGGCAAAGTTGTAGAAGAAGTAGATGGAGTATGTAGCAAAGGTGGCGGCCCTTGAGAAGGCTGCGCCGGAGAAGTAGGAACCAGCTGAAGAGGAGCTGGTGCTTGTGCATGAGCGGCATTTCGTGCGCCAGGGCGCGGTATAACAAAACGCTTCGGGGGTCCAGTAATACTCGATGTGTATGGGGGTGGTGAATTCAGTACATGGGACATTAATGGATCTTTCTCGGATGTTCCCCTTGAATCTTGTCCTTCATGGGGCAACATCGGGTAGCATTTATCTATCGCTAATTTCTTGCTTCTGAGCATTTGTTCACTTTCCTGCTCTTCCTCATTATCCCTGTATGCAACGGCGGCTTGCACCATTGACATACCTCTTTTATTCTTCTTTGCTAATTTCATTTCTTTCTGTTTGGCTTCTTTGCGCCATAAGCGAAAAGAGTCAAACATCGCCGGCCGGGCTTTTTTCTTGAACAATTTTACCTCGAGGTTATCTAAAATTTCTGGGTCAAAGCTACCATATTGGGGCCATTTTAAAACACCATCTTTGCGGGTGTACTTTATCCATACTTCATTATATGTGATAGGGCCTACTCCGTGCTTTATATACAACTCATATGTTGGAGTTCCAATCAGAGGAACCGGACACGAATCCTCTAATTGGGAGTCCTTACTACAACCAAGACAAAACAAGTTTCCAAGTCTGCTAAGACCAGGCATCTTTGCTCACTAGTCTAGCTTCAAACTTCAAGGGATTATCTATTTATGATATTCTCGTGAATACACGAATCCCTCGGTTTTGGCGCTTGCAAGCTCCAATACAAAACCGTATCTCAAGGATACCAAAAACTAAGAACCAAACTAAGGACTGGGAGACGCTCCACTTATACTTAACTGAAGTTATTGAAGATCGATGACGTCACTAGAAGACTCGTCTATCGTTTCGCTCTACCAAGGATCACTGGGTCCAAAACAGGGCGATAGTCAGGGCAGCAGTCCTTCGTAGCCGTCGGGACGCGGGGAACCTCGCAGCAAAGACCTTCGGAATCACGTCGACATACAGGGGTCGCTGAAGTGGCTGGCCGCCTCCGGAATTTTCACACGAAGCTCCTCACGAACATCTGGCTTGGACCGTCACCGCTTGATACCGCCCCGAGTTGGGCGCCAACTGAGGTGCCGGGTTTTTAGGGACCCGGTGGTGCCAGGGGATAACACCCGAAGACCTCGGAGTTCTCCCTGTTCCGGACCACAGAAACACAGAGTCTTCTAGGTGAAGTCAGAGATCGAGTTTTATTGGCTGCAACCAAGTAACATGTGTCCTAGAAGTACAACAGCACGGGTCGTAAGTTCTCAGGAGACTGTTCGTTTTTACAGAACCAGCCTTCTCCTTTTATACAGAAATAACAGCTGCAGGCAAGAATTATTGAGTTTACAATACGGTCATACACATATTTCCACAATAAGGCAAAAAGCGAAGTCATGACGGCCAACCCACATTTTAGATGTCCAGTTCGTGATGGATTACCCAGCCAGGCCCAGAACTCCCATCAGATATCGATGAAACCCCAATAAAACCGGGCACCTCCTCGTCGTAAAACTGGCCATAAACAAGGAACATGGACAGGTGTATGTGTGTAGAAAACATGGTCTGTATGTAGTGAATGGTTTATGGCATGTTATGCATCGATGCTATCTTATTCGGCCACTGGGCGAGGAGCTGCTCAAACAGGTTTGGCTGGAGGCAGGTGAGTCAGTTTGGCCAGGTCATGGGGAAGTCAGCTAAGGTGGACGTGTCCTTTCAGATCAAACTCGGCCTTAATCGATTGACTTATATGAGGGCAAGCCATAAGATGGATGCCGTTCACAAAATGGAGTCCGAGGGTTCAGAACGGAAACCATGATTTAAGGGTGTTGACATCACTCAATCACGACGCAAATGCATAGGGATGATGTCCTAATCGTTACCGGTCTGCCGATACCAAATTCGTCATGGTACGATGATATTTTGTGACACGAGTGTCGGACCTCGGTACCATATTACAGCAGGGTCCAGAATTTCAGAACCACAATAACGGCGTTCAATTTTTGTCTAACGTTTCTAGGGAGTATTTTGACAGAGTAAGAATTAGGCATAGGACGACTTCCCTATAGAATCACAGCAGTAATGACATGATTGAAAGAATCAAGAGAGTACTGAAGAATGCCATTCAAATGGCTGTTAAGAATGGTTGTGATTGGGAGGTTCAAGTTTTCAGGACCTTATGGATGTACAGAACCATACCTCATGATACCGTGGAGGTCTCCTCTTTTGAGGTCATGAGAGGACGTGGTGCCAGAACCAAGTGTAACCCTGAATGGATGTTAGAAGTTTCTGTAGGTTTGTGCCTGTGGATGTTGTGAGATCCAGAATTGTGGAGAAGTACAGATAAGGAGATTTGTGATCAAAAAAGAGGTTCAGAGGGTGTTTCCATCAATGTAGGTAGTTGGGTCAAAATTAAAAAACCTTGGAAGGTGAGAGCCAATTTTTGGAACCTTTGAGAGTTACCAAGGTTTTAAGGAAGGCTGTTCAGTTAAGTGATGGTAAAGTATGGAATTTAAGACGTGTGACTGTTTTTCAGCATGGTTCGAACTCTATAGGAAGTGGTAACGTTGGTTGCAGTGACATGTCCAATGTTTCAAATGCTCATTCAGAGTGGGATGTATGCAGTGAGGATTCTGGTGTGAGGCATGCTGCCACTGATGTTCATGAGGATTGCACTACTACTTCTGAAGCTAATGAAATTGTTAACAGTGTTGATGATGTTTTGGTGGGGAGAAGAATGGAGGTTTGTTCTGACTGTGAGGTAGGTGGTGAAGGTGAGCGCACTGTGGAGTGTGACAAGAGGGTACGTACCAAACCCAAATGGATGTCTGGTTTTATTTGTGATAATGTATGTAAACAACTTATTTTAGTTCATTTCTATGGATGTTCTTTTCCAATTGTGATTCATCATGTTTTCAACTTAGTTCATCTTAGTGATGGTATTTCTTTTCGTTATGGAATATCTATATATTATTTGTTTTCTGTATTAATATTTTTTGGGGGGGAGGTGTGTTGTGTTTACTTTCTTTTGTCATGATTCCATTATTAAATACAATTTGTTCTATGCTGTGCGCCCTGCTATTTGTCCACTCTAGCTGGAATTCTAAATTGCTGAGAGGACGTTAGGAACTGGACGATGGATGAGGGGTCTCTCCTTCCTGCTGTACCAGTGTTTCTTAATATGGAATAAAACGTTACAATAATCCTCACCTCCGAGTCCACAATTGAATTGAAACTTTCTGTTACTATAGCTAGGACATTTTTCATTCTCTTTAACATGAAGTTGTATCTTATACATTCAGCGTGCAACATTCAATATACAAATATATACAAATTCACTATATTCAAAATAGCGGTGTCCTAAGAACATTGTATGAGGTTTCATAAGGTAGTAAACCGAGACCATGAATGGTGCCAGTAGAGATATCTACAGGGAGTAGACATAGTCTAATAGTCTAAATATCGCAGTGAAGTAAGTATCTCCCCTGGCTTGCGGAATCAGCTGTTTTGCTAAATATTTTTAAGGGCAAACATTAATCCAATGTAATTAAGTACTGTTGGTTATAGTTGCCCATATTTATCGTGTCTATAATGAACAACATCGCATCCATAGTTAGCATCCAGAGTTTAAGTGGGGCTCTGCTAAACGCTAGTCCTAGCAGTTACAGCCATGCACGATAATTCTCGAAGTATCAGGAAGTAAATGTAGGTAATTCTTAACAGGATTAGTGGCACTGACATGGTGGGAGGCAGTGAATGACGTGTAGAGACAGGTGTGATGTGCGGGGGCATTGGTTAGTGGATTAGTGAACATAAAATGTTAGTGAGCGTAGTATAGTAATTAGCCATTAGTGAGCCATTAATTAGTTAGTCATTAGCCAATTGACAGAAGTTGAGTGTTATGTTGAATACTCACGACCACCATGTCCGGGTTCACAAGCATGCGTGATGAACACATATTGAGGGTTTCAGATGAGTGATAGGTCAGTGTGTTAATCAGGAGACTAATCGAAAACTGAGGACTGAGCCGGGTGACAATTCGAGCCAACTCAGGCCATCCAATTGCAAGGGCATATTTGATTGTGATATATGGTGCTATGACGAGATATACATCGATTCACTGTATATGTCCATCTTTTGTTGCATGTATTCGTCTAGGAATGTTGTTAGTTAACACTAGTTTTACATTTTGTGTTGGTGCATATTTCCTGTCATTTTCGTTTTGTCTTTTAAGAGTTTATCACGACTTTTTTTGTTGCTACTAATATAATGCTAAATATGCCAGCCTACCATGATTACTGTTTACTTAACTCATCTCTAAATTTTCAAGGAATGATTACTAATAACAATAAGCATTGGCAAAACCAATAGCTCTGGTCTTGCCAAGCGGGCATGGTGGTTGTTTTTATTGCAAGTATATGCTCCAAAAATACAAGAAGAACAGCAAGTACAGTCATTTTAAATATGGCATGCATTTCCTTGAAATAAATAATAATAATAAATTACCCTTTACATATCATTTTAATAGAAAAGTACAGGTGTTTTCTTTGATGCAAGTGCAATTAAAAGTGATATAGGAAACCTTTCGTTTTAGTGCACTTCACAGGAAATTTTGACTTATACTGGCACAAAAAAGTACTATTGTCTTTGAATGGCTATAACCTAAAGACCTAGTTTAAACATATGGATGACTAATTAAAAAAAAATAATAATGGAAAGAAAAAAACTGGCATAGTTTTGGCGCAAGAACGCTTGCACTGAAGTGCTCTTCTTTATAGATGGCTGTGCATAAGTGAACAGGAAAAAAATGCTATCACTCCCAGTACAAGAAAGCCAAGGATTCTGGTGGGCTGACCCATTGAGACATGCTGTGTACTGTGGTATGCACAAGCAAAATGTTAGTGACAGTTGAACAGACCAATGGATGAAGAGGACTGACCCATCGTCCATTTATTTATGAATATATGTATTTTATTCATGCATTTGCTGTTGGTTGTATGACCAAGTCGAAACAGCTAAAGCATTCCCAAGACCAGAGGTAAATAAAAATGTCTCTATTGCGCATTGTGAAAGGTGATAGCACGTTGTGTCAATAGACTGTCCCGGGTACTAGTGCTATTGTTCAGGATACTGGTACTGGTTCCGTTTATTTATTATGAGCGCAGAAGCATTAGATGTATACATTAGAGTACAGCTACTGCCATAATGCCAATATCCACATTCCCCAGTACGAAAATACTCTTCACCAAGACAGCATCTGCATTGTCCCAGTATGTAAGTCAGTATAGCTGTGCTAGAAACAACATTATAGTTGGTATAACATCACCTGCATGCTAGAAACCACAATGGCCAGTATGTAAAGCACCATTTGTTATACCACAAGCAATACTTCCCAGGTATGTCATGCCAGATTGCTTAGGTAATTTATTCTATTTAGCGTATATGTGCAGAGACCTACTGCACTGCGGGTATCCAAATTGCCCTGTTTGTGAAGTGGCTGAGGGCCTGCTCCTCCGTATCCTTTTGTAGCGATAGATGAACGAATGTGCCTCCATCTTTCTAGGCGCTACTTTAGTTTTTCTTTCTGCAAGGAAGCAGAGTAGGCCTCCCACTGATTCACCACTGAAGTCACCTGTAGCGGAACTGTACTATGCCACTATCTATGAATATGAAATCTGGCAGTGTTTTACTGGCCACTTGGTTTTAAACACAGAAACAAACCACCTGTAAAAGTGTCAGCCTTGAAATGAGGTAGCAAGGGGGTTACTGAGGGGGGTGTGGAAGCTTGCATGAGGCTATGACAGGAATGGGGCCATGGGTGTGTTCAGAACTAGATAATGATAAGCCACCCAGCACAATGTACACTGCAGCCTAGCCTGCAGTCTACATAGCAAAGACAGTGCACTCAGTCTGCCAGTTCATCCCTTGCACACTTCTATCTCTCCAGGAGTATCAAAGCTCTCACATTTACCGACCCTGCCTGCTTCTGTGGCGCTTTACCTGACGGGCTCCTGCCATACGCCCAGGTCTTACGCGGCTCGTACGCTCTCCTGCTATGGGCTCCTGCTCTTGCCCAGGTCCCCCCCCGCCGCCAGTGACGCCATTCCATCCCGCGTCGCAGCCGCTGAGAGGGGGGACTACAGCCCCCAAGAGCCTTCGCGCCGGACACCGTCCACCTGCAGCCAGTGCCCGGAGGCGCATAAAAACACCGGACTCCCTCCGCGTCTCGGGACGCGCGTGGGAACGCCCCGGGAGAAGTCCGGGACAAGGGCGGGACCGTCTGTGGCCATCCGGGGCCAAACGAGGCCGGGGCGGGGCATCCCCCCTTTCAATCTGTGGACATTGGACACTCCTCTTTTAGTAAGAACTTTACGTTGCACTTTTATTTTTTAATACATGCAACAAAACCTATTATCCCACTATTTTGTATAAGGGTTAGAATTGCTGTTAGGTTGTTAGACTTTGCTGTCAGTCTCATTAAGAACAATGACTGCACGATTCACTAAGGGTAGGAACTCTTTGGGGGAGGGTCAAACAAAGGGACACTTGCCCACTTTTTAACTAAGGCGGCCTCAAAGATCGATCAGGAGATAGCGATGGCCGAACACCGATTGTCCCTGGAATTAGCAAATAGAAACTCTTCTCTGGGTTCCTTAATTACAGCTCTATCCCCGCCCCCCCAAGTTACTCAAGTAACCCCAACAAAAGATTGTAGTATTCCACTACTTCTCCAAGACCGTACCACATGTTCGATTTCAACTAGGGGGGCACGAGCAATTAGCAACAGTTTTGATACTTCTTTAGAAATATTGTACGTACCTCCTAAGTCACCAGAAAAAATTAAAAACACCCAGAAACAAAAACCCGAAAATAGGAGAAAAAGGGCAGGGTATCACCACAAAGAGAAAAAGGGGAGGGCCCTGTAACCAGGGTAGACCCCCGAAAACAGCCAAAATCTATACTAGCCCTTCAAAGTCTAAAGGTACACTGAGAAAAGAACCCTTGTCCATAGATTCTAACGATCTAATGAACAATCTTGAGCACTTAGTAAAATCCCTACTCTTACCCCATATAGAAAGAGTTAAGAGGATATCTGACCAGTTGAGCACAGTGGCTGAAGCTACAACTAATAATGCCAAACTCTTAAAGCAACTGTTGACATCTAAACAACCTATTATTTCTAGCGGCCAGATGCCTGGGGATGCTCATAAAACAGCGGAAACATTAGAGATCCCACATACCGCTAAGGAGTCTAACTTGGTGTCCATTGCAACAGATAGTACTCATAAAATTAAGACAGGAGCAAAAGCAGCCGATACAAGAGAAATCCCAGAAGATTTAAATATTCTTCCCACTAAGGAACACCCTCCGATTATAAATCCAAATAAAACAGGTTCACATATAGATCTTCCCCCAGCTGCTGCCCCTTATGTCATAATCCTCACTGGCATCCCTGAGCTGGCACTAGGGAAAAAGGAAGCCTACCCGGAACTAAAAAATAAGGCCATCTATTGGTTAAAAAATAATAGACCATTGCCACCAAACATAAATGTTGAGATTATTTTTGTGAGAAGATTGGCCTGGGTTGGCCACAGGCCAAAGGACATACCGGGCGATATCTTGATTATAAATTTTAGGGACCGAAGAGCAGTTACTCATATCACAGATTGGTATGTGGATAGAGGCAGCGACGGTATATCCAACCGTGATTTGAGCTATTTTTACCCCCAGTCTTTAGTAACCCGGGGGTTATCTAGACCCCTCAACAAGACTGTGAATAATTTTAGTCTCTTTTCACCAGTTCCAACCCCTTTGGTTCATAGAAGGCAGGAGGTATACTACCCGCGACTTTCCCACAGATATAGGCCCTTTACCCATCAATATGGGAGATCTCAAAGGTCCACGTTCAATCCATCCTGGTCTATCCCTTTATACAATCATTATGAGGCGCTAACTTCTCTTGATGATTTGGATTGAAATAGTGGGAGAAACAGGGTACAGAAAACCACTGGTTGGTTAAAATAACAACTGGAGATTAACTCCAGTTAAGGAATCCCCTGAAAAGAGGAGAGAAGAAAATCAGGAACAAGGAACTATATACAGACTGGATATCCCCAAATCCAAAAATTCTCCACAAGTGCAAAGGTTTAACCTGTTAGGCGAGGCAGACCTACCCTCACCATTATCGATGATAAATCTTAGTGATAACATCAATGCTGCTAGCCTGCCCCAGAGGAAAAAATGTACTTTAAACTTTCTATCCTGGAATGTTTCAGGGCTAGCCAGTAAAATCTCCTATCAACCCTGGCTACATGTTGTCCATAACTATGATATAATTTGCCTTCAAGAATTATGGGCGCCCGATGAACTACATATAACTGGCTATCAGACCCTACATACCCCTGCTATCATAACCACCCATGGCAGAAACAAAGGCGGGTTGTGCACGTATGTTTCCACGGCAGCAGGAATTAAAATGTTAAACTTTATATCTACAGAATATTATCAGATTCTAAATATTAGCGGGGGTCATGTTAAAAACATGACCATAGTTAATTTTTATAATAATGTGCCCATAAATAACGTGGATAAAGTAATGGATAAACTTAAAAGTAGTTTATCTACTGTTCAGGACCACTCACGAGGGGAGTTGGTTCTTATTTGGTTGGGAGATTTTAACTGTACCATCTGCCCTTATGGTTCGTCTGACATGTGCGGTCTAACCGAACACAAAGAGGACTCTCCCACCCATTTTATTCATTCCAAATCTGGAAATGCTTTTAATAGCATATTATTTTATTTTCATTTTTCATACATAAACAAACTATGTTCCTCAGCCATTTCGTTCTCCCCTACTTTTAATGGCAGGGGACGAAATTCAACGATTGATTTTACACTCTTAACAATTTCCCATGCGGCTTTGATTTCCTCATGGGAAACCCTTCCTCTAATCCTTAGCGATCACTATCCCATTTCCTTCCTTTTAAAATTTAGAGGACAAACTAAGACCCTGAAAGAATTTTTTTTATACCATCCGGAAATCAAACTAGCCACTTGTAACGGATACACGTTAAAGTGGGATAAGGTGAACCCAGCTGATTTCCTACTAAAATTGGAATCGATCTGTCACGAAGATCTTCTTGTCTGCCTATCCCATACAGAGGAACCAGCAAATGTTGTGAGTTCTTTTATTAAAGTTCAGGGTGAGATGAAGAAACTACTAACCAAGGAACACCGACTAAACTCCAACACATTGCATGGCTGGTTTGATGAAAACTGTACAAAAGCACACACTCTTCTGAAAAGGGCACTGCACGCAACACCTAGATGTTTGCCTGCGCTTCGGCTAGCCAGGAAACAATATAAAGTGACAATTAAGAATAGGAAAAATCAACTTAAGAAGGCGGCTTGGTCAGCTTTATGCGATGCCTCCAAAAGCAGGGATAACACCGCTTTCTGGAAAATTGTTAATACCCCCTACCTAGCAAATAGAGATGTAGATATCATAGATCAGGCCATTGATGAGGAAACATGGGTCAATCACTTTACACATCTTTATGATAAATTGACCCCTTCAGAAATTGCAAACTTTGGAACGGGTTTGTCGAATCCCCACTCTGACATACTCCCACTCACTGTATTTCCGCTAGATATCACTTTTAACTGCGGGGAGGTTTTAAAAGCTATTAGTGATAGTCCCTCGGTTAAAGCCCCGGGCCCAGATGGAGTCCCAATAGACGCATATAAAAATGAAATTGATCTGTGGGCTCCACTACTAACAAATGTTTTAAATAAAGTAAATCAACACAGCCTTATACCCTCTTGGACGGAAGCGATAGTGGTTCCAATTTTTAAAAAAGGTAATCGTAATGACCCCACCTGCTACCTTCCAATTTCGTTGCTTGATGCCCTTATGAAGGTAGCAGGTCGGATAGTGTTAAACAGGATCCAATCATGGGCTGAAGAAAACGACATCATATCAAATTTGCAATATGGGTTTAGAACTGGGAAGGGCACAATAGAGCAGGGCTTAAATCTTGCACTGACAATTTCTAAGTACACACAGGCCAAGAAGGGAAACCTTTTTATTGCCTTCGTTGACCTGAGTTCTGCTTTCGATTGCGTCAACCATAACTTTTTATGGGAAACATTAACAGACTTGGGCCTAGACAATCAAATTCTCCAGTTCATTAAAGAACTTTATTGGGGAGCAGGTGCTAGGGTCCGTTATGGCAGACTGGGTGAGTGTTCAGGAAAATTCCCCATTAAAAGGGGTGTGAGACAGGGGTGCATGCTTGCACCCCTTCTCTTCACACTCTACATAAATACGATCAGTCAACATCTTAGGGAGTTCCAACACGATTATCCAACAATAATGGGAACACCTGCACCACTATTTTTATATGCCGACGACGCTGCCATCATGTCCCGTACTAGAATTGAACTGCAGAAAGCTGTCCTTAAATTCGCTAACTACATGGCAGATAGGAGTTTAAAAATTAATATTCGGGGGTGTGGCCAAGATGGCGGGGTGAGCATACGCTTCTTCCCGCAGCTCCTCCGGCCCGACTAGGCCCGAGCCCTTTTTCGTCAGCTTCTCTCCCCCTGCTGAAGCTCAGTGACCAAGGGACCAGTGGCGGAGACCCTGGGGCACATATTGATGCAACTTTGGCCCCGAACGATCCGGCGGAGGCACATATAGAGACGATAAACGAACTGCGGAGCGCTTCGGGGGCGGAGCGGAGCGGAGCGCTGGCCTGGAGGCTTGGATAGATCCTGGTGCTGATAACTGGTGGCCTGGAGTGGAATTCGCTTGGGTGCCCGCATCAGACGGTGCCCAATTGGGAACGACGGATGGCTAGCTGCCATGGGCTGCCGCACAGAGTGGACCCTGTTGTGTGATCGTGGTGGCCCCTGGATCTGCAGCGGTGGCTTACGACATTGAATGAGCCCCGGCCCGACGCCAGTTTGAGACACTGCTCAGAATCTGAGGCCAGGTTTATTGTTTCTCTTCGTTGGCTGGTCGGCCTTGGCTGGGACTCCTATCAGTGACACTGTTTCCTGGTGTGACCTTGGTGGCGGAGTCGGGCTCGGACGATCTACCCGGCTACGCCCATCCGCCATCTTGTCTTCCAGGCGACGGTGACGAAGCCCTCCTACAGTGTTGCCCGGGGACGACTCCTGCACCCCTGGCCCAGCAAAGCTCTTCCTTCCTGAGGGACATTGCAGCCTGGGTCCCCCCGGTGGGGGCCAGCGTCTGACTTTTGGCTGGGCTGTGAGTTGCCTTCTACGACAGGACTGGCCCGCCATTTTGTCCTTTGTGGCGCAGGTCCCTTGGTGTCCCTACTATCACGGGCGTTCCCCCTGGCGGCGCTCTGCCGGCTGTTGGAGACTCATCGGAACCGAGGCCTGCTGCTAGTGACCCGAGCTCGCATTCCCGACTGAGTGGAGTGTGGCAGCTTATGGGGCACGAATGTCGGGGAACCGAGGATCAAGGAAGGAGGACCGCACCCTGCCGGACATGCTTGGCAGGGCCCAGCAGCAGCAGGACAGGGCGCAACCGTCCCCGAGCTCTTCTAGGGCTGCAGCGGACCCGACTGGAGGCGAACCCCCCGTCACGAGGTCCTTTATGGAAGATCTGTTCAGCTCGCTTAAGGCCGACTTCCAGACGCTGAAGCAGGAGGTGGCCAGCGAAGTGCGTGAGGTCCGTAGAGAGGTGGAGGGCCTGGGCGAACGGATGGAATCGGCGGAGGCAGCGGCTCAACGGAGGGACGAAGAGATTGTCCATTTGCAGCAAGACGTTCTCCGTCTCAGGGAGCAACATGTCGAACTCCAAGCGCACAATGAGGACCTGGAGAACAGGTCGAGAAGGAACAACATCCGAGTTCGGGGTGTGCCGTCCGCGGATGAGGGGACAGACCTGACGGGCTACCTGAGGGACTTGTTTCAAGAGATTCTGGGAGAACCCGCGGATTTCCCGATCCGAATCGACAGGGCCGACAGCGACAGTCGACGACACCTCCACCGGACATCTTGGCCTACCTCCCGGATTTCCCGGTGAAGGAGCGCATCATGGCCGAAGCCCGCGGAAAGCAACCATTGACCTTCCGCGATCGACCTGTGGCACTGTATCAGGACCTGTCCGCTATCACGCTACAGAAGCGCAGGTCCTTCAAAATTGCAACAGATTTCTTGCGCGAGCATGAGACGCCGTACTCTTGGGGGCATCCCTTTCGCCTGATATTCCGTTGGAACGGAGTGCTCCACCAGCTGCGTTCCTTGCAAGATGTCTGCGGTGTCCTGGGCTTCACGGCCGCGGAAGAGGGAGAAGCAACACCGAGCTGGAGGCATTCAGATAGAGGAGGACGGCGGCGATCAGCGAGGAGGAGGTCGGCGGCGAGTGCTGGACGCCCGGACTCGCCCACTATTAGGGCAGATATGGCCAGCGCACTGAGGGAAGCGGCCAGGGACTCGGTCGCCACGAACGGTGTCGCCTTGACAGTGTAAACTCACTCCGGGGGGAGATGGACATAGCTTCTTCAGTGCCAGGTTTGGGGGCTGGAGGGAGGGTCGGGGGGGAGGCGGGGAGAACGAGTGGCTGGACGTCCACTTTTGCTACTTTCCACAGACTTGTCCGTTTTGGGACTTGACTGGGACAATGGGTTGTTTGTGCCTGGGTGGGGAGATGGCCAGTTGCCATGGGTCTGTTTTGGGGGGGGTTGGGAGTTGTTCAGGGGTTGAGGGGGTACCGTCCAATATCTCAAATGTTATTGCTTGGCTCTATTTTGCTTGTCCTGCGCTGCTGTCCCGTGCCCCCCTTTCGCTTATAGTCTGCCCGTAGCTTGGCGTTTCCGGTTTCCCAAGGATATGTCGTCACTGAAGGTCACTTAATGTTAAGGGTCTGAATAATCCTGTGAAGCGAAGGGCGATCTTATCTCTGCTGGAGGGGACACAGGCCGATATATGCCTTCTGCAGGAAACCCATTTACTATCACGGGATTATCATAGGATGCGCTCTGCTAAGCTTCTCTGCTGCATCTAAGACCGCGGGGGTAGCCATCCTGTTAGCGAGTTCCTTCAGGGGGGAGGCATTGTACAAATTTGCGGAACAGAAGGGGAGGCTATTGGCATACCGCCTCCGCCTGGGGGATACGACGTTCACTATTGGCTCCTTATATAGCCCAAATGACCACCAAGAGCGCTTTCTGGACTCAGTGCTGGTAGATGTGACTGCCTCCCCCGATCGCCATATCATACTGGGGGGTGATTTGAATATTGTCTTTGATTCCACACTAGACAGATCAGCGCAGCGATACCCGCAGACTGGGGAACTTTCACAGGCTGGGAAGGCCCGAATCACTGACATGGATTTGCATGATCTTTGGCGCACCCTCCACCCCACAGACAGGGACTACTCCTACTATTCCCATGCGCACCGGACCTACGCATGGCTGGACTACTTATTGGTTAGTGGGCCGATGCGTGCCGCTGCTACGGCGGCGGACATTGGGGTCCTCTCGCTATCTGATCATGCGCCGGTCGTGGGCTCATTTGCGTTGCCGACGGCCTCCCCCTCCCGGGGGGTGTGGCGCCTCAGGGACACCCTCCTACACAAAAAAACGGTGGTGAAGCATATTGAGGAAGCGATTCGGGAATACCAGGCACACAATGGTAACTCGGACACCTCGCTAGCGACACAGTGGGCGGCACTGAAGGCGGTTCTTAGGGGGGAGTTCATATCCATTTCCTCCGCAGAGAATAGGGAGAGACAGCGCAAGAGGGAGGAGTTGACTTCCCAGGTCCGGGAATTGGAACAGGTCCATCGCCGTACCGGAGCTCCAAGGGTTTGGAGGCAGCTGAAGGCTGCTAGGAAGCTCCTGCCGGCATTGGACATGGATAGGGCGGAATACGCAGCGCTGCGTCTAAAACATGCGTTTTACACGGGAGGGGATAGGTGTGGCAAACTTTTGGCAAATAGGCTTCGTATCGCGCACCAACGTAACGTGGTGAAGGAACTACTCGGTGCTGACGGGGTGGCGGTCTCTGATGACGCCGCGGTGGCAGAAACGTTCTGTAGTTGCTATGAAGCGTTGTACACAGGGGAACCCCCCTCGACGCAGGATGCCTCGGAATATTTGGAGTCAGTGACCCTTCCGGCGCTGGACTCTGCTCAGGCGGAACACCTCGAGCGTAGCATCCACGTGGAGGAGGTGGTATCGGCGATAGCGAGGCTCAAACACGGGAAAGCTCCAGGCCCGGACGGTTATACGTCCTTGTTCTATAAAACCTTTTGCCCGGTCGTTGCCCCCTATTCTCACCCGCCTGTTTAACTCCTTTTCAGAGCCGGGAGCCATCCCACCGGACCTGTTAAGAGCAACGGTATCAGTGATCCCGAAACCTGGGAAAGACCGGGCCCTATGCGGCTCGTACAGGCCTATCTCACTCCTGAATGTCGACCTTAAATTGTACACAGGGATTTTAGCGTCTAGGCTGGCACTACATCTGCCGGGCCTGGTTGAGGCTGATCAAGCTGGCTTTGTGCCTGGCAGACAAATGGTCGATAACACCAAGAGAGTGGCTCACATTCTGGAGAAAGCTTCGCGGATCCCGGGCGAGCGGATGCTGCTGGCGGTGGATGCTGAGAAGGCATTCGACCGGGTTCACTGGCCTTATCTCGAGCAGGTGCTCCGGAAACTGGGTATTGGAGACAAATTTTGCTTGATGGTCTTCAACTGCTACAAGTACCCGTCGGCGACAGTAAGAGTCAATGGGTGCAGCTCCCGTAGCTTTGCGATCGAACGGGGCACTAGGCAGGGGTGCCCGCTCTCCCCACTCCTCTTTGCTCTTTAAATGGAGCCGTTTGCCCAGAGAATTCGTCAGAACCCAGATGCGGTTGGGATCAAGATGGGGCAGTATATCCACACGGTCAGTCTTTATGCGGACGACGTCCTGTTAACTTTGGACGATCCTAGGCGGGCCCTCCCAGCTTGTATTCATGAACTAGACGCTTTTTCGAAAGTGGCTGGTTTTAAGATGAACATGGGCAAGTCGGTGGCTTTGGATGTGTCCCTGGCCGCAGATACTAGACGAGATCTGCAGCGGCTTTTTCCCATGCAGTGGTCATCATCTCTGGTGCCGTATCTGGGGATTCTGCTAGCGCCAACGTTGCCAGCGATGGTAACGGCCAACTATGCCTCTCTCAGCAGGAAGATCAGGGAGGAACTGGGCCGCTGGAGTAAGAGCCTATTGTCTTGGCTCGGCAGGATTGCTGCGGTCAAGATGACGGTTCTGCCCCAGATTCTATACCTCTTCCGAGCCTTGCCGCTCCAGCCTCCCGTGGGCTGGATTAGACAGACACAAGCTGACATCGCGCGCTTCGTCTGGCAAGGCCGCAAACCGAGGATGAAGAGGGTTCTCTCCACGCTGGCTCCGGGGGCAGGGGGCCTTGGCATCCCGGACCTCCGGAAATACTTCCAGGCGGCGCAGTTGCGCTACCTAGTGGAGTGGAGCAGGTGGGAATCCGACAAGCATTGGCTTTTTCAGGACCAGGCAGTGGCGGGGCGCACCCTCCAGGAGGTTCCATTCATGCGCCGGGCTCACCGCCCCTGTAATCTCTACGCTTCCTTCGTTACGCGAGTTCCCTTAAGGGTATGGGACACAGTCAGCGAGGTTCGTGAACTCACTACGTTCCCCTCACCTTTCACACCGATAGCGGACAATCCTGACTTCTCCCCCGGGATGGAGCCAGGTGCTTTCTCTCACTGGAGAGCGGCGGGCTGCCGAGCGCTCTTCCAGATCTATGGGCCGGAGGGGGTAGTCCCCTTTCAGCAACTGAAACAGGAGTTCCATTTGTCTGAGTCGGACAGGCTGCGATATATGCAGGTCAGGCACTGGGCGCTTCAACCCCAGGTGCGGGACACTGCTGATCGCCAGATAACGCCATACGAACGGTGGTTGGTGACACGCGCCTCTGACGCAAAGCTGATCACTGATCTTTATAAATTTCTACAGCCCCCTCCGTTTCACTTCTATAACCCGGGCAGGGAACGTTGGAATAGAGAACTGGGAAGGACGCTTAGCCATAAGGAATGGGATCAAATTGCGCACCGAGCGAGACACTCTGCATATCATACAGGCCTCACGGAAACACTCACCAAGGTGTCTACGAATTGGTATTACACCCCGGAGAGGCTCCATGAAATGAACAGGCATATTGAGAAGGCGTGCTGGAGGGGTTGTGGTCGGGTGGGGACCCTTACACATATACTTTGGGATTGTCCTTTGTTAGAAGCATACTGGAAGGAAGTTCTCGACGAGATTGATGTTCATTTTGCAACTGAATTGCCGCGCTTCCCGGCGTATGTATTGCTAGGCCTTCCTAATGGCCTGATGTACCCGCTGAAGTCCCGTAGGGGCAGGCAAATTGCGATAGCGCTGGGTTCAGCGATTCAGAACATCTTGATCCACTGGCGTACCACCACGGTCCCCTCCATCACAGGCTGGCTGCACAGGCTTTGGCACGTGCTAGGCATGGAGAAATTATCGCTTATGGTGGCGGGGGACGCGGACCAATTTGATGAGCTATGGCAACCCTTCCACCCGCTTCTGACTACTGAATTCAGGGAACTCACTTGCCCGAGGTACCTCAGACTTCTGAGATTAACACCACCGGTGATTTCAACCGACTAAGGAGACACAAGATCTGGGCCCACGGGGAGGGGGGCGTGGCGGGAGGGCAGGTTGTGTTATCAGCTGGGTATTGGACGGGGGGGGAGGCGGGGGGTGTTGGGGTGAGTTGGGTTGTTTGGGGGAGGGGGTTCTGGGGGTGGTGGGGTTGGTCTCCTGCATTATTGCTTTTCCTTTTCTGGTCTGCTTGATGGTGTCGACTGTATTCAGCTTTTATCATTCGCCATTGTTTTTTTCTTTGCAGTAGCCTTGTCCACCATCGCACTCATAAATTTATGCTCAGCTTTTCTCACCTGATTGTATGTAACCCTACCCCTCATGTTCCCTTGCCTCCTATTTTTTTTAAACCTAAAAATGAATATTCCCAAAACATATATAATGTCATGTGGAATGGGATCTAAGAGGACTTCCTGTCCTATTTTTCTTGATGGCAGGCGGATAGAGTCCACAGACAGATTTACCTATCTGGGCATACACTTCGATAGAAAGGGAAGTTGGCAGCCTGCTGTGACAGCTAGACAGTTAACCTTTTCCAGGACCATTGGCGCCCTGCACAATTTTTAGGCTAAAATAGGGGGAAGACCAGTGAGAGAGCTGATCCACATTTATAATGCTAAATGTGTTTCTACAGCTGTATATGGTTCAGGTCTCTGGGGAATGGAAAACGCCCAAAAACTTCAGTACAGCGAAAACCAGTTTATTCTACACTTATTGGCTGTACCTAAATCAACACCAACTTACCTTATACACATCGAATTGGGGCTCCACTATATACTCGACACTATTAAAATAGCGCCCATTTTATTATGGCACAAAATTTGGGTTACCCCTGAGACCTCACTAAATCGCGATTTAATACACGACTGTCTCAAACTTGATCCGGTAGGAAACATCAAATGGTTAACTTATGTGAAGAACATGATGACGGAGCTTGGACATCCAGAATTTTATACCAGTCCATTGACCTTGGAACTAGTATCCAGGAAATCTTTAAAAAAGATGGATCACCTAAATACTAAGAGATGGGGCAGGGAAAAAATTAAGCCCACAGTTATAAGATACCAATAAATTACTACTTGTGAAGGGCTCCAAAGGTATCTCACGTCTGATCCTAGCTGTTATGCCCGAATGTCACTTTCTCGATTTAGGTTTGGCACCTTCTTCCGTTTGATTACTTTCCCTCATGTAAATAATTGGACTATGGAAAAATTAATTTGTCCTTGTGATGATATATCTGCCCAGTCAAACATTCACTGTGCCTTTTTTTGCAAATTTTATGAAATCCCACGGAGGACCCTTTTAAAACCGATTTTAAAGCAGTGGGGCACCCGTACATGTAAACTTGCTTTTATCAGACTTCAGCAATTAGAAAACGATTTTGTTATTCATGCAGTCTCTGGCTTTTTAAAACTTGCTATAAAATTCCGGATTTCAATGTATTAACTTGCCTGACGAACTCTTATTGTATTTTTAAATACTATGTATAAATATTTAACTGTTTCGGGCACTTTTATTGTAATGTTCGCTTTTATGATTTTCTCTTAAAAATCGAATAAAGCTTTTCTGAATCTGAATCTGATAAGCCACCCAGCACTATGTACACTGCAGCCTAGCCTGCAGTCTACATAGCAAAGACAGTGCACTCAGTCTGCCAGTTCATCCCTTGCACACTTCTATCTCTCCAGGAGTATCAAAGATACTCTGTATGGCTTTGTAAAGCTGTTCCATCTTGTGCTTTTTTCCAAATTGCCCACTGTTTTTCCTCCAATAGACTCCACAGTTTGTGAAACTACTAGAAGCACACTATCTTTCAATGAGAGATGTTCAACAAAGAACGAAGCTAACTTTAGTTGGCCCAGGCTTCCCATCTGTGTCTCCTCAGAAACACAAATACTGGACCTCTGAGACAAGAATGTTATACTTCATCTGAGCATTGATAAAGGACACTGAACTGTAGCGCATATATATTTATCAGGAACATAATCTTTGCAGGCGACTGCTTCCGTTTATGGTTGGGGCTAAACCTTAGACCCTAGAGAAAGAAGTGCCCAGCTTGGAGAGAAGCAATGACCTACCTGCCAGGAAGACCTTCACCAAGTCCAGTCAAGACATAATTTGAGCCAGGGATTGAAGGTGGAGCCCAGAGGCACTAATTTTTGGGAACCAGCACTTATTATTCCTCATCAGAGTTTGAACCAGAGCAAGAGAGAGAAAAACACAAAAGGGAAAAGTAATCAAGAAGAGAGAGACAGAAAACGATGAAGAAAAAAGCAAGGACAAAAAAGAAACCTCAAAAGAGTGAAATAAAAGGAAAGAGAGCGTCTATTGGTGGATGAAAGAGGCATGAGGTGAAATCAAGACTACTCATCCGTGGTATTCAGCATCTCTGACATTCAGTTGTGCAGGTGGAGGGCTTCGAGCAGAACTTTAGGCACCTGTCCTATTGTTTTACAAATTACCCACTTGGACCAGATGACTGAAGATCTTGATGGAGGTTGCCTCAACAGACTGAGCCACCCAGGAACCACAAGATTCTTGTAGCCGAGCTGTCCAGTGTCACCAAAGCAGCTCAAGTTTACCCCAGGGACGTGCAGCTGTAGAGATGCTTTCCCGAGTTCATCTGTAATAGACCCACACTGTTACCTGCCACATGCCATTAGAATGTTTGTATCAGCCCATTTACATCCCCAAAACAACACCCTAGTCTTCCCTCTTCAGTCCTGCTGCAGGTAGGTGGTCCATTTGGCTGCAACTACTCATCTGGATTATGGAACCATTCTTCCAGCTCTTCGAGTCCAGAGATATCAAAATTTATAGTTGAGTTGAACTGTAACTCTGAAGTTCATCGCATAGATGGGACTGGAAAAGCATTAGGGTCCAGTGACTGGCCACAGCTCATGACTGCACATGCTACCACAAAAGTGTGACCAAAAGCCCCTTTTTAGGTAAAGGCCCCTAAACTGTGGTTCCACCGGTGGCATTACTTTAGTTGCTGGTCCACTGCCACACCTGCCTATTATTTGAAAAACTGGGTTCTTAACTGATATACTGTGTTTGGACACATTATCAACTACCTCGTGCCATTAAATCCATTACAATTGAATAAAGTCTCTTAGCACTCCTAAAGTCATCATCTTTATTTTTCTTGGGTGAGACACTATTTGTTTTGGAGGTGGGTCTTTGGGCTTTACGACTTTTTGACACTGTTTCGGGGAACTCAGAAGAAGAGTCTTAAAACCAGAGGGTTTCCATTTGCTTCCAGTGCTAGAGACAATTGAAACAAGAGATGAAGACATCACAGCAAACAATTTAGTAAAACTCTGGAGTCCCCAAAAATTAAGGAAGAGCATCCTTATAGGCGTCCTCACAGGATCACACTGGCCACAGTTACTTAAACATTTGAAGTTACTTCTCGGTCATAGAAGGTGCAAACATCTGCTGGTTTTCTGTGTAAACTGTATTTTGTTCCAGAATTCAAAACGTTATTTATAAAAAAACATATTTTCAATATTATGTTAAACAAAAATGCGTTTCTCTAATTTGGTTATAGTCCAGTTTTAAGCAAATATTGTACAATCAGTTCTTGATAGAAAAAAGGTAACATCTCCTAATAACACTACATTAAGTATTAATTATAAACATATACAAAAGGATTATATATCTTTATTTACAGCAATAAAAAGTACAAACTCAACATGCAAAATATGATCCTAGAAATACGTCCTTCCTAGGACTCTATGCATTAAGTAAGATACAAATTCATATGTCTGAGTTACCCAAAAATCATATGTAGCGAAGCCTAGCATTAATTGAACACATTAATAGTCGTACATTTCTAGGTATTCATTCCATAGAGTGTGTAATTGATCCGCCTGATCTCTTACCTTAAATGAGACTTTCCAGCTGTGTGGGGTGTCACTTTCCAGTCGTTTAGATGGTCAACAGTTCCATAATATATTATTTTTTGCCATCATTATTGCCCACTACAGCCATAGATAATTTACTTTTCCTAATTGTGGTCAATTAGTTGTATCATTAAAGAGATATATTTCTGTTTTCGGGTTACATTTATTCTGTTAATATCTTGTCCCCATATTGATGTTACTGGGCAATATCGAAAGTGTAGGTAGCTTGATATCTCCAACACTTCCCCTGATCTAACAGAATCAGTTGTCCATCGTCCTGGGTGCCCAATACAGTCTGTAGGTTAGCACTACATTTTGCAAGTACATTGAGAATAATGTTCTCATTTAGTTCAGTTTCCAGTCATTTGTTTTTAAGAAGTGATGGCTGTTGTCAACTATCAAAAGTTTATATATTTTAGAGCTCAAATCCATTTTAATTTTCCTAACTGGGTAAAACCAAGGCCTGTAGAAAGGGGATTAGTAATAGGGGTTGTGTCTGCTTTGTCATCCTATCTTTTGGGATTGTTTGTAGATAATTCCATAGTTCTTGGGGGTAGGGAAATTGTGTTTCCTTTTCAGACCATTAGGAAACATTATGCTTTCTATGTCTGAATTGCTGTATAGTGATTAGATCACAGTCTATCCAAAATATTCAAAATATCGATTTTGCACCAGGATACGCAGATGTTCCATAGAGGAGCCTTTGGCAATTTGAAGAAATTCGATTTTAATGTTTTCATTTGAATCCTAAAGGCATGCTCCAGAAAAAAAGGCCTGGGACTTCATTACGAGTGCCCACCGATTGGGGCGGTAACAGTAGATACTGCTTCCATCTGAATTATGATGTCTGTGGGAATACTCAGATTTGTTAGCTTCTACCTGGAGATTTCGGCTGTTGAAATCTCTTTCTTAAAGGTGCGGGATATGCTGTGATTGCTAATTCCCCTGATATTTCTGTGTGGACTCTCAGGATGATACTTGTAGTGAGGCGGATTTTCCTCAACTCTAATTTTACTGGTACTCTCGGTATTGATCACTCACTGGATGGGGAAATACTGGCGCATTTCCCTGGCCAATAAAATAGGGGCTCAAATGTCTATTCGCTTGGTTTAATGGTTGTCTACTTGTGCATAGAATTATAGAAACTGGCCGGTTTTTAATAACTTCACTTTTGGTGTCTCTAACGATGGTTTGGAACAAATGTCTAGCCATGAGAATGATTGTGGCAGTCTTGATTTGGGAAGCCGAATCTACCTTTCCTAAATGTGATTGTAGACGTACTAATATATATTAGAGGGGCCTTTTTATGCATACATGACAATTGCATTATAGATATTCTAGCTTGAGGTATAGAGAGTTTTTACCTAAAGTATACATTTTGTACTGCTCAAAACCAATGGCTTCTCAAGAATATCTTTAAGCTTAATCACTCATCTCTGAGTGATTAAGTTTGAGTTCAAGAGCAGTGTATCAATCATTTTCTCATCTTTCTCCAGGTACCCGAGGGCCTCTTACAGCATGGAAGTGGCTCTTCTTTGGTAAAGAAGACAGGGTAGGGAGGTACATGTGGGCCTGCATGCAGCATATGGATGACTCCATCATCCTTTTTCTCGAAGGCTGAAAAAAGGCAACATATGATAAAGAGGAATTTATTGAGCACATAGAGGCCCTCATCTGTGACGCTCAAGAGAGCTGAAAGGAGAAATAACCTACAAGAACACAAACCTTACGAGAGTAATCAAGAAATATTAATAAATGCATGTATAATAAACCAGACAAATATTCTACTGTTGTGCTTGAGTTTCAACCAGTAAAAGCTACAGGCATCAATATGGATTTTGTCCAGTTCAGTTTTTGTGTTAACTTTGTTTTATTGAGTTTCAGGCAATAAAGAATGCACAGTACAAGCATCAGACAATGCTGAATATATGTTTAAGGGCCTCCCTCCCATCTCTGCCCACACACCTGGCTTCTCCGTGAAGGAAAGCCAAAGTCCGTCCGTGCAACAAATGTCCGATGCTCCCTGACAGGGCAAAGCCCTGGCCAGGAACCCCCAAAGTAGACTCAGTTTTACAAAAGGAACTAGAACCCAACAACTCCCCCCTCTCAACCCACCCCCTCCCGGAACCGGTGAGTCTAAGTGATTATAGGTGTAGGCGGAGCATCCTACAAGGTTGAAACGCTCAGGCCCCAAAAGTATCTGTAGAAGAAGAAGGACCCGTGAGTCTCAGGAGGCGTAAATATTATTTCGGCACGTGGCTTCGTTGAATTCCGCCGCTAGGATTGCCAACAGCGGTTGCCAAATAATAGGAAACGAGGGAAGGGATTGGGTGAGGGAAGCCTGAATGCGCTCCATGCCCTCTATTTACCATCATCCGTGGAGCCACCCCGTGTGTGTCGGGCTAGTCCGTGTACCCCAGAGTGACAAAATGTGTTGCACAGCAGCCCCCACGACCAATCCCATCTGCTTTCCCCGAGCTGATTTCAGAGGGAATGTAAGTTTATCGGGAAGTCCTAAAAGTGTGTAAGATGGGAATCTAGGGATTTCCATGTCAAAATGAGCATCAATGTCATTAAGCACCTATGTCAAGAACCCCTCCACTTCCGAGCACCCCCGAAGCAGATGAGTCAGTGTCCCTTCCTCTCCACATCCCCTCCAGCAGACTGAACTGCGCTCCGGGTTACCCCTATGCAGGCGGACCGGGGTTAAATACCAATAAGTTGCTGCTTTGACCGCTGCTTCCCTACTCTCCTTATTCCTTGCAGTATGATTCGCTCTATAGTATACACCCTGCCATTCCTGATCTGAAAGGGCTCTGCGCAGTTCCCCCTCCTATCGTTTCTGACCTGCGGTTTGCAGCTTAGGAGTTGGCAGGCCTAACAGGCGGTAAAGCTCTGAGATCATCTTCCGGTCCATTTCTTTGGTAACAAGCCACTTTTCGTAGTTCGTCAATTTCCTGCCCAGAAGGGGGCGTATCTCTGGGTGCATCAGCCAATGTCTACGTTGAAAATATTGGTATCTCTTCGGGTTGGAGAGATCATAGAGCTGTGAGAGGTCTGAAAACCGCGCGCCTGTCCAATCCAGGTTCAAAGTCCTGGTTATCAAACAGTGGCATCAGCGGGGAAGGGAATGAGGTGAGTCCTCTCTTACACGCAACCGCATCCCAAACTCTCATAGTTGTACAGGTGATAGGGGAGCTATTAAGATATTTCGGCCTGTCTGTTTGCTGCAGGAAGGGTATCTTCCATAGAGTGGTCTGAGCCATCGCCCTGTCCTTGAAGTGCCACCTCTTCTCTGATTCAGGCGGGTTCCATTCCACTAAATACCAAAGTTGGGTTGCCTGATAGTAGTGTAAGATATTAGGGATCCCCAGCCCCCTCTCATCTAGTGGCTGTTTTGACAAGTCCCTGCGCATCCGCGGCCTCTTCCCTGCCCATATGAAGTGTTGAATGGCGTCTTCTAGCTTTCGGAGAGTTCCTAGGGGAGATCCAACCGATATAGTTTGAAAAACGTATAGTATTTTAGGTAATATGGACAGCTTTACTGCCGCAATACGGCCCAAAAGTGATAGTGAGTGTTGTTGCCAACGTCTCAGGTCTCCCTGGATTTGAGAGGTGAGCTTCGCATAATTCAAGGAGACTGTCTGCTCAGTGGACGAAGCTAGGGTAATTCCCAGATATGGGATATTATTGTACGCCCGAAGATCCCTGAATTCCGGGAGTAAAGCTACCGACATCGGGTCATTGATTTCCCAGTATTGATTTTAAAGCCCAACACCGCTCCGAAGGCCTCTAACACTCGCAAGAATGCGGGCACTGACTTTTAGGCGTATCTAAGGCCGCCAGAATGTCATCCGTGTACAGGCTGATAGGATGTCTCTCCCCCCAAAAGGAGACTCCCACTATGTCGGGGTGGTCCGAATCCTCTGGGCGAGGGGTTCAATGTAGAGCGCGAAGAGTAGGGGCGATAGGAGGCACCACTGCCTCGTGCCCCTCTGGATGTCGAAGGGGCAGGAAGTGGTACCATCCACCCCATTGATGCTTTTGGCTTGGCCTAGCAGATCACGACCCAGGCCCTGAAGCGTTCCCCAATACCAAAATGTGCCAATGTTTTGTCTAGGAACCCCCAGTCCACCCTGTTGAATGCCTTTTCGGCATCGATCGACTGCAGCATAGCGTCCATCTGATTGTAATGCGCCTTGTCAATTAGATGCATGAGGCGTTTGGTATTGTCGCTGCATTGGTGGGTCGGGATAAAGCCAAATTGATCAGGCTCTATTATCCCAAGTAGGCGTGGACCCAACCTGAATGCGAGGATCCCGGTGAGGAGTTTGAGATCTAAGTTGAGTAGGGAGATGGGTCTGTACGCGGAGCATTGAGTAGCGACTTTCCCTGGTTTTGGAGGCACGATTATGTCTGCCTTCAACATATCTGGCGGTATTGAGCCCTCGAAAGAGTTGAAAAGTCTAGTTAAAATCGCTGCTAGAAGCGGGGCAAATGCTTTATAGAAGCCCGCAGTAAATCTGTCTTGCCCTGGTGATTTTAAGGGTTTGAGACTGGAGATCGCTCCAATCACCTCCTCAAGTCTTATAGGTGTGTCTAGAGCTGCTGTGCCCGAGGCGTTAAGGGCCGTGGTCGCAGACTGCTGTAAGTAGGCCTTGCTGGAAGTATCAATGGTCGGATCTCCGCTATACAGGGAGGCGTAGAAAGCCCTAAAAGCTTCCGCTATCTGATCATCAAGTTTGTTCGCTATGAGGCATCCTGTTTTGTTGCCCTACATAATACGTGTGTTTGAGCTGTAGGGCTCCGTACTCAGCTCGATCCAAGTCCAGGCCCGAGCTGACCCCTGGACGCCTTCAATTGCCGCCAAATTCTGGGAGGTCGCTTGCGGCTGTGCACCCATTCAAGTTCCTTAACCTGGGTCGCGAGCATTTCTCTTTTGTCTTTCCGCTCCTTATTTTCCACTGCCGAAATCGCAATCAATTCCCCTCTCACTACCACTTTGAGGGCCCCCCACAGCGCCGGAAGAGGTGTGTCGGGTCGGTCATTAGTCAAGAGATAGTCAGTAATGCATTTATGAAGTTGCTGGGTCACCCCCTTCCTACTGAGTAGGGACTCCCGAAGCCTCCACTTCCTTTTAGATATTTGGACGTGAGGGACTGTGAGAGACAATAACACTGCATCGTGGTCAGTAAGCGCAGCAGGGACTATGTCCACCTCATCAACTATTTTATTAAGCTCTGAGGACCCTATGAAGTGGTCCTACCTGGCATATGTGTGGTGCACATGTGAGTAGAAGGAGTAATGTGTGCTCTTGGGATGAGCCTCCCACCAGACATCTAGTAGCCCTCTCTGACTCAGCCAGTTCCTCCCCTCAATAGATATCGCTCCGGTCGAGCCATAACGGTGACCCGATCTATCTAACTCTAAGTCCATAACGAGGTTGAGGTCCCCGCCTATAAGGACAAACTTATCCTGAGATTAAAAAACTTCAGACAAGGCTCCCTTGAGAAAGGATTCCTGACCCGTATTGGGAACATAGAGTGATCCTATCACCATAGTCATGCCGCCCACCCTCAATGTGTGTGCCAGAAGTCTGCCCTTAATCTACGCCACCCTGTAACCCATAACACCCTGACAGTGTCTAGCATCCAATATGGCGACCCCTGCTTATGTATCCGCTGTCGAGGAGTAGTATTGCTGGGGAAACGCACAGGAACGCATTCTATGCCAGTCTCTAGATAATAAGTGCGTTTCCTGCAGGAGACATATTTCTAGATATGACAGGTTGGCTCTGCGCTTTATGGGGTTGTTGAGTCCCTTGACATTGAGGGTAATCACCTTCAAAGTATGTCCCATCATAGTGTCAGGTTGGGATAAAGCCGCTCTTCTTGGGAATCTCCGCCACCTCAAAGTGCCTTGCTGGGGGCACTCCCCCAGTAACACACCAGTTCCTGCACTGCGCCCCCCATCCCGCCTTCCCCCCTTCCCGCCACAACCTTCCCCACGCCACCCCCCAGCCTCTCGCCCCCATGCCCCACCAGTCCTCCACCCTAACCCCAACTAAACAAGCCCAAAAAACCACCATTGTCCAGTGCCTACTGTCCAGAGGTACCAGCACTTGGAGAAAGTAAAGATAGTAGTGTTCACGTGTAGCTTGTCCAACCTCGTCTCCCCCTCTCACCCCTCCACCCGGGACAGCCGGGTCTCAGTGCTATGAAATCCCCAAATGCATCAGCTCAATCACTCAGAAGCTGAGGTGTCTCGCTTTACCGCCTCCAGGGCCGATGCTCTCTCTTGTGATACCGTTTCTGGGTCCGGCTTCTTTCCGGATGTGGGTGAGCGTCTACGTCCCACTGTCTGCCAACCATTCCCTGTAGGCTGTTGTGATGATGTGGGGGAGGATTCCTGACTGAGGCCTGCTAAGCCCAAAAGTTTGCAGGTTTCCTGGAGTGATTTCAGTTGTTGCAGCTTTCCGTTGGTACAGCGCTAAGGGATGATCATGGTACTTGATAGTTTGCTTCTTCCAGGCTTTCCGTAAGATACGTTCTTTTAACACAAAGTTTGGCAGAAAGGCAAGAATGTCCGGTGGTGGGGCCAGCGTCCGCCTCCCAAGCCCCACCCTGTGCGCACGGTCTATGTGGATCTCAAAATCCGAGGCCTCACCAAGGATGTCTCTGAAAAGGCCTTGGAGATAGCCAACCACCTCTGACCCCTCCTCTTTCAACGGAACCCCTCTGACGCGGATGTTATTGCACCGAGGCCTATTCTCCAAATCTTCGGTATGCGCTTGGAGGTCCACTTGCTGATCCTTGAGGCGTATGATTTCTTGTTGCAAAGCCTCAATTTTTTCGCTTTTGGAGCATTCGCCGTCCTCGATAGCTGCAACCCGCTCCCCCACTTCGTCAACATCCCGGCGGATTTCACAGACCTCGCCTGCTGCCTCCTGTTTGAGTGACTGAAAATCATCACGCAGTGTGTTGAACAACGACTCCAAAAATTCTTTATTGATAGGTGTGTCTTTAGATGATCGGTCTGGTGGACCGTCCTTTAATACAGTCGTAGGGGACCTGGTAAGCATTTTTTTGAGGGATCTCTCTCCTTTCCGCCTCATGCCGGCCATCTTGTTGCCCCACCACAATCCTGATGAGCGGCTATAATGCTCTGTCGCAAGAGTCCCTGGACCGGCGGGTTCGCCGCAAAAGAGCCCAAATGGCTGTTCTGGCCTCCCTTTGCGTGGCCGGCCACTAACTGACCTCTCGTTCAGGCCCCTCTTTGCGCCTCCTTGCGTGCATAACTTGCGAAGGTCTTAGTCCATATATGAACCCCTCATTTGATCCTGACTCCACCCAGCAAGTGTAGTGCTAGGCCCAGTGTAATTCCCGGGCTCAGGTCTCAAATGTGCTGGTATCAGGGCTCACCCTTGAAGGCCACCCTTCGGGTGAGTAAGAGCTGTCACCGTCCGTCAGGCCCCTCTTGCTCTCTGATCACCCGGCTTGGACAACCGCTCCCCCAGCCACTCTTTGCAGAGGCCGCAGGCCCGCCAATGTCTTCGCGCCTAAGATAAATAGGGGCGCTCACTCTCCTCCGCGCAGGCACCCACTAGGGGAGTTGGCCCCGTTGCCACTTTGATAACAGCCACAAAAGCAGGCCCTCCTTGTAATCTACCCCACTGGGTTTGTTAGATCCAGGATCCGTTGCAGTTTGTACCAGCGCCAAAAGGGGCCCCCGATATGCTCAAAGCCCCTAACGTGCGTGGGGGAAGACGAAGGCCCCACCACCGGGCCACACACCAGCTCCGCACCCCCAGGGGCCTCACCGCACTGCCTTGAGCCGAAGGTTCAGATAGCTCCTCTTTATCTGCTACTCAGGTGCCCCTGAGGGAAGAGCTCCCCGCTGCCTGCTTTATGCTGCGCCTGCCCTGGGTCGCCGGATCCGCTCCCTGTTCCTTCACTAGGGTGCGACCTGCAGGGGGCTGTGCTCTGAAATTTCACCACAGCACGCTGCCAGCGCGTGATTGTACCTACATAGTGACGTGTTGGAGGCCCAATCCACCTCTGCGTCGCTGCCAGCCAATACCGCACCCCAGGAGGCTGACGCCACGCCCTCCACAGCGGCACCAGGGAGAGCGGCCGCTGGTCGGGGGCGAAGGAGCCCAGTGGCCTCCACCTCAGTGTCCGCCCTTCTGTCAAGAAGCCATCTGCCTCGTGGTGTTGCCAGTGCTGTCTTCAGCCCACAATCTCACCCCAGCACCGCTGCTGCCGCTCCCCCTACTGGAGTACTGGAGCAAGGTGAGCAATGCCTAGCGGGTCACAGATGGATCCACCTCCCGCTCCTCCACGCAGGTGCAGCCTGCAGGGGGTCGGCACCATAGGCCCAGGATCCTCGGGCTCGATTTTCACGCTCCCAGCAAGGAGCGATCCGCACTGTTGCACTGCTGATGCATTCCGTAGCCCGTAATCTTGCCTCGGCACGGCTACCGCCACTCCCACGCATCGTGTGGAAGCAAGCGGGCGGTGCCCAATGGGGCACAGCTGAGGCCACCACCCGCCCTTCCACTTAGATGCAGCCTGCTGGAGGTCGACCCCACAGGCCCAAGAGCCTCGGCCTCAATTTTCGCGCTCACGGCGAGGAGCGATCTGCTCTGTGGCGCTGCCAGAGCACTTCACCGCCCACGGCCTCACCTCTGCACCGGCACCTCCATGTCCCTGCAGCGCCCAAAAGCAGGTGGGCGAAGCCTCGCAGAGCACAGCGGACGCCGCCCAAATTCGCAGCAGAGACGTAGGGAGACCTTTTCAGCGCCCAAGCTGCCCGGGCGCCATTTCACAGCCTCGGGCCGTTCTCTGCAGCAGAGTCGTTCGGGGGTACTGCGCTACACCAATGTCTGCTCCAGGTAGGCTCCACTACTCTACACTGTCCCCCACCAAAAGCTATAGCATAACTGGGGATATTATGCTCAGATATTGGCCCGGAGAGGGGATCGGTACGAGGAGCCTCGAGTCCCTGTGTCCTCTCAAGTCGCCATCTTGGCCACGCCCCTTCAATTCAGTTTTTAACCACAGAAGGTTCCAAAAAAGTTCACCAGAATTTGTATTTTTGGGATGAGGTTTTGTGGTAAAGATATTGTCAACAGCATATTGTCAGTGAATAACAAACAATAATAATTGTAACTGCTCTTTTTACATACTTATTAATAAAAGTCCTACTGTTCTTAGAAATATAGCATTGAGTGGACATTGAGTGTATAGTCCAATTTAAAGTTTCAAGCTGCATCTGAGCTTCTAGCTATTACTACCCCATACATTAACCTTGACTGCTCAACTTCAGTGCTTGGGGTTCAGTGACCAATGTGAGTACTTTAGGTATCTAATTGGTGTTTCTGGGTAACCATTGTTAAACAACAATGCCCTCTTAGGATCCTGCTTAGCATACAGCTGCCTGTCTCGTGCCCCAAGCAAAGCCTTCATGGGAGAACATACAAAAGAAGAAGGTCCTATCATCTTCTGGGGCTGAGGTACGACCACGTACACAAATATAGCGTTTACTTTGTAAGGTGCTATGTTACAAATAACAAAGTCTTCTATGGCCAATTTGATCTGACATGGAAATATTTGGGTATCCTGTGCAATTTACATGAACTCTTGTGTGTACAATTTGCTCTATTTCCTAAAACGCCAGACAGAATTCTAGAACATATAAACTGGCTATGATAAGTTAATACTGTACTCTAATTTATCAGCAGCCTAGGACAACTCAGTGGGCTTGAGCCTGGTAGGCTTTAGGGTAGAGGATGTAGCCTATTGGCTAGAGCAGTCGACCTTGAAGATGAGGAACCAGGTTCGAGTCTTGGCAACGGCGCTCAACATCCTGTGATTCTGGGCAAATCACTTAATCTCCCCTTGCCTAACGCAATTGAATGTGTCATTCTGTAACAAAACTGGTGCTCATGTAAAGTGCTCTGATACCCGATGTCTCGGGTCTAGTTTGCGCTATATAAAATTTTATATATATATATATATACATATATATATATATATATCCGAAAAAAACTCCAAACACCACTTCCAGGTCAACCAACGTCAGACCGGCGAGGGAACATAGGAGACGGACCACAGAATGCGCTGCACAAGATCTTTTATTTGCAGAGAAGCCGGTAAGCCAGAGGGCACTACGCGTTTCGGGCTGGAAAAGCCCTTGTTCACATGCAAATGAGCCAGTTACAACTTTTTAATTTTATACTGCTGTGCACACCCAATTGGCCCGCCCTGTCACATGGTATACATCTGCATAGACATAAAAGACATTTTACTACTACATTTAAGGAGAGAAGTACTGCAAAATATTCTTTTTCCTTTGTTTTCAAACAACCCCATTTCAATGCTATATATTATTTGCATACAAATTAATATAAATAAGATGAGATGTCACGTTTTTTAAAAACAGGATCATAGGAAAAAATTGCAGATTTACATAATACGGTATCACATAATTAATAACAGGATAAATCCTTATAGAAAAAACCGTTGAAATGTCTATATAAAGTATTTACAGTGACTGGGGAAATATAGGATTGCTAAAGGTGCCAATATGTACAATTTAGACTGGTTCTAAGTCTGCGTCTAGTGGAGATTAGTAAAGTGCATAGGGAAAAGAGGTAGGTGAGAATAAAGTGCTAAATCCACATGTTGTAAAGTATCTTGTATCATCATTGCGTAAATGCAAATAGTCAGAGATAGGAACTTGACCCTATATATATCTCATACAGAGTTGTTAAAACAATAGATACTTGATAAAACTACCATGTGTGAAATTCATAGTTGCTAAAAACACCCGGTGTAAAATACAGTGATAAAAAGTGTACAAAAATATTTTTTCATTTTTTTGATAAAAAGAGTGTATCTAAATTATTATACAACAATATTTACAACATTAGAGGAAGGTAAAGAGTTACATTTATCATTAATAGAGTGACCAACAAGGAACTTGACTGGTCAACTATACAGCTAGTTAATTCAGCACCATTATAAATTACTTGGACTAGAAGATTTGACCCACTAGATAACAGGGAACCTGACTATCTAGGGGGAAGGAAACCAAGATTACACTTACTGAGGGGCATCTCATAGAAAATGACGAAGATCCTCAGTAATATTAAGCCCATTAGGCCATTTACTGTCGAATTCAAGGATCATTCGTGATTCTAATTGTCTGAGTTTGAGCTCACGGTTGCCTCCACGTCTTAGCTTGGGGCTCGAGGCTATCACATAGTAAGATAGACAATTAATATCTTTACTATGAGAGCTCAGAAAGTGACGTGCAACTGGGTATGCTGGATCTGAGTGCAAAATAACTCGTATATGCTGTAAAATTCTGACATGTACAGGTTGTATGGTGCTGCCTACATAATTGAGGCCGCACGTACATGTCAGAACGTATACTGCATATTCTGTTTTGCAAGTATGCTGGCCTTTAATTGGGGTCTCAGTATCACTAAAGGGGGTTTTATAGTGAGTCTTATTTATTCCGAACTTACACGCTCTACAAGTAGAGCATTTCCGGAATCCCTCCCTGATTAGCCAGTTTTGTTTGCACTTGAGCTCAGGACTGCTTTGATCAAGCACTGCACCCATACTGAGAGCACGTCGGAAAGTAACCATGGGTTTGTTAGGAAGCATATTTCCTAATACATTGTCTGTTAATACAATAGGCCAGTGATGATTGATGATCTGTCTTATTTTATTTTGCTGGCTACTGTAATTGGTGATGAACCTGGGACATTCCTGTTTGGTGGTATCTATTGTCTCATCAGGTAAATTAGTGGTTTCAGAAGGTGTGCTTAGCAGGCTAGCCCGGGTTCTGTCTTGTGATTTTGCTAATGCTTGATTAAACATTTTCTCTGTGTAACCTCGGGCTTTCATGCGACTACGTAGGTCATTAACACTAATCTCAAAATCATTAGTGCTGCTGCAGATTCTTTTCAGCCTAAGTATTTCCCCATAGGGAATACTTTGGATCGTGTGCCTAGGGTGTAAACTAGAGGCATGAAGGGTAGTGTTGCCTGCAGTAGCTTTACGATGGAGAGTAGTTTGCACTCTATCGTGTTCATCAATGTATACAGTAACATCCAAAAATTCTGCTTGTTTGTTACTTATCTTGGATGTGAACCTGAGATTGTATGGGTGTCATTGATGGCATTTATGAACGCACAAGCTTCTGTTTCATCACCTTGCCACACTAAAAAGATATCATCGATATAGCGAAGGTATCGAACAATTTTTTCACGTACCCACACATGATGCGTGACATTGAGGACCCGCTCCTCCCACCAGCCAACGTGCAAGCCGCATAGCTGGGGGAGAAGCAGGCCCCCATAGCCACACCCCTCAGTTGCTTCCAAATCTCTTTGCCAAATAAAAAATAGTTGTTATACAAACACCACTCTATTAAGCCCAAAATCACTTTGTTGTGCCCATAGAAATCAATTGGCCGTTGGCCTAGAAAATGAGAAACTCCATTTATACCATCTGTGTGTGCAATGCTGGTATATAATTGTTCAACATCCAAAGTTATTAGGAGCATATCATTCTGCCATTCTAGATCCTCTATTTTGGCAAGAAAGTCTCCAGTATCGCGTACAAAGCTAGGCAGTCCGCTTACCCACTTTTGTAGAAAGAAATCCACATATTGGCCAACTCTTTCCCCACAGCTGTTAATTGCGGAGATTATTGGCCTCCCTGGTATAGGTGATTGTCCTTTATGCACTTTCGGGATCAAGTACATAGTAGGTAAAGTTGGATGTTCATTGAGCATAAATAAATACTCTTCCTCTGAAATTAGGCCCTCTCTTCGATGTTTCTGTAGAAGTTTGTTCAGATTTTCATTAGCCTTAGTGTATTCTTTGTTTGTAGATTTTTTATAACAAACTGGATCCGATAGTTGTCTTTGGGCCTCTACAATGTATGCTGCCTTTGGCCAAATAACAATGTTTCCACCTTTATCTGCCATTTTGACAACAATGTCCGGATTGTCTTTCAATTTTTTCATTAGTGCAGAGTATTGTGCTTGTTTTACATCAAATTATTTTCTTTTTTTGTGGATGTTGATGGTTTTATGCAGTTTCTTCATTTCAGTAATGACACAATCTTGGAAAACATCAACTGCATCACGGGTCATAATAGGTACAAAGTCAGATTTTCGCTTGAAAGGAGTAATGCCAGCTCCTGATTTAGCGATATTGATTCTCTCTAATCGGTTTTGCGTACTTTCCATTTCATTTTCTTTGGTTACTTCAGCATTGTCATCATTCATTAGATCGTGAATGGCAAGGAGCGCCGGGGCATCCGACACTGCAAAAGGTTGATTTGTGTCAGTAATGTTTAAATTGGCAGAATTGTTAGTGCCTACTGGAGTTTTGAGTCGTTGTAAAGCGAAGAATTTTCGAAGTTTTAATTTGCGGATGTAACAGTAAACATCCACCCTGGTGAATGATAATCCAGAGAACATGTTCAAAAGCCTAAATGATCTAACATATATCACCCACAATGAACAGGATTCCCACCAAAGTAAATGTGAAGAGTCAAGAGTCAAGTGACAAAGGACTAGCAAAGTTTCAGTTTTGGTTAATAGGTCTGACAGGAGTCCTCCCGTTCGGGTTCTAGAGATACTGAGCACAGCTCTTGGTGGGATCAATTCAGGTGCACTGACCATCTTTTAATGCAGGGCTAGATAGAGTACTAGACTAGATACCACCTAAAGTACGTCCCCAGAGTTGACCATCACAGTTAGCCTTTTTGGTTTGCTGAGATGGCGCTAATTTCTGAAGCTTTAGAACATCAGATGTGGAGTGGTTGTAGAACTTTAAACAATTGTATTGCTAGAATTGCAAGTGCCTGGAAAAATTAAGACAGTTCATGAATCAGGGCGACTTATTGTACCCAGCATAACACTACCCAAATGCTTAGGTTCAACAGAAAAACAATCCCAAGTCTCGCTAGGTCCAGACAATTACAAATACAAGTTCCACCTATATTTAGGGATAATGTCAGGATCACCATTAATTTGCAGTCCTAGATTGGTTAGCCACAAATCCTCTATATTCTCGTCACACCGATGCTCTTGTGTTTGTTCTAGCCACTAAACGACAAGCTCATTGTGGGCCTTTGATGGCAGACTCCCTCGAGACAAGCTCAGTTCAAGCTTAAATTAACTGTTCCTAACTCTTTGTCCTCTTGGTCAGGCGCCTGCTTGTGATGGGTGTTTGCTTATGCCATTCCTGCTTAAGTTGGGTCTATCTTTAGTGTACAGTGTTACGCAGGATTCTAGTTTGTGGAATGTATGAGCTCGTACTGGGCGGGGGTACAGTAATGGCAATAGCAGGGATACCTTGAGTCAAAAAGACATACTGAACATCTGACGTTTTATGTGTTGAAATTCATGGAATAATCTATTTTGGAGCCAAGTGTGTGGTCCTTCATTACATAGTGGCATCGCATTCCATTTTAATTAACCCCCAGGTGCATATGTGTATTTCAGTAAATACACCAAGGACTATTATTAAAGAGATTTTCTACCATTTAATTAATTCTTAAGAGAGTGAGACAATACTGTCAAAATGACACAGATTGGGTGGGTTTTAGAACAGCTTGTAAAGAAAACTGTTTTTTGCGCTGGATAAAAACCCACTTGGGTCAAGAGCTGACAACGTCTAAGTGGCACGCATGTTTGGCACATCTGCTGAGTAACAACGCTCTTCAAAGGTGCGCTACCTCGTGAGCATTTTTCAGCATCTGACATCCACATGTCATAGTTTTATGGTAAGCAATGTGTCTTGTCTGGGGTAGTTGAACGTAAAAGTCACTGTCATGATCTTCATAACTGCCATCTTGGAATGTCCATGAGTACACAACTGTTCATTTATGAGTTTATATTTGAGTTGATATATTTTTTTCCTTCCAAACAGCTTTACGAACACAATGATTACAGAGAAAAAGAAACTTGAACTTTAATATAAAGAAAGCTGTATTTTGTTTAAAGCTTGACCTTTGGCTATAGTACTTTAGACAGAACATTGACTTCTACTGGAATATTATCTAAGAACCCCCAGAGGAAAATGTGTATTGAATACCTCTCCTTTTTCTGCTCATAATTTCGAGTAGGTAATCTTTTACAATATCATTTTTTACATGCCGTTTACTTTGTAAGCTGCGGAACTTCTGTTCAAACTAGCATTGACCGTCTCTGTCCTGACATAAGGAACATTTTGACAAACGGACAGGCTGACTAGATGAGCATTTGTCTCCTACCTTGTGTATAGCTATCATTGCAAATTATTTCACCGTAAACAGGGGAGAGATAAAGCGATGGATGATAATGATTGGCCTTAAACTGGAAGTCAATTGCGAATTTGGAATGCTGTCCATGGTGAGTTAATCTACCATCAAATTGTTATACAAACAAATAACCCATGTAAACAAGAACACTTGTAGGCAAAAGGAGATACTTCACTAGCAGAAGTTATGATGTCTTGGGAAGTGACAGTTCGATTTTCATCACAAGAAGATATGCCAAAGGTGCTTTAGCAAATGAGATAACTAAAGAACATGAAGTAGCAAACATCATCTCAGATAAGAATTATAACTATAGACAAACTAAGAATTGAAACAAGAAATCTCAGAAGTGTAAAAGCGCTGAAATACATGTTATTGGTGTGGATATCCTAAGTAGGAATACATGTTATAGGTGTGGACGTTCTAACTACAATTCCAAGTGTAAGGAGTGGCCTGAACAAACTGCTGACTACCAAAGTGTGGGATTATGGTACATTGTGAGTAGTAAGTAGAGAGGCATTCATAAAACTATGGGCCTCATTTTGAGTTTGGAGGGCAGGTGTATGTCCATCAGACCGGACAGCCAGTCTCCCAAACCTAGAGATATTTCCTGGCCCCACATACATCTGTTAACATTGGCAGAAATTATCACTGCAAAAATAAGCATTGGCAAAGCCAATCAGTCTTGACAATGTGAGAGTTATAGGCTTTGTCAATGTTTTTCAGCACTGCATGGCCAGACAGTAAGTGTTCTCTAGGTAGGTGTAGCACCCAAGTGCCCTGTAGCTGATGCACCATTACTCATTTATGTAACCACGAGCATCCTAAATTAAATTTACCATTTGATAGAGAGCAAAACACAATATGAAATTAGTCAATTCTCTTTAACGAGTGCTGCCAAAGGTACCTAGTAAAATCATGATACTTATTTTGCTCACCTATCAAGGACAGAGGATACTGTCTGCCTTAGTGCAATTCATACTTGTGACTTGCATGTTACACACACACATGCATGCTGCAGGCACTCAACCCATTGAGCAATCTGACTGACTAGAAGTATAAAGCCAATAATCATTGCATGCATAGATTCAAATTCAAGAATCCTTTATTAAATGTATTTCCTCTTCCTACTACATGGTGTTTTGTGGGTCACTGTTGTGTCTATCTGGTTTGACATAAACATTGTATAATCTGACCATCTCAGTCAGTGAATTGGATTTACAATGACCACCTAGATGTCAAGGCTTATTGCAAGAAAGTGGTAAGCCAGCTCATTAGGCCACTGTACTGTTATCACCAGGCCACATGGCCTATTCTTGGAAGGGCTAACTAGGCCTTTGGATGTTCTGAGGTTGATAAAATTAATCCTTTTAATTTGTGTAACAGTAACAAATTCTTGCAGTACTTAGATTTGTCAGCCTTAAAGCGTTATGTGATAGTATTGTATTATTTTTTTACCATTGTTGTTATTATGGTTCACACAGGGCTTGGAGACCCTGCACGTGCAAAGTGCCTCTTGTTGCCTATGGTAGGTTGAAGTTTTCAAAATCTGAGTAATGTGAATTTACTTGGGTGCTGGCATCAACATTTACCAACCCTACATCTTAAAGATGGGGTGCGGTCTGTTGAAAATACCTTTGTTTATTTTATCTTGCTGTATGCCTTTTACTGATCATTTGCTTTTAACCTGTAATTCTGTATCATAACAAACCATGTGCTTTTTTAAGTACTGTGCGCTGTATTCTAAACCACAAAGCGCTTACTATACAGATGTAATCCAATGCCTAGAAGTGCAGTTGTGGGCATGTGGTGCTTTGCAATGACCATCTAGTGAATTGAAACAAGACCTTCCCGCAGTCTGTTTTATTAGTAACAAGTGTACCCATTATGATGTGTTCCTGTTTTTTGTAACTATCTTGAGGGTCGGGAGGGGGTTGAGAATGAATGAATGAATGACTGAGGGAGTGCAGAGCAGCTGAAAAGAAAAGCAGTCGCGTGAGCTTGCAAGGCAATGGAGACCGTGGAGTATTTTGCTGATGGACTGTGCATTGTATTGTAAACCAAAAAACGCTTACTATAAAGATGCATTCCAGTGCCTAGGAGTGCAGTTGGTGGCAGGTGGTGCTTTACAATGTCTTTCCAGTGAACTTAAACAAACTCTTCCCACAGCCTATTTTATTAGTAACCAGCGAGCCTGTTATGACGTGTTCTGTTTTTTGTATCCTTCTTAGGAAGGACCAAACTTACGGTACCAGGCATCAGGTATTTCCTTGATGGGCTGGAGGTGTGGGGCCAGTTTTGCAGTGGTGGGGGCCGGTTTTGTTACTGGGGACCGGTTTTGCAGCGGTGCAGCAATATCGGCCCCTAGTAACGAAAGTGCTTCTCATTTGCAATGCGCCTCTCTACTCCTTTGTTTGAGCTGGTTCGATATAATTGTCAGGGCTGCTTTGGGTTCTCAGGCCTACCCTGATCTCAGTGGTGGGGAGGGGGTGAGAATGAGTGAGTGAAAAGCAGCTGAAACGAAGCAGTCACTTGACTTTGCAAGGCAATGGAGACCAGGGAGGGGAGTGCTGACTTTCTCGCTCTCTCCCCTCGAATGCTCTCCTTGTAATTGAAAAACATGCTGTGGCTTGAAAAACAAGATAAGAATATGGTTTATAGGCCCGTTATCTTATGGTCGTTAAAGCACAGGGCAAGCAGCCACAGGGCGCTGGAGGGACAAAGCGACAGCAGGACGAAGGCGATTGAGGGACAGGATAAGAAAAAATGCGGAGTGGGTAAGAGCAGTTTCATGGCTGTCAGAGAACCACAGGGCAAGCAGACACGGGAGCATGGGATGGAGGAAGTGACAGCCGGAGGAGGCTGCTTGGGAAAGCGGACGAGAAAAGAACATAATTTACAGGCCTGTTTACAGAAATGGCACGGTGCTCAGAGCGAGCGACAACACAACCGCTCCTGAGGAGGGTTGTTAAGCAAATTAAATAAAAGTTTCTACAATGGCCATTAAATGGGAGGGGTGGAAGGATAGAAGTAATTGCTCCCTGCTCTCAGATAGGGCTGAACACAGGAAGAGAGATGACACGTGCATGCCATGGGCAAATGGGGAGAAAGATTAGGAGAGCGACGATGGAGCCAGCAAATGGGAAGCCTATGGGCGAGCTGAAGCCCACAAAATATATACAACATGTCTCTTTTGAGACAGCGCATGCACTCTCTAGAGCCGACACCTAAAAACTATCTGAAAACCCACTCTAAATTAAGCGGATGGTCAGATGACTAAACTTAGGACGGCCTGTAATCTGTCATGCCATTGTAGGAGAATGATGGCTACAGCGCTGCAGTAGTCTCAGTTATTGACTCATTTGCGGTTGGACTGTGAGTTTGGCAAAAAGACAGTACTCCTTGCCAAACTGTAAGTCACCCTGTATAGAAAGATTTAAAGATTTAGGTTGGTCGTCTGGGATGAACACAGGTTGAACAAAATATGAAAAATTGTATTGATTTTGAATAAATACTTAATTCTTGGAAGCCATTGAAACCTTTTGTATGCCCTGTTGGAAGCTCTCCAATGCCATGAAAATGCTTGACTTTTGATATCATGGACCTATTGGGTCGAGTGATGGTTCACACCATGCTACTGTGGCCATGCCTGCACAACCACAATCCTTCTCAGGCTGACCTGCTCCTGGGAAAGGGTGTTTTCTGATTGGCAGTGAGGCCATGCCACCTGCATCATCTGCAGTAAAGCAGCCATCCTAAGGCGGGCTCTCCCCAATACTACTGCCTACTCTCCTTGCTGTGCTGTCCTTCCATTCCTAGGAAACAGCCCGTGGATGTGGTGGCAGAGTGGGTTCTGTCTACATCATTCAATTTGCAGCCTTGTATGGCATGGGGTGGCAGGCACATGGTGGGAAAGATGGGCTCTTCTGGCATTCAAATGGGGTGGAGGAGTGCAGATTGGCCCAGTTTTGTATTTGCCATTAGGTCTCATAGTTCATTGGAGCTCATCCTATTGCGTTGTACTGTGGTATGCCTTTTTTTTAAAACATTCCATGACGCAGACATTCAGCAGGTTGTATGGGTTAAGTCGTGGCACAGGGCAACTGGCTAGTCTGCTCTCCGGATTAACCACCATTCATGATGTGTGTGGACAGGGACAAAGATGAATTTGCAAGGGGTGTATTTGCGGAGAGGGTGGTGTTGTATTTGTCCTACTGGTCTCATCTGCCAACCTTCCTGGATGCTCACCTATTTGAAGAAGAGATCGAGATAAATACCTACAGAATAGCAGCATTTTCAGATGGGGTGGCTGCAGATGCACCCCAGCGCAGCCAGTCGGTCGCTTATGGCAAAGTTTCTTGTGTTTTTTTAACTGTCAAAACTTACTGGATTGACTCCTTTTTATTCTGTCTTTCCTTTGATTGTCAACACTATCAATCTTTCCTTGAGATTTGGTGTGGCTGGCTCCATGTACTGAGTTAATGGAATTAATTGTGTCTCATTTGGCATCATCTAACAATGCCTCATGAGGGGAGGATCCAAGATGGCGACCTGAACGGACGTGTGGTCGCTCGGCTCCGCCGGCTCTGGAGACCCGCGCCTACATCCTGACTGCTATCCTGCGGTTTCTTTTGCCTGAAAGGTGCGGGACACGGAGCCGATCCTGACGGTGTCCCTCTGACCTCTCCGCCCGCCCTGAGTCGTATGTTCTGAGCGGATCGCCTCTGCCCTGGGTCTCCGCCTGCTCCTCGGCGCCTGCCGGACCTTGCATGCCCGAGGCGAATATTCTGCTGCGGCGGCTGCCTACAACACGGGGATGCTTTCACCCGCCTGCAGCTCGGCTCATACCTGCTTTCACTGCCCTGCCGAGAGCACACGGAGCTGAGCCGGCACGTATGTGAGAGGGCTCGCACGGTTTCCTTTGTTTGTGTCCGCCATGATGCCGGTCGGCTTTCTTCACTATTGTGCTTGCTACCGGTGAGCTCCTCACGGTCCTGCCCGCCTACCTCACTACCGGCTATCCTCTGCTTCCACGGCACACAGGAGGGGGTACAGTTTGTTGCGGGGACAACATCCACTTCCCGATCGGGACCCAAGGCCCCCCGTTTTTCCCCCTCCCAGCACCCCGTGGACTGCTGACAAGATGGCGGTGCCCAATCACCAGCGCTGTGGAGATGGCACTGTGATCTCCTCTTGGAGGGGCGAGCGCACCTTTGCGCGGGGGGCCGCATTTGAATTTTCCTCCGTGAGTGAAGAACCACGTGAATCACAGACGGAATGGACCTACAGGGATGTGATGAAGATCTTAGGTGAGGTACGATCGGAGATGTGGCATATCTACAATGTGCTGATTGAGACACTTGATGCATGTGTCCCTGCTGAGAGCCGAGTGCAGGGGGTTCACCCCAGACAGGATCTGGGACTGACTTTGTTGCAGCCTGCCAGCCCATCACTGTCTCCTGCTGCTACTGTGTCGACTGAGAGAACCATTGCTGGGGCTTCTGAAGATTTGTTGCCACCCGTCAAGACTGTGGCTGCAACATTGTCTCCCCTTTGTTCTCTGACTAGCTGCCTGCCTCGTGTACCAGTCTCGCTGCGCTGTTCCTTGCTAGCCTGCTCTCCTGCCCTGTCCCCTGCTTCTTCCTTGAACAGTTCAACTTCTCCGTTTTGTGACTTTTATCGCCTGTATGCCTTGGAGGAGCGTCTTCATAGGGGAATACTACCTACGGGGGACAGGCGATGCTCTCTCAGCGATGGTGCACCTCCCCCATCCTCGAGGCGGCCATGTTTCTTCGTCGACGCGGACTGTATCAGACTGCCAAGTTGGTTGGGTGATATAACGAATCCTAGGTCGGGCCAGGGCTAGGCGATCCCTTCGCTGCATTAATATACTGGCGGGTGGAGGCTGGGAGAGACTCGATTTGTGACTGTGACATTGTGTATTATTTGCTGACTCTCCCCAATGGTTAGATCTCTGGTGAAGCTATCTGCTAATTGATACTGGGGTGAAGAATGTTTAATGTGCCGGCGGTGTCCGAGCGTGTACGATGTGGCCCTCCTCCTCGTTGCTCTTTCATGGGAGCCCAGGGATAGATTTTTCTCCTTGCTCCCTATATCACTGGTGAATTTTTCTTCTTTTCCTTCTTTCCTCTCACTACTTCTCTTCTCTTCCTAAATTTCGGGTTTTTGGGGCGACAGACACTCTGCTGGGGGGGGGGCAGGCCGTAGCCTCTGCATGTGTGTAGGGTGGGGGGTTAGATTTAATTTTAGTTAAGTTTCTATGGTGCCTATGTATGACCTTCTTTTATGATTTTCCCTTTTTTCCGTCCTGAGTCTGTGATAAAGGTTTAGGGGGAGTGGGTAGTACTGTGGGTGGTGCGTAAATGCTAGCTGACTCTCCTGATGCTGTGTACTGTACTGCCGATTTGATGAGGAGTTCCTTACTACTGTTGTTACTTTTTGATGCTGCCTGCCCATGTGGTGAAGTTAATGTACAGACTCAGTACTCCTTGGTTCTATTCTTCACTGATTTATTTTTAGACTAAAAATCTTAAAATCTTAACCTTCACTGCTCCTTTCCCTAGCGACATGATTCTGCTCAGTGTAACTGCTGTTAATTGATGCTATATTGCCTGCTGGCGCTGGGGGACCGTATAGTTTGCTTCTGTGCATAAAAGTATTGTGGCCGGCCTGACGGTTGTAGGCCCGTATTTGTACCATATGGCTGAGATACCCGCCACCCCCTCTCAACACAATCCCCAAAGGAGGGAAACCGGAAACAGTTCTTGAAGTTTTTGGAAGAGGGAGGGAGTGACCCTCCCCGGCCGTATTTATTAAAACAACAAATTAACGTTAAACAGTTTCATATTAATGTACAATTTCATAACCACATTGCGATGTTTGGCTAACCTTAACAGATTCTCTAATACAGAGGTTCTCCTAGCCGAACTAACAACCTACAAAACATTTTCTTGAAATAATGAAATTGTACATCCTAACGTTTAAGGGCCAACGGCAAGGTCGTAACCGGTGTCAAGATCCCTAACCAGAAATACCCCCCCCACTTGGGAGGGGCGACAGCACTGAGGCGTACCCCAAGTGCAACTACCAATTTCCCTTGACTTGACGGGGGCCCCAATAAACTCGACGCCACTTAAAGGTCGTTCGAGGACTCGTGTGAGATCTAGAAGGTAGCGTAGACCTCCCCCCAAACCCCACACAACTTACCACATCTGCCGTCGCAGACGTCACTGGCCCCGGGAAATTCCCCAGGAGGGGGCTGTAACCCCTCCTACACAGGAAGGGGCCTTGACCGCCTTTCCTTTCCTTCCGGCGGCCTCTCCTTAGACAGGACCGCCTCCCCGTTGAGGGGCCAAAGGCCACCTCTCCCGAGCGCTCCCATCCGTGTTGGGTGACGCCCACTCATAGGGATCTTCCAATTACTGCTCACCGATCATGACCTTACCGCCCGACCAAAATAAATACGACAATGCTAACTAAACCAACAATACATTGGCCACTATGACCAGAATAATCATGCTTATAAACGGACACTAAAAACCGAATATCTTTAATCACAAAACATACATAAAATCAACCAACTTTATTACACACTCAATATCAACATGATAATACCACAACCTGTAAACGAAAATAGAATTATCGATCTATTTTAAAACAACTGGCTGTCCTCAGGGGCTGGTGGGTGGGTCAAAATTGGCTCTTCGTTCCGTCTCGAGCTCACGTGCAGCGAGGAGGTGCAGCTTCAGAGCACAGGAACAAGAGGATGTCTTCCGGTCTTGCGTCCCTGTTTATCCGTCTTCAGGGCGGGCGTAAACCCGCCCCTGCCTGCCCCGAGGGCGTGGCCAGCCGCGTCAGTGTCTAGGCCAGCCCACTCTAGGGCGGGAAAGAGCGCGCCCCGGCTACGCCGCTTCGGGCATACCAGCCGAGACGCGCCTGCACCCAAAAATGGCTTCCCGGGGGGATCGAGGTACTCTGCCATACGTTCGGGGGGACCGAGTGGTCGCCCCTTTCCATATGGCTGAGATACCCGCCACCCCCTCTCAACACAATCCCCAAAGGAGGGAAACCAGAAACAGTTCTTGAAGTTTTTGGAAGAGGGAGGGAGTGACCCTCCCCGGCCGTATTTATTAAAACAACAAATTAACGTTAAACAGTTTCATATTAATGTACAATTTCATAACCACATTGCGATGTTTGGCTAACCTTACCAGATTCTCTAATACAGAGGTTCTCCTAGCCGAACTAACAACCTACAAAACATTTTCTTGAAATAATGAAATTGTACATCCTAACGTTTAAGGGCCAACGGCAAGGTCGTAACCGGTGTCAAGATCCCTAACCAGAAATACCCCCCCCACTTGGGAGGGGCGACAGCACTGAGGCGTACCCCAAGTGCAACTACCAATTTCCCTTGACTTGACGGGGGCCCCAATAAACTCGACGCCACTTAAAGGTCGTTCGAGGACTCGTGTGAGATCTAGAAGGTAGCGTAGACCTCCCCCCAAACCCCACACAACTTACCACATCTGCCGTCGCAGACGTCACTGGCCCCGGGAAATTCCCCAGGAGGGGGCTGTAACCCCTCCTACACAGGAAGGGGCCTTGACCGCCTTTCCTTTCCTTCCGGCGGCCTCTCCTTAGACAGGACCGCCTCCCCGTTGAGGGGCCAAAGGCCACCTCTCCCGAGCGCTCCCATCCGTGTTGGGTGACGCCCACTCATAGGGATCTTCCAATTACTGCTCACCGATCATGACCTTACCGCCACAGGTCCGGATAGTTGACCGGCTATCCGGACCCCCCACAAAGCTCCTACCTAAAGGTCATGCTTTAACGTTTTTAACCATGCTAAGAAGTCTCCTATGAGTAACTCATTCCCCACCCGAGACAAATGCACACCATCCCCCGAATACATACTGTCATCATTAATACAGCCATGCGAAATAGAATGCAATGTCCCGGAACGGAACAACCTACTCACTTTGTTATTAAGCTTTCTAACAGACTGATTCAAAGCAGGAATAGAAATGGCCCCCCGCCACACCTTTCGTGGGATCATATGGGACCACGCAATTGTGCACCCCGGAACTCTCCTCGCCAACCAACTTACAGTGGAAAGCATTGCCTCCAGGAGAAGTCGTCTACCGGTGGTGACCAAATCATTGCCCCCTAAATGCACTATGACTATAGACGGCGGTGACCTCGTCCGCCCTAACAAATCCTCAAAATATGCTTGAAACTGGTCAATACAGAGACCGCCTCTTCCGTAGAAGGACACCCTGTACCCGTATTCCCCAGCTACGTGAATCATGTCACCTGCTTTGAATACGTCCGCGGCACGCCTCACGTATGAGTGGCCCACGACCCACACCTCCTTTTTCACAGCCGGTGATGTCTGACCGCTGGCCCGGTGTTGGGTCGACTGCATAGTCCGCCCCGCCTCGTAGGCTTGCGCAACTGAAAACCAAACAGAAACAAGAGGCGTGAGTACGTCATTACAGCTTTACAACATGTGCAACCGCACATACCTCTTATAACAATTGGAGGACCAACGCCCCACTCGTTTCACTTGTTCAACATTAAGACCCCTGGCTGTAGCTTCCGTAGCAGCCCCTATCGGAAAGGAATGGGTCCCAAACTCGCCCGGGTTCAAGCCCGCAGCGGCAATTGACATCGCAAGCACCCGCTGAAACTGAAACTTCGTCAGTGGGGTGGCGTCCGCGTGTCTCAACAAGGTCCCCCCCCTTCGTGCTAGGTAATCTTCTAAACACTTTACCGGGCACATGGAGGACCCGGGAATCCTGCGTATGATTATGCAGTCACCCATCCCGTCTTGATCGGTCTTGGACCTGACAAAGGAGACCGTCATTGCCTCTCCTCTGATCTGAACGTGTTCTTGGCACAAACCCCCTGCCACATCCTGTTTGTTCCTTGCCACCAGTTCGCTTACTCGCATCGCCCCGTGAAATGCTAGCGTAAAAGCGGCTCGGAACAACACCGCCTCAAACTGAGATGAACATGTGGCAGGGAGTGTAGCCAACAACTGGGCCAACCTATCCAAACCTATCGGGCGCCTCTCATCTACTCTGCGACCCTCAAGGCGTTGCCACCCACGCAGCGCTTTCTGTACAACGAAAGACGCTGTCGGATCCTGGATACTATGAGCCCTGGCAACAAAGGAAATAGCAGCACGATGCCTCTGGGCCGTAGCCACAGATTTCCCGGCCCTACGTAAGGACATCAGAAAATTCACTACCCCTTCCTCGTGGCCCCAAAGCCTCTCTCTATCAGTCCCCAAAAAGGCTAAATAGGACCTAAACGCCCCTTCATATGCTTTCCTCGTCCGTGGTGCTAGACTCTCTCCCACGAGGTGACGAAGTTCGGGGCACCGAGAGACCAGAGAGCTTCGGGGAAGGGTGCCGGCTCTGGGTCCGCTGAGGGAAGGAAACCCGAGAAAGCCTGCATATGAAAACGAGACAGTGCATCAGCCGCCTGATTCAGTACCCCTGGGACATGTTTTGCTCTGAACAGCACATTCAGTTGCATACACAGTAAAACAATTTCTTTGAGCAGTCTTAAAATCAGTTTACATCGTGCTGCCTGACTATTGATGCACTCGACCACGGTCATATTGTCAGACCAAAATATCACAGAGTGATCTTTGAACCCTTCTGGCCAGGTTCTCAGGGCCACCAAAATGGGAAAAAGTTCCAGGAAAGCAATATTACTTGTCAGACCATTGTCATGCCACCATGTCGGCCACCTTTGTGCCGACCATTTTGTGCCGAAGATGGCACCAAAACCTATGCTACCTGCTGCATCTGTCCATAGCCCCAGCTCTTCAGAGGATACGGCTGGTTTGTTCCAGATGACTCGACCATTAAAGTCCGCCAGAAATGCTAACCAAATACGCACATACTGGCGGACCTCAGCCGATAGTCTCGTGCGATGATGGCCCTCCTTTAGGCCGACCATAGCTTGGGCAATTGAACGAGAAAAGGGGCGGGCCATCGGTATAACTCTCAGGGCAAAATTCAACTGTCCCACCAACTGCTGTAACTGATGCAGCGTAACTTTAGATCCATTTAGACACACTTGCAGGGCTGCCCTGAACTTCCACACTTTGTCAGGTGGCAAACGAAAACAACCTTCTCTGGAGTCTAACTCGATCCCCAGAAACTCGAGGCAAGTCGCAGGACCCACCGTCTTACCTGGTGCCAATGGCACACCAAACTGCTTCATTAATACACAAAATTCGGCCAAGGCCCGGCCACATTCGAGATCCCGGCTGCCCCAAGGAACAGAAAATCATCAAGGTAATGCATTACATGTTGGAAACCCGTCTTCTTTGTGAAGACCCATTGTAGAAAACTACTGAATTTCTCGAAATAAGCACAAGATATAGAGCACCCCATCGGCATACACTTATCCATGTAATAATAACCCTGAAACATAAAACCTAGGAGACGCTGATCGTCCGGGTGTACCGGGAGCAACCGGAACGCTGACTCGATATCTGACTTCGCCATCAGCGCCCCGGGCCCCAGGCGATTCAAAATGGCTACGGCCTCATCGAAGGATGCGTACCGCACCGAACACACTTCTGGGTCTATTGCATCGTTTACAGAAAGGCCACGTGGAGCTGACAAATTATGAATCAGTCGAAACTCACCCGGGTCCTTCTTGGGGACCACCCCTAAAGGAGAACAAACAAAATTCTGTACCGGGGGTACACTAAATGGGCCGGCGACCCGACCTCGACTAACCTCTTTCCGGATCTTTTCCTGAACCACGGTCGTATGTTGCAGGACGGAAATTTGATTTTTACACTCCTCCACGCCCTGAAAGTCCCCTACCGGGATGCGGAAACCATTCGAAAATCCGTTCCGCAGCACCCCAGCAGAAGTACGATCCGGGTATTCACTGAGCCAGGGAATCATCGCCAGGGTATCAATCGGGGTAGGTAAAGGCGCCCCTCGGACTACGTTAGACCTGTTTGGCGCCTCCTCTCCCCCCGTTATCACCCGTTTTGGCTCTGCACGTGGACTCAGGATGGGACGACCCGCACCCACTACATTCATGTTTAAATTTACACGATCCCTGGGGCCTGGTACATTTACCTTTGTTGAAATTGAAGCAGAACCCCCTTTTTCCTGTATTGCCGGCAGGTCTCGAGTAATCGTCGGTACTCGTACCTGACCGAAAGGGCGTCCCCCCATAATGGCGGGAGGATTCGCCAACATTACTTCCTACCAATGGCATTTTCAACATACCTGTCTCCTTCATTTTATCCCATGTCAAAGAATCATAACAATCCCAGGTTAAGCTTTTATTATGCTCTTTTGCCTTTCTAAACAGATTATCGTAGCAGAACCAATGGTTACCCTGGTGTGATGTCGAGTACCCCATGATTCTTGACTGATAGGTCGGCAACTCGGAAAGCAACTCGGGCCTACGTTCCCCCAAGATTGACGTAAAAATTCCCCATGCATTGCCCCAATTGCCGATAGTCTCATTTACTTTAAAGGCGGCCATTTTTGCGCGCCAAACACTCGGATGCATAAGATCTTTCTGACCCTTAACATGCTCCACCTCATAATGATCAACAAGCAACGAGAAGATGTTCACGTACTCCCCCGCCCAAATCTTCTCCTTAATTGCCAAAGGCACATGTTGACCCAACCTTTCTCTACGAGAGGGTGCTGACTCATCCCTCGCAATCGGCAATGGCCGCTTACCTGCACCGGACGCTGCATCTGCGGTCGCAATCGTCCCTTGCGGCTTGTCAACAACTGCAACCGGCGCGGACGCCTTGGCTGCATTCCGTTTCTCGCGTAATTGCTTCATCAGCGCCTGGGCCTCGGCAGCCGTGGCGCCCTCACTACTGTCGCCCAACCACGCTGCAAGTTGTGCTGCCAGCTCGGGCGGCATATCCTTGTTGGACACCGGGGTGACCACCACAGGAATCGGATTCCCCTCCACTGGTACTGGGGTTGGCGCTTCGAGCGGGGTACAGGGAACCGGGGCGTCTCCCCCAGCTGGTCCCCTCCTTGGCCTCTTGGCTCTTCCGCCCGGAGCTGCTCCAGCCGACGGACGCTCCGGCCCCCCTTCCCCGTCTCTCTCCGCTACCCACTTCTTCAGCTCCGTCATCTCCTTCATGAGGACCCGAACCATCTGTTCGGTCGTCATTCTCTTCCCGCCTTTCTTGGGCATTTCTCCGACCGAGTATCTGTAAGACAAAAAGAAAGATTACAACGCTCAAAATTGGCTCTTCGTTCCGTCTCGAGCTCACGTGCAGCGAGGAGGTGCAGCTTCAGAGCACAGGAACAAGAGGATGTCTTCCGGTCTTGCGTCCCTTTTTATCCGTCTTCAGGGCGGGCGTAAACCCGCCCCTGCCTGCCCCGAGGGCGTGGCCAGCCGCGTCAGTGTCTAGGCCAGCCCACTCTAGGGCGGGAAAGAGCGCGCCCCGGCTACGCCGCTTCGGGCATACCAGCCGAGACGCGCCTCCCGCCCAAAAATGGCTTCCCGGGGGGATCGAGGTACTCTGCCATACGTTCGGGGGGACCGAGTGGTCGCCCCTTTCCATTCTTACTGCACAATAAAGGTTTTCAAAAATTAAAAAAAAAAAAAAAAAAACAATGCCTCATGAATTACAGTCAGAATTAATAACCAAACCACTTCAACCAAGTAATTATTTTATTTTGATGTTTTTACTTTTTGTTTAAGGTTAGCATTTTGTTTTATTGTGTTGGTTTATTACTTCTAAACAATAATTCTACTAGGCTAGATGCACACCACTACCTGTAATGGCGACAGGCAGCATAGCACAGCCAACAGGGAACTGGTTTTCCCAGCAAAAAGTGGAAAATGCGAATTGACTCATATTTAATTGTCTTTGGAGGGAAAATATTTTATGCAGCTAGGAAACTGGGAGTTAAACTGCATATCTTGGTATAGAGGGCATGAACATTTCAGAACGCTTAGATTAATTAAATATTGGCAACTGAGAGGGGAAGCCTTGAGCTGTGTAAGACTTCTGGGTTGTGAGGCTAGATCTACATTTTGGGACTACTATTAATGTGGTTTAAAGAGCTATAAGATCTTTGCATAACACCAAAAAAGAACAGAAGGAGTTCCGAATTAAGGGCTTGATTAGGATGGCGGCTTTCCCGCATCCTCCGGGCCAGCGGAAGCCACCGCCGGCCCAGAGGATGCTGGAAAACCGCTGCGGAGGCACAGAAGACCCACCGCCAAATTAGGATGGCGGTGGGTCTCAAAATCCGTCCGCAGCTTTTCCGCCGCGGTCGCCTTCCGACCGCTGTGGAAAAGCTCTAACATGGCTGGCGATGTCTGTCAGACACCGCCAGCCAAATTAGGAGGGCGGAAAACATATGCTTTTCCACAGCGGCTTTTCCACCATGGAAAAGCATACGGAGATTGCCTTCGGGGGCCCGGTGCGGGCCCCCTTGGTGACGGGGGGGTGCAATTGGGAGGTACCTATGGTACCCCCCTGCATTTGCGTGGACAAAGCGGCAGGCACCACGCGGTGCCTGCTGCTTTGTGCACGTAAATGCCGTGCATGCATTTTTAACATTGCGGCGGGTGCAGCTTGAAGCTGCACCCGCCGCAATGTTAAAGATTGAGGCGTATTTTAGAAGCACCAGTTGAGTCATTATTTTATCACTGTATGTATTTTATATGTTTTAAGCAATTTATGGCTTAGAAACCATATTATGCTTTTACAGTACTACTTTATAATACTGTTCTTATTATATACTCTGTACTTTATAACCAGTATTACGATTGTAGCAGTACATTTCTTATGCTTGAGAAAGAAGACTGTTCAATAAATGCTTTTTATTGCAAACGCCCGTCTCTCTATTTTCTCAGCACCTCTGGTGAAACGAAGCATGCACGATTGACTAAAATAGCTATCTATTGTTTCCGCGACTCTAGAGATTGATTTCTTATTCTTGGGAAACAAAGTTGTCATGTTTAAGCGGTTGTCAGAAACTAATCCCTTCTTGATTATTCGAGAAAGTTTCTAGTTACCTCTGAGCTAGCTGGCACTCACAATTAAGTTTAATATATACAATAGAGACCTAGTCGACTTCAGTCCTACGTCTAAACTATAGTATATGTTATTCCAATGGGCAGAGCCTATTGGGAATATAGGAACTACACTACATGGCGCCCAACGTTTGGTAAGGCAATTATTTAACGCTAGATACTAGAGTATCTCAGTCGTGCTTTTCACACAGACCCCTTTTTCCCGTAAAATACTCCAATAGACGTCTGGAGTGGGTAAAAGGTTAATATCCGCCAAAACTGAGTAGGACGAAAATCCTATGTATTACTTTTGTTTTGTTTTTTTCAACGTTGAAGGATACAGTGTTCCAAAATATTGTGCTCCTAATCTTTGTTTCCTTGAACCTATTCTCCAAACTCTTCAGTCGGTTAAATAATGCTTTCTGACGAAGAATTAACTGCAGCTGCAGCTCAAGCAGTCTGAGATGACAGAAATAGGCCAGACAATGACCCGGATGCTATAAACATCCCAGTAAATGTAAGAAAAACTATAACCTACAAACTGATAAATAATGGAGTATCAGCGAGAGGTGGTAAAGTAATCTTTGTTATAGAGGCACATGAATATCGGCAAACAGAGGTATTCTATTCATGGATTCACTTTCCTCCGGCAGACGGAGGAACACAAGAGTTCAACTACTACAAAGTAGAGGAACCTCCAGAGGAATATGTTCCCTATGAGGACATAGAAATTCCATTAACTTATTAAGGCGCCCTAAAACATGAAAATCACATTACCAGGCTCGGTCCACTATGTAGACCAGGAGCTACATGGCCGGTACTAGCCAGCTATACACCACATCCTGACATAGAAAATATGACAGGTCTAGAACTGCTAGCCCAGCTGAAACAGTTAATTAAAATACATAGACAATTGGTTCAGTATGTCATGCGGACCTTAACAGTACAACCTACTGTAAGGATTCCACAGCACACCCCTCACCAGGGGAACACAAACAAAATCACACCACAGACTATACAATCAGTCATTGGTAGATTGGCTGCCAAAAGGGAACAAATTCCGTTTTGGTTAGCACAAAAAATTACTCAAATAGAGGGAGTATTCCCTGATAGTACACCTCATGAGAAACACCGAATTCTGACAATCTGTTTACCAATGGGGATAGCACCACATGTGGAGGACTGTGACTCTTGGGGCACAGTCTTTGCTTCAATCTACACAAAAACACATGGTGTTCCATCCATGGCGGTAATACCAGACGTTCTGATACAGATTCAAAATGTATACGGTCCAGAACCGGCTTTAAATCTGGGTATTACTGAAAGATTTCAAACAGGTCTCAGCTATATTATTAGCTAACATTAAAGGTGAAGCAGCATCTGTGGCAATCCGCCAAAAGTTAAAGGAAACAGATATAACAGACCAACCACATGAGCTTGCAAGAATTATTGAAAAATCATATTAAGAACTAGGAAGAGATAGTTTGGGTGGGAAACCAGTAAAACCCGAATTAACAGAAAATCCTGAAAAGGTGTTTATTAAAAATAATCTCACTACTCCTAATAAGAAGTGGGAAAACAGTAAACAGACACTTCCTAAAGAGAAACGTTCTCAGTCCACAGGAAGATCTCCCAAAAGGGGAGGTAGGTCTCCCCAACGGGAGCCCTCTGAAAAAAGGTATAACCTTAGAGATAGGGATACTCTAAGAAAACCTGACAGATATCAAGATACTGATACTCGTTCCTCTCGTACCTTTCAGACTTCCTCGCAGAAATCCGAGAGGAGAGGACGATCAGAACAGAAAGAGGAACGCGTGAAGTCCAAAGAAGAACAGCACGTTCCAAAAAATAAGAAAACTCAATTCACCAAGAAGAAGGTAGCAAGCTTAAAGATCAGACATGCCGAGGATCTTGAGAACACAACTCTAGAACAGGGTGTGGGCTCAGACAATGCTAGACAGCGCAGCAGAAGTCACCATAGTTCGCAAGATCCTGATGGATCATCTGGAGACAGTGGACTTGAATGAATGCATTCAAGTTGAAACTGCAGACACCAGGGTTAGTGTACCCCACAAGTTATATGAAGTAACACTCCGGATGGAGGGGGACATAACTAGAAAAATAAGAGCACTCTTTTGGGAGAAGCTCTCTAAGGGCTATGACATTCTTCTAGTTGAACAAGACTGGCCACCTGAATTTGTCAGGGAGTGCCCACATGGCGAAGAGATAATTATGCCTGCCTTCTCAAATCATATTCCAATTCATAAAAAATACACATATGCCAGAAAATGGGCTGTGGCCCAAGCTCCAGAATTATATAAAAATCATGTAGGATAGGATGAGGATTCTCCTCACCATAAAATCCAGTTAAAAAGTCTACCTACTAAAATCACATATTTGTAAGTACTTAAAGAAGCCATGTTGGGAAAAACTATAACTGTCTTTTAACTCCTGAAACAAGGTAATTGTACCATCTTTAACCATATTGCCTATAGTTAACATTCCTTTTTGCCCCCATATACCCATAGTGTAGTCCCAGAATATTGACAGAAGCAGTTCTATAGAGTTGCATGGAGTATAAAAATTAATATGCCCAAAGGAGATAAGCTTCCGTATGGACCCCATCCTTTAAATGCAGCCATCACCAATTTAAATCTAGTTCTTTTATAGTAGCTGGGTTCTAAAAAATGAAGTAACATTTGCTGAGATTGTGGGCCAAGTAATAGAGAAAAAATATCAGGGCTCTCAAATATCGGCGGACTTCCACCAATCGCAAAGTACTTAATATTCTGCATAAGACACGCCAAATAATATAGTGCAATGTTTGGAACTCCCCAACCCCCACGTAATATTGGTAGTGTCATAAATTTGGATGCCCTACGTGCCGATTTCCAGCCCCATAAAAATCTATCAGCTATAGATTGTAGTTTCCTCTGTTGTAGTACAGGTATCTCCAATGGTACTGATCGAAAATAATATAAAACTTTAGGCAAAATGGACATTTTTAGAACATTACGTCTCCCCACCAATGACAAATGTAAGCAGTCAATTTTCTCAAGTTGATTTCTTATTGATTGTAAGATATCTGACCAATTCACCATGACTAACTCTTGAAGCGACAACCTGATTTTGATGCCAAGATATTTAGCCTCTGTAGTGACCCTATTATCATTGAGACAAAGTCCTGGTGAACATATAACCTGTTTTTTTTTAATATTGAGTTTGTACCCCGACACTTTGCCAAATTCACGAGTCAGATTTTCAATCTCGTGTAATGCAGTTTCCGGATCAGATGTTATAATCGCTACATCATCAGCGTAAGCTAACACACGTATATTGCCCCCGGGTAGAGCCATAGATTGTATATGTGGAGAGATCATCAGCATTTTTAAAAGTGGTTCTATGTACATGGCAAATAATAATGGTGAGCATGGGCATCCCTGGCGTGTGCCCCGAGTGATGTTAACTGCTATTGATTCTTGACCTGACAAACATATCTTAGCCTTAGGGTATCTATACATCACTTGTAAAGCATATATAAATCGAGGTCCAAACCCCATTTTCCCCAAAATCGCCCATAAAAATACCCATGCAACGCGATCAAACGCTTTTTCAGCGTCTAAAAACACCAAACCAACGTTTACACGTTTTGCAGTTGCATAATCTAAAGTTGCAATGACACGATGTATGTGATTAATCGTACCACGCCCGGGAAGGAAGCCATGTTGTTGATTGGAGACAAGTGCCGGAACAACTTGTATCAGCCGATTCGCAAGAATTTTAGAGTAAAGTTTCACGTCTACATTGATAAGAGAAATGGGTCGATATGACCCAGGAAGATGTGGCGGTTTATCTTTCTTTTTAAATACAATTATGCTAGCATCGTCCCATGATGGGGGGGGGATTTCCATTTTGGGCATCTAAGAACGTTGCCAACATATCATCTTTAATAATGGGAAAAAGTATATGGTATATCTCTAAAGGAAGTTTATCAGGGCCGGTGGCCTTCCCCAGCGCCAGTTCTTTAAGGGCGTTTTCAAGTTCTTGCATTGTAATTGGCAGCTCTAACTCTTCTTTATTCACGGAGTCTAGTTAAATTAGGTCAAGTCTATCTATATATTGATCAATTAAATCAATAGAAATTTTTTCTTGGGTATATAAATCTGTGTAGTAGTCATGAAATACCTGAAGAATACCTTCTGATGACTCTACTAAAGTACCTTGGCTATCTTCTATGGAAATTATCCGTTGTGCTGTCTCACGCCCCCGCATTCTTTGGGCAAGACATCTTCCCACGTTTTCCCCATATTCATATCTTTCAGCACGATAACATTTATATTGACGTGCTATATCCTGGCTCCACACCCCATTTATCTTAGCTTTACATTTGGCAACTCTGTCTTGTGTAGCACTGCTATCTCGGTGTAGGCTTATTTTGTGTGTTAGGTCAGACTCTGCATTTGTTAAATCCTGCAAAAGTTGTGCCATCTTTTTTTTCCCTTCCTGTTGTAAGCTCCAGCCATAGCTACAGGTTTCGCCGCCTAGGCCTGCCTTGAAACAATCCCAACCCATTGCATAGGAGGTAGAGCCCCTATTAAGATAAAAAAAAGTGCTGGAGTTAAAAGACAGTTATAGTCTTTCCCAACATGACTTCTTTAAGTACTTACAAATACGTGATTTTATTTTCAAACACCCAAATGTTTTACCGCTTTGTCATAATTCATTGATATGCTCAAAAAACCCTTTTGTATTGGGACTATATACAATCATTTGGTGAATCTATATCAGGATGATCTGGTATCACAGGGATCCAAATGGTGTAATAGAATGGGCACACTGGCTGTGCCCTTTCAAGAATCAATTTATATAGCGGATACAATTATCTTGTCTGCCAATTTATATTCACAACATTATAAAACTTTATTTAACCTTTATCATACGCCATTTAAAATGAGGAAATGGGGTAGTGCTAACAACGGGAAATGTTATAGATGCCAATCTGATCAAGCAGATATTGTACATATATTTTCAGATTGTCCAGTGTTAAATTTGTATCTATAGAAAAATTTCTAGCTTATATTACTTGATGTCGTAATTTCAAGAGAGATGATTATTTTCGGTTTATCTAATGATAATAACTTATTTTCAGGATATCAAAATCACAGCTATGTTATATTTATGGCTATGGCGGTTGCGCACCTATGTATATCTTCAATGTGGTTGAATCCAGAAGCTCCTATATATGAAATGTGGCAAGCAAAGTTTTACAATGTCTTTTATTTAGAATTTAACCTTTATCGGATTAAATCTGTTAGCAAAATGCAAAAAGGGTATAAAATTTGGCAGGCAATGATTGATCATTTTGATCCATGAAAAAATGACTGTTTTTCTCTATTTTTTTGTTGTTAAATATGATGATACTGCTGTTTATATATAATGTTTTTTGTTCTTTTTTTATATATTTGATTATTTTGATTGTGTAATTGTCATACAAATCTTCTTGTTTTATGTGGCTTTGAACTGAATCAATAAAAATAAAAAAAGTCTACCTACTGCACAAAGGCAGTATCCATTTAAGTAAGAAGCTAAAAAAACAAGTCAGGGAGATTTTAAATCAACTTGAATACCAAGGGGTGATTGAAACATGCACCTCGTCAATGAACAATCCTTTGTTTCCTGTCTCCAAACCAGACAATTCATATTGTCTAGTTTTGGATTACAGACATTTAAACTCCTGTTGCAAAACATTTGCAGTACAAAATGCACATAGTGCAGCACTGATGAATAACATTGTGCGGAAAAAATATAAAACCACATTAAATATTTCAATTGGGTTTTTCTGTCAAAATATTGCACCTGAAAGCAGGCATTTAACCGCTTTCTCAATTATGGGGATACAGCGACAATTTTGCCGTCTCCCCCAGGGATTCAAGAATAGTCCAGGGTTATTTTCAGCTAGAGTAACAGAGTTACTACAAATGTACGACGATGAGGCATTATCTTATGTCGATGACATCTATCTTACCATAATACTTGGGTTCGCATCTGAAGGGTATAAATTCAATTTTAAGAAATCACGAATTGCCCACCTCAACGTCCTATTTCTAGGCTACGAGTTATCAAGTGAAGGCAAAAGCCTGGCAGCTAACTTTCTAGAGAAATGTGCGCTGCTGCAACCTCCAAAGACACTGAAGAACTTACAGTCAATTCTAGGTTTCCTGAATTTCGGAAGAACTTATGTTCTAAATTACGCAGAAAGGGTTAAACCTCTCTACGAACTAATCAAACCTGATTTCAAACCAACTAATTGGACTCAAAACCACACCGAAATTTTGCGTTCAGTGCAAACAGACATGTTAGCAAAATCACAGTTAGAAACATGCAACAATGTATGCAACCTTGTGATCCGAATCATCCCAGGGAGATGCTGATTCACATACCTGACCTTTAATGGAGGTGAAAAGGTACCAATTGCTTACAAATCACACTTGTACACACAAGCTGAAATAAAATTCACTTCTACAGAAAAAATTCTGACGGCGGTTCAAACTGCAGTAGCAAAGGAGAGAGCCCTTGCACAGGGTAAAAGCATAATGATCGTTACACCTGTACCTGCTTTAGAAGCAGTGACAAAAGCAAGCATTCCCAATGCTAAAGTTTTACATCCGAGATGGATACAATGGGTTAAATCTCTTGCTGCAACAGACGTTGAATACGTCTTTGACCCCTATCTGAAGACACAAGAATTCCTACAATACGAATACGAATGTCCTCTGCCGACCGAGATTCTGCCTCTGGAACATTACGGCCGTATAATCTATACAGACGGATCAGCACAGCCCGCAATTGGGGGTAAACAAGCCTATAGTGCTGCGTGCGCGATTGTTAAAGGTCGCTGGCGTGAAGGTAAATTTCGACCTATGGTCACTAAGACTCAATCACTCGGAGACTGTACAGCTCAGCGAGCTGAACTACAGGCTTTCAAGATGGCGCTTGAAAATACCGATCGCGAATTCCCCACACTAATAGTGCGCGATTCGTATTTCTGCATTGAATCTTACAACAAACATTTGCAGAACTGGGTTCAAAATAGTTTTAAAAATTCAAAAGGAGGCACAATCAAGCACAAGACTCTTTGGGAACAAGTAGTTCTTTTACAGAAAGAACTACAATCAATCAATCAATCAATCATTGACACTTATAAAGATCGCTACATACCCGTAGGGTCTCAAGGCGCTGGGGGGGGGGGGGCGCCGCTACTGCTCGAACAGCCAGGTCTTCAGCTTCTTCCTGAAGGAAAGGTGGTCTTGGGTCAGGCGCAGGTCGGTCGGTCGGGAGTTCCAGGTCTTGGCGGCCAGGTAGGAGAAGGACCTTCCTCCTGTAGTCGCTCTTCGGATGCGGGGGACGGCGGCGAGGGCGTGGTTGGCTGATCGGAGGTGGCGTTTGGGAGCGTAGAAGTTGACTCGGCTGTTGAGGTAGCTCGGGCCTTGGTCGTGTAGGGCTTTGTGTGCGTGGGTGAGGAGGCGGAAGGTGATTCTTTTGTTGACGGGGAGCCAGTGAAGGTCTCTCAGATGTCCGGAGATGTGACTGGTTCGTGGGATGTCGAGGATGAGTCTGGCTGAGGCGTTCTGGATCCGCTGGAGTCTCTTCTGGAGCTTGGCGGTGGTTCCGGCGTAGAGGGCGTTGCCGTAGTCCAGTCGGCTGGTGACGAGGGCCTGGGTGACGGTCTTCCTGGTCTCGATGGGGATCCACCAGAAGATCTTCCGTAGCATGCGTAGGATGTTGAAGCAAGCCGAGGAGACGTTGTTGACTTGCCTGGTCATGGAGAGGGAGGAGTCCAGGATGACGCCCAGGTTTCGTGCATGGTCTGTCGGTTTGGGTGCGGTGCCCAGGGCGGGAGGCCACCAGGAGTCGTCCCAGGCGGAGGGTGAGGAGCCCAGGATGAGGACCTCCGTCTTGTCCGAGTTCAGTTTCAGGCGGCTGGTCGTCATCCACTCGGCTACCTCTTTCATCCCTTCGTGCAGGTTGGCTCTGGCGGCGGCGGGGTCGTTGGTCAGGGAGAGGATCAGCTGGGTGTCGTCGGCGTAGGAGATTATGCTGAGGTTGTGTTTGCGTACGATGGCCGCGAGGGGGCTCATGTAGACGTTGAAGAGGGTGGGGCTCAGAGATGATCCTTGGGGGACGCCGCAGATGACTTCGGAGGCCTCTGACTTGTACGGTGGTAGGCGGACTCTCTGTGTTCTTCCGTCGAGGAAGGAGATGATCCATTCCAGCGCCTTGTCCTGGATGCCGATGTTGCTGAGGCGCCGTACTAGGGTGCGGTGGCAGACCGTGTCGAATGCCGCGGAGAGGTCTAGGAGGATGAGGGCCGCTGTTTCTCCATTGTCCATCAGGGCTCGGATGTCATCGGTGGCGGCGATGAGGGCGGTCTCGGTGCTGTGGTTGGCTCGGAAGCCGGACTGTGAGGGGTCGAGGGATCCGTTCGTCTCGAGGAAGGCGGCCATCTGCTTGTTGACGGTCTTCTCGATGACTTTGGCTGGAAACGGGAGGAGCGAGATGGGGCGGTAATTCTTGAGTTCGGTGGGGTTCGCTGTGGGTTTCTTGAGAAGAGCGCTGAGTTCGGCGTGCTTCCAGCTCTCGCGGAAGGTGGCGGTGTCGAAGGATGTGTTGATGATGTCTCGCAGGTGGGGTGCGATGACAGCGTCGGCCTTGTTGAAGACGTGGTGAGGGCAGGGGTCGGTCGGTGATCCGGAGTGGATGGAGTTCATCGTGCGGATGGTGTCTTCGGTGCTGATCGGGGTCCAGGCGTGGAGGGTGGTGGTGGGGGGTGGTTGTTCGGACATGGTGTGCGTTGGTTGGTTGTTGAAGCTGTTGTGTATGTCCGCGATCTTGTTGTGGAAGTATGAAGCGAGGGAGTTGCAGAGGTCTTGCGATGGGGTGATGTCGTTGTTTCCTGCGCTGGGGTTGGAAAGCTCTTTCACGATGTTGAAGAGTTCCTTGCAGTTGTGTGCGTTGTTGTCCAACCGGTCCTTGAAAGCTGTTTTCTTGGCGGCCCGGATCAGCTGGTGGTGTTTCCGGGTGGCAAGTTTGAAGGAGGTCCTGTTGTCCGGTGTCGGTTCCCTTTTCCAGACTTTCTCGAGGGCTCGGCAGTTCTTCTTGGAGCTCTTGAGTTCGTCGGTGAACCATGGGGCCTTCTTGCTGCCGGGTCTGCTAGGCGGGGTCCTCAGTGGGGCGAGTTCGTCCGCGCAGTTGTTGATCCACTTCGTGAGGTTGTCTGCGGCCTGGCTGGGGTTCGCTGAGCTGGCAGGAGGGTGCTGGCTCAGGGAGGTGGCGAGCTGGTCTGCTGTGATCTTGTTCCAGCTTCTGCGGGCGGCCTGTTTCTGGTGGTGGTGGATCGTCGTTCTCTTGAAGGTGAAGTGGACGCAGCTGTGGTCCGTCCATTGAAGCTCTGTGGCGTGGCTGAAGTTGATGTCTGTGCTGGAAGAGAAGACTGCGTCGAGTGTGTGTCCGGCGAGGTGGGTGGGGGTGGACACCAGTTGCTTGAGTCCCAGGTTGGCGAGGTTGTCGAGCAGGGTGCTGGTGTTGCGGTCGTTGTTGTTCTCCAGATGGAAGTTGAGGTCTCCCAGGAGGATGTAGTCGGCGGAGGGGAGGGCATGCGGGCTGACGAAGTCGGCGATGTCCTCGCTGAATTGCGTGCGTGGTCCAGGGGGTCGGTAGATCAGGGTGCCTCTGAGGGTGGTGTTCGGGTTGGTGTGGATCTGGAAATGCAGGTGTTCGGCGCTGGTCAGGGTGTTGTCGGTGCTGGTTGTGAGACGGATGGTGCTCCTGTGGACGATGGCGATGCCTCCTCCCATCTGGTTGGCGTTTCGGTCCCTCCGGACGATCTTGTAGCCCTCTGGGATAGCGATGGCGATGTCGGGAGCTGAAGAGGCGTTCATCCAGGTCTCCGTGAGGAAGGCAACGTCAGGGGCTGTGGCGTCTAGGAGGTTCCAGAGTTCGATGGCGTGTCTGTGGACGGAGCGGGTGTTGAGCAGGATGCACTTGAGGTGGGTGCTGCTGGTGTTCGACTTGGCGGGTGCTGGTGCGAGGCTGGTCCGGATGCAGGAGAACTTGCAGGCGTGGCAGCTGAAAGGTCCGTGGGTACGTCGTGGAGTGGCTTGATGGCATTCTGGGAGTCGGCCGGTGTTGAGAGCGGTGAGGGCGGCGGCGGAGTACGTCAGGCGGGTTGGTCGGGGTCCTCGTGGGCCAGAGGTCCTGGTACTGGGCGCGGTCCAGGCGCGGACGGGCGCAGACGGGCTTACCTTTGGCGCGCCTTCGGCGCACAAACGGCGCACCCGCTGCGCGTGACCGCTGCGCGTTCGCACGGTCGCCATTTAAGGCGAAGTGCGCGGGTGGGCGGAGCAGCTGGGAGGCGGGAGCGGGGAGGGTTACAGAAGAGAAAAAAGGGGCGGGGACAAGCGGCGGTGGCGGGAAAGGAGGGCGGAGGGCGGCCAGGTAGGCGGACAACAAGGAAGGAAAGTCAAAACACGGGTCAAATGCAATTAGGCAACACAGGTACAATTATTCGACAAAACAAGGAAAATAAAGAAGTTAAACACAGCAGGCACAAATAATTGACAAAACACGGCTAAAACACGGCAAAAACAATCCCCGTAGCGGTGGCAGCCGGCAACCGGCAAAACGAGGCAGCAGCGAGGCAGAGGGCAGGCAGGGGCACACGCAGCAGCTGGTGGCCGTGCGGCGCGGGGGTGTCCCACAACTACAAAAGACTCATGTGATTCATACACTGAGTCATCAGCGTGATGGCATTCAGATTGCAGGGAATTCATTGGCTGATGAAGCCGCAAAGGCAACTGTGCAAACGGCTTCCGTAGCTACAATCAAACGCTCCAAAAAAGTAATAGACGGTGAAACGTTATTAACAGTAAAGGCCTCAATGGAAGGCAATCATGCAGCGTTACCTCTAAACTATCCACTCACGTATACATACATAATTGATGCAAACTCTGTTCCTTTTGCTTGAATCCCTGGAGTGGGGAACAGAGTAATTCCAAACAGGAAGCGGAGAGCTTACTTGGTTCAAGAAGCACATATGGGAGAGGGTCTGAGACATCACAGGATCTTAGAATCTCTAATAGAATTAGAAAAGATGTACTGGTGGCCAGGAATGAGTGTTCAAGTTTACGAATTTGGAATTAATTGCGATGTCTGTTACAGAGATCACAGCTTTGAAGACCACCAGATACCTGACTACAGTGTAGCCAGCCAAGTTCAGATACCATTGCTAGACAGCATTAGGCTATCTACACGCAGACGTCACAATGGACAGATGCGGTCCCACAACTACTAGGACAAGATTTATTTGGATGTGGCCTCAGCGCTCGGCTGACGCCAGAACTGTTATAAAGGATTTGCGAGTCTTTATTGGCACATACGCAATCGGCACGCTACATTCTGACCAGGGTCCTGCGTTTAGCTCTCGAGCTTACAAAGAGGCCATGGCTAGCTTGGGCGTGGCATTGCGGTATTCTAGTCCCTTCCATCCTGAGGGTAATGTGGTAGTGGAAAGAAAAAAACGTTGCATAAAGCAACCCATAACAGCTAAGGTATTAGGTTCGGGTGATGGGTGGGTCAAACATCTAATAAGTGTCCAACGTAGTCTTAACAATCTGCCAAGAAATTCTGTGTGGAATCACTCCATATGAATTACTATTTGGTAGTAGAATGATAATCGAAGACCTCAATTGTCAAACTTCAGTGGCGGAACAAAAACCCTTTGATGTCAAAGGTCGTTTGGCTGTTTTACAGGACTTAAATTAAACAAGAAGAAGTCTGACTAACACAACACAGAAGCCAACGACCACTGAAGAAAAACCACCTGTCCCAGCAAGGGCTGTCTGGATTCCAAAGATTGGGGATCTAGTCAGGGAAAAGATTGCGGTAAAGAAGGAATTTGGGCCTTCTTACAGAAAAGCAGTACCTGTCTTGGCAATCCAAGGAACAAGATCAGTAGTACTACCGTCCCTTGCTGGTAAAAGGGAGAACAGAGTTGTATCCATCGACCTGGTCTAACCACAACATGTGGCCAATAATAAATAGTAGGCCCAGTGGACTCCCAAGATGTAGCAGAAGACCAAATCTCGCTACTATCCAAGAGGTTCAAACTGAAAGACTTATCACCTTTGATAAACCTGAAGTAAGAAAAGAAGGACTATGTAACAAAGCCATGGAACTTGTGCCTCTTGAGAGCCAAATAACAGTTCGTCAAGAAACACCTGTCTACAATGATGTAGCCTCTGACTATACCAATATGACAAAGGAAGAAGCAACTCCAAAGATTAATAACAATCCTGATGCAATCCCAACAATTGACAGAACTGCCTCTGACTGTTTTATCAACTTCAATACATTTTCTGAGGATCCCAGTGAACCTGAAGATAAGCCAGCAAATAAGACTTTCAAAGAAAAAATAACAGAACTCTTTCATCAACTTGAAAAAAGATATCTGGTTTCACCATGGATTGAATTTTGGATTGTGCTAGGTGTACTTTTCCTCCTGCTCTGGCTTATTCTGGTTTTAAGCTTTGGAAAAATGATAGATGGAAAATACAGTACAATGGACACAGCAAGTCAGAAAATCAACTTGGTCCTGAAACCTCACAAATCATCTCATCGTGAACAAAGAGACCTCTCATCGGTGAACATCACAGCCGTTCCTGTACCTGGTGGTATAGCATGGGACTGAACTGATTATGATATCTATAGCCTGGTGGAGCTGCTGAAGATTCCACACCAGTTCAAGATTTCTTTGAGTGACTTTGTATCACCCAGCACATTTTCTGATGATTAGGACTTGAGAATATTAATAATAGGATGACAGATTTAGAAATGTCTGCAAAATTGACATAACATGATTACTTAGAAGGTTCATCAGATTATGAACAAATGTATTGTTTTAATCATTATGGTCACCATTATTTGCATAAATCTACAAGCCCTAGGAATGTTTTTACATATAATCAATGGGAACATTGTTCAACGCCGCCAAAGGGCAGCTCAAAAACATTTTATGAAAACTTTCCATACTTCTCAGGGTTGAATGTGACAAATACAGAAACGTATTATTTAAAAAATGTAAATAAGACAGGAATGAAAACAATGTTGACCAATACTAAACAAATTTATTCTGCAAACTTTTATGCTCAGCTGTCTACATTAGGTTTTGACTTTTGGAAAGACAACATTGAGACAAAAACTGTCTGGGGCACGAAAGACTGGCAGGTGCAAGGTTTAGAAGCCTTGTTCAGAGCCTGCATTATACCAGAACAAATAATGTTTTTAAATGACACTGTTCAACAAACCTCTTGTCTTGGCGTGGCTAAGATAAAAGATTTAAATAAACCGTCTATACCTAAACCCACATCTACATATACGCCGGTATATACGCTGCGTACAACGAAGCTTGGAAAATAACGCAAATAGAAACTGCAGAAAGAATACGAGAAATTGATTGTATTCATTTGGAGAAAGCACTCTCTGTAGTGGACAATGGGTTAACGACTCTGTCCTCCAGAATATATTCTTTGGACAGCATTGTATCCTCTGCAATTGACATAATAGAGAAGGACTTGCTAATGTTACAACATGGCCAGTCTCAATTACGTTCTATAATGCAGTTAGGCTGGACGTTGCAAAATCTTCTTTCAGGCTACGTGCCATGGCATCTAATCAACACAATGTCATTAGTTTCTGTCTTTAACCTTACAGATAAACAAATCTCTTTGGCACAAAAAGAAGCAGACTATACGGTGCTGAGCATTGAAAAACTGGAAATGTTAGCATTGACAGTTTCTGAGAAGCCTGTCATTGAATGGATATTACATGGCACCATTCCGATACCGGTGACTATTTTCCAATTTCAGTATTGTCTACAGCATATACCAGCGGGTCTGTATGAAAGGTTGGATAAAGAATACATTAAGTCAACCTGGACTTTGCCTTACACAGACAAATGTTGGAATAAGGGAAAGGAGGTATTCCTTAGTGGTAAAAATTGTAAGAACTCACTAAGTGGTAGACTTCTGTGCCAAGGTATTAATTTACACGGAGCCTGCAACGGTTTCTGGCTAATCAGCTAATCAGCCATCATCAGTCAGGCTCGCTTGAATCCAGTGGCAAAGTGAGCAAGGTATCGCTTTGTTCGCCCTAAGTTGGCAGGGTATGCCCAGACGTGGGTCCCTTGCTCACTTTGCCACTGTATTCAAGCTAGCCTGTCTCATGACGGCTGATTAGCCAGAAACTGGTTCCAGGATGCTTGTTTCAGGTCCAGGGAAGACATGGCTTGGCAGTTCGGGATGGACTGTTCCCATGAGGCACAGGGTCAGACTGATTTGCTTATGGCATGCCTGAACTGGGGTGCTGGAGTGAGCTAAAGAATGATGATGGATTAAACCCAGATCAGTTGACTGGGGGTGAGTGTTTGATTTGTTCCAACGCTCCGTCCATCATCCCCTTTGGTATTACTTAATACTTTTAGGGCAACAGTAGGGTGAGTGTTGGATAGTGTAGGGGTTAAAATGACCATTACCAATCCAGTAAGTTCAACAGTAGGGTAAGTTTTGGATAGTGTAGGGGTAAACATTACTATTCCCACTACAGTGAGTGCAACAGTAGGGAAAGTGTTGGATAGTGCAGGGTTATAAATGACTATTCCCATGTACCTCAAAACCCATACCCACCCTAAAACTAAAAACATCTCCATTACTTACCTTAAAATGCATTTTAATAGTATGCGTTGTAATGGCATGCGTTGTAATGGCAAGTGTTGTAATGGCATACGTTGTATAGGCAAGCGTTGTAATGGCATGCGAAGTAAAGGCAGTTGCGTTGTAACATTTGCGTTGTAAAGGTAGATTGTTGTAATGGATGTTTCCCGTAATCTACACCTTGTGATAACGAATTCGTAGTATTACTCCCCTCACAAATGACTCCCTGTCCTCCTGAATGTATGGTGGAGCCAAAAGATGCTCAGTCCTAACCGCAGGTTGAGATGGCAACGGAAGAATCTTTAAATTTGTTAGACAACAAGACCTCTGGCCGTCTTAGGAGTCCTTATATGTGTAGTACACCCTTGCCTGCTAAGTAGAGCTAAACTAGCTTAAATTCGGTTCAGATTGTCCATTAGGGGTTACAAAAGATGAGAGATAGTTTGATCCAGAGCTATAGAAGTTCTCACAGGCTCAGTCTCAGATGAAATCCTTAAGGCGCCATCTTTCCCAACAGCAGTGTTCGATTTAACTAGTTTATGGAACCTACCACGCCTCTTCTTTTTCACTGGAGGCTCATCAGGTGGCTCATGATTACCACTGCGGCTTGCCAAAGGTTGCCATTCCAATACCGGGTCACCAATTAGAGCTGAGAGGTTAGCAACTACTCTCCTTGAGATGTCATCTATTACTGGGCGTAATTGAGGAGTTGTTAAGCTCACCTCTCCGCCGGGCAGCCTTCTTTCTGCCATCTCAATTTCCTTTGATAGGACATCTGCAGCTGTCAGGAGGAAAGAGTCCAAAGTGTTAACGTCCTCTGACCCTTGTTCACATGATTTGGACTTTCGTTTTCCCATAGTAGCAAGTACTCACTTATAAATCCATGTAAAAATGCAGGAAAATCCACGTTAGAGGGGGTCCATCCTAGCTGCCTCTGGGCTCCAACAGGTGACCCGGGCACGTCCCAGTGCGCGTTCTGCGCCATGGGACCGCTGGCGCACTATCAGCGCGTAGGCTCATGGGACACTGAGTCCTCCCATGTGATTCTGGCTGGCCCTGCAGGAGTCCAGAGCAGCAGGTCTGTGGTGTTTTTTTTATTGTATTTCATGTTTTTGTAATGCAAAAAGTCTATAGGTGGGGTAATATTCGATGTCTTGGGAGGATGCGTTGTAAAATGTTTATAGCTCAGTTCATTTTGGTTTTGGCATTGATGAATTAATGGTTGTGTTTTCTTCAGTTGTCATGCCTCCTTTGTCTGGCCAGTGTGGATGTGTGTGTGTAAGGGTGTGTGGTTGTGTGTGTGTGTATGTGTATTTGCCATAGGCCACCATCGTTTTTTTTTCGCCATTTCATGTGGCCTATGGCTGTTTTGTGAAGTCAGTGTCCATAGGCCTGCATGTGTTTTGTTTTCCATGCCTCCTTGCTTGCTGCTGTTGTTGACCAGCCAGTGTGCTTTTGCCATAGGCCTGAATGTGTTCTTTGTTGTGATCATATCTACTTGGTTGCTGTTGTTGGTTAACCATAGCGCCGACGGCCATATTCTTTAGCCACGCTATTTTCCAGTTTTCAAAGCCAGTTTCTAGGGAGATTGCTAGGAAAGGACTATGCCTTTTATTTTACTGTTCCCTTATATCAGTTCAACAACATTCTTGAGAATTATTGTTATATATGAATATTATGATTATGAAGTGTTTTATATTCTATACATTTTATTTCACCCGCACTTCCCTGCCTCCCAATGGGTTTCTAATAGTCTCGTTGTTTGATTTTTTTTTTTATTTTGCGTACATTTTTAAAATTCTATCTTTGTTGCTGTTTGACATTTTCCCATTGTCCATCCTTCCACCCCCTGCCTGACAGAGGCTCACAACCGCATACTAGCAATAATTTTTTAACTATTATTAAATTTTCCCCTGGACTTCTTTGCCTGCCATAGGTGCCCACCAGCATTCATTTTTTAAGGATTATTCCATTTACCCTGCACCTCGCTGACTGCCACAGGTGTCTCCATTGGATGCACATAAAGCAAACAGTTCCATCTGTATGTTATTATCCTGATTGGAAATATTCTGTTATGGTGGTGTGGTTTTACTTTGGAATGGATACACTATTGTTGTAAATTATTTAGGATAACAACTTAAGTAACCACACTAAATGATATTGTCTTTGTCTGTACTAATTCAAACTGTAACATTGCCACATTTTCGAAATGTTTTTCTAGCTTGTTTGCGTTTGGGTGTAAAAGAGACATCACCCGCAGTACTGCCAGACAGAAGGCCTATACAAAGTGACGTGACCACACAACACAAGACGTGAGTCCTCCAATCTCTTCTGCTTGTGCAACTAAGTGCCAGGGCCAACTGGCAGCTTCAGGATTGACCCAAAGAAAAGTGCTGTCAAGAAAGTGGCCAGTGAGAAAAAGCAGCTTTCTACTACTGGTGTGCAGACCAAAACCTTTTTCTGGCAACTTGTCCCTGCCGCACCAGCCTCCTTGGAGCAAGGTTGGAGCAGAACTCCTGCATCAACAGCACCACCCAACCTAAGCCCAAGCCCATATCTCTCAGTGAGGCAGCCACTGCAATCATGGCGGCGCCAACAAGTAGTGACATTGAATTGGATTTGTCTCTTTCGCAAAGTAGTACCAAATTGTTGTAGGAAACTGAGCAAAGTGGACAACAGATGCAGCCACCAATAGTATATCTTCCTGAAGAAGGAGCAGAAAAGGAGGTTGAGCTTCCTGCTGAACAAGAACATCCTCTTTTAGAACCATTGACTTCCAGTTCTCCAGCAAAAAAGTAAGGCTACTCCACCATCTTCTCCAAGCCCCCTTCTGGTGATCTGGACATAGATTGGACCCCAGCTAAGTCTGAGACATGCCAGGAGAGGCAAGGGAAAATGAAAGTTCCTGAAAACCTTAAATTATGGAAAGGGGTCAGGGCGACGAGCCAGTCATTGTCATGAAAGCTGTCCCAGAGGAAACCAACATTACCCCTCTTCCTACTCAAGCTGCTCTGAGTTATGGGGCACGGCCACCAGCACCAGCCACCATATTTATAAGGCCCCTGTTGAGACTTTCATCCACCACTACCTCAGTAGAAGTACGCCTTGCTGAGAGGTAATCATCAGCACACCTGCCTATCTCCAGTTCTTTGAGCATTTGCAATGGCACCAGTGGCCCACTAAAAAAGTTCACCTCCCAATTGGGGACATGTTTACGATTAGCAGTGAGGAGGATAACTTTGCAATATGCTCCATTTGCCGCACAAGTGTTCTTCGAGGTAAGCCTGTGTGAGAAGGACGAGGAAGCGGACCAGGAAGCGGATGACCGTAAGTGGAGGAAAATGGGAGAGGACGTCCAAGCCTGACCGGAAGATGCCCGCGTTCTAGCTTTGCAAGGTGACGTCGAAGCACAGGCTCTGCAAACGGCCAATAAAATCAGACCCTCAATGGCGGGAGGGCGTCGGAGTTGTTTGGATGTGCCCAGGAGATTAGCGGAAGAAGAGGCGACCGGAGGAAGAGCCCAGCTACTGGAGGAGCCGAGAGGAGGAGAAGACCAGCTGCTGGAGGAACCGTCCGGAGGAGGAGCCCAGCTGTCGGAAGAGTCGACCGGAGGAATAGCCCAGCTGCTGGAGGTGCCGAGCAGAGGAGGAGACCAGCCACCGGGGGTGCCTGCAGGAGAGGAGCCATGGAGGGAGCGGAGCCCGGAGGAGGAGAACCACCCAAGAGTGTACAAGGCGTACAAACCTGGCAGCCCGAGGAGGGGAGAGTACGCCCCGGGTCCGGACGCCGCTGCCCTCTTGACGTAGTGGCAAGTGCCACTACGGGGAGCATTCTGGTGGGGTGAAAAGGGGTAAAATCACTCGGACATTGTCGGCCTTCCTTCCCGCACACCTTCCCTCTTTTTCCCCTGCACACTGCACCTGGTGACGGTAGCACTATAGCCTTCATTAGTACAGGTTTAATTAACCGGTCCCATTATTTATTTTTACCTCTGCCTTCCACGGAACCAGAGACGGGGAGAAGCTAGCGGAGCAGCAAGCCCTGAAAACCCAGGACGAGAAGTAGACGCTCTGCTCGGACAAATATCACCCATCTCTCATCCTTATTTTGGTTTTACTTGTTCCCTGCTGTATCTATACATACGTTGCTTACAAGGCAGAGTCAAAACAAGTCCTGAATTAAAAGGTACTTAAAACAAAGGTTACAACGACCTCGTCCCTTATTGCACAGACCACTCTTACAGCCTGGTTCACACTATGATACTAGAGGCCAAACCGCTCATATGAAAAAACATCAATCTGCTGGGAGGTGCACCTTCAAAAAATTGCTGCAGGTGGTGGTGAAGGTGAGCGAGGGGAATCAGCTCCAATCACAGTGGAAGGTGAAGGTGATGAGGAAGAAGAGGGTGACCTCTTTACGCAAAGCATCCCTGTCCCCAACAGTTTTTCAGTATCAGCCACCTCCGCAACCTTTCAATGTCTCAAGAGTTAGATGGAGACACCACAGCAGCATACAGTGACGGTTCTAACAAGCAGCACATTGAGTCTACCATCTGCTGATTCTTCTTCTTCTCTCCGGAAGTTGCCTATGTCAATGGCACCAGAAAAGGAAAGAATCATGGCTACTATCACAGGCATGTATAGGCAGGATGGGCGGTACGAACGCCACCACCAACTACAGGTTTGTACAAGGGAAAGCTGGCTAAAATGTAAGTGCTGGACCTCCTCTCCTTTTATTTTGTGGAAGGAGTGGACTTTTTAGAATGTGTGGCGGCCATTTGCCCAAAGTGAAGGTTCGCAGCTAGACCTATTTTGCCAGAGTTGCAGTTCCAGCACTTCATCATGATGTGCTGCAATTGGTTGAACAAGTAGAGCAGAGTGCTGTTCACAATATCTATATGACGACAGACATGTGTACCAGTTGTTAAGCCACTGATTACATCGATGTCACTGCACACTGATTCTCTCTTGTGGGGGTAAGGCAACAGCTATCTACAGGTCTTAGCGCTGAAGACACTTTTAAGGGCGTTCGGCAGCATGCAACAGTAGACCTGTGTGCCATGGAGATATACCATACAGCTGTAAACATTTTGGAAGACGTTAGCGACAAGAAGACATAGTCAGCAACTTACTGACCACGTGCAGAAGTATTGGCATCAATTTCAGTCATTCTTTTAAAGCCCGTAAGCAGTTGAGGATTATTCAGCATGCTAATAGAGTACCAGTTATCGCCCTATTACAGTAGGTGCCAGCACGTTGGAACTAAACCTATTTATTACATATTGCAATGTCTGGCAAGCAGTACAAACCGATCAATGACTGTCATTCAAAGAGGAGGGGATGCAACTGGGAAAAGCATGAGCTTGGAGATGGACAAATGGGCCTAGTCAAATGGCTGACACAGATGCTTCCTTTTGAGGTTTTCCCACAGGAAATAGCAAGAAGAACAGTACGATGGGCCAAGCTATCCTGTTGTTGCATCTGCTATTGGACCAATTAAAAAAGGGGTTTGAAAGGTTTGCAGGTGAGAATGAAAACGAAGTAGTGCTTGGCTTGCTTGACAGCTTAATTCTTCGCTTGACTGTTAGTTGAAGGCCGCAAAGAGACATTGTGTCTTCCAAACAATAAATCTGTGCCACAATACTTGATCCACGGGTAAACAAAATACTGGTCACTTTCATTCCTTTATCAGAAGGGGACGTTTCACAATACTAGACTTGGGTTGTTGAGTAAGCCAGAGACCTGTAACAAAAAACGGCTGGAAAATAGAGTCTCACCCTATGCTATTCTATTCATGGGTTGTAGAGCGTTTGGCTACCCATCTGGGCCTTTCAGAGCTAAGATAGCCTGCAGATAACATTCCAGTCAGCCATTTTAATTGAATAGGACAGGTTTTTAGCAGTTTTTAAAATTTTTGTTCTGACTCGGTTTTCCGTATATGCTGTGGTAGGGAATTCCAACGTTTTGGGGGCAAGAGCGTCCTACACTCCTTGCTCTGTTTATACTTGGTATAGAAAATAGTTGCTGGCTATTGGAGCCAGGCCTTCTTGTTGGATCATTGGCTATTAATAATCTTTGGATCAGCTCCGGGCCCTTCTTATACATAGCACGGTGAGCAAGGCATAGAGTCCTAAAGTGAATTCTTTTGAGTATTGGGAGCCAGTGCAGGTGTGCCAGAGCCTTGGTAACTAATTGGTGTTTGGGGAATTTTCAATGGTGTAAGGGCTGCAGCATTCTATGTAATTTGTAACCTTTTTATGAGTGTTTTGTGGCTTCCCAAGAATAGAGAGTTCCCATAATCCAATTGTGAGAGGAATAGCCCTTATAATGCCACTTTGCATGATGGTTCACAAAGTCATTTCAATAGCTTTCTCAGACCCCTTCATAGGCCGAAACATGTTGTGCTGCTATTTTGCTTTGTCTGTGTTGCCATTGAGAGCTTGTTGTCTAGTCGTAACCCTAGACTCTTAACCTCCACTTTGGGTGAAGGTTGTTTGCACATAAAAATTGGCCTATTGAGCTCCATCCACCTGGCAGGCTTATTGCTCTTCACCATCACCTCGTTTTTCTCTCCATTTAGTTTAAGACTGCTAAATGACATTCAGTCTACAACCTTTTTTAGGCAGTTCTTGAGCTGGTTGGAAGATCCGTCCATTTGATAAGAGAGGGAACAAATTATCTGGGTGTGAACAGGGTAGGATATTGATGACAGACCATGGGTCTTTATAATCTCTGTCAGAGAAAGGACTTTGAGATTAAGCAAAGTGGGGCTCAATGATGACCCCTGCGTTACTCCACATCCTAGGGTAACTTTCTGAAAATTAAGTTTCCTCACAGACTTGGAAGGTTCTATTAGGGAGGAAGGAGGTGAGCCATTTTAGATCTGTTATGGCTATCCCTGCCTCATACAAACTTTTTTCAAGCACTGGGTGGGAGACTGTCAAAAGCTGCCCTCAAGTCCAACATGATCAGGGCAGCTGTCCCTGCTTCATCCAGGATGGCTCAGAGTTCTTCCAAGGCTGCAAGCAGGGCTGTTTCCATGCTGTTACCCGGTCTAAAGCCTTTCTGAGATGGATGTAAGAAGTCATTTGTCTCTAGGCATCGCAAGAGATTTCTGTTTACAAACTTTTCTAGGTTTTTGCTAGGACCTGGGAGGAGGATTTTCACACTTTAGCGGGGTCTGCTGCTGTCTTTTTTTAGCAACGGCTTGACAATGGCATGTTTCTAGGCTGAAGGGACCATTTTGGATTTGAGTGAGATCCCCTGAATTTAACTCGGGTATGTTGGAGAATATTGGGTCTAATAGATGGCCATCCTTATGGGTGGGGGCTTAGACTTGGAGTGTTAGTTGGACCGCTGTAAGGTCCATTGTGAAGTTTTTTGTGATTTCGCAGTCGATGTTTTCTAGATGCATATTTAAGTCCTCTAGAATGGTGAAGTTAGCGTACAGTAGACTGTGTTCTGCCTCCATGTTGGGAAGAATCTGTATAAACTGGGTGGCTGGGCCCTGGGGGCAATATATTTGTAAACTTGAGAAGGTGAAAGTCGCAGACATTTCTAATGCAAAGAGCAGGCTTTCAAACGCAGGTAACGATATGGAGTTAGATTTTATTTAGCTCATATTTATAGATTTTGCCCTTCCCTTTTATTTCCTTCTTGGTCACCCCAGGCCATTGTTACTCCAGGGCAGAAGTTCTGAGGTGCTGCCTTCAACTTCCAGAGAGGGCAGTGCTGCGTCTCACAGCAGCCAACACCAGAAACAACAACACCGGCAACGGCAACAACAACAACAACAGGAACAGAAGCATTAGCCCCAATCTCTGCATTGGCTTTGTTTCAAGTGGCAGGGCTTAGGTCCAGTGCAGAGGTGAAGGCAAGAGAGGTCTAGCGAGTGGCAGCACCAGTGACCATTCAGAGGATGTTCCTGGACTATCTGGATGACCCAAGTGAGGTCTATATGAATCAAAGCCCATTGGTGTATTGGTATGGGAAGATGAGCCAATAGCCACAGCTCAACAGGGAGGCAATAAAGTATCTGGCTTGTCCTGTAGGCAGTGTTTCTGCTGAGTGTGTGTTCAATGCCCTGTGCCAGTTAGAAGGACCAGTCTCTTGCCTCAAAATGTGAACAGATTGCCCATGATCACAATTAACCAACTCTTCATACCATACAATTACACTGTCACTGAAATACCACAGGAGGAGGAGGAGGGTGATTGGTCAGACTCAACTATGTTAGCTGACTAACTTCTGGGTGAACCACCGGAGTTTGAGGACGAACTCTAATTCCCTGACTGAGAAGGCCACCATAGAACTTTTTAATTATTTATTGTGGAACTGGTTTCACACACATAAAAGGGGTGTATAGCTGGTAAAACATTATGCGTGTGTCTGACTTATGCAGCCCTACCATTTTAGGCACATCTATGTCCGGGTTGGAGTTTGGCCAGTGTGTAGTAAAGAGGCCTCCCCATTCCCTTCAGGTCATTGGAGACAGTGCTGGTTTCCCTCCTATGCCTATTCTTCTTTTTTCCATCACCTTGCATGTCTGCCTCAGTAGATCATTTGATTCACAAGACTGCCAAATTACAATGTGTTGCTTGCATCAAAGAGGAGTTGTGTACCTACCAGCATGCGTGAATTGGAACAGGTAACTATTGCACCAATGAGTGATATATTATTGAGTGATTGTGAGTGATAATTGATGAGCCATGCGGTGTCAGATAGTAAGGGAGGGTGTTCAACTAATTTGTAAACTTTATTTAGATGCTTTGAAATGTCTGGGGTCTGATGGGTGATAATTTTTCCTTATGGTGATTGGTCCTTTAACACTTAGTGAGACTTACTTGTAGAGTTTAACCCTTGTTTCCGGCTCTTCAGAGACCAGACCGGTCACTTTAGTAAACAAACACAAATCTACCCAAAATACTCAAATTCTGTTTCTCTTCTTGTTCTTAAACAGCATGGCCCTACATGTTTATCTCGCTCGGGTCTAAACATAGTTGGACTGATTCCTTACTCCGAGACAGGATGAGGATGGAAAAATTCAGGGAGGGACTATCTCAACTACCAGAAAAAGTATGTTATTGACTGCAAAGGGAAATCATGATGATGAATACTCTGATGCCTACTCAGCTCTGTGGACTAGTAAGACATGCAATGATTTGGGAAATGCTCCTGAGTGTGTGCTGGCTCAAATGTGAAATCCCTGATAATGTGGTTGTGGTCTAGGGAGAGCCTGTTTCTTGTAACTGGAGACAGATTTGTGATGCCACATCATCACAGGATGCACCCACCCAGCTAAATGTTTTGAGGACAGTTGTGAGATTGATTAGCCCGGTACATGCAGCTACTTTTCCGTGATTGGTTGTAAATTGCTCTCACTTCTCAGTTAATCTGTAGCACATGAGTCATAAAATTAAATGAATGATTGCAGCAGCCTTAAGGGGTAGTGTGTCAAGGAGACACACTCCTCATGAAGCTTACCTCTGTCCTTCTTCTTGACTCTACAATATTGTTTCTGTTTTACGATCAGGAGGCCTTCTCTTCTGCACGAAAGACGGAAGCTCCATAACACTCCTGCTTACCGTACCAGACCAGTTCAGCCAGGCACCCAAGAGTGACGCACATTCCAAGAAGAATGCAGATGCACCACCCAATTTGGCAATACAGTATAATTTTTAGAACTGTGTGGATTCACTCCTCCATAATTTGTATTTTTCAAACCTAGATGAGAAAACATATATAGATATATAATGATAACTTGGGTCTCTGCAGCTGAAGGACTGTTTTGTAATACATTTAACTGAACTGTGTCATACTAAGTCCTTCATTTCCTTCCACAACAAATTGATGATGCTGTGCTGCTCATCGCCCTGAATAATATTGTAGTTGTATAGTGTTTGTCTTTGTCACACCTTTCCCCAAATTTCCTTTCCTATCCATTCATCAAACCTCTAACCCTCTTCCCCCGGGCTGTGTGATTTATTGAAGTGTGACTTAATTTACACTATAAATCGATCACACACTTGGTGTGGCGGTTGTGGTGAAAGCAACACCAGCTCACTTCAGTATCTTCTATTACCTGGGCAATAGCTCACGCCAGCCCCATTTACCCACCCACACATAAAAGGGATCCATATTTTAGATGTAGAAGAACACCATTCATCAAAATAATCATTCAGGCCTCGTGATGCACAAAACGCTTAACCATGTCCACTTCGGACTTTGAGTCCACTTTTCCTTACTCAAGGATTTCATAACTGTAGCTTTAATTAAATACTAGCTCTCCATTTCACAGAAGAAGTTACTCTTGCTAGGTTTTGTTATAATATCCGGTATTCTTGTTGTGTCATGGTGGAAGTAGTCTGGTCTCAGTCTTTGTGAAGCTACCTATAATATAAATATATAATCCACTAACTCTGTGTTTTTCTTTTAATTTAGTAATATTTTTTTTAAATCCCTCAGTTGGAGCTCACCTCAGTGGGAGTGGGACCTAGCTTGTGATGCCTTCCCGGTTTGCGCACTAGCCTGCTACTACTACTACTACTACTATCACTACCACCATTAAGAAAGCACCATGGGGAAGCTTGCAGTAAGCCACTGCTTCATCTATTCAGGTAAGAGAACTATAGAATGAATTGAACAAGTTTAGTTAGTAAGTAACTTACTTCTTCTGCAGGTAAGTAATTGTTTATATAGGTTGTAGTAGGCAATACAGGGTTTGGCAGGAAACCCCCATAATGGTCAAGACGGTAGTAGGACAAGGGTATAACTAACTATAAGTAACTGGTATACACTTTAAGATAAGTGGATTAAAAAAACTGGGTGTGTGAAAAGGCAGCAGTGCAAAGTAAAAGTAAAACACAACAAAAACTAATTCAGGTATAATAGTATAATAGAATAAATGTATTGTTTACTTTGAAGCAACAAATCCCACCCTCTCCACCTAACAGGGCTATCCCTTTCCCCAAACAAATGAATATTGCCCCAAACAATGTCCGATTGTCCAACAAAGAGTCCAAAATTGCCTTACTGCCATTCCCAATTCCAACCCTATCCACCGACAACAAAAGACCCTCCCAACAAAACAAAACAAAAAATAAAAACAAGGGCTCAGATTAGGATATTTTCACTGTGAGTCCTCAGTTCTTGCTGTTGGGCCTCCAGGTGTGCAGCTTTTGTAGAACACAGCGTTGGAACTGCTGGATGGAGGTGCTGCCGGCTGGCTGGAGGAACTGGGTCTCACGGCAGCGGCAGATGCTGCCGCCTCCTCCTCCTCCAGAGCTACCAGCCATTGGTATTCACCCTGGATGGCCTCCAACCTCTGCTGCAGCAGCCAGGCTGCTATTTTCTGTTGTGTCGGTGGTGAACCAGCAGGAGTAGCTATATCAAGAAAGGAAAGAAAAAGACACATTTTAAACAATGCTTTGTGAAAAACACTTAGCTTAAAATTATATAGTGGCATAGAAGCAGTATATTGCTGGTCTCCTAGGGACATTAGAATTTGATGTGATGAAGAGAGTCACACGCAATTTTTTTTACCTACACATGCCTCACATTAAAGCACTGACTGGTTGAAAGGAATTAAAACAGAATAACACCAGATTTAAAAAACAAATTTTTTCTTTTTAAGGATTTCCTAGTAAAAAACAAAATAGACATTTTGTGTAGAAAAATAAATTACCTCTCATTAATGAGTAAGGTATTATGCACCATGGAGTACAAGCATTATTTTGCTAAATTAATTGAGGCATGCTAGCTAGAGTGTTGGGTACTTTGCTACTCTGCAGCTGGGGCGGCTGTAATGGACAAATATCTTTCTTTAATTCCAATGCCTCTGCTCTTCTTCAAATGCCTTTCAATTCTACCCTGACTCTAAAGAGGCAGATGAATGATAATGGTACTACTCACACACGCAACTTATAAAATGCCGATAGCCTGTCTGACATGAGTAGACGATGGGAAAAGTTATACACTGCAGTACAGAGAAAGGAACGGGATATATATATATATACTATTTGCACGTTTGTCACAGAGTATCTCATCAGCAAAACTCGAAATCAAGCACTTAGCCCCACTTTACTCCCTGGCCTCGCCCCCACCACAAATTAATTGCAACAAATACATTTGTTTGGCAGTGAAAGGAAACTTAACTTACTCTACTGCAGGGTTAGTTAGAGGAATTAGGCTGGGTAGGTAGATGTTTTGCTATAGAATTGTGAGGTTTCACTGATCATCATCATGTGCCTAAGCTTTGGCTTAGTCACTGTAGTTGACAAATGTCATAAGGGAAAAATTTGAACTGGTGTAAATCCGTTATGGAAACCATTAAATATATGTATCACTTGGCCCGAAAAATGTGGCACATGCCAAGACTGGACGAAAACATTTTTTGGGTGGGGTGGAGTGAAACCGAACTTAGGAAAGAATAAAGTAGTGAAAAATTAGAAGGTGACTGAATGTGCACTGGGAGCGAAGGAAAACTCACCTTGTTTTTGGTTTGCAATGCATTGAAAACTTTGTAAATGCAGCGATAACTGAAGTAGACGCACATTGCACGGTCAACACTACAGTGGCGAAATGCTAAGGACAGGGAGGTGATGAATGATTATGGGTGGGATACATAGCTTCCTCGCATAACAAATATAGTGGGTGTACTAGTAATTGTCAGTAAGCAAGCAATGTGACCTACAACCACCCATCCCTGCTGCCGCTGGGACTCCCTCTCCAACCGCCTCCGTGTCTGGTGCACTTGCGCTGCCACTGACCCTGGCACTGGTGGTTTCTGTGACTAGAAAAAACATTACTCATTTTAGGTGCCAGATAAGCCCCCCTTATTATTTTGTTCGAACAAAATACAACCGCAATGCATCACTACAGTTCGGTTAGCAATATCTTCTATTGAAAATATAACTTTGGGCATTTTGTTGGTTGACAATGGTAGAAAAGCCAGGTAGTTAAGCCACCCAAAAACTTTTCATAATGGAGGGGCAGAGCTCTGATGACTTTCAGTCATTGATGCACAATGAAGGTGTAGGATAAATTGGTCAATAAAGGAAATATGGACTTGGTTGGCAAATGTAATGGGACTATCCTCATACTACTTTCCTGCCATGTTGGAATGTCATCGAAACTGCTCGTATACTGAATAATAATACATTCAACACAACGTTGGGGAGGGGGGGTACACTATGACAATGGTCATTCTCTGGTTTTTCTGTTTGAGCAAGAAAAAGTAAGCCTTCTCAAGAAACATGCGTAAAATAGTTTACCTGAGTCTGCAATCTTCACAGTAGAGTACATAAAGACTGATCTTTTAGGTGTACAGTGCCAGTCCACAAGATATATAAGGGGAGAGGGAAAGCTTACAAACAAAGCAGAAGCAAGCTTCAGAATAGTATAGACAAGAGGAAGTCCGCTACAGAAACATGAAATAGAAAAAAAGGATAATGTAAGTATACCACAAATTTAACAAACATTAGAAAGAAAGAGGAGCTGAAAAAAGGAGACAGTCACAGTATAAAGAAAACCCCAAACATTTATTCTAAATGGGGAGAGGTAAAAGTTAGGGAAATAATAATATTATCAGGAGGACTTACTGGGGCCAGCAGACCCATCAGTCGCAGAAGCAGCGCTGGTGGTGGTACTTACACCTGTTGTAGCACTGGTGGTGGCAGCCCAGTATTCAACCTGACTCTCCTCCAATGCCCTCTTTTTGCCCTTGGGTCCTGATTAAAGAAATAAAGATGATAAAACAATAGGTTAGTGGTGCAGTTAATCTCCTAATAAATATCTTGACAGGCAAAGTTAAACGCATAACGAATAAGTTACTTACCTTTGGTAACGCATTATCTGGTAGTGACTCTATCTAGCTGCAGATTCTTTACCTTTGAATTTCCCTGGCCTCAGGATGGATCCTGAAACTTTTGCTGAGTAATACCCCTGATGTAGACATGTGCAAAACTAGAGACCTGAAAAGGGGAAACCATCCTAGTCCTACAATATTGTTCTGCAAAGCGGGAAGGCATGGGTGGGGCTGCAAGGAACCTGCAGCTAGATAGAGTTTCTACCACATAATGCGTTACCGAAGGTAAGTAACTTGTTCATCTGACAGAGACTTCTAGCTGCAGATTCCTTACCTTTGAATTAGGTACCCAAGCCATACCATACCGGCGGGGGTTGCGGACTCACATTCTAGACTAAGAAGTCTTGCAGGACAGAACAAGCAAAATGCCCGTCCCGTCGTACTTGCCCATCAAGCCAGTAATGTTTGGCGAACATGTGTATAGAAGCCCACCTCACTGCCTGACAGATGTCTTGGACTGGGACACCCTGAGCCAAGGCCGTAGTCGCAGCCTTTTCCCTGGTGGAATGGGCTCTTAATCCCTCAGGGGGCTGCTTCTTTGCCAAGGCATAACAGATTTTTATGCAGAGAACGGCCCAGCGAGAGATGGTCCTATTCTGCACTACCCTTCCCTTCTTGGTTCCAATGTACCCCACAAAGAGTTGGTCAGCCACCCGGGACTCTTTTGTGCGGTCAAGGTAGAACAACAATACTCTCTTTGGGTCCAGCCAGTGGAGACGCTCCTCTTTTTTAGAGGGATGCGGAGGAGCAAAGAAGGTGGGCAAAGTGATGGACTGACCCAGATGGAATGGGATCACAACCGTTGGGAAAAAGCAAGCCCTGGTGCGAAGCACCACCTTGTCCAGAAAGGACATAAGGTAAGGAGGTAAGCAAGATAACATCTGCAACTCACTCAACCTCCGGGCAGAAGTAATCGCCACTAAGAAGGCTGTTTCGATGGTCAACAGCCAGAGGGGACAATTGTGCAAGGGCTCAAAGGAAGCACACATAAGATAGGTAAGGACCAAATTAAGGTCCCACTACAGCATAATAAAGAGCATGGGAGGAGATAAGTAAGCCAGCCCTTTTAGAAACCTATTTACAATAGGAGATTTGAAAAGAAAGGACTGGTCTGGCAGCTGCAAAAAAGCAGACAGAGCAGAGAGGTAACCCCAGAGAGTTCCCAAGGCAGAGCCCTGCTGGGAAAGGGTTAGAAGGAATAAAAAGGACAGTAGAAAGAGAAGCAGAAAGAGGGTCAATTGACATTTATGTACATTATAATACATATTTTTGCCAACAGCAGTCATATATCATCTTAGTGGAGGGCCGCCTGGCCGCCAGAATAACGTTACAGACTTTGGGAGGAAGGTCGAAAGCCATCAACTGCTGCTGCTCAATCTCCACGCATGGAGGCGCAGAGTTGACAGGTTCAGGTGGAGAGCCCTCCCCTGCTGCTGTGACAGAAGATCCTCCCAAAGAAGCTGCCTGATTGGAGGATCGGTACTCGTCCTCAGAAGCTCTGGATACCAGACTCTCCTCGCACAAGTCCGGATCCACAAGAATTACTTGGGCCCAGTCGTTTCTGATCTTCTTCTGAAGCCTGGGCAAGAGTGGTATGGGCGGAAAGGCGTACAACAGGCCTCAGCTCCACTTGCAATGAAAGGGGTGGCAGAGCGAAAGCCGCTTTGGAAACTCCAGTGCGCAGTACCGCTGACACTGCGCATTCTTTTCGGAGGCCAACAAATCTAACCAAAGTTATACCTACTGCTGAAAGAGACATTGCACCACCTCCAATTAAAGACAATACTTGTGATCCGCTAGGCATCGACAGCTGAATTCGCCCGCCCTGGAATTCAGAGAACCTGCCAGGTGTTGAACCAACAGGGTTATGCCCTGCTGCTTTAGCGATGTCCAGAGATGAAGGGCTTCTCGACAAAGGGTCCACAACCCCACCACGCCCTGCTTGTTGCAGTACCACATGGCGGTGGTGTTGTCTGTGAACACCTGCACAAACTTCCCCTTGACCAAGGGAAGAAATGCTTTCAATGCCAACCGAATCCCTCGGAGCTCCAGTAAATTTATGTGGAGCCCTGACTCCGTTGAAGACCAGTATCCCCGGATCTCCACCTCTCCCAGATGGCTGCCACATCCCTGAAGTAACGTATCAGTCACGACTGTGAGATCTAGCTGGGGAAGGGAGAGAGGTTTGGCGTTGACTCAATCACAGTTCGTTAAACACCACTGCAGATCCTTTGCAGTTCCTTCCGAGATCTGAACCACGTCAGTGAAATTTCCCCGGTGCTGTGCCCATTGGAACTTCAAGTCCCAGTGCAGAGCCCACATATACCCCATCTGGCGTGTCTCTCCAACAGGATGCAGGAGCCCATGAGGCCCAACAGACTCAAAGTCAGTCTCACCGAAATCTAGGAGGGAGGCTGAAACATTGGAATCATAGACTGAATATCCTGGACTCGCTGCTTTGGAGGATAAGCCCGAAACTGCACTGTGCCCAGAACAGCTCCGATGAAAGGGAGCATCTGAGATGGAGTCAGGTGTGACTTCGGCACGTTTGTAGTGAACACCAGCAAATGCAGAAGGTTCGCCGTAGTCTGAAGGTGGGAGACAACTGCCTGGGGCGAGGATGCCTTCAAAAGCCAGTTGTCGACGTAGGGGAAGAATGACACCCCTAATCTGCGCAGATGAGCTGAGACCAGTGCAATCACCTTGGTGAATACCCAAGGGGCACTGGTAAGGCCGAAGGGGAGCACAGTAAACTTAAAGTGCTCGTGGCCTACCTTGAACCCCAGGTAACACCTGTGGCCCAACAGGATGGGAATGTGGAAATACGGGTCCTGCAGGTCCAACACTACCATCCAGTCTTCCTGGTCTAGGGCATACAAAACCTGAGCCAGAGTAAGCATTTTGAATTTCTCCTTTTTGAGGAAGAGATTGACAGTCCAAAGATCTCAAATGGGCCGTAGCCCCTTGTTCTTCTTCGGAATCGGAAAGTAGCGGTAGTAACAGCCACTGCCTTCTTCTCAAACCAGGACCCTTTCTATAGCTCCCTTGACCAAGAGAGCTGTAAATCCTCTTGGAGCAATTTTAAATGATCCTCTATCAGCCGTTCCTCATTTGGCAGAATGAGAGGAGGGAAGGAAAGGAAATGCAGAGAATAGCCCTCCTGGATGATCTGCAAGACCCACTTGTCTGATTTTATGGATCTCCAGTGGGGGAGATGATGACAAATTCTCCCACCAACTGAAGTAGAGTGGTCCTGCAGAATCATACTAGGAGTGCTTGGAGGCTGCGGCTGCTGGGGGCAGTGTAGCTGATGACTTCTGGCCTCCAATCTGAGCTCGGAATGCACGGCATACAAGTCCTCGCACAGCTTGGGCAGCCTGTTCAGGAGGGTGGCTAAGATAGGGTTGACGCGACTGGAAACCTCTTCCGTTGCCACGTAAGGGGCAAAAAGAAGACTGGCCACGGGGAATGGAGGAGAGTCCCAAGGATCTGGTTGTAGCTCAAGAGTCCTTGAACCTGACCAGGGACGAGTCTGCCTTTTCCCCAAAAAGGCGGATTACATCAAAGGGCATGTCCATCAAATTGGCTTGGACATCGCCTGAGAAGCCAGTAGTATGAAGCCAGGTGTGACGCCTCAAGGCCACCGTTGGTGAAATTGCCCTACCCATCGAATTGGTTGTATCTAGACCACACCGTATGGTACATTTTGCTGCATTTCTCCCATCCTTGACAGCTTGGGAGAGCACAGCCTGGGCCTCCTCTGGGACTTGTGGCAGCACTTGTGCAACCATCTCCCAAAGGTAATGGGAAAAATGGCCCAAAAAGCACATGGTATTCACCAACCGCAAAGCCAGGCTGGAGGAAGAAAACAACTTCTTCCCAAATGCATCCAACCTCATGGATTCCCTGTCTTGAGGGGCGGAAGGCAATGCACCTTGGGACAAGGAGGCCTGCACCACCAGACTTTCTGGGGTGGGATGTTGCCTGAGAAACTTAGTGTCACCAGGTGATGGCCAATGGTGGCATGCAATCGCCCTATTCACAGGAGCCTCTGTCCAGGTTTGGACCATGTTCCCAGAAGGATGTCCGTAAGTGTTTCATTAAAGAGCAACAAGGGTTCTGAAGTGGAAGCCCCAGGCTGAAGCACCTCAGTCAGGAGATTAGTAATAACCTGCACCGAGGGCAGCTCCAGTCCAAGGACCTCGGCCACCCTCTTAACCAGTATGGCATAGGATGCCCCCCTCCTCCGTAGCCACTGTTGGTGGAGAGTTCATGACAGTATCTGGAGAAGTATCCAATCCACTGGCCTCCTCAAGTTCCCCATACCAGTCCAAATTCTCCTCGGAGACTTCCTGTATTTCAAGAGGGTCCCCAGACCCCTCACATTTCTCTCCCGAGCCTAGCACATTCTCTAAGTGCTCAGGCGACAACATAGAACCTCTAGGATCTGTAGACGTCGGACTCTGCATCGATTGACGCTGTTCCAGCTCAGCATCGTCTGGGATGAGGATGGGGCTTGCGCCACTGATGGGCCTCATGATGTTACAGGTACTTACTTCGGATTTGATGCTAGGGAAGGTCACGTTGGCACAGCCAGCGTCGAACCAGATCCAGGATCAGATCCCTGGGACCCCAACAGCGTCATGGTCGGAGCTGATGGCGTCAAACCCAATGGGGCACCTTCCGACTCCACAGGGCCCAAAGACTCACCAGCTTAGTCGTTCCGCTCAAATACATGGCGCATGGCCACGTAAAATTATTTCATTTGAGCGGGAGTCACTCCATCTCCCGGAAAGGGGGGGAGACGCGAAGTCAACTCTGGCTCCACGGAACCGAGTCTAGAACGTTGGTGCTCCTTACCTCTCTCGATGACAGATGCCAGCTGAAGTAAAGTCGAAGTCCGCATGAACTTCTTCTTATGCCTCTTCCCGAGTGTCCTTAGGACCTCGAAGGGGAGGAAGAGGACTTAGGACTCCGTGAGCGGTCCCGCTAACTCCTCTTCTTCGATTGGGACTATGACCTCCTCGGAGTCTTGCTTGACAGTGTCGACTGCCGGCCCGCGAGTAACTTCATTGCCCCCTCCCTCAAGGTCTTCGGAGCCATCACCCGGCAGTCCGAACACGACTTCGTATTGTGGTCGCCCTCGAGACACCACAGACATACGCGTTGGGGATTGGTGACCGACATCATGCGGGAACAAGTCCCGCATGGCTTGAAACCTGTATTCCTCGAAGACATCCCTCGCGCACAAAATTGGAATCATAAAAATGTTGACAAAAGTTGAGAAAAGGTCCGCCAAAAAGTGGCAGAGGGGTAGCTCTTCCCGGATCATTGCTTAACTGGCGCAGAAAGAAAATAACTGAAGTCCTGGGTGGCACCTATATAGGCATCACAACGTCATAACCGATGCCGATGATGCTGACAACGTCATGCGGAGCCGAATGGAGCCACCCGATGTCGCGCCCAAGGGGTATTGCTCAGCAATCGTTTCTGGATCCAGCCTGACACCTGGGAAATTCAAAGGTAAGGAATCTGCAGCTAAAAGTCTCTATCAGATATTATTAGGGTGAGCACTAAAAGTAAATGTTTTAAGCTCAGTCTGCACTACTGACGGTGGTTCCAGTATAAAAGTGTACACACATGTTCAAAGTTTAGTAATATGAGGCTCTGTATAATGCACACAGAATGCTCTCTGATTATATGCAAATATTTGCAGAAGCTTCAAAGCAAGAGTGATGATTCTTTGCTTTCAAAATAAAACGATCACAAAAAAATGCATGTAAGAAAAGAGAACATTTAGCTAAACTACTGTAAGATTTTAGGTACAGTATCTTTGCAGCATCATTAAGTAACATGTTGATGTATGTTAGTATTTCCCAAAAATATTCAGAATGGAAAATCAGTGTAACCAGTTTAAATACGAATATGGAAAACAAAAATAAACAAGCATTGGCAAAGCTAGTGGGTCTGAAATTGGTGGTCAGCCTTTTGTTTTTGTTAAGGAGCGAACTGTTTAGGCATGGTTTTTGTAAAACCTTAACAGTGTGGGAGCTGCTGGGTCCTCACCATTCTAAAAAGCATTGGCAAAAGCAAAACAAAAAAGTGTTGGTCTCAGCACACATTGCCACAGCGGTTCTGGGAACTGAACAAAACTACTTTGTGTGCCAATATGCTCCTTCTAAAAGAGCAAAATACTGTACTTACAGGGACGCCAGCTGATAGACAGACGGAGAGAGACAGAATAAAGAACAAAACAAAAGGTCATGGTTAACACAAGGCCTAATTAGAGGCCCAATTATTAAAGAAAGTCTCAGAAGTGCATCCATGGCATATATCCTTGCAGTAAGTGCATATGTACAGTTTCCATGAATTCACAAGAATTTACAGAAGTAGACCAAGAAATAGTGCTCCCAGAAAATATTTGTGAACTGCATTTTAGCATGAGCTAATATGCAGGTGTAGATTTGCTCATGTGAAAATCTGAATGTTTTCAAGTTCACTTTTCCTCCAAGCACTTTTTTCCCAACCCTGGAAGAAGTTTTAAGTCGGCCGCTGTCAGTAGTAAATTTCCAACCGTTCTCAGTATGGGAAATGATTAGAGAAGAATTGTTGAAAACCCTTAAAACATGCACGTTAGGGGCGTGGCCAAGATGGCGGGGTGAGCGGACGCTTCCTCCCGTAGCTCCTCCGGCCCGGCTCAGCTCGAGCCCCGATTCCTGCGCCTCTCTCCCCCCGCAGCTGCACTGCGGGTGAGAGAATTGTGCCGGAGTTCCTGGGGCACATTTTGGTGCCACTTTGACTTCTGGAGCCCCGGGGGAAGTTCCCGAAAAGTTTATTCGGAGATCGCTCCGAGGACTAGAGCCCGGGTCGCCCCGAGGAGAGGAGCCTGGAGGCGGAGCGTAGTGCGGCGCTGTCCGCGCGCCTTGGCTGGCCCGAGTGCTGAAATGCGGAACGCCGGAGACCCCGAAGGAGCGGACTAGAAGGACTCCGCGGAGCGAGGTGGCTTCCTGGCAGTGCCCTGGTGGCAAGCACCATTGCCGGGCGACGGACTTTAGCCCTGTACCGGCGATCCCCCCACTGCCCGGGGTCTCGGGGGCGACGCCTTACGAACTCCGCGCCCGGAGGCGCTGGACGGCGGAGTTCGGGCAGTGCCCGAGCCGGGCAATCGACTGGTGATGGGGGGAGGCACCGGTTTCGCACTTTCCGGACCCGTTATCATTTGAGAGTTGCCCACGGACTTGCTGGCCCGGGCTGCCTTCTTGGGTCCCACCCTCCCGCCATCTTGTCTTTGTGTGGCTGAGCCCGGTGGCCCCTGCCCGCGCCCTTCTCACACGGGAGTCTCGACTCGTTCTGGCGCCAGCTCATCTACTGCCCTCCCTGGGAACACGAGACGGGAGGCCTACTCTTCGGACGTTGCTGCCTGCCCTGCTGGCCCGAGGGCCGTCTTGCCCATGTCCGGACCGCCATTTTGTCGCCTGTGACGCACTATCCTTGTCCTCGGCGAAGGCCTCACATCTGGTGCCCGCGAGCGGTGGCGCTCGCCTACAGCAACTAATCCCGGGCTTTGCCGGGCCCCAAGATGACTGGGAGACGTGGCGCGGCACGGGGTGATCGCACCTTGCCGGAAATGCTCGGCAGGTCCCAGCAACTACGCGACAGGACGCAGCCGTCCCCGGGGGCCTCCCGGGCATCAACGGACGCAAATGCGGGCGAGCCGCCGGTCACGCGGTCCTTCATGGAGGACTTATTCACCTCCCTCAAGGAGGAATTTCAGACTCTTAAGACCGAAGTGGCTGGAGAGGTCCGGGAGGTGCGCAGGGAAGTCGAGGGCCTGGGCGAACGGGTCGACACTGTGGAGACGGCGGCTCAACGCCGCGATGAGGAGATAACCCATCTCCAGCAGGACGTCCTCCGCCTCCGGGAGCAATGTGTCGAGCTCCAGGCCCACTCGGAGGACCTCGAGAACAGGTCCAGGAGGAACAACATCCGGGTCCGGGGTGTTCCATCCGCCGATGAAGGTGCGGACCTGGTGGCTTATCTGCAGGACCTGTTCCGCGACATCTTGGAGGAGGGAGCGGAGTTCCCCATCCGCATCGACAGGGCACACAGGGTGGGCCGCCAGCGCCAGTCATCAGCACCCCCGCCTGATATCCTGGCATTCTTGCCGGATTTCCCTCTAAAAGAGCGCATCATGACTGAGGCCCGTAGGAAGCAACCATTGACCTTCCGCGAAAGACCTGTGGCGCTCTATCAGGACCTGTCTGCCATCACACTGCAAAAGCGCAGGTCTTTCCGCATCGCTACGGACTTTCTGCGAGAGCACGAGACAGCCTACTCCTGGGGTCACCCCTTCCGGCTTATCTTTCGATGGAATGGGGTACTGCATCAGCTGCGCTCCTTACAAGATGTCTGCGGGGTGCTGGGTCTTACTGCTACGGAGGAGGACGGGGCTACACCCGCATGGAGGCGCCCCGAGCGGCGGAGCCGACGGAGGTCGAGAAGGCGCCCATCGTCAGCGCCAGTGAGTCGCCCGGACTCGCCCACCATCAGAGCTGACATGGCGGAGGCCCTGAGGACTGCGGCCAGGAACTTGCCTGAGTCTACTGGTGTGGCCTTGACGGCCTAATTTTTCTCCGGGGGGAGAGGCTCTTAGCTTTCACGATGCTGGGCTGGGGGTTGGGGGGGCGGGGGGGTGGTGTGTGGCTGGACGTCCATTTGACTGTTTTCTGCAGACTCGCCCATTTGGGCTAGACTGAGACTATGGGGTGTTGTTTTTTGCTTTTTGTTTTGGCCGGTTGCCATCAATGGGTTTTGGGGGGGTTTCATTGTTGGTTTGTTGTGGGGGGGGTCCCGTCCGAAGCTGTCCGAACGAGTACGATGCCGCCTCTGGCCTTCCCTGCGCCCCTGCCCCGCGCGTCCCCTCCGCTGATCCCCCGCCTGCTGCATAGCGCGCTGTTTCCCTGGAGGCGATGCCACCTCTGAAGGTAGTGACCCTTAATGTCAAGGGTCTGAACAACCCCGTAAAGCGTAGGGCGATCCTCTCCCTATTGGAGGGGTCGCAGGCGGATATTTGCCTCCTGCAGGAGACCCATTTACTCTCCAGAGATTGCCATAGGTTGCGCTCTGCCAAGTTCCCCACTCAACTTTTTTCCTCTGCTGCGACTAAGACCGCTGGGGTGGCCATTCTTCTAGCCAGCTCCTTTAGGGGGGAGGTGCTGTATAAACATGCCGAGCAGAAGGGGAGGCTCTTAGTGTATCGCATGCGCTTAGGAGGTGTTACCTTTACGGTTGGTTCGGTTTACAGCCCAAACGATCACCAGGATCGTTTCCTGGACTCGGTGTTGGTGGATGTTGCTGCCTCGCCCGATCGCCATGTCATCCTGGGGGGAGACCTGAATATGGTCTTCGACTCCACTCTAGATAGGTCTGCCCAGCGTTTTCCGCAGACAGGGGAGCTTTCTAGAGCGGTGCGGGACCAGATTGCAGAGATGGACCTGCATGACCTCTGGCGCACCATGCATCCCACCGATAGGGACTACTCCTACTTTTCCCACGCACACCGCACTTATTCGCGGTTGGATTATCTTTTGGTGAGCGGCCCACTTCGCTCGGCCGCCACGGCGGCGGACATCGGGGTCTTGTCTCTGTCCGATCATGCGCCGGTCTCCGGAGTTTTTGCGTGGCCGGCGCCCCCCCCCTCGAGAGGGATGTGGCGGCTTCGGGACACGCTTCTCCATAAGAAATCGGTGGTGAGGCGAGTGGAGGAGGTCATCCAGGACTACCTGACCCACAATAACAACTCTGACACGTCCCTGGCTACACAGTGGGCGGCTTTGAAAACAGTCGTCAGGGGAGAATTTATCTCCATTTCCTCGGCTGAAAATAAGGAACGCCAGCGCAAGAGGGAAGAACTGACGGCGCAGGTTAGGGAGCTTGAGCAGGTCCACCGCCGGACGGGGGCACCTCGGGTTTGGAAGCAACTGAAGGCGGCACGAAAACTCCTCTCTGCGTTGGATCTAGATCGAGCGGAGTACGCAGCGCTGCGCCTGAAACACGCCTTTTACACCGGCGGAGACAGGTGCGGTAAGCTCCTGGCCCATAGGCTTAGGGTTGCGCAGCAACGCAATGTGGTGAAGGAGCTGGTGGGAGTGGATGGGATCCCGGTTTCCGGTGACGCAGAGGTGGCAGATACCTTTCGATCCTTTTACGAGGCACTGTACGCTTCAGAATCTTCCCCACCGGGAGAGGCTGAGGCCTATCTGGATTCCGTGACCCTCCCGGTCTTGGACCCCTCCCAGGCGGACCACCTAGAGAGGGACATTCACGTGGAGGAGGTCATCTCCGCGATCGCACGGCTGAAGCATGGCAAAGCCCCGGGCCCGGATGGCTACACGGCCTTGTTCTACAAGACCTTCTGTCCCACTGTCGCTCCTCTCCTGGCTCGCTTGTTCAACTCCTTCTCCGAACCGGGCGCCATCCCACCGGACCTCCTCTCGGCGACTGTGTCGGTTATCCCCAAGCCGGGGAAGGACCGGACCTTGTGCGGCTCGTACCGGCCCATTTCGCTCCTAAATGTGGACCTCAAGCTTTACACCGGAATCTTGGCGGCCAGACTGGGTCTACACTTACCAGGTTTGGTGGAGGCAGATCAGGCCGGTTTTGTACCCGGTAGGCAGACGGTCGACAACACGAAGAGAGTGACGCACGTCCTGGAAAAGGCCTCACGCGTCCCGGGGGAGCGGATGCTGCTATCGGTCGACGCGGAGAAGGCCTTTGATAGGGTTCATTGGCCATACCTCGAGCTGGTCCTTGGGAAACTAGGGATTGGCGAGAAGTTCCGCACTATGGTCTTTAACTGCTATAGGAGACCGTCGGCGTCAGTGCGCGTCAATGGACACAGCTCCAGCAGCTTCACCATTGAGCGCGGCACGAGACAGGGTTGCCCTCTCTCGCCGCTCCTCTTCGCCCTTTATATGGAGCCGTTTGCGCAGAGGATCCGCGACAACCCGGACGCCATTGGGGTGAAGATGGGGCAATACACACACACTGTCAGCCTATACGCGGACGATGTCTTGTTGACCCTAGATGACCCCAGGCGGTCGCTCCCTGCCTGTGTCCAGGAGCTGGACGCTTTTGCCCGCGTTGCGGGCTTTAAAATGAACATGACTAAGTCGGCTGCACTGGATGTGTCGCTCTCTGCCGACACCAGACGGGACCTTCAAAGTCTTTTCCCTTTGCAGTGGTCCTCCTCTACGGTGCCTTACTTGGGCATTTTGCTTGCTCCCACCCTGCCTGCCATGGTCGCAGCTAACTACTCCTCTCTAGGCAAAAAGATAAAGGAGGAACTCGGCCGATGGAACAAGGGCCTACTCTCGTGGCTGGGCCGTATTGCGGCGGTGAAGATGACGATACTGCCCCAGATCCTGTATCTTTTCCGCGCTCTACCTCTTCAGCCCCCCGTGGGCTGGATACGGCAGGCGCAGGCAGACATCTCCCGCTTTGTGTGGCAAGGCCGTAAGCCTCGGATGAAGCGGGTCCTCTCCATGCTTGCCCCGGAGGCGGGAGGTCTCGGGGTCCCGGACCTCCGGAAGTACTTTCAGGCGGCGCAGCTCCGGTACCTGGTGGAGTGGAGCCGGTGGGAGTCGGACAAACACTGGCTCTTTCAAGACCAGGCAGTTGCGGGCCGTACCCTCCAGGAGGTCCCGTTCCTACGGCGCGTTCACCGCCGCCTAATCTCTACGCCTCCTTTATCACCCGGGTCCCGCTAAGAGTGTGGGACGCGGTGTGTGAGCTACGGGAGCTCACCACTTTTCCGTCGCCGTTCTCTCCCATTGCTGACAACCCGGACTTCACTCCGGGCCTGGAGCCGGGGGCCTTTTCCCACTGGGTGAGTGCGGGATGTAGAGCGCTTTTCCAGATCTACGGGCCGGAGGGCGTGCTCCCCTTCCAGCAGCTCCGACAGGAGTTTGGCCTGACGGAGGGGGATAGACTGCGTTACATGCAAGTCCGCCACTGGGCTCTTCAACCCTCAGTGCGTGACGTCGCCGCCCGTACAATTACGCCCTATGAGCGATGGTTGGTGACCCGGGCCTCGGATGCCAAACTCATCACTGATTTGTATAAATTTCTCCAACCCCCGCCGTTTCACTACCATAACCCAGGGAGGGAGCGCTGGCACAGGGAACTGGGCAGGACCCTGAGCCACAAGGAATGGGACAAGATTGCGTATCGGGCGAGGCACTCTGCATATCACACTGGGCTGACGGAAACCTTCACTAAAGTGTCCACCTATTGGTACTACACCCCGGAGCGGCTCTACGAGATGCGCAAACTAGGCGATAAGGGTTGTTGGCGCGGCTGCGGACAGGAGGGCACCCTCACGCACATTCTCTGGGAGTGCCCGGTGCTGTCGGCCTACTGGAAGGAAGTCTTAGATGAGGTGGATAGGCATTTTGAGATTGAGCTCCCGCGCTTCCCCGCGTATGTCTTGCTTGGCCTCCCCAATGACTTGATGTACCCGCTGAAATCCCGCAGGGGCAGGCAGATTGCGATTGCGCTAGGCTCAGCCGTTCAGAATATACTTGTCCTTTGGCGCACCCCCACTGCCCCCTCTATCACTGGTTGGTTGCATAGGCTCTGGCAGGTACTGGGTATGGAGAAGATATCGCTAACGGTGGCTGGGAATGTTGATCAGTTTGAGGAGCTCTGGCATCCCTTTTTGGCACTGCTGTCCACGGAATTCCGTGAGCTAACGTGCCCACGGTATTTGCGCCTCCTTAGGCTGACACCGCCGGCGCCGGCGGCGGAGTGATTGTACGGATTGGGGACCGGGGGCTGGGGGTGGGAAGTGGGGTTATATGCTTCTAATGCTGCTTTTCGGACGGGGATGTTGGGGTGTTATTTTCTTTTCTTTCCTCCTTGCTTTTCTTTCTTCTCCTTTTCTGGGGTCGAGGGGCTGGTGGTATGGTATGCTTCTCTTTTGCTGTGTCGCAGAGTGCTATTCTGGCTTGGCTTTGCCTAGGGAGTGGGGGCCTACGGGGGGTTGTTTACAGTGCCTTACTGCCTTATGTTTTTTGCCTTGTTACCCTCTGGGGCACCCTGCCTCCCTCTTCTTCTTCTGACTCGCTGCAACGTTTTGCTTCTTGTATTGTATGTTTGCCTGACCTCCTGCTCCCCTCCCCGTGTTTTTTATGCCTTAATAAAATACTTTAAACCTAAAACATGCACGTTAGTAGGTTTGCAAAAACTAAAAAGGGAATTCCAACCCTGGAACTATTGCTTACGACCACCTTCAACCCCAGTATGTAGACCTGCAGAAACATAGCAGCATAAGGGAATTGCTAGTATTCAAACACTATTATGGTATGAACCCTTGCATAATCAGAGAGGCTATATCAGAACTCTTATATAATGAGATTGCTGCGTAATTTGTTGCCGCATTACATGGAACAAAGGGGACAAGTAGATTTTGTTACAGGACAAGTTTATTTATTCAACAGCCTGCCCCATGGACAAGTAGATATTTTATTAAATTCCACACCCCTGTTGACCTGCAACCCTGAAGTTAGTTCACTTCTGTTTGATCAGGGTTTTACGACGGTTTGAAATCGGGACAGGGAAAGAAGTTTGCATGAAGGCCTGGTACCAGCCTGGTACCCACTGATTCTTGATACCATAACTAAATATACTGGAAAAAGAATATGGGAGGTGAATAGATGGGAGAAATCGCTCCAAGGGTAAATTAGAAGAATACCGTCCATGCTTCACCAATGTTAAATATCACTGCATATAATGTTAGGGTTCTTAACTGCCCTGCAAAAGGCTTGGCATTCTGGGAGAAATGGAACGTATCCTGATGTATATATGTTTCCTTTAGGAGACCCAGCTCCTACAATCAGATTACCACTGAATGATTAAGGGCCTGATCTATACTATTCCTCAATACGAAAGAAGGCGGCAATAGTGGATATACTCAGTGCTTGAAATGGAAAAATAGAAGTACAGTTACTCTGCACCAGAGTACCTACTTGTTTTCTGAGAAGTGCTGGTACTCTCCAATTAGAAGTATTGCATTTCTCTTGAGAAGTGCCGGTACTCTCCCTTTCAAAATAAAAAAGTGCCCGTACTCAGTACCGGACAGTACCAGCCCATTTAAAGCACTGAATATTCTTTTATCCAGATATCTAGAGTTTAAAGTGCAGGCCTCACATTCAGATAAGTAAGTGAGGTGGTGTAATGTTCTGCTTTCCCCCTACAGATGACACGACCACCGTGAGTTGAGATTATATTGTATTTATTTGGGTATAATCTAACAGAGAGCGCCGAGCCTCTGGCTTCTCCGGCTCTGGCACCCGTAGTGAAGCTTCGCGCGCTTCACCTAAAATGGCGGATCGGCGTGCTACGTGATCACGCCGATCCGAGCACTAGAACGCTAACTCTACATATCTCCCCTTTTTATATACATTCAATAACACTATGAGGTTACTGTCCATCACTCATATCATAGTCCCGAAATCTGGCTGGCCTCATCACTGCTCTACCCCCTCTGGTGCACCTTACCGGGGTGGAGGTCACTTCTCTCTCACTGGATCTCCCCGGGGTATCTCCTCCACCTTCTCGGCTGCTTCCTGCCTTCGGGCTCTCCTGGGACCTCTGTTCCTGCCCAGGCATTCATCCGCTGGGCGATCTCACCGCCCCTTGCTCGCCCCTTGTGTTCCTTCTCTCAGTCTCTCCTTCCTCCATGGTCTGTTCATACTCCACCCGCTTCTCTCAATTCCTTCCAGATCTGGTTCGCAAATATCCCACTGTAGTATTTTGTTGCATCTCGCCATGCGGTCTTGGGACCATACGTTCCCATCACTAAGCAGGGCAGCTCTGTCATACACCTCCTTAACTTGGAGAGGGCTACTGTACTTGCTGTCCCCCTTCCTCTGCAGGACCGCCAACTTAACTCTCACCCATTCTCCTTCTTCTAATACAGTGTCTCTCACGTTCCTTCTAGAGTTATAGTGTTTTGTGTACACTGCTTGGGCCTTTTCCAAATTCGCTTGGACCACAGCTGGTGACCATTTGCTGGTTACCGTTTTCTCCTTCCACGCCCTGTTGTCCTTTGTGAATGGATCTCGGCCCCTCAATATTTGGAACGGGCTATACCCCGTGCTCGTTGGAGTGATGCGGTATGCCCATATCATTTGCCATATCTCTCTTTCCCAGTCCTTGTCTCTCATTATTGCTGCCTGTATGGATCCCATCAGTACAAGGTTAAACCGTTCCACCAGCCCGTTTCCCGCTGGGTGGTATATGGATGTGTGCTTAGAAACTATGCCATTTCTTTCCATGAATTTGGCCCACTTATCTGAGGTGAACTGTGGACCATTGTCACTTAGTATAAGTTTGGGGATCCCTTCCCTCAGGAAGGTGTCGGTTAGAGAGTACTGTTTCTGTGTTCATTTCCTCTTCCACCCTCACATCTGGGCATTTGGAGTACCTGTCCATGAGCACACACACGTATTTCTGTGTTCCTTGTCCATCGAGAATTGGACCTAGAATGTCAATCGATAGTTCTTCCCATGGATTCGAGGGGGCGTCGAATTTCCCCAAAGCTGGCCTCAGTGGTTTCAGGGTCTTGTCTGCTTGCTGGCATTGGGTACACTCCCTGTCCATGCTCGGCCACCAGTACCCTTCCTTAGCCCTCAATTCCATCTTCCCTATCCCCAAATGTCCTTCTTGTAGCAGCGTGAGTAGTCTAGGGATGATTTCTCTCAGCTGTATCACCTTATCTCCTCTGTATATGAACACCCCTTGGTCGTCCACGGAGAGTTCTTCTCTCACCTCATAGTACCTCCGTAGGTACCCACTCAGATGTCTCTTCTCCGGCCATCCATTAACTATGCATTCCATTACCTCCTGTAAATCCTGGTCTTCTCTGTAGGCTTCCTCCCATTCTTGGTTGCTGATGACCCTTTCATGGTCCTCCATCAGCGCTACCATTTCTTCCATGGACTCCTGATCCTCTTCTTCCATTTCCATTGATGCCGCCCGGCTCAAATAATCTGCCACTTTGTTCCTGTTGCCGGGGATGTATTCTACATCGTATCTATATTCTAGGAGCTTCAAAGTCATCTTTGCGATCCTGGGAGTGGCGCTGGCATGTCCACTGGACGTGAGTACCTTTACCAGGGGCTTGTGATCTGTTTTCAGCTGGAATCTTGTTCCCCATAGAAATTGTCTGTATCTGGTCATAGCCCACACCACGGCTAGCATCTCTTTTTCTATGACGCTGAATTTCTTTTCCGTCTCGCTCAGCACTCGGGATGCGAAGCTCAGAGTCTCCACCACTCCTTGCCCCCTGTCTTGCATCAGGACTGCACCCAGTCCTTTGTCGCTGGCATCGGTGGTGAGGATTGTTCTCCCCTGCGGATCATATCCCTGTAATGGTATCACCTGCACCACGTCTCTCTTTATGCTCTCAAACTCTTCTTGGGTTTCCTCCGTCCATCTGAACACCATCTTCTCCCGCGTTAACTGCCTCATGTGGTGGGTCTTTGTTGCGAAGTGGGGGACAAATTTGCTATATTATTCGGCCATACCTAGGAATGACCTGACCTCTTCCTTGTTGGCCGGTGGTGGCGCCTCACAGATGGCCCTCACATTTTCTGTCTTCGGGGTGATCCCTTGCACCCCAATCTCATGTCCTAGGTAGGTTACCTTCTCCATTCCTAGCCGGCATTTCTCCCACTCCGCCGTTAATCCTCTTTCTTCCAACACTCTCAGTACCTTAGACAGCTTAGCGTCATGATCCATTCTGTCCTTGCCCATTACCAGGATGTCGTCCTGGAAGTACTGGATGCCTTCCATGTTCTTGAAGAGTTGGTGCATCAATTTTTGAAATACTGCAGCCGCCGACGCCAGCCCGAACGGCATCCTACAGAACTGGTAGCACCCAAAAGGTGTGATGAACGAGGTGAGTTTCCTGCTCTCCGGATGCAGTGCTATTTGGTGGTAGGCCGATGTTAAGGTCTTTGCCAACATCTCCTCGATGCGTGGCAGCGGGAACTTCTCCACCACAATGTTCTTGTTTAGTTCGCGTAGGTCCACACAGAGCCTGACCTTGCCGTTCGGTTTCATCACCACCACCAATGGCGCCAGCCACTCCGCGCACGTGATAGGCTCAATTATGCCCTTCTTCTCCAACTCCTGGAGTTCCACTTGCACTTCTTCTTTCACCGCCAATGGCACATTCCTTACTCTGTGTGCTACCGGCTTAGCTTCTGTTTTCAGGATGATTTTATGCGCGAACCACTCCAGCTTCCCTACTTTCCCGCCGAACACTCTGGGGTAGTCTTTCTTCCATTTCTCCAAGTCCGGCCATTGCTCCGGCTCCATTAGTAAGACTTACACAGCGCCTCCTTGGTCTAACTTGATGCCAAGGTCACCCTGGTCCATCCACCCCAGCAGCGACGGTCCTTTCTCTGAGACATACAGTTTGCAGTATGCACAGCGTCCTTTGAATTCAAATGTGCGTGGTCTGAAACCCACCATGGGTATGCGGTCACCATTGTACGATACTGGCCGTATGTCCAGCCGCTCCAACTCTGGGCCCAGCTGTGCCCTGAACTTTTCATCCCATACCGCTCGTTGCACTATTGTGTAGGGTGACCCCAAATCCGCCACTATGCTGATTGGCACTCCTCCAATATGCATGTCCAGTACTGGTTTGCTTGATCTTTTAGTGTCCACACACAGCACCTGGTTGTAGATACACAGGACTGTGTCATCTTCTTTATGATCGCTTCCCTTTCGGTCCTCTTGACCATGGTCCACAAATTTCACTACACTCTTCGTCGCTTTCCTCTGACACACCTTCTCATAGTGTCGCACGATCCCGCAGAACAGGCATTTGGCACGGAATGCCGGGCACTTTCTATCATGCGCTTCGTGAGACATGCTGCTGCACCGATAACACGGGTTCTTGGCGCCCTTTGAGTGGTTTTCAGGCGGTCCTGGGTTTCCTTGCCATTTGTTCGGGCCTCTCTGTGGTGCTCCCTTGATCCTGTTATCTGTTCTGGGGGCCTCCTCTTCGATTCTATTTACCATGGGTCTGGCCAGCGTTTCCTTTCTTGCAGTCTCTGCGCATCGCCTCGCCAATTCTGCTTTTTTAACGATCGCCATTACCTCTTTCAGGGAGGAGTCCCCATTGGCCCACAACTTGTCCTGCACCGCTTTACTCGTCGTGTGCATCACTATCTGATCCTTTATGAATTCGTCATGAAAATTTGCATATCTGCTCATGGACGCCAGCTTTTTGAGTGCCGCCACATATTCATCGATCAATTCCCCTACTTCCTGTTTGCATTGTTGGAAGTTGTATCGGTCAATTGAGACGCAGACGGTCAGTCTGTAATGTTCATTTAGTTCTTCTATCGCATGAGCGTATACATCATCGTCCGTATCCTGTCTCTGTTTGGGTACCAGATTCTTGAACACCCTCAGCCCCTCCGGGCCCAAATTGTGAAGCAGTATCCTCCTTTTTCTTTTACTTGTAAATGGTTCTTCATTCTCGTCCTCCAGCACCTCGATGTAGTTGGAAATATATTCCCTCCAGTCCTCCCACTTCATTAGGGGTTCGCCATTGCTTGGGTAGAAACGGTATGGGCGCCGTCGTTGAGGACGCTTGCGCGCACATGGTTTCGCACTTCTTTCCCGGTGGTGTCTCACCTTGTCCCTTGGGGCTCCCTGGTGCGTTATCCACCCCTTCTCTTTTCAGGCTCAGTGGAGTGCTTCGAGCCTCACCGCCGTCTCTGCCCACTGAGGTCGCCAGTGCTATTCCCAGCTGGTATGCAACGGTCCAGGTGGTCCTGTGTCTTTGCTCTGCTGTCCGCCACTGGCCGTGTAGCTGTGTGCTCCAGCCGCCCTACTGTAGTGGCCCAATGGAGCTAAGCCACCCCTGCCTTACTTGCGTGGGGTCGCCTATGTTCGAGGACCCATGTACCTGGCGTCTTGGATTGTATCGTGCACTCTGCAGCGCCGGGAGTCCAACCACGGCCCTGCCGCGCTCTCTGTGGTTGTGGAGCGTCGCCAATGTCCTGTCCGGCGTGTGCTGTGTTGTGGGTGTCTCTGCCTGGTTTGCACCATCTGCACGAGGGTTCGTTTCTTTCGTTTTTTTTTTCCTCTGGTTCCGTTTTTTTTTTCTATCCGAGCCTCGTCGCCATTGTAATGTAAGTGAGGTGGTGTAAAGTTCTGCTTTCCCAGATATCTAGAGTTTAAAGTGCAGGCCTCACATTCAGATAAGTAAGTGAGGTGGTGTAATGTTCTGCTTTCCCCCTACAGATGACACGACCACCGTGAGTTGAGATTATATTGTATTTATTTGGGGGTATAATCTAACAGAGAGCGCCGAGCCTCTGGCTTCTCCGGCTCCGGTACCTGTAGTGAAGCTTCGCGCGCTTCACCTAAAATGGCGGATCGGCGTGCTACGTCATCACGCCGATCTGAGCACTAGAACGCTAACTCTACAGGTGGTTCCTCCCAAATAGTACACTTTTAAGAGGTTGCACTCGCAAAAGCGACTATGTTCCCAATGCGGCAGAAAGGATATATCAGAGGGACTGTGGAATACATTTTCTATAAATCTATGGGCCTTATTATAATACAGGGTGGTTAATGTTGATCTTGAGTGCATCAGGAGGGGGCGTGACTTTTAGGCAGCCAAGATGGCTGCAAAAAAAGTGCAGCTCCAGAGACCAGACTCTAGTGGCCCCAAATATCCACCCACACATCTACCACTATCCCTTACTAAGTGAGGTGCTAATGCAACAGCCACACAACCTCCATGAAATTGAAAATAAAGAGCCCATCGGCAGCAGGCAGGGCTCCTGGGCAGAGGCCTGCACAAGACACTGAAGAGCCTAGATTTAATCCGGCAGCCAGGGTCTAATTTACTCAATCACACCATGCCCAGGTGGCAAGCTAGACTGATTCAGACTAGTGCCATTACGCACCCTTCACAGATCCTACAACTCAAGAATTACAAGGTGAAGATAGATTGAAATACCTGATTGATAGGGTTCAGTCAAAGGGGCAGTTTCCTTTATCTACTGTGGGCATGCCCAATACTGACTGATGCTCTTCGGGGTGGAGGTTAGGGTTTGTCTGGGGCAGGTAACAAATGGATGGCTCACCTAAGTCAGCATCCTCAACAGCTGAGAAAAAGGGCGCCCATCTAAATACTGAACACTGTTTATCACACTAGGCCTAATAAATGCAAAAAGGAATGATGCTCGGAAATGAGGAGCAACTTCCCCACCAGATTCGGCCACTTGGAAGGAACAAATGGAGTAGTGTATGTTGGTGGGAAAACCTATGTCTATGAACTTAACTCTATGAAGGCAGAGCTGCCGAAACAAGTGAACTAAAATATGGCAGCATTGGCAGACTTTCAGGGGGATAATGTTGAGGATTTAATAATACAGTGTGTTTGGGTGATGCATAATTATTGAGACAATATGATTAGTTCAGTCTTAGACATAATAACGCACTTGGCCTTATGCATGGTAAAATATGCATTCTTTATTGTTATGCAGTAACCCAACTCTTTTTGTAAAGGTGACTATTATCTTACTCTGTTGAAAGTGAAAGTCAATTAAAAAGTTGTTTAAAAAATGGGAGCATTTGTAGATACATCTCAGGCTAAATACTGTGGATCAAGCAAATTATAGAGGGTAAGAAATGGTTGGAGAATCTGGGTTTGGTGGATTTGTGGTGGATTTGTGGAGGTAGTGACCCGGTTAGACGTTGCTACTTCTATTATTTGGGAGTGAATTGCACTTACACAAGGTTAGTTCACCTACTTCTAGACAAATGTTCCTGTTTATGGTATAGGAAGTAGAACAGGGGCTTCTTGTATTACAGGACTTGCAGAAGTTGAATGGCAGAGTCTGATGACAATCCATTGACTCCCCGGGTGTAGTTCTGCGCATATGTGAGCAAATACAGATAGCAGGACCAAATTCTGGTTGGTGGTGGGAATGGAAGTTAGAGGGAGAAGTGGCACCAGCAGCGCCACAGTCTTGTCTGACGTACGTCTCTCAAACTGCAAGGGACTTACACTTAAAGGTTAATGTAAAGCATTTACTAGATATGTGAACAACAGACAAACGTTTACCGTAGTTCACAGGGCAACGAAATAAAAAAGGTAATTCTTCATTATTATGTTTACCGGCTTCAGAATGGCGCACCACAGTGTACCTAAGCCAACATTGAGGAAGCTGGCATCAGAAATGGTGAACTCCAGGTTGAAAGTAATCCTGGAAAAAAAGGTAAGAGGAAGCAAGAGACACAACCCAGCAAATCAAGTTAAATCGTAATCCACAAGCAGGTCAAAGTTAAAGCAATAAGTCAGGGAACCGAACATGGAGCAAAAACAACAAGCGTGAAGGACAGGTAATACGGTGAACAAAATATAGCGACGGCCTGGGGGGCGTGGCTAAGCGCCCGATCCGGATGGAGGTGCGGCGGTAGAGCTCCGTCCGTACCGGAGCTGACTGGCGGTTCGCGCCACCAATACCGCAACGGAGAAGCAGTGCACGATGCGGAACAACGCATAGCCTCGCATGCTGTCACTTTTGCCGCTGCCTGGAGCCTCTACGTCCGCAAACTCCTGATTTCGTTCCGGTCGCGGCTCTGAATTGGCCGCGACCGCCATTTTGTGCTCCGTAGCAGCGCTCGTTACACGCGTTAACTTTCTTCACGTCTCCACTCCAGCGGCATGTGGCTTCCTGCTCTGTCTTCATCATCCTACTACCATGAGGACATCTTCTGACGTACACAGGTGTGACAAGATTACAAGCAGCCTTACCTGTAGGATGCCTGTAGATGATTTCGCAGAGACGTTATGGACCAACTTCCCCAAATTCTAGGCAACACCTAGTGACTGTAAATTCACACAAAGGTAATTAAATAGAAATCAGGGAGGTAGGCCGGATCGTGGACGCTACCTGCTTCCTTGATTGTCGACCTGCGAAGCAATAAGGAGAACTTTTGTAATTACTGATTACTACTCAATCTGTCTAGTCCTAACTGGTTTCTATGAGTGACTATGGGCTTTAACGAGTCCTACCTGCGACTGGTTAAGATTTGGCGTCGCGTCCGTGTTGTCGTCGTGAAGGGAGGGTTAGGCAAGATGTCGAGATGTGTAGAAGATGGCTTGTTCTGCGTTAGTTCTCTGTAAAGGGAATATTCAAAAGGGAATGATGAGTTACTGCTTTACTGTAATGTTTGCATTCTTCATACGTCCCTTCAAACTCTCTTTAACTTACTCTGAATTAACACCATGCTGTTCTTCACCTTCACTTCACTAATAAGAATCAAATTAAAACAAAAGACAAGAAAATGGCAAAGCAAACTTAAGTATAAAACATCATCAACATTCTCTCTTTGATAATTCTCAAAGTCTCTATTACTTTTCCAAAGTCCTGGTAATTGTTCTTATCCTCGGGATTTCTATAAGTTCTAAGTCTTTCCAGTAAGTCTTTGGCTTTTTCTGGATGCTTGCTTGCGTGGGGCGCCAATAATCCAAACAGAAAGAAAAGACGGTAACTTAGCTTTAAATGTTATCTTCTTTCTTCCAGGTGCTGTGCGCGGTGAAAGAAGACCTTCAAAAAGACAGCAGACCTTCAAGCTGAACGCTGTCCTATCCGGAATGCAGGCCGTCGTGGAGGGAGCCAAGGAACATCCTTCGGTGAAGCACGGAGACTGAAGGCAAAGCGTCAGTTTGCGCTGGGTGTGGCCTTTTATAGGGGAACCACACCCAGCCACACCCAAGGAAGGTTGACGCATCGCGCGCCAAATCCATGCGTGCCGTTTTTCAACGTGCGCGCTGAAAACGGCAGCTCCACTCTCAGCTCTCTGTTCCTCCTGCGAGGCGAGTTCAAAACTCTTCCTGCAAAGATATCTACAATACCCTGGCAATCACGCTTCAATACGAGTATTAGGCTCACAACAAGAAACTCGTGCCATGAATCCAACAACCCTTGGTAAAGACAAATAACATTACAGTTAAATACACGAAAGAAAGACCTGAAATAAAGTATAATCAGTTCCTAAGTTCCTGCACAATCACACATTTACACATTGGCGTGCTGGCTGCACGGGACAGGGGTGGGTTTCAAGAATGGGAAGTCTACATTTGTATGTGTGTGCGTGTATGTTCAGGTGAGGGGGGTGTGCATGTATGTTCAGGTGATGTATGTTCAGATGAGGGGGGTGGAATCATGACAGTACTCCCCTCTCAAGATCCCTCCCAAAACTTGTGGTACAGGTTTTGGTTTATTGGGATAACGTAGATGAAAGTTCTTGATCAATCGAGCAGAATTTTGAACGTTGGAAAGAGGTTCCCACGTCCGCTCTTCGGGGCCATAACCTTTCCAATGTATTAGATAAAAGAGTTTACCTCGGATTCTCTTTGCATCCAAGATCTTGTGAACCTCAAATTCAGGAACACCATCAACAAGGATGGGTGGTGGATTTTTAAGAAACCTAGTCTTAGAATTACAGGGTTTGATCAATGATACGTGAAATACTGGGTGGAACTTATACCTACCAGGTAGGGTGAGTTTGATACTGACAGGATTTATGACTTTTTCTATTACAAAAGGCCCGATATATTTGGGACGTAGTTTTTTGCAAATAGTCATTCTCAAATTTTTTGTAGATAACCAAACTTTATCTCCGATTGAGTATTCTGGTGATGGTTTTCTATGTAGATCTGCTGACTCTTTTTGACTCTCTTTTGCTTGAGCTAAATGAAATTGAGCTTGTTTTTGAACATGGACCAATTTAGTAATGTGTTCCTCTAGTGATGGTATGGCTGATGGGATGCTTGTATTTTCTGGGACATTCTTAGGGTGGAAACCATAAATGCAAAAGAAAGGTGATAGACTAGTGGAAGAATTGTCTAAATTATTGAAAGCGAATTCTAAAACCCACAAGATGTCTGACCACTCTTTTTCGTTCTCTGCTAAAGCACACCTAAGAAACTGTTCTATAGTTTGATTCGTCCTTTCGGTTAAACCGTCAGTCTGAGGGTGATAACCTGAGGACATGCGAATGTCCATGTTCAAAGTCTTTCCTAATTCTTGCCAGAAATGAGAAATAAACTGTGGACCTCTGTCAGAAATAATTACAGAGGGGATCCCATGTAACCTAATGATTTCCTTAGAGAAGGTGTGAGTCAATTCTCTAGCGGTAGGGATGCCTTTTAAAGGAATGAAATGAGCCATGCGAGAGAAATGATCTACCACAGTCAAAATGGTGTTGAAACCCTCTTTGGTCTCTGGAAGCTCCACGATAAAGTCCAGCGATATCGTGTGCCAAGGTTGAGGCGAAATTGGAAGTGGTAGCAAGAATCCACTAGGTGCTTGGTGTTGTGGTTTTTGTTGGATACAGATCACACAAGTTTCTACATAGTTCTTTACATCATTCAACAAGGTTGGCCACCAAAACCTTCTTTTGATTAACTGACTAGTTTTAACAACTCCTGGATGTGCACACATAAGAGGATCATGATGCAATTGTATTACTTTTTTTTGCAATTCTTGCGTTGGTACAACAATTTGCTCATTCAAATACAATAATCCTTCTCTATTTTGCATTAAAGGATACAAAGTTTTCCATTCTTGAAGGGTTTTATCCTGTATTTCTAGTTTAATGTCTTCTATAACATCAGTGACCACCACTCCTACCTTGAAGCAAGTTTCAGGTAATACTGGTTGAATTTCTTGGGGAGAACTCTCCTTCTCTTCAACAGTTCCCAATCGTGACAATGCATCTGCTTTTAAGTTCTCTCTTCCCGGACGATAAGTAATTACAAAATTGTAATCATTAAAAAACATTGTCCATCTAAGCTGTCTAGCTGTGAGAGCTTTTACAGAGCGTAAAAATTGTAAATTCCTATGGTCAGTGTAAATGGTTATTGGATGTCTCGCCCCTAACAAGTAATGGCGCCATTCTTCGAAGACTGCTTTTATGGCTAACAATTCCTTGTCAGCTATGGCGTAATTTTGTTCGGTAAGGGTTAGCTTTCTAGAGTAGTATGCGATCGGGTGCATTTGACCAGTGTCTTTGTGCCTTTGCGATAAAATGCCCCCTATAGCAAACTGTGAAGCATCAGCCTCGACAATAAATGGATTTGAGGGATCAGGGTGCATTAACACAGGAGCTGAAGTGAACTGATTTTTTAGATTTTGAAAAGCTTCTTCAGCCTCAGTATTCCAATCAAATTTTGTGTTCTTCCTCAGTAACTTAGTAATTGGGGTCACTAATTGTGAAAAATTACGTATGAAACGTCTATAAAAGTTTGCGAACCCCAAGAAGCTTTGTACCTGTTTAACTGAAGAAGGGCTGGTCCAATCTAGAACTGCCTGAATCTTCTTAGGATCCATTTCAATACCATCAGGGCTCAGGACATATCCCAAGAAATCCACTTTGGTGGTGTGGAAGACGCTTTTTTCCAGTTTTATGTACAAGGAGTTATCAAGTAGTTTTCGGAGAATGGCTCTTACTTGTTGTACATGTTCTATGGTGTTTTTAGAATAGATGAGTATGTCATCTATGTACACAATGCAACAGATGTCCAAAAATTCCCTCAGAACTTCATTTATGAAAAACTGAAAAGCTGCGGGAGCATTACACAGTCCGAATGGCATGACTTGGTACTCGTATAAACCAAATTTAGTACGAAATGCTGTCTTCCATTCGTCGCCACTGCGGACTCTAACCAAATGATAAGCTCCCCGCAAATCTAACTTAGTGTATATTTTAGCATCTTTTAATTGATCCAGAAGTGTCGGAATCAGAGGGAGAGGGTATCTGTTTTTGATGGTGACATTGTTTAGGGCCCTATAGTCGATGCATGTTCTCAACTCTCCCCCCTTTTTCGGAATAAAAAAGAGGGGGGAGGATACAGGAGATTTCGAATGTCGGATAAACCCATTGGCCAGATATTCGTCCAAATATTCTCTCAAGTGCTCGTTCTCTTTTTCGGTTAGTGCATAAATTCTACTACACGGCAATGTAGCCCCCGGTACCAAATCTATCCGGCAATCGAAATCCCGGTGAGGGGGTAGAGTGTTAGCCTTCTTCTTGTCGAATACGTCATGGAGATCAGAATATTCTTCTGGGATCCCTTCCAATAAGAGTATACTCTTTGTAGTCAAAGGAAAATTATTTCCCAGAATTATCACTTGGGAGTCTGATGCGGTTAAACAGGAAGATACACAATGTTCCGAGTCAAATAACAAAGTTCTTTCTACCCAATCTATTTTAGGGTTATGTTTGACTAACCAAGGTATCCCTAAAATCAGGCGAAACTGAGGAGCATCTATGACGTCAAATGTGATGTTTTCCTTATGTTTTTGTAAACAAGTCATTGATAGTACTTCTGTGTGAAATTGAATTAGTCCTGATGATAATTCCTTACCATCTACAGCCTTAACCACTTCAGGATGTTGTTTGGCTTTAGTTTTGAACTCTAACTTCTGCAGAAACTTAGTATCTATGAAGTTGCCTGTAGCTCCCGAATCAATCAAAGCATCAACTGTCCATTCCTTCCCTTTATCAGTTTCAGATTGTAGGGTGACTGTAATACTAAGATGATGGGAAGTAAACTCAGGAGTTGTGGAGGCCAAGCTAGATACCTCACTCGACAATCTGACCTCTTGATTAGTCGAGCCGGTTAGTTTTCCGACTGTTGTACTAAAGCCACCTCCGAATTCTTGCTTTTAGGTTTATTTGGGCGTACTGGACATTCTTTAACGAAATGACCAGGTTTGCCACAATATAAACACTGATTCATTTTTCTTCTTTTGTCCTTCTCTTCCTTGCTCAAGGGCCCTTTAATAGTACCTATTTGCATTGGTTCGACTCCTGAATCACCCTTTGATGAACCTTCAGATCTCACTGAGTTGAACCTTTCCTTAAAAGTGAAGACCTTGACTTCTGTTTTACCTTTTTCTCCTCTACGTTCTAAGAGTCTATGATTAAGCTTTACTACTAAATCTATAAAGTCTTCGATGGTGTCTGGTGGATCTAGGATCTGAGTAACCATATCCTTTAACTCATCTCTAAGCCCTTTGTAAAAAAGAGAAACTCTTTTTTCCTCTGGCCAGCGAGCCTCAATGACTAGTCTATTGAACTGAGAAATGTAATGTAACAAGTCCGAAGACCCTTGTTTAAGATGCAATAATTCATGGTCTGCGGACTGGACAAAAACGTGTTTAGCAAATAACTTTTTCATAGTATTCTTAAAGAGTCTAAGGTTATATAACATCGGGTCATCGCGTTCTACAATCGGCACAGACCAAAGGGCTGCATCCCCCCCTAGATATGACAAAATAAAGGCTACCTTAGAGGAATCATCAGGGAAGGCAGTGGGCTTAGCGATGAAATGCAAATGACATTGATTTAAAAAGATCGAAAACTTATTACTATCTCCCAAAAATCGTTCAGGAGGTGCTAAGGGCACTGTAATAGGAGTAACTACCTGAATCTGAGTAGGAGCAGAGGAAGAACTGGAGCCTGAATGTAAGGTCTGAAGTCCTGGCTGAAATGAGGCTGGTTTCAGAACCGGTTTTTGAGTTGAGGGATACCCCCACTGACTAGAAGCAGCTTGCATATTGCTCTGAATGTCTGTGATATCTCTACGGAGGGCAGCGTTGTCGGCTTGAATAGCCGTTAACACATTTGCAATATCTTGCAAAGAACTTGTGATAGAAGGATCCATAACGTCTGGGCGAAAATATCGTCGTGGGCTTTGCCTTCTGACAAGATTACAAGCAGCCTTACCTGTAGGATGCCTGTAGATGATTTCGCAGAGACGTTATGGACCAACTTCCCCAAATTCTAGGCAACACCTAGTGACTGTAAATTCACACAAAGGTAATTAAATAGAAATCAGGGAGGTAGGCCGGATCGTGGACGCTACCTGCTTCCTTGATTGTCGACCTGCGAAGCAATAAGGAGAACTTTTGTAATTACTGATTACTACTCAATCTGTCTAGTCCTAACTGGTTTCTATGAGTGACTATGGGCTTTAACGAGTCCTACCTGCGACTGGTTAAGATTTGGCGTCGCGTCCGTGTTGTCGTCGTGAAGGGAGGGTTAGGCAAGATGTCGAGATGTGTAGAAGATGGCTTGTTCTGCGTTAGTTCTCTGTAAGGGGAATATTCAAAAGGGAATGATGAGTTACTGCTTTACTGTAATGTTTGCATTCTTCATACGTCCCTTCAAACTCTCTTTAACTTACTCTGAATTAACACCATGCTGTTCTTCACCTTCACTTCACTAATAAGAATCAAATTAAAACAAAAGACAAGAAAATGGCAAAGCAAACTTAAGTATAAAACATCATCAACATTCTCTCTTTGATAATTCTCAAAGTCTCTATTACTTTTCCAAAGTCCTGGTAATTGTTCTTATCCTCGGGATTTCTATAAGTTCTAAGTCTTTCCAGTAAGTCTTTGGCTTTTTCTGGATGCTTGCTTGCGTGGGGCGCCAATAATCCAAACAGAAAGAAAAGACGGTAACTTAGCTTTAAATGTTATCTTCTTTCTTCCAGGTGCTGTGCGCGGTGAAAGAAGACCTTCAAAAAGACAGCAGACCTTCAAGCTGAACGCTGTCCTATCCGGAATGCAGGCCGTCGTGGAGGGAGCCAAGGAACATCCTTCGGTGAAGCACGGAGACTGAAGGCAAAGCGTCAGTTTGCGCTGGGTGTGGCCTTTTATAGGGGAACCACACCCAGCCACACCCAAGGAAGGTTGACGCATCGCGCGCCAAATCCATGCGTGCCGTTTTTCAACGTGCGCGCTGAAAACGGCAGCTCCACTCTCAGCTCTCTGTTCCTCCTGCGAGGCGAGTTCAAAACTCTTCCTGCAAAGATATCTACAATACCCTGGCAATCACGCTTCAATACGAGTATTAGGCTCACAACAAGAAACTCGTGCCATGAATCCAACAACCCTTGGTAAAGACAAATAACATTACAGTTAAATACACGAAAGAAAGACCTGAAATAAAGTATAATCAGTTCCTAAGTTCCTGCACAATCACACATTTACACATTGGCGTGCTGGCTGCACGGGACAGGGGTGGGTTTCAAGAATGGGAAGTCTACATTTGTATGTGTGTGCGTGTATGTTCAGGTGAGGGGGGTGTGCATGTATGTTCAGGTGATGTATGTTCAGATGAGGGGGGTGGAATCATGACAAGGTGACTCTTTTCTGCATTTTCGTTATGACAAACGGCAAATACTTTCTCTTACTGGCCTCCTCAGAGCGGACCACCATTTTGTTTTTTCGTTTTCTCTGCCTGGTATTCCCTTGAGATTTAAAATAGGAGTTGCTTTTCTCCTTTGACTACTTTGATATTTTTCGTCTTCTACATTGCTCCATTGACTCTTTTTTGGCTTCCTCCTACGACTTCCTCCATTTTTGGGCACTGTTTGTTCCTATTATCTGGTTTTACTCCTTCAGACTTAACTAGTGCGTCTTCTACAATCCCTTTTGCGCACGCTTGGATGGCGGTCTGCTTCAGCAAGACCCCTAAGCGCAACTACATCAAAAACTCCAAACTTTTTACAGCGCTAGCTCACTTAGAAGCTTCTGCACCCTCCATCTCCAGTGACACGATGTCTAATATGGAAACTCCTTCACAAATTGTTTCTAAAACCACCTCAAAGAGGTTAAAAAAGGATCCCCCCTCTCCTACGAAATCCTCCTCAGTCATCTCAATGGAATTGTTTCTTGAGGAGATCAGGGCCTTGCGCCCCTACATGGAGGAGACTAATGCCAAGCTGCAAACACTAACTGACAATTGGTCTCAAATGGACGTCAGGGTCTCCACCGTGGAAAAGTCTGTGTCATCTCTTCAGGAATCTGCCACCAAGATTGTCCACATGGATTTGCAGCTGTCCTCTCTCCAGAAGCAGGTGGAGGACCTTGAAAATAGAAACAGACGTAACAATCTTCGTCTTTACGGCCTGAAAGAAGGTTGTGAGGGAAATGATCCTATAACTTTCTTCAAGTCCTTTTTGCCCAAGCTCCTGCACCTACCTGAAGATACTACGCTCAACATCCAGCGTGCTCATAGGCTGGGCCGTCTCTCATCTTCTGCCTCTCCATCCACAAAGCCCAGGGGTGTCATAATGTACTTTCTTGAATACACGGATCTATTGAAGGTTCTCCTGGCTGCTAAAGCTTCTCCACGCCTTACTTGGTCTGGTTCCACCCTATTCTTTGCCCAAGACTACGCCAAATCCACTGCCAACCGACGCAAAGCCTTCCTTGACATGAGAGCGGATCTTCGTTCTATTGGAGCCAGATATGGTCTCTTTCATCCTTGCTTATTCAAAGTTACCCACAACAATAAGACCACAACCTATGAAGATCCAATGCGACTCCGAAGTTTCCTTAACTCCTGCGGTCCTGCTAACATGGAGTTCTCCAGTTCTAGTTCTTCATCCTCATTTCCTCCATGACTTTTCCCATTGTTGTAATTGGTTCTCCTAGTGTCCTGCTAGTCTTTTACTCATGTTTCTGTATCCTCTTTGATTGTTAATCCCCGTTCCTGTTTTTGACCAGTCTTTTTTTGACTAGTCGACCTTTGTTGCTGTTTTACGCATCCTTACTTGTTTGTTTTACTGTCATAGTATATTCTTGATGTCTTCTCATATCTAATCACGCTGTTCTCCTTCTTTTGCAGATCCCTATTTAGCGCCCCGTTATGTCTATCCGGTTGGACGTCTCGTTACCCCGTTTTCCTGCCTCCGTTGGTTGGCCTTACCACCCTCGTCTCATCTCCATTTCCATCCCTTTCGTCCTCCTTCCAGATTTTGTACCCTTGTTCCATCACCCTTGTAAGTACTTACCCTTCCCTCCTTCTTCTTTTTGAAATGTTTTCATACGTTGTATTTGTTCCTGATCTCGTACCCTATTTCACCTTGTTATTTATTTTAGTGTCATTCTTCTTCGCACAACTTTACATCTTTTCATGTCTTCTTCCTTTTCTCATATGTTTGCATTATCTGTCTTTTACTCTTTCCTTTCCTTTCATCCTTTTTTCTCTCAGACTCTCCTTGATTCTCGTTTCATTCTCCCTCTAGTTTCCTCCTGTCACTTCATCTTCACCGTTTTGCCCTTTCCTGCTGTTTCTTTCCTGTCTTTACTTCTCAGTTTTTGCTGTAATTCTCTTGCCACGTTCTTTATTCTTCTTTTTCCTACTTACTCGCTCCCCTTTTTCTCTCCGTCTTCCCTTTCCGTTTATTTGCACTACGCACTTGTTTGAGGCTTCTTTTTATTTTATTACTTTTTTATACTTCACCCTTTTAATATTACTTAATGTCATTACGTATTGTATCATGGAACGTTAAAGGTTGGCATTCACCAATTAAGAGGCAAAAAATTCTCTCCCATTTAGCTAAACTGAATGTTGACTTTGCTTTTTTGCAAGAGACTCACTTATCTGATACTGAAGCTGCCAAACTTAAAAGAGGTTGGGTGGGGGCTGTGTTCTCCGCTCCTGGTGATGGTAAAAGAAATGGTGTTTCCTTGTTAATTCGCAAATCTTTTTCACACTCAGTTCTGTCATATGAATTTGATCCTGATGGTAGATGGGTATTTGTTAGGCTCTCCTCGAAAGGCACCTCTCTTTCCCTGCTTAATGTTTATGCCCCCACTGGCGGCAATCCTGCCTTTTGGAATTCCTTTGCAACCCGTATTACTGAATGTATAGATGACAATTTTATTTTAGCTGGTGATTGTAACTTGCCCCTTGATCCCTTTCTAGATAGGAAATCCACCTCATTTTTTGTTCCTAATAAATCGCACAAACTTTTCACGCATGCCATCCCTCAACACAAACTTGTCGATGCATGGCGAATTTGCAACCCAACCTCTGAAGAATTCACTTTTTATTCCCCTGTACATCACTCACAATCTCGCATTGACTACATCTTCCTTTCCCATCATCTATCGCAATCCCTCACTCAAGCTGATATTGGCCCCATAATGTTCTCTGACCATGCCCCAGTACTCATTAACATCGATATCCTACCCAAACCTATTGGACCCAAGAGGTGGCGATTCAACAATGCCCTTCTCCTTGATCCTAAATTCACTGAATCCTTCACGAACTTCTCCACTGAATTTTTTACCCTCAACGACACCCCTTCTCTACCCAAACACACCATTTGGGATGCCTATAAAGCTGCTGCCAGGGACTTCATTATCAGACACGTTGCCACGAAACGCAAAGCTGCACGCAAACTTACCAGTGATCTCCTACTTCAAATCAAGCACCTAGAACACTCTTTTTATACCTCCCATTCCCGAGATAGCTTAAATTCCCTTGTTTGTGCCAAAATGAAATATAACAAGCAAGCTACTGAAGACGCCTCATTATACCTGCTAAAATCTAGCTCAAAATTTTATGGAGGGAAGAACAAGGCGGGGAAAATTCTTGCAAATAACTTGAAAGTTAAACAAAACAAATTGAACATTGAATCTGTTTTTGATACTACTTCTGTTTTACGTCATAAAGATTCTGATATTTTAGAGGAGTTCTCCCAATTTTATTCCACACTCTACTCTTCTGACACCCACCCTTCTACTCACTCCCTTGACACCTTTTTTTCAAGCATTCAACCTCCTTCTCATTTTCCAGTCGATTTATCTACCCTCGAACTACCCATAACCACATGCGAATTACATAATGCCCTCAACTCTCTCAAAAAAGATAAAGCTCCAGGCCCGGATGGATTCACGGTCGAATTCTATTTACATTTTGCCTCCTTACTTTTACCAAAACTGCATGCCCTCATTGATTCCTTTGTATCTAGCGGTGCTTCCTCTGGCACATTTTCCGACGCCCACATTTGTATTATACCCAAAGAGGGTAAAGATCCCCAACACTGCAAAAATTATAGACCAATATCACTCGTCAACATGGATTATAAGTTATATGCCAAGTCCTTAGGAATCAGGTTAGATCCTTTCCTCCCAGAACTCCTAGGCCCTGAACAATCCGGATTCGTTAGGGGCCGTTATATCACAGATAACACTAGACTCCTTTTCAACGTCCTCTCCAAATCCTCTTGTTTCAACGACTCCCTGGCTGCAATCGCTTTGGATGCCGAGAAAGCATTCGATAGAGTCGAATGGTCTTTCCTTTTCTTTGCGCTAAAGTGGTTTGGGTTTGGTCCCAATTTCATCGCCCTCATTTCTTTCCTCTATTCTAATCCCAGAGCCGCGTTCTGTGCCAATGGCTTAATCTCATCCTTTTTCAATCTAAGCAGAGGAGTCCGTCAGGGCTGTCCTCTTTCTCCCTTCCTCTTTAATCTAGCCCTCGAACCCTTTCTCTCCAGGTTACGTCAGAATCCCCACTTATATGGCTTTCAACTTTCTCATACCCATATCAAACTAGCTGCTTACGCAGACGACATTCTCCTCTTTGTTTCCAACCCTTCTGTCTCTATCCCCGCATTCCTCGCTGAAGTTCAGGCCTACTCTCAATTATCTGGCTAAAAATTAAACAATGACAAGTGCGAGATCCTACCCCTCACTAAATTTACCTTTAAGCCAGATTTCGCTGCATCCAACTTTACATGGAGTCCTACTCACATAAAATATCTTGGTCTGCACATCACCCCTTCTGTCTCAGATACCGTTTCACTTTGCCTCAACAAATGCTCCCAGAAACTTTCCGACCTCACCTCCAGGTGACATCCCCTTTACCTCTCCTGGTGGGGCCGGCTGGATACCGTTAAGATGATGTTGACCCCAATAATCCTTTACGTTATCTCAAATATTCCTGTTTCTATCCCGACCAAATTCTTTCAGAAAATCAATACCATTCTTTCCTCCTTCCTATGGTCCCAAAAGAAACCACGCATGTCCTTGCTCCGACTTCGTCTTCCTAAATCAGAGGGTGGGGTTAATTTTCCAAACTTCCCTGTCTATCATAAGGCTTTCCTCCTCCGACAAGCTTCCCTTTGGCTGAAGGATCCCAATGAGCCATCCCCTCTTTGGGTTAAAATTGAGCGCCTTTCCCTTTCTCCTTTTTCCTTTGCTGAATACCTCTCCTTCTCCCGCAAACCCCAATTCCTCTCTACCCCTATTCACAAACACACCGCTAAGTTACTCCTTTGTTCCTCTCCAGACCCCCCTACCTCTGTCACTGAATTTCTTAATTCCACCATCTGGTATAACAATAGCATTCTCATTAAGCAAAAACCTTTTTATTGGAAAACTTGGAGGCAACGAGGATTACTTTGGGTTTCCCAACTCTTTCAGGGACCGGACTTCTTATCTTTTTCTGTCCTAAGTCAGACTTTTTCACTCCCTTCGTCTTTCGCCTCCAAATTCCCTTTGCTGAAAGAGGCGGTCTTGTCAGCCTACAACTCTCTTCCTCGATCCCCTCCCCTTTCTGACTCCCCTAACCCAACCTCATCTCTTGACGCATTACTAACCACTGGACCCCAGGCCTCTTCCATTTATCATTCATTCCACACACCCTTATCTCCCCGACCGAAGTCAACGGTGCAACAGCTTTGGGAAACAGACTTAAACATGTCCTGGCCTTCCTCCTTATGGGATAAACTCTGGACTAAACTTCGTAAATCTTCCAGAGCTGCCTCCCTCACACAAACACTTTTCTTTATATACAACCGACTTCTTTACACTCCGTCTCTACTTCACAAGAGATTTCCTTCAGTCCTAGACCTCTGTTGGTCCTGCTCCGCACCTAATGCCACACTCCTCTACATGCTTTTCTCCTGCCCTTCTAATTACATCTTCTGGACTCAAGTCTGGGATCAAACCAATTCCATATTCCATACTTCCTCCCCCTTCTCTATTGTTGACATTTTTCTAGGGAGCCTCTCTCCTTCCTGGGCACATGTTAACTCCAATGTAAAAATTATTGACCTGTTACTAGCTGTTGCCTTTCAACAGATTACTGTTAACTGGAAGAATTCGAACAATATTACCTTCAAAGCTTGGTGGTTCAATGTTTGCTACAACCACAGACTAGATACTGCATTTGTATACCCTCTTATCCTAGCCCCGAAGAGACATGCCTTATGGCTTTCCATTACCCTTTATCTTGATGTTTGTGCAAAACGTTCTACCCATTTATCTCCCCCTCAGCAAAGGTTTCTAAACCTCCATGACTCACCTTTCGTTCCATTTCTTTCTTCTATAGCCCGTTAATTTTCACAAATGCCTTTTGTTTTGCTTTCCTTCAGATAGCCTCATATATTATGTATCTTTTTCCTCTCTCCATTATTGTAATGTTTTCATGCATTTTCTTTATTTCCTTTTGCATTTGACCTCGACACTGATACTGTATTTTACTGTGACTTTGTATTGACACTTCTTTTATTTTAATAAACTTTATTTTGAACTGAAAAATATAGCGACGGCCTAGGAGCCAATACAACATGAGAAGTTGCCAGGCTCTTTCCCAAGGGAAGTGAACTGTTTATAAAGCAGTGCTGTCACTCATGATCTAGAATCATTCATCACCCCCTAACCCTCCAGGCCAGCAGTCGTGTAGCTTACAGCTACACATGGCGCTCTGCCACAGTCTCACGGGGATTCTAGTGCAGATGCTATTGCATCTTTTTCCCACATCAGGTCCCCATCTCTGCATACCCTGCTTATTCTGGACAGGGCCACAGGACTCTTACAAAAATAGAAAGGGAGGATCCTCAGAGTACCATGGACTATGGAGACTTAATGAGGCACTCCTAAGGGACCTGCTTGTGCATAGAAATATAATATTGTATATCGCAGGCTACCTAAAAAATAACGATAATCAAGTGGGAACTGGAGAGGTATGGGTTCGCTTCAAAGTTGTGGGCCTTTATAGCTGAAGCAGTCCTATTATTAAGATTACTCGTTGCTACTGTTAATTATTTGAGACAGGAATTTTAAATGGGGGAGGACAAGCACAAAAAAATGCAGTTGCAGTAGGCACGGCATATTGTGATTGCCTAAAGGGGTCAGCTACGATATCTAGAGTTGGACATGGCTTATTATTCAATGGCCTGTCTGAATACAACCAGTATCGTTAGAGAAATATGGATAGAAAACTGTTGGTGAATAAATTACAGGCCATACAAGCCTGTATCTGCATAGAAGAGGTGAGGGATGCAGCCAATGCATAGGATAAGCGACATAGCTTCCCTCAGACTTATACACAGCAGATAAGACACATGCCACAGACGGAACAATGTCTGGATGATAGAAGATTATCAACAATTGCAGTTTGATAAAGAGAATTCTATAAACTTTTGGCCCTCTACTAGTATACATTCTGACAAGATCTACGAATAAGGCATACATAATCATTGTACAAAAAACAGAAAAGAATCCAAAGCTCCTTCAGTCATATCAGCCCATGTTCTAACACAATCTACAAGCCAAGCTTTTCTCTAAAATACTATTTTGGGAGACTAGATATTCTCTTGCCTGACCTGATGCACCCAAATCAGTTAGGGTTTGTTAGGGGCAGAGAAATGGGAGATAATACCAAAAAGAGCTTACATATTGTCGACATAGCCCTGAGAAGCACTAACGAGACAGACCTCCTGTCCTTAGTTGCTGAGAAGGTATTTGACAGGGTAGATTGCTTATTCCTGGCAGACAACTTAAAAAAGGCAGGCTTCTGATAGAAACTTCTGGCTGCAGATTCCTCCCCTATTGAAAATTCACTAGATGTCAGAATTGATCTGGAAACTTTTCAGCAGTTCCACTGCACTCCAGTAGGAGGCACTGTGCTGCTCTGGAAATGAATTGTGAAGCCTACCCTGCAGAACTTCCACTTGGTGGGATCAGTTTTTAGGTCTCGCCAAGCGTTACTGAGCACATGCTCAGCTCACTTGGCGAGATTTATTGTAAATGAGGAGTTTGAGAAAAGGGCTTGAAGTCCAGCCCCTTATTTCCATTGGCCGGTGTCACCGTTTATGTGACACAGTGGCCTGCCATTGGAAATTAGGTGTTTGGGTTGCCTCCCTTTCGCTTTTTGCGCTGGCCCACCCAGACTGGCTTGCCTGCTTTGCGTTTGTTGCAAAGCACTTTCTTATCTTTATGGGACCATGTGTTTCTAAGTAGAAATACATGGCCCCATAAAGACAAGAGATCCCCATGCTTCGGCTGCAGCGCTGTCCTCGCTTAGCTTCTCTGCCATTTCCTGGCTTTTGTTGTCTTTCACTGTCTGACTTTGCCATATCTTTCTATCTCCCCCTCTGTCTTACTTTCACGTTCAAACCTTGCTACTGTAAGTCCCGTTCTTTCACCCCACTGGTCTTGTCGTTTCTTTCGCTACTTTGCCTTGCCTTCCTTACCTCCACCACCTGGCTCTCTTTCCCTCCTTTTTCTCAAAATCTGTCTTGCGTTGTTTTTCTCTTTTACTCGCTTTCTCTTGCTCGCTGCATCTTTACTGCATTTCCTACACTAGTACAGCTATCGCTCTCCCATGCTCCCTGTAGCTGACGTACCTCAGTGTATACATTGGATAACAGGCTGTTTATATGCACAGTCACCACACAACGCACAGGTGCCAGTAAGGAAGAAGTGACCAGGGGCGCTGCGGCCTGCTGTGTCCGGGCCACGCGTTGTGTTGTGGGGGGGCGTAGGTGCTGCTGACAGAGTGGAAACTGCTTTTGATGGCAAGGTGGAATTAGCGAGGTCGTGAGTCTGCAACGTAAGGTAAGACAATCCCAAAGCAAGGGGTGGACGTGTTTCTGCAGATTCCTACCTCCACACTCATGCATGCACACCTTGAAAAGGCATAAAAGGCCTGCAAGCTTGTTCCTCGGGAGACAAGAGGGTGTTAACACGCCGGACAGCTCGCCACCAAATGCCTGTCCAGGCCACCGATCACTCGGGAGATTATGCATACTACACTTCTGGAGGAGGGGACTTGGCAGTCATGAGAAAAGAACTTTATTTTTCTTTTGTGAACCTACAGAACATTTCTCTCTCCCAATGCACTTCGAAACGAAATATGGGCAGCTGAGTAGTCGCAGTTTACAGCTGAATTAGCGAGGTCGTGAATCGGCAGTGTAAGGGAAGACAATCCCAAAGCAACAGGTGAAGGTGTTTCTGCTGATTCCTCCCTCCCCTACCATGGATGCACACCTTGAAAAGGCATGCAAGCTTGTTCCTCGGGAGACAAGAGGGTGTTATCACACCGGACAGCTGGCAACCAATGTCCGTCCAGGCCACCGATCACTCGGGAGATATGCATACTCCACTTCTGGAGGAGGGGACTTGGCAGTCATAAAAACAGAACTTTATTTTTCTTTTGTGAACCTACAGAACATTTCTCTCTCCCAATGCACTTAGAATCGAAACATGGGCAGCTGAGTAGTCGCAGTTTACAGCTGAACTATTTGAGACTGTCTGCAAATGTGCTCTCCATGGCTACCTCTTCTACTATTTCTCTCTTCTCCTTGTTCAATCCCTTTCACTCCTGTCTATCCTGCCTTTTTCGCCTCGCCGCTCTTCTGTTGGTCTTGTCCACCCTCTATCATTTTCTCCTGCCCTATCTTAACTTCTGTGTCTTTGTTTGCTGTGATCCCTTATTTCTTTCTTCCTGTTTTCTTCCTCTCTCTCTCTCTCTATGTATATATATATATATATATATATATATATATACATGTATACGTATATATATACATATATATATATATATATATATATATATATATATATATATATATATATATATATATATATATATATATATATATATATATATATTTGAAGGCTCCTCGTTCAAAGAACGCACCACACTCACGGGGGTTGCCAGGTCAGTGCTTTATTCACAGCAGCGTGCACGATAGCTTCAGGCACAGGAGAGAGTCTCTGATGAATTCAGGGACCAAGGTTCGTCTTGTTTGTAGTCCGACGCATTTCGAAGGTCTTGCCTTCTTCTTCAGGGAAAAGACGAGCAGTGCTTTGAGTGAAGCAAACAAGTCCATTTTATATGACACGCCTCATTTCAGGCTAGGCTTATGCCGCAGTGTCTCATGGAAGCTGTAGTCCAGCAATCAATTTGCATGTGGTGTCTCCCGTTGATGCCCTAAGCCGCTGTCTTCAGACACTCACAGGGCACCTTCTCGCCAACCACGAGGCATCCTGTTGATCGGAGTAAGGTGCGGACTATTCGCGCATTCTTAACAACCTGGATGGCTGCCGATTCACGGCTCCGTGTCAGGGTGTCTCAATGGCGGTGCTGGGCGTATGCAGTACTGCTGCTAGGCTCCAAGGTCTACCAAAGCGCCTTCTGCACTCTTCAGGGCGGGTGCGGTGAAAACGGCGGTGGGTCCGTTGAAATGTGAAGGCTCCTCGTTCAAAGAACGCACCACACTCACAGGGGTTGCCAGGTCAGTGCTTTATTCACAGCAGCGTGCACGATAGCTTCAGGCACAGGAGAGAGTCTCTGATGAATTCAGGGACCAAGGTTCGTCTTGTTTGTAGTCCGACGCGTTTCGAAGGTCTTGCCTTCTTCTTCAGGGAAAAGATGAGCAGTGCTTTGAGTGAAGCAAACAAGTCCATTTTATATGACACACCTCATTTCAGGCTAGGCTTATGCCGCAGTGTCTCATGGAAGCTGTAGTCCAGCAATCAATTTGCATGTGGTGTCTCCCGTTGATGCCCTAAGCCGCTGTCTTCAGACACTCACAGGGCACCTCCTCGCCAACCACGAGGCATCCTGTTGATCGGAGTAAGGTGCGGACTATTCGCGCATTCTTAACAACCTGGATGGCTGCCGATTCACGGCTCCGTGTCAGGGTGTCTCAATGGCGGTGCTGGGCGTATGCAGTACTGCTACTAGGCTCCAAGGTCCACCAAAGCGCCTTCTGCACTCTTCAGGGCGGGTGCGGTGAAAACGGCGGTGGGTCCGTTGAAATGTGAAGGCTCCTCGTTCAAAGAACGCACCACACTCACGGGGGTTGCCAGGTCAGTGCTTTATTCACAGCAGCGTGCACGATAGCTTCAGGCACAGGAGAGAGTCTCTGATGAATTCAGGGACCAAGGTTCGTCTTGTTTGTAGTCCGACGCGTTTCAAAGGTCTTGCCTTCTTCTTCAGGGAAAAGACGAGCAGTGCTTTGAGTGAAGCAAACAAGTCCATTTTATATGACACGCCTCATTTCAGGCTAGGCTTATGCCGCAGTGTCTCATGGAAGCTGTAGTCCAGCAATCAATTTGCATGTGGTGTCTCCCGTTGATGCCCTAAGCCGCTGTCTTCAGACACTCACAGGGCACCTCCTCGCCAACCACGAGGCATACTGTTGATCGGAGTAAGGTGCGGACTATTCGCGCATTCTTAACAACCTGGATGGCTGCCGATTCACGGCTCCGTGTCAGGGTGTCTCAATGGCGGTGCTGGGCGTATGCAGTACTGCTGCTAGGCTCCAAGGTCCACCAAAGCGCCTTCTGCACTCTTCAGGGCGGGTGCGGTGAAAACGGCGGTGGGTCCGTTGAAATGTGAAGGCTCCTCGTTCAAAGAACGCACCACACTCACGGGGGTTGCCAGGTCAGTGCTTTATTCACAGCAGCGTGCACGATAGCTTCAGGCACAGGAGAGAGTCTCTGATGAATTCAGGGACCAAGGTTCGTCTTGTTTGTAGTCCGACGCGTTTCAAAGGTCTTGCCTTCTTCTTCAGGGAAAAGACGAGCAGTGCTTTGAGTGAAGCAAACAAGTCCATTTTATATGACACGCCTCATTTCAGGCTAGGCTTATGCCGCAGTGTCTCATGGAAGCTGTAGTCCAGCAATCAATTTGCATGTGGTGTCTCCCGTTGATGCCCTAAGCCGCTGTCTTCAGACACTCACAGGGCACCTCCTCGCCAACCACGAGGCATCCTGTTGATCGGAGTAAGGTGCGGACTATTCGCGCATTCTTAACAACCTGGATGGCTGCCGATTCACGGCTCCGTGTCAGGGTGTCTCAATGGCGGTGCTGGGCGTATGCAGTACTGCTGCTAGGCTCCAAGGTCCACCAAAGCGCCTTCTGCACTCTTCAGGGCGGGTGCGGTGAAAACGGCGGTGGGTCCGTTGAAATGTGAAGGCTCCTCGTTCAAAGAACGCACAACACTCACGGGGGTTGCCAGGTCAGTGCTTTATTCACAGCAGCGTGCACGATAGCTTCAGGCACAGGAGAGAGTCTCTGATGAATTCAGGGACCAAGGTTCGTCTTGTTTGTAGTCCGACGCGTTTCGAAGGTCTTGCCTTCTTCTTCAGGGAAAAGACGAGCAGTGCTTTGAGTGAAGCAAACAAGTCCATTTTATATGACACGCCTCATTTCAGGCTAGGCTTATGCCGCAGTGTCTCATGGAAGCTGTTGTCCAGCAATCAATTTGCATGTGGTGTCTCTCGTTGATGCCCTAAGCCGCTGTCTTCAGACACTCACAGGGCACCTCCTCGCCAACCACGAGGCATCCTGTTGATCGGAGTAAGGTGCGGACTATTCGCGCATTCTTAACAACCTGGATGGCTGCCGATTCACAGCTCCGTGTCAGGGTGTCTCAATGGCGGTGCTGGGCGTATGCAGTACTGCTGCTAGGCTCCAAGGTCCACCAAAGCGCCTTCTGCACTCTTCAGGGCGGGTGCGGTGAAAACGGCGGTGGGTCCGTTGAAATGTGAAGGCTCCTCGTTCAAAGAACTCACCACACTCACGGGGGTTGCCAGGTCAGTGCTTTATTCACAGCAGCGTGCACGATAGCTTCAGGCACAGGAGAGAGTCTCTGATGAATTCAGGGACCAAGGTTCGTCTTGTTTGTAGTCCGACGCGTTTCGAAGGTCTTGCTTTCTTCTTCAGGGAAAAGACGAGCAGTGCTTTGAGTGAAGCAAACAAGTCCATATATATATATTTATTTAACTCGCACTCGTCCCACACGGACCAGCATACCCACGTAGCCACCAGGTACCACTGGTCCAGAAAACAAAAGTTGACCCAGGCTGAGGTGAATAAATATTTATTTAAATTAAAAAATCGCCACCAGCATAACGTTTCGGCCTTCTCAGAGGCCTTGATCACATGACGTTAAGGGAGGGACACAAACTTTTTAAAGTGCAAGTGCAACGAATAGTGAGACATGATTGGTGGTTTCAAATGCAAAGTAATAGACATAGTAAACAGTTTTTGTGTCAATACATGAGCAGTATTTACAATCGAAAAAACACACCGACAGTACATTAAGGGAATAATTGATTTCATAATCATTCAAATCATTCATAAAAACCCTTAAAAAGTTGGCGGAAACAAAAATGGTGATCATAAGACAAAAACAGTACTGTACAATGTCACAAACTCTATAATAAAGTTTCACTGTGTTTCCGCTATCTAATAAATGTCATGGTGATGCCTATGTAAAAACAATAGGGATAAAACCCGAGTGGGTAAAGTTGCATGCTCATATCTATTTTGTACTAGACACAAGACTATGCACTATTTAGACTCTTATAGTAACCAAGGGGCTTAAATCCCTGCTTTCCCACCAACTCATGTGAATAAAACAAGAGAAGAAGGTGTAAGTGTGAAAAGTGTAAACACATAAACTTAGAGTGTAATAATAAAAAACCCTATGATGGTCAACCTGGGTACACTTTCATGATTTAATGCACTAATCTTAACAACCACGGGTCAAATGCAACAGTTAGCCAGCTGGAATTTTCAGTTAATTAGAACGGCTTAACTATGCCTATGCTGATCGCTGGAGCCTTATAAACAGGGTCCTGTCATGGAACAACCACCGCTTTTAAGCAGGATACAGTTCGATTGTGCACTTGCCGCTGATAATGTGGCAACCTGGTAGAGGGCACTTCAAGGCAAAATCGTGATTATAGATGTGTATGAAAATCAACACTGGTGTTAAGACCCATAGGAGACCTAGTATCCAGATCAAGGATATATTTAGTTTCTAGGTCCCGCAACCTTGCCTCCCGGTTACCACCTCTGCGTAAGGGTGGAATCGCGTCAATGGCAAAATATTTTAGACAGTGACTTTGTTTGCCATGATGTTCCTTGAAATAACGCGCCACTGGGTAAGAAGGGTCCTCAGTGTTAATTGCCCTGAGGTGCTGGAGTATCCTTTTGTGCACCTGCAACTTGGAGCTACCCACATATTGCAGGGCACACAGACACTCCAGCACATAAACTGCATACTCCGTTTTGCACGTGAGTTGTTTAGTGATCAGACGGGGAATCTCAGAGAAAGGAGTCAGGTATTGGGTTTTGTTACTGCCATGTTGACAGGCTTTGCAAGAGGAACATTTTTTAAAACCCTTGATTGCTTTGAACCAAGGGGTAACTGTAACCACCTCAGAGCTGGATTTGACCTATGCTTCCCTTAGTGAAAATGCCCTTTTGTAAGAGATATTAGGTTTTGCTGGCATAAGTTGGCCTATGATTGGGTCATTGTTGACAAGATTCCAGTTTTTCGACACGATCTTACGCAATGCCTGGAATTGCTGATTAAATGTCAATACCAGTCTGACTGGTTGATTGGTATTATCAGTCTCCTGTATTACGCCCTTCCGTGGTTGTAAGGCAACCTCCCTTGGCACAGCATTGACCTTTTTGATCGCAGAATCTATCATTGTCAAAGAATAACCCCTGGCTAAAAAACGTGCCTTGCTGTCATCCTGAGCCTGTCTACACTGTTCCTCCGTGCTGCAAATGCGTCTGATTCGCAGATTCTCCCCAAAGGGGATGCTGCGGATCAGGTGTGCCGGATGATGACTTCTCGCGTGGAGAACAGTGTTGCCAGCAGTGGGTATACGAAACAGTGTGGTTTGTAGTTTGTTATTGCTGACTAGGACCCGAATATCTAGGAAACACACGCTCTCCTGACTCATATGATGGGTAAATTCCAGGTTAAATGTGTTGATATTAAGCTGCATGATGAAATCTAAGGCCTCGTGTTCGGTACCGCGCCAAATTAAAAAGATATCATCAATGTAGCGATACCATTGAACTATCTGCTCTGCCACGACCAGATGGTGCGACCCCATGAGGACCTGCCTCTCCCAGTAGCCCATATGCAAACAGGCATAACTAGGAGAGAAACAGGCCCCCATGGCCACACCAAATGCACCAAATACATTATTGTGCACCACCAACTCCAGTGTTTCGAGTACGTCTGTTTTACGAATGGATTGCTTGTTGGAATATATATATATATATATATATATATATATATATATATATATATATATATATATATATATATATATATATATATATATATATATATATATATATATAGATAGCATACAGTTCGCGGGTCTCTTTGCCACTTAAAAGAGGTCGCTACCCCCTTAAAGATCAAACACAACAGATTTCTTGCAATTAGAAGAATCCACTCGAGCCCAGAAGTTGAATGCAGTGTGTTGATTTATTTAAAACATGCAGCAAGTCAAACCCGAACGTTTCGGTGCAAAGAACCCCTTGCTCACAGGTCAGGGAATGTCTGTGCTATCAACATACATATAGTGCAGTATAAGAAAGTAAAGTAGGACTACAAGTTTCTGCACTCCGTTTTTTGGCAGCCATATTTAAATGGTCTGTAACCTTTAAGACCCGACTGTGACATGTTTAAACAATAAAGTTTTGAACAATAGCAGTATTATTGTAAATATATAAACAACATTTTATACAGAAAATAAAGCAACCAATTAATGGCAATATTGTCCTATTCTCTGGATCTACAATAAATCGACCGTAAGTGACGGAAATATCATAATAATAGTCAACTTCATCTTTCAGATTTAGACAATATCAATTAAAGTGTTTAGGGATAAAATGATAGACATATGAATACATGTATATAATTCTGCCCTAGTGGGCTAATGTCATATTAGCATCATCTACAGAAAAATTGTTGTTCTGTGAAGCCCAAGTGGGCTTGGTTAAATTTAATTCTTCAAAATCACAATATAGAAAAGCAAAAAGTCCAGCTCAAGTGGGCCTTCATCATGTTACATCATGTTCACTCCCGTAAACCCAAAACATATTTTGCGGGGGCACATGGCCTCCCTGCTGCCCCGGGGACTGCCACCCCTCGGGGCTTTAAAAAAAATATATACACCTGTGTGGGGGGGGGGGGGGCTCGAGCCCCCCACACACCCCGGGGACCACCACCTCCCCGGGGTTGTGCAAACATTGGGAGTGGGGCTCCCGCCTGAAGCCTGTGATGGCCCTGGGGACCACCACCCACCAGAGCCGGCTCCTGAAGTGTCTCGGGGTGACCACCCCTGGGACACAGCTGTTTGCTATGACAGGGCGGGCGTCGTGCAGCTCCCGCCCTGTCATAGCAAACTGTGGTTTGGGTTTTGAAAGTGAGAGCAGGAAACGTATTTCGCTTTCAAAATACAAACCACATTGCTTTTCCACACTGGGAGCTGCATGTAAGCAGCTCCCCATGTGGCAAAGCATTGCCGGCTCCCGCAGTAGGCGGGAGCTCGGGGGACCGTGGGGGCATTGGAGCTCCCCCGATGGTCCCCAAAGGAGAGGGCCGGCCCCGGGGATGTGGTCCCCGGGGCAGGAAGTGGCCCTAGAGGTGAGCCCCTCCCCAAAAACAAAACAAAAAACAATGAGAGGCCAGGCGCCAGGAGATGGAGTCCCTGTTTGCACAGTGGTGAAGGGAGGGGGCTGGGCCGGAGGTGACATGTGTGCAAACACACCCTGTGGTGTGTTTTAAATTGGGGGATTAAGTCTCTTCAATCCTGAGGGTCCTTGGGGTCCAACTAGCCCACCTGGTACCTCCAGTAAGCGCCACAGAGCTGCGTTGCAGAGAGGTGAAAAAAGGGGGCGTGGACTCTGAACACCTCTCTGCAACGCAGCTCCCTGGCGCATACTGGAGGTACCTGGTGGGCTAGTTGGACCCCAGGGACCCTCAGGATTCAAGGAGACTTAATCCCCAGCTTAAAACGTGCCACGGGACGCGTTTGCACAGTGGTGAAGGGACGGGCGGGGCCTGAGGTGACATGTGTGCAAACACGCCCTGTGGTGCGTTTTAAGTTGGGAGATTAAGTCCCCTTGAATCCTGGGGGTCCCTGGGGTCCAACTAGCCCAGCAGGTACCTCCAGTATGCGCCAGGGAGCTGCGTTGCAGAGAGGTATAAAAACGGGCGTGGCCTCTGAACACCTCTCTGCAACATAGCTCCTTGGCGCATACTGGAGGTACCTGGTGGGCTAGTTGGACCCCAGGGACCCTCAGGATTCAAAGGGACTTCATTCCCCAACTTAAAAAGCCCACTGGACGCATTTCACAGTGGTAAAGGGAGGGGGTGGGGCCTGTGGTGACATGTGTGCAAACACGCCCTGTGGCGCATTTTAAGTTGGGGAATTAATTCCTCTTCAATCCTGAGGTTCCCTGGGGGCCAACTAGGCCACCAGGTACCTCCAGTAAGCGCCACTGCGCTGCGTTGCAGAGAAGTGACCCAGGCCACGCCCCATTTTACACCTTTCTGCAATGCTGCTCTGTGGCGCTTACTGGAGGTACCTGGTGGGCTAGTTGGACCCCAGGGACTCTCAAGATTGAAGAGGAATTAATTCCCCAACTTAAAACGTGCCACAGGGCGTGTTTGCACAGTGGTAAAGGGAGGGGGTGGGGCCTGAGGTGCCATGTGTGCAAACACGCCCGTGGCGCATTTTAAGTTGGGGAATTAATTCCCCTTCAATCCTGAGGGCCCCTGGGGCCCAACTTGCCCACCAGGTACCTCCAGTAAGCGCCACAGACATGTGTTGCAGAGAGGTGGTCCAGGCAAAGCCCCTTTTTACACATCTCTGCAAGGCAGCTCTGTGGCGCTTACTGGAGGTACCTGGTGGGCTAGTTGGACCCCAGGGACCATCAGGATTCAAGGGGACTTAATCCCCCAATTTACAAAGCGCTTGGGGGTGCGTTTGCAGAGTGGTGGAGAAAGGGGGCATGACCTTTGCCTACCTCGCACCAATCCCACTGCTTGGGGCTTACTGGAGGTAAGAGGTAGGCTAGTTGGCCCCTAAAGGACCTCCAGCAGTGAAGGGGACTTCAAACCCCATCCAAGAGCGTGCCAGGGAGCGCGTTTGTAGAGTGGTGGGCAAAGTGGGCCTGGCCTGATACGAGTACCAGTGCTTCTGTGTGGGACTGACTGGAGGTAATAGTTTGGGAAGTTGGCACCCAAGGATGTCCTTGGGGCCAACTACCCCTCTTGTTACCTCCAGTAAGTCCCAAAAAGGGGGATTGCTAAGACGTCTTCGGAGGCCATGGGCCCCTTTGTCTACCACTCTGCAAACGTGCGTCGTGGCAGACTACAGCACGGGGGATGAAGTCCAATTTAGTCCTGAGGGAGTTTGGGGGCCAAGAATCCCTCCTGGTACTTCCTGTAAGTCCTACGCAGCGGAATTCCTGAGCATTGGTTGGACGCCCAGCACCCTTTCTCCACCACTCTGCAAACGCGACTACTAGTTAAAGTAGCATATTTCTGCACCTCTGACTTAGAGGTAGTTTTAATCCCCATGCCCTATTATGTACTAGGGCCTTACAGAGGAGGTCATGCTAATCACAGGGGTACCCCAACGCATAGTGTTCCCTGGTGTATGTAGGTGTTTACACTGTATTCTAAGTGTCTTTTAGCATAGCACTGGCTCTAGGCCTGGTTAGTCAGAGTTAGTTACCACCAGTACCCTTCTGAAAAAGTTGTGGGCACAGGATGATTTTGCAACAAGGCCACTTTCTGCTCCTCTGTTGGTTCTTTCTGCACATGTCTTGCTTCTTTCTGCACTTTTCTTCGTCTTTGTGGACTTCTGTTTCTTCTTTCTGCATTTCTTTTGCTTCTTTCTGTGTGTTTTTACTTCTTTCTTCATATGTCCTACCTCTGTAGCATGGTTAGAAACTACAATCGTAACAATAAGAGAGGAAGGGAACGGAATTGGCTCTCCTACTCCCCTCAGGGGAAATCAAAGAAACAACAAAGGAGCGTCATAACAATAAACTTTGAAAAAGAGCAAGCATGTAGCAACTATCACAGTCTCAATCAACTGTGAGGGGGACCTCTATGGGTGGTTCGGAAAGCCCTCACTCACCAACCTGGTTGCTGACATGCTTTATAATCGGTCCCTACCAGGAGTGGCCGAATGCCACCCTAGTGTGCTGCAACGCCAGATTACTGCGAAACTGGGTTTTTTGTGAGTGAAGTGTGATTTTTGAGTGATTTTAAAAATGTACCAATTGTGTCAAAAAAATAAATTTTAATAGTTTTGCCAATTGGACATGTATAAAAACAATAGTGTTGGTTAAAGGACCAACATTAAAAGTCCAGATTTATACTATGTGTGGTCAACATGTTTCTGCCTCAGTGGTAATGGTATATCAGGCATTCGTCAGGACCAGTGAAAGAAAGTGAAGTCAATTAATATCATAAACCCCGGTGGTGTGGACGTGCTATGGCCCACCCTAGCCTGGGGTGTTAAAATATATATATTTTTTAAAACACTGTCTCAAGATTCCAATTTGTTAGAGTGGAACCGAGTTTATTCTGTCAAACACAGACAAAGACAGACAGACAAGACATAGAAAAACAAGAAAAATTAGATGTATTAATATCCGTTGTCATAAGAGTAAAAACAACATGCTTGAGTGCTCTGGTGACGTGCTTATAGCCGTAACAAACTCACAAGTGAAATGAGTGACCATGTGCACATACAGGATTAGCATTAACCCTGTGAGGCTACCGGGACAACAGTCCCTGGCAACCTTAGTAAGGTGGTTATAATACACAAGCGGGCAAAAGATAGTGACTAGTATGCCCATCTTATAGCTAAAAGCTATCATGTGTCGAAACTAGAGGATGATTGGCTTAGTTGCCTAAGTGTTTATGGGCAAAAAATAAATCGGCAAATATATAAAATCGTCCTTACAGAGAGTGCTAACGCTTAGAGCACCATGGGTCTCGGGAGGGGGGTGGTAGCAAGATGGCACACCCTGTAAATAAAGAATAAAATACCAGAATTGGCTGCTGAGTAGAAAACGAAATCGGTACTTATCTCACAATCGTCGTACTCACGCCCTGTATGCTAGGCACCCGCTCTGTACCTGAGCGAACCCTCGTATTCCAGGCCACGAAGATTGGCGTGCTCTCAGCGTTCGGGGTAAATAAAGGCAAGGGAGCTGGATGAACGCGCCCGCCAGCTCAAGTGAATAGTGGGTGTGGTTAGCGTCGGAAATGAGTCGCTACCGCTGATTGGCGGAGGCCGCGGTCACGTGACTAGTTATGGACCAATCAAATGCCGGAATGGAAATCCTGCGTGTTGTCAGGCTTGTATAACTTTTGTTGGCATGGCAACCCCGCTGCGAGGCAATGTCTCACAAGGTGTATAATAAAGTACTAATTAAAACGGAAGAACAAAATACAAACTATGGGTCACAGTCAAATTAGAATCAAGGTAGCGCTAATGACATTAGCACGATTTGCTCACAATCCATGCCTCCAAACTGGGGATAGATGGTTTTGTCCAGTAGGAGCACTTGGTAAAGATATAGAGGCCTTCCCAATTTAAATAAGACACAGAAAAGAGCCGTAGATGAGCACATGTCTTCGTTTATGAGGGAAAGAGATTCTCAAAGGAAGGCTCTAACAGTAACAAACGCGTTCCAGATACAGAAAGTGGGAGGCAAGCCTGGACGAAGATTACATAATCACATGTCCAGGAGAAAAGCGCTGGGGGAATAATAAAGTTGCACAAATCAGCTTATTAAGAGTAAAATACCACCCCATACTAGGAGAATGTGGGAGCACGTTCCGTATTGGAAATAAACATCAGAAAACGAAAATAAAGAAGAAAGTAGTTGTCAGGTGAGTTAGTTCTGAAGCACAGAGGCCCAGGGGATGGTGTCATTAAGTCGCCGCATGCTTGTGCAAAGGCGGTAAATCCACCTTTGTTCTTTCTCAAGGAGAATTTTTGGGATGTTCTTTTTTGTGCTCACCTGTTCAATCACTGTCCACCGCATATCGTTGGTGGTATGATTATTCTGTAGGAAGTGCTCACTCAGTTTAGTCATGATGCGACCACATTTGATGTTGCTCCGATGTTCGCAGATTCTCAGTTTCACTTTATGCGATGTCATACCAACGTAACGTAGCCCACAGGGGCAAGTTATTAAGTACACCACATTCATGGAGTTACAATTGGTATGCGTTCTCTGGGTCCACACGTTATCCTGTTCAAGATTCAAAGTTTTTGTGTGTAGCTGTAAGATGACAAATACTGCAATTTGAGCATGGATAGTGACCAGTAACTTTAGGTAGCCCCCAGGCGTCTATAACAGATGGGGAGCCTCTAGATGCGGTCTCTCTGGGGCGTGTATTGACGAAAGTATCTGGCAAACTGCGCCCCCGTTTGAAAGAGTACAACGGCTTCGCCCAGTTTCTGCTATTGCTGTTAATAATGCGCCAGTGCTTCTAAATAGTTTTTTTCAAGACATTGGATGCCGAGCAATAGGTTGTGACGCATGTCAAGGGAATCTCGCCCTGTACCTTCAGGGTTACCTCGCGAAGAACTTCCCTGGGTTGGTTTCTTGCTCTTTTGTAACCCTTTGTCAGGACGTTCTCAGGGTAGCCCCTGCCTTTAAGTTTTTTCGTTAGATCGTTTGATTGTGCCCGAAAGTCATCAAGATGGTTACAGTTTCTCCTTAATCGGAGATATTGTCCGTAAGCGTCCAATGTCGTGGAAAAAACTATTCAGAAGCACTGGCGCATTATTAACAGCAATAACAGAAACTGGGAGAAACCGTTGTTCTCTTTCAAACGGGGGCGCAGTTTGCGGGATACTTTAGTCAATACGCGCCCCAGAGAGACCGCATCTAGAGGCTCCCCATCTGTTATAGACGCCTGGGGACTACCTAAAGTTATTGGTCACTATCCATGCTCAAATTGCAGTATTTGTCATCTTACAGTATACACAAAAACTTTGAATCTTGAACATGATAAAGTGTGGACCCAGAGAATGCATACCAATTGTAACTCCATGAATGTGGTGTACTTAATAACTTGCCCCTGTGGGCTATGTTACGTTGGGATGACAACACGTAAAGTGAAACTGAGAATCTGCGGACATCAGAGCAATATCAGATGTGGTCGCATCACGAATAAACTGAGTGAGCACTTCCTACAGAATAATCATACCACCAACGATATGTGGTGGACAGTGACAGCTGATCCTCTCCCTGACCAACAACCCCGCCGCCGCCAGAGCCAACCTGCACGAAGGGATGAAAGAGGTAGCCGAGTGGATGACGACCAGCCGCCTGAAACTGAACTCGGACAAGACGGAGGTCCTCATCCTGGGCTCCTCACCCTCCGCCTGGGACGACTCCTGGTGGCCCCCCGCCCTGGGCACCGCACCCAAACCAACGGACCATGCACGAAACCTGGGCTTCATCCTGGACTCCTCCCTCTCCATGACCAGGCAAGTCAACAGCGTCTCCTCGGCGTGCTTCAACATCCTACGCATGCTACGGAAGATCTTCTGGTGGATCCCCACAGAGACCAGGAAGACCGTCACCCAGGCCCTCGTCACCAGCCGACTGGACTACGGCAACGCCCTCTACGCCGGGACCACCGCCAAGCTCCAGAAGAGACTCCAGCGGATCCAAAACGCCTCAGCCAGACTCATCCTCGACATCCCACGATCCAGCCACATCTCCGGACATCTGAGAGACCTTCACTGGCTCCCCATCAACAAGAGAATCACCTTCCGCCTCCTCACCCACGCACACAAAGCCCTACACGACCAAGGCCCGATCTACCTCAACAGCCGAGTCAACTTCTACGCTCCCAAACGCCACCTCCGATCAGCCAACCACGCCCTCGCCGCCGTCCCCCGCATCCGAAGAGCGACTACAGGAGGAAGGTCCTTCTCCTACCTGGCCGCCAAGACCTGGAACTCCCTCCCGTCCGACCTACGCCTGACCCAAGACCACCTCTCCTTCAGGAAGAAGCTGAAGACCTGGCTGTTCGAGCAGTAGCGGCACCCCCACCCCCAGCGCCTTGAGACCCTACGGGTATGTAGCGCGCTCTATAAGTGTGATTGATTGATTGATTGATTGATTGAACAGGTGAACACAAAAAAGAACATCCAAAAAATTCTTTTTGAGAAAGAACAAAGGTGGGTGTACCGCCTTGGCACAAGCCTGCAGGGACTTAATGACACCATCCCCTGGGCCTCTGTGCTTCAGAACTAACTCACATGACAACTACTTTCTTTTCGTTTATTTATGTTTATTTCCTATACGGAACATGCTCTCACATTCTCCTAGTGGGGGGTGGTACTTTACTCTTAATAAGCTGATTTGCGCAACTTTATTATTCCCCCAGCGCTTTTCTCCTGGACATGTGATTATGTCATCTTCGTCCAGGCTTGCCTCCCACTTTCTGTATCTGGAACGCGTTTGTTCCTTTTAGAGCCTTCCTTTGAGAGCCTCTTTTCCTCATAAATGTATACATGGGCTCACCTACGGCTCTTTTCTGTGTCTTATTTAAATTGGGAGGCCCTCTATATCTTTACCGAGTGCTCTCACTGGACAAAACCATCTATCCCCAGTTTGGAAGCATGGATTGTGCGCAAATCTACCGCACTACAACTGCGCTACAAGGCCTCCGGATAGTAACGCGCTCTACAAAACACGATTTCATTTCATTTCAAATCGCGCTAATGTCATTAGCGCTCCCTTGATTCTATTTTGACTGTATCCCATAGTTTGTATTTTGTTCTTCGTTCTTCCATTTTAATTAGTACTTTATTATACCCCTTGCGAGACATTGCCTCTCCGTGGGGGTTGCCATGCCAACAAAAGGTATACAAGCCTGACAACACGCAGGGTTTCCATTCCGGCATGTGATTGATCCATAACTAGTCACGTTACCGCGGCCTCCGCCAATCAGTGGTAGGGACTCATTTCCGCCGCTAACCACGCCCACTATTCACGTGAGCTGGCGGGCGCGTTAATCCAGCTCCCTTGCCTTTATTTAGCCCGAACTCTGAGAGCACGCAAATCTTCGGGGTCCCGAATACGAGGGTTTGCTTAGGTATCGAGCAGGTGCCTAGCATATAGGGTGTGAGTACGACGATCGTGAGATAAGTACCGATTTCGTTTTCTACTCAGCAGCCAATTCTGGTATTTTATTCTTTATTTACAGGGTGTGCCATCTTGCTACCACCCCCCCCTCCCGAGACCCATGGTGCTCTAAGCGTTAGCACTCTCTGTAAGGACGCTTTTATATACTTGCCGATTTATTTTTTGCCCATAAACACTTAGGCAACTTAGCCAATCATCCTCTAGTTTCCACACATGATAGCTTTTAGCTATAAGATGGGCGTACTAGTCACTATCTTTTGCCCGCTTGTGTATTATAACCACCTTACTTAGGTTGTCAGGGACTGTTGTCCTGGTAGCCTCACAGGGTTATTGCTAATCCTGTAAGTGCACATGGTCACTCAGTTCACTTGTGAGTTTGTTATGGCTATAAGCACATTCCCAGAGCACTCAAGCATTTGACAGAATAAACTCTGTTCCACTCTAAGAAATCAGAATCTTGAGACAGTGTTTTAAAAAAAAATTCTTTTAACACTTTCACCCCAGGTTAGGGTGGGCCTTAGCATGCCCACGCCACTGGGTTTTATGATATTAATTGACTTCACTTTCTTTCACTGGTCCTGACGAACGCATGATATACCATTACCACTGAGGCAGAAACATGTTGACCACACATAGGATAAATCTGGACTTTTCATTTTGGTCCTTTATCCAACACTATTGTTTTTATCCATGTCCAATTGGCAAAACTATCAAAATTTCTTTTTTTTGACACAATTGGTACATTTTTAAAATCACTCAAAAATCACACTTCACTCACAAAAAAAACAGCTCTGCAGTAATCTGGCGTTGCAGCACACTAGGGTGGCATTCGGCCACTCCTGGTGGGGCCCGATGATGAAGCATGTCACCAACCAGGTTGGTGAGTGAGGGCTTTCCGAACCACCCAAAGAGGTCCCCCTCACAGTTGGTTGAGACTGTGATAGTTGCTACATGCTTGCTCTTTTTCAAAGTTTATTGTTATGACGCTCCTTTGTTGGTTCTTTGATGGTAACAAACTAGCATTTAAAAAACCTTTGAAATTCACTTAAAAAAACCATAGGTTTCAGGCACTTTATAGTTAGAAATTGACCTTTAAAAAACTTTAGAAATTCACTGAAAAAAACATTGTTTTCAGGGACGTTATAGTTAGTTGGACTTTTCACTCGTACAAAACCAATGAAATTCGCCGTTATAGTTCGTTCAGCTAACTATAACTCGTGCACCGGCAATGCACTGCTGATGACGTCACATATTACATCACTCATGACATGGTCAGTGACATCACTCATGACGTCACTGATGTCATCTCAAATGACATCACTGATGCTTTCACTGATGACATTATCCTTGTGATAGAGTGGCAGGCCTCCTCTCACCCTAATATAACCTTTGATACACACACTCAAAAATACAAACTAACATTTTCAAAAGAATGGACATACCAATACCAGTTACAACATACCCATTCACTAATTCCAAGATCTACACACACATCCACTCATTCACCAACAGTCCTATACAGTCACTCATACATGCACTCACTCATCATATGTACTCATACACCTATACATACTGTTACACACCGCCACTCATCCATAGTTACTCACTCACATAGTCACACATGCAAACAAAGTATCAAACATCCATTTACTTGCATATACAGTTATACACACACCACCACACTTACTTGTACAGAAACTTACACATACTTACACTCTTAAGCAATCACTTATAGAAACACATACTTATTTATACAGCAACTCTTCCAATCTCTCACTCTCACATATATACACCAATACTCCCATATACTGGTTTAAAACATATATAGTTACTCATAAAGACACTATTGAGACAGTCATTCTCTCACCAACACACTCATACACACATTCATCCACTCATACAGTCCTGCACACATGCTGTCTTCAACACATACAAACAGTGAGTCACTAATTCATGCATCTAAGCACTAAATAATACACTCCACAGAACCATACAGACACTCATACGGTTACGCAAAATACCAACTAATAACCCATATAGACTCTCATATAGCTACTCACCAACCCATGCAGCCACATATACACAAAGTGAGAGGCTGATACAGATATTTACATATTTAAACATTACTCACTAACCTATGTATTCACTTATGCCTAGATGCATCAACCTATTTAGGAAGTGCAAGCGGTGCGAATCGCAAAATTCGGCCGTTTGCGCTTCCTAAATAGGTGTCTGGGATGCATCAAGCATTTTTGGAAAATCGCTATTTTTAGCGAATTCCAAAAATGCGATTGCTTTTAAGGAATCGCAAATTTGCGATTCCTTAAAAGCAATGCATGATTATTTTTTAAATTGCGATTTTGCAAATAGGGGGTGCAAATTACCACGAGGTTGGACCTCGTGGTAATTTGCATAAATGTGTCAAAATGCCCAAAGATGCATTTTTAAACACTGTCATGTTACAGACACACATGTCCTTAGGACATGTGTGTGTGTAACATGCACTTTAAAATACATTTCAGGGGTGCAGGGGGGGTTCCTTTGGACCCCCCCTGCACCCATGGAATGCATTAACATTTTGCGAGTTCCAAATTGCGAATTCGCAATTCCCATTGATTCCTATGGGCCTTTTGGCCCATAGGAATCAATGGGAATTGCGAAATCGCAATTTGAAACTCGCAATTTTATTGCGATTCAGTAAAAATTGCGATTTTTACCGAATCTCAATAAAATTGCGAAAGAAATGGTGCATTGCCATTTGCGATTCCTTATTTGCGATTCCTTATTTTTCGCAAATAAGGAATCGCAAATGAAAACGTTGATGCATCTACCCATAAGATACACTTAATCAGTCAGTTATACAATCAATTTTACACAAACAAAATCATCCATTTAGACACTTATATACCCATTTATTCGACCTTGAGATATACATATATAAAACATATTTAATTTTGAGAAAAACACACATTCACTGGATGATGTCATCAGTGATGTCATTTGAGATATCATCAGTGATGTCATGAGTGATGTCATTGACTATGTCATGAGTGATGTAATATGTGACGTCATTGCAGTGCACTGCGGGCGCGCAAGTTATAGTTAGCTGAACTAACTATAACGGCGAATTTAATTGGTTTTGTGTGAGTGAAACGTCCAACTAACTATAACGTCCCTGAAACCTATGGTTTTTTCAGTGAATTGCTAAGGTTTTTTAAATGCTCATATCTAACTATAAAGTGCCTGAAACCTATGTTTTTTTCAGAGAATATATATATATATATATATATATATATATATATATATATATATATATATATATATATATATATATATATTACCGCTCCGATTGTCTCTCGTTCCACAAGAAAGAAAATCCGGCACTCACAGGGGAAGTGTTCAGTTCAGTTTAATTCAAACACTCAGCAGACAAACGCGTTTCGGTTTTCCTTCATCAGTGTCTACTATTGACACGGAAGGAAGCAGGTTTAAAAACATTTCGTCACATTTCGGCATGTGTATAGAAAGAGGACTGCCGTTTCTTCCCCGTGAGAGAAATATTTACATTTGTATATTACAATTTACTTTGCATTCATTTCAAAAACACTTTCAAAGGCAATATAGTTGAAATTCATATCATAATTTCAAACGATAGTTTTCAGACATGTTAAATAAACAATTCCTGAAAATATTATATACAAATTTGTGTTTAGATTTAATTCGCGCACTGATCATACAGTGCTATTTCCTCAAGTTGCCCTTGTTGGTCTTTTCCTTCTCTGATCTCCTCTTTCGCCTAATCTCTCGCTGCCTTTCTCCCTGTTTCAACCCTGCATTGCTTCTCTGCCCGCCTCTATCAATTTATTTTCTCCTTGGCTTTTCTAGGTTTTATGGTCTCAATCTCTGTGCCTCTCTCCCAGACTGCCAACCTCTCGTTCTTTTTATTTATCACTCCCCACCGTCACTGCCTGCCTCGGCTTTTCGTTGCCAAAACACAACTTGCTCTCTTGTATCCATTTTCAATCTCGCATCCAGCAGTAACGTTTTATTAGAAATCATGCAGCAATTCGTTTAATCAAACCGTGGTGAAATGTGTCACTAGCTCAGCCATTTTAATTCCAGGCTGTGTGTTTATCTTGGCCCTATACGGAACTTTTAACTGTCCGGCTTCACGGAGGTCCCCCCCAAACAGCCCTTTCTCACATTGGCTCAGGGGAGTTCGGGTATACACACTACTTAATCAGCTATAGTGCACGTGCTCGTGCTCTCTGGAGGGCCTGCCCTCTGTGCCTACATCAGACGGGGAGATGGCCTGTGTCACCCTATTTGCAAGACATTGTCTACCTTCTCATTGGACATAGTGCAGCACGTTATTTACCTCTCTCCCACTAGTAGATGCCCCCCCCCGAAGTGTACACTTTTCCCCTGCACATGGCCCCCCTGGTGTCAAACATTGCGTAGATGCCTTTAGAGGAAGTTAGACTTCCCGTGGTTCATCTTTTACAAACTGTGGTAGAGCGAAGCCCTATTGAGGGTACCACTGTTTTTTTCAGAAACTCCCTGAGTTCACAGTCACAAACTCTGTCTGCCAGTTTACTTCTGTTGCCCAAAGAAGGTAGTATATTTGGTGTTCCCAGGGGTAGGTCAGCTGTCCCTGCGTGAGACCACTGTCCGTAGTCTGGAGAGACGGATTCGAAAGGGGAGGGATGCTAGCAGACTGCGTGTGACTGCTCTTTGCGCATTCTGGAGAGAGGGAAGGAAGTCAGCTGACTGCGTGAGACCACTCTTTTGTGCAGCCCCGACCAAGGTTTATGTTGGGGGAGGGAGGGCCGGTGAGTGCTGTATGTCAATAGTCAGGTCTGAGTGAGACTGTGAGAGGCCAGCGGTCACTGCGTGAAAGGACAGCCGGCCGCGCGTGAGACGCAACGGTGCCGCCAGACCCCTCTGTGCCAGTCTAATGTTAGGGGAAGGCCAGCGGCCACTATGTGAGGGCACCTGTGCGCAATCTGGAAAGAGGGACACGTGAGGCTAGGGAAAGCCAGCGGCCACTGCGTGAGAGCGCATTCACTCTTTTTCTAAGCAGATTTATATAGCTCTCGACACAAGGTATTGGAGCACTTTACATGAGAACCAGTTATTTTACAGAAGGACGCATTCAGGCATGGAGAGATTAAGTGATTTGCCCAGAATCACAGGATGTGGACGCGACCCCAAGGCTCGAACCTTGGTTTCCAACACCAAAGTCGGCAATCTAGCCAGCGGACCACATCCTCTCCTCATCTTCTGTTCCGTGGAACAAAAGTGATACAGGTCTATGAGAGGGAAAGGAGGAGTGACAGGCAGGTCATGCATCTATGTCTAAGTCTCATTCATTGATTCAGCCCTATTAAACTTTCATGCAGCCAGCCGTCTTGGCCTTCCCCTCCTAAGATTACTGGCTGGTCTCCCTAACGCTGCATTCTAGTGCAGAATCTCTGCAGCTACTCTGTATTTATTGTAACCCCTGGCTTTGAAAAGTCTTTGTGCTGTCGTCCATGGCAGGATTTTAGCCCTACTAACTGGAGGCATTAAAGGATGCTCTTATTTGAATAGACTACTGAAACCCATGCATTTTTTCCTCCTTTAAATGTCAATTTGGAGCTTTTTAATGAACATAACTTCTGTATTTAACATTTTAGTGTGCCCATGACTTGGTTGTATTGTACTGGTACTATAATAAAGGGAAGCGACACATACAGTGACCTGCCTGGGGCCCTCCTTAAGTTGCTGTGATGCCACAGTGCCTATAAATCAACAAGCATTTGCAATGCAATAGGTCTCGCATTTACGCAAGTTTAAGCTATTGGCATTGTAAATGACAATGCCTTTTATTTATGTTTATAAAAACGAAAATAAAAATAAAAGGCATTGTTATTTGCAACGTCAATAGCTCAAACTCGCGTAAATGCAAGTCCTATTGAATTGCAAATGCTTGTTTTCTGTGCCACAAGATGCGGATCCAAAGCTACCTGTCATCTCTTTGAGTCCCCTAAGTCTTCCAAATTTTTTGGTGTCCTCAAGAAATGTCACCTCCCAAAATGGCAGGTTTAAAACCCTGTAAGGACTGTTGTAAACAAATGTCTGTGATAGAGCCTCATTAGATGTGTCTGGTGTTGAGTCGTGAATCTAAGGCCTGCAGTCATTGCGTGTCAATGAACCCAAAGGCCATGCAAAAGTCTAAGGCGAAAGCACCGAAGACGTCGTGACTAGATTGGTCGAAGACAAACGTTTGGTCCTGGTCCTTTTCCAGATCCAGAAGTTGCAGGAGTCATTCCAGAGGTTGGTCTTCATCTCAATCAAAGTTGTCGGGTAAGTCAAAGACAAAGCATAAGACATCAACGTGGGACTCTGCCCCTTCCCACACTCACATTCTTCTGAGAAGGAGCAACACCATATATCTCGGTCTTGCTCCCAAAGTTGTTCAACGCTGAAGTCTATCCAACAACTTGTTCCAGCACAACTTGAGTTTCGAAGGCTGTCCACCACTCCAAAACAGATTGAAGAGTTTTCTGAGCCCCTGATCCAACTCTTTGGATCCTTGCCAACTCTTTGTGATGCACCTTCAAAGTGCATGGAGCTGAGAGGTTCTCCATCTGAAACACTGATGGCGGATTTGCCCATGGACACCCTGAGACCATCACAGGGCCTCCTCCAGCTCCAGTTTTAACCCCCTTCCACTGCCACAGTCCACGCCAGTTTCTGGAACTTCAATGCCAGAAGACTAGGTACCCATTGCAATCTATTGTACAGACTCTGAGTCAGTGCAAGTTCAAGCTCGACCGAAGGTGGACCTGGCTGTTGTTGAGGCACTACCTCCTCCACTCAACCTGTCACTTCCAAAAGGGAGAACGCATACTCTGCATTCCCAGTTTGGCACGGATTCGGACCATGATTACAGTGCTGCTGATGGAATTGGATAGACATACCATGAAGAGAATTGGTATGATGACCTACAAGAGGCTAGTGGCCTTGATAGCTCCCCTGAGTCGTGGATCCTTTCACCCCCCTGTCCTGCCACTGAAGAGAGAGCTTCTTACACATGGTATGTGTAGGGCAGTCAGCGTCCTTCTCTGCAGGCATCCTCTGTGCCCCTCTTGCCTCCCAATGAGGTACTTAACAGGTACTTAACAGATACATTGTTGAGTGCATGGGGCCATACCTTGCTCTGGCCCCCAAGTCAACTTCTAGATCGTAAGACACCAATACCCTGCTCCGGGAGACCCTGTGATTTTATCTCAGTCCCCCTTCCCCTAAAAGCTTGGTGGTGCAGGCATCTACAAGCAGGACAAACCCAAACACATTTCCACCCACTGCCCCTGATAGGGAGTCAAAAAGAGTGTAGACATTTGGAAAGAGAGTCTTCTCATCGACCAGCTTGGCACTTATATCAGTGAATGCCAGCTGCCTCCTGGGGCGCGATTACCTCACCACTTGGGATTCGGTGACTCAAGTTCTCCAGGTGTTCCTGAAGATCTCAGACCTGTCCTTGCCCAGACTAAACAGGGCAGTCGTGAGGCGGCCAAGTTAATAACTTGTATCGCTTGAACATGAACAAATGGGCTGGCCATATTAGGCGGGCCATTGGCACTAGTGTCACCATGTACTTGGCTGCGGTCCACTGGTTTTTCAGGCGATATCCAGCTGTCACACATGGATATGCCCTTTGATGGGACTCGCCTGTTTTGGGACAAGGCAACAGAACAGTTCAAGGAGAGGAGGGCCACAGCACGCTCCTTGGCCATATCTGCCACACCTTGCCAACTGCATCAGCCCTATCTTTCTCAGCTTCAGCAAAAGCACACCATAACGGCAGCCAATGCAACCTCAACAAGGTGCCTAGCAGTTTCACGGTCGAGGCCTAGGTGCCCACTGCCCCTGTAATCAAGGTCAACACGATGCCTAGTCCACTGTCCCTCCTCTACCCCTACCTACCAAGCCCCTTTAGCATGCCCTTAGCGGGCACAGCCACCTGCAAGGAGGCAGGATACAACTATTCTTTTCTATTTGGGGGCCGTAACATCAAACAGGGGGGTCCTGCAAATTGTTCTGAAGAGGTATGTCATACCTGTTCTTTCCATGTTGATGCACCGTCCACAGCCCCCTTCAACGGCTGAGAGAGGACCATCTTTCCATTTTGCGGCAGGAAGTGCAAGCACTCTTGGCCTAAGGGCCTATCAAGAGGTTGCCTGCACCAGAAGTAGGTTGTGGTTATTATTCCTGCTACTTTCTGGTGCCAGAGAAGAGTAAAGGCCTTTGTCCTATTCTAGACCGATGTCCTCTCAATCTCTTCCTCTGGAAGGAAGAATTAATGAAGCTCATACTGACCCAGGTCTTGTCTGCTCTCGAGACTGCATGGTGATGTTGGACCTGCAGGACGCTATTTCCATATACCCATCCTGCAGGCCCATTGGCGCTACCTGCGGTTTGTGGTGAAACATAAGCATTTCCAGTTTGCTGTGCTCCCTTCGGTCTCACCAGCACCCCATGGGTGTTCACTAAAGTGATAGCAGTAGTGAGCACAATTTCAGATGTCATGTGTTCCACTTTTTCCCTACCTGGCCAACTGGCTGTTGCAGGGGAGCTCACCCCAAACAGTTGTCCGCCACCTCCAGACTACAGCTAACCTCCTGTCATCTTTGGGGTTCACCATCAATGTGCTGTCACACCTGACTCCTCAAAAGTTCCCCTTCATCTGAGCCATTTGGACACGATTCGGTTTCGTACCATTCTCCTGGAAAGGACATTCAGGCTATGATCCAGATCTTTCAACCTTATTTCTGGATTTCAGTGAGGGTGACTCGGTGGCTGATGTGCATGATGGCCGCCTGCATCCTGCTGGTCAAGCACCCCACGTGGCATATGCAGGCTCTGCAGTGGGATCTGATGTCTCAGTGGGCCAACATCGAAGGAACCTGTTTGACAATGTTCAGATTTTAAAGGAGTCTTTAAAAAATCTGCAGTGGTAGTTGTTGGACTGCGATTTTGTCAGTGGCACGCCCACCTCCCTTCCCAACCCAGAGCTAACAAGAGTGACCAATGCATCACTTCTGAGTTGCGGTGGCCATCTGTTAGAGGTGGAGCTCAGAGGTTTATGGCCGAGTCCTGGCTCCATATCAACCTTCTGGAATTGAAAGGCATCCACTTGGCTTTAAAAGGGTTCCTTCTGGCCATCAAGGAGAGGCTGGTTCAGGTGCACACGAACAACACCACAGCCATGTGGTACTACAACAAATAGGGCAGAGTGGGGTTCACAGACCATGTGCCAGTAGCAGCTCCTACCGGATGGGAGTGGTGGGCAGGAAGGGGGGGGGAGGGATAAAAACTTTTTTTAAATACACTTACCTGGCTACGGCTGGTCGCCACCTCCTCTCCATCCTCTTCATCTCCGGCAGAGCCACCGCCTTTCCTCTGTCCTCTTCATCTCGAGTCCGGCAGCAGGAAGCACCCGGTCTCCCAGGCTCCCCACAGCCAAACACAACGCAGCAATGAAGCTTTGTGATTGGTCTGAGTGCCTTGGGTCGGTGCTCAGACAGGCAGTGGGAGCCTGGGCATGTTCTCGACCCAGGCTGTAATGCAACCTGGTGGGGAACATGCAAAGTGTGCATGAGGCTCGGGCTGACCCGAGACAGCTGGCCAAAGCTCCATGCACACTTAGGGTGCGCCCACCACTCCTCCACTGCAGTCCTCTGGCATCATGGAGCCAGCTCGGCCTGCATATAACCAACTGAACCACCGCAGTAGGAAAAATAAAACGATAACGCTGTGTTATTATCATTTTATTTTTCCTTCTTGAACTGCTCAGAGAGCAGTGGGGCGACACTCCTCCACTTTAGCGGAGGAGCCTCCGCTGCCTGCCCCTCTGGAAATGGCTGGACCACCAAGGAATTTTCCTGATGGTAAACTACCTGGCAGGATCGTTTAATGCCAGGGCAGACAAGCTCAGCTGTTGACACCGAGTTGCAGTTACACCAGGAGGTGGTGGACAGGCTCTTTTGCAAATTGGGAGAACTTTGGCTTAAGAATGTGCATTGTCAGCATGTTGCCAATGCCACTTACCTGTTGTTAGACTCAAGGCTCAATCCATGGGAGCGACAAGAACTCTCCCAAACTCCTTTGAACAGTCCAAGGATGAGAACATAAATTAATCTCACTTCCTTATACTGTTCCTTGGAGATGTGGGGATTAGAAGCCAAGGTGGAGAGTCTTCTTATCCCCCAGCCAGTTTCCCTCAAGGTGGACCAGAAATCAGGAGGGTCTAACCTACAATGAGACACAAGATAAACAAATATAAAAATCCTTTCTCCCTCCCACCCAAGTAGTATAGAACAAAGTTAGATTCAGTGCACGCTCTACAGAAACACACTTTTCTCTTACCGACTGGACTCTTGATGTCTTCTAAGAAATCCAAACGGTGGTCAGGAAAGTAGGTAAATACGTCTTTACCTATCTAAGTCACAAGCCACTCCTGTCAGTTCCAACAAACAAGGAAACAAGGGAGGGTAGACAATTATCAGACCATAACCTCCAGCAGAAGTCTACTGCAGGAGTCTTGTGTAAATAACAAGGAAAAACGGTTTTAAATTGAGCACAGCGTTAAAAAAGAAGTATCAGGCTGTACCAAGCCTTTCTTAAACAAAACGTAATCCATCTAGCTGTGCGAGTAGGGAGAATCAAGGAAATCCAGCGGTAATAGAGAAACGCTGTAGTGTAATTTGGGTTCAGGAGAAGTGGCTGTGTTGCGGGCAAAATACAACAAGCATTTACAATGCAATGGTTTCGCCTTTGGAAAAGTTAGAGCTATTGGCATTGTAAATGACAAAATTTGTATTTATATGTTGGTTTTGATAAACCATAAATAAATGGCATTGTCATTTACATTGCCATTAGCTTAATCTCTCACAAATGTGAGACCTATTGTACCCTTCGGACGAGCTCAGCGGACAGCAATTACTACCACACACACACACCCAGAGCCACACACACACACACCCAGAGCCACACACACCCACCCAGAGCCAGCCACACACACCCAGAGCCAGCCACACACACACACCCAGAGCCACACACACACACACCCAGAGCCACACACACACACACACCCAGAGCCACACACACACACACACACACCCAGAGCCACACACACACACACACACACCCAGAGCCACACACACACACACACCCAGAGCCACACACACACACACACACCCAGAGCCACACACACACACCCAGAGCCACACACACACACAGAGCCACACCCACACACCCAGAGCCACACCCATACACCCAGAGCCACACACACATACCCAGAGCCACACACACCCACCCAGAGCCACACACACCCACCCAGAGCCACACACACACTCAGTAGAGCAAGCACAGCGAGGGGGCAGTGAAGCAAGCACAGCGAGGGGGCAGGGAAGCAAGCACAGTGAGGGGGCAGGGAAGCAAACACAGCGAGGGGGCAGGGAAGCAAGCACAGCGAGGGGGCAGGGAAGCAAGCACAGCCAGGTGGCAGGAAAGCAAGCACAGCCAGGTTGCAGGGGAGCAAGCACAGCCAGGGGAAGGGGAACTACGGGGCGGATGCCCATCATCTGCACTGGCACACCTCTGCTGTGTGCCGTCACAAAGATACACGGTACAGGACAAACATCAACTGCAACCTACGTGTCTGATATGCACACCTAAAAGGAACAACTGCACTCCTAACTCCAAAGTGCCAGCAGACACATACATCGTGTGTACATAGAGCCATTTCAGGAACCTTTTCTTAGCGCCACCACCTCACCTTCACACTCGGGCAACTCTCCAGGCGGAGCACAAGCTAGACATCCACTAGCAGCTTTTGAAGCAAAGAGGAGTATGTAGTCGAGGAGTACCAGCCATGTCATTACAGATAACCTCTTAAAAAATTAATTTCTAAGTACTTGGAAACTGAGCAAAAAAGGGTCAAAATAAAAAAAAAGTGCAAAAATGTAAAGAAAAAATGCATATAATTCAAAACAGGCTTAACTTTTGGCAGTGTTTTAAATGTTTGAGACTGCGTCTTACAACGGGCTTATCACACGAAGAACATCAAAACCTTATTTTAAATAACCCTAGGAACCATGTCTGGGATCCCTCATCTAATGGATAATAAAAATGGTAGAGAGGCTCATCACAGAATGGTGCATGACTTAGCAGTTTTTCTACAGAGATCCACACACATCCCCTGTCGCCTAGTCCTCCAAACTCAGCACACTTTAATATAAAGAGATAACGACTTCTGCAAAGTTAACTAGGCAATGTGCGACACAACACACAAACCTAAAAGGATCCGTTTTAGGAAAGCAACTACAAAAACAAGGGACAAAAAATAAAGACAGAAAACCAAGGAAGAGAGATGAATGAGATTGGACAAGGGTGTGTGTGAGAAGCCCTCGAGTCGCATCCCTCACTCTAACTCATCCAAGCAGTGAGAGGGGTCATCACAAGCACCAACATCACTGCATGTGCAGGCAGCTACTTGCAAGCACAGAAATAGCCACAAAGCAATCCATATTCAGTTTGCATCCACCAACAGTATGTCACAGTACAGCTCTGCCATGATTTTGACTACATGCAATGCCCTCATCTAATCAAGCTTCGTGTGTTTTGGCAGCATAATTACCTTATCATGCAACATTGAGGTACTCTGACTTCATGAGGATGCCGAATCAGAATCTGTCAGAGGGTGGCTGTGACCTCGCCTCTGCCACCTTCACAGGTCCTGGATGCATATAGGGCCCTCCTTCTGCAAGCTTTGCATGTTCTAGCTGCGTAAATGGACCTCACCTCTGTACTCTTCACATGTTCTTCTGCATCAATTCCCCAACCACTTCTTGTGTAGGCTGACTGCATTCACTAACCCACCAATACAATCCTAGTGTGGGCTGCTTGTGTGTATGGACTTCGCCTCAACAGACATCACCTGTCACAGCTGCTTACAGCAACCTCGCTCTTCAATACTGGCATGCTGTATCTGAATCCAGTAACCTCACCACTGAGGTTACTGGATCTCACAGTAAACGCTTTCAACAATAGGCAGAGATCTTACCATGCAATCCTGGCATGTTCTGGCTGTGTGCAGTGAACTACAAAACCTTGTTTGGGCAGGCTGCATGCTGTGCCCTCTCATCACAGACCTCCTTGGCAGTAACAGACTTGGATCAAGCTTCATTTGACGATCATCTTGATTTCAGTTTGCCCAATAAAGCATACTGCTTGATAATATGGGATGCTCTCGTCAGGCATTGCCGTATCCACTTGCAGTGCTGTACATCAGCATGTACCGTGGGCACTACAGCATGAAGGCTCAACAGGACACTACACACCGTACTTACGGAAGAACTGAGCGGTGCACTCCCAGCTCAGCAATGTGCAATGTGCTACCTGTAAATTAAATGTTACACACAGCACTATCCACTCTCCTCAAAACAGCATTACTGCTCCTCACAGCACTGGGATGTGCTCATCTCAGCATTACTGTTCCACCCAGCAGAACCCACCGAAATGATAACAAAAAGTTTGCTTCACACAGCACCACATTCCTCCCTGCAGCATTACCCCTGCACACAGCACTACCACCCTGCTCATCAGGACACCAACGTCTCCATACACAGCTCCTCGCCCTGTGCTGTAGCCCCATACCCCACCCAGCTCTGTGCAAGCAGCTGTGTCTCACACAACACTTAAAAGCTGAAAGTGCAGACAAAACAAACGAGGGGGAGGAGCGCCTTGATTCAGAGGTGAAGGTGGAGCAGCCTGCCAAGATGAAGACACGAGATTCCATGGGAGAAAAGGAGGGTGGAAGGGTGCGGGGGTAAGGAGGGCTGAGATGGGAGATGGAAGAGAGGAGACTGGAAATGATCGCAGCGTTGGAGACAGAGTGACTGACTCCGGATCAGCCAGCGCAGTAGAAATAATCCAAGTAGAATCGTGTCGGGGCTGAGGGGGCGCTGGGACTTGCATAGAGAAACTCGTGAACTGAATCACCTCTGGCCTCGTGCTGACTACACGCTACCGTCCTATGCTTACACCAGGTGCAGCTTCATTCTCACCGAGGCCCTGGGATTTGCATTGCTAAAGGTCTCAACTGCATGGGTATTAAGGCTCGGTCGATGAACTCAGAAGCGACATCCACTGGTGTCCAGCTGCTGAGACACAAGATCTTCCTTCCGAGGCATCCCCGACTTTAGTTTCATACAAGACAACCACATTGGTCAGTCTAGTCTGCTCTGCGGCGGGAACGGGCACACGGACAGCGGGAGGGGGGGCGGGAACGGGCACACGGACAGCGGGAGGGAGGGCGGGATTGGGCACACGGACAGCGGGAGGGGGGGCGGGAACGGGCTCACGGACAGCGGGAGGGGGGCGGGAACGGGATAAAAAAATGAGTAAAATATGCCGCTTACCTGCTAGCAACTCTTGGAAAGTGAAATCGCGCAGCCCACCTCTGCAAAGCACACGTCCAAAATGGCCAAAACATGCCGATACGAAAAAACCCAAAAACAACCGCCCACCGCCGCAATGATGTTCTAAAAGGGGCGGGATGAGTAAAAATCGCCGGAACGCCCACGAATCTGCTCCGGCAATGACGGACAGATCTCTCTTCCAATGGCTAGCCTCCATTTATGGAGCTAGCCAATGGAAGAGCAGGCGGGACAAAGCCAGTACTGTTCTAACATTAGATTTCGCCTGCGCGAACGCTGCTGCGCAGCGGATCACCAGGCAAAACCTAAAAAGGGCTGCCTCTTAAACCAAGGGGATTACGGGAGCTTGATTGTAATTAACGCGGCCGTGGGTAAAACACTACCTTAGCTACGGCGGCGAAAGTCAGAGTGGAACTGCTGGCAGTTTTAAAGGCAGCCGCCACTGGAGTCAATAAGTCCGCCGGGGCCACAGAGGGAATTCACTGAAGCAGCAGCAGCAGCGGGAGTCGAGAAAACCGCTGCGGCCACGGTGGGAGGTAAAAGAAACTGCCGCGTGCAAAGGATTGCTGAAATCACTGCTGTAGCTAGACAGGATGGAAGGACCCGGCTGAGGGGAGAAGTACAGAAGGGTCCAAATACAGGGAACACGGGGTAAAAGGGGAAAAAGGATGCTGCGGTTGATCGCTAATGAGCTAGCTGGACACTAGAAAACTGGAAGGGGTGTGGTACAGGACGAGATCCGAAGCCAAGCAACACGCTTCGGTTACTCGTGATTTTAAAGCAAGGGAGTGCGAATAAACTCCACCTCTGGCAGCGTGGTGAGGGATTATCAATAAAGTGTCATTCTTTCTATAGAGCCAGCACTGACGTTTCCTCTGTATCCCAAGAGATTGTGCAAGAGGCTTGATGCTTAACACAGCGCTTCTGAGTGTTAGACCTTCCACGGCATCTTTCGATCGGAGATGCATTCCGCCACAAGTGAAACCTGGGACTCCTGCATGCCTTTCTGCTAATACCACTCCTGCCCCAAGTTCGGAAGAAGATCAGGACTGACTAGGCCCAAGTCATCCTAGTGGGTCTGGATTGGGCACGGAGGGTATAATATCAGAACAACTGAGCTTGAGCATCTATCCTCTTATCAGGCTGCCCCACCAGGAGACTTGCTGTTGCAATAACAGGGCAGGGTGCTGCACCCGGGCCTTAGAAATCTCAACCTTCAGGCATGGATATTGAGCAAAGACCGCTGAACACCTTCAACCTTCATCTGGAGATGGTTGATGTCATTTTGGCAGCCAGGTGTCCATCGACAAAAACTGTATACACCTGTCGTTGGGACAAATTTGTGGCTTGGTGAAGTACTCAGCAGATGCACCCCCTCCAGGCAAAGTTATCTGACGATTTCTTGTTTTTGTCCTTAGCCCGGCAAGGCTTTGCTCTCGGCACAGTTAAAGGGTATTTTCAGTCTTTTTATGGTTGAATGATCAGCTCTCATTGCCTGTTTCCGGTTGGTATGCACTTCTTGAAAGGTTTACATTTGTTTCTTCCCTCTCCTTTTGTCATGCCACAGTGAGACCTTAACTTGGTACTTACATCCCTGATGTGCACGCCCTTTGAGTACTTCACATATGTCCCTTGTGGCTTCTCACCTCAAAAAGGTGTCACCGTTGCCATAAAATCGGTGCACTGTGTGAGTGAATTTCAGGCTCTTTGTGCCAACCCACTGTACACCAACTTCTTCACAGACAAGTTGGTTTTGTGGACACAGGCATCCATCTTTTCTAAAGTTGTGACGCCGTTCCATGTATGTCAACACATCACTGTTGGCATTTTATGCTACACCTTACCCCTCTAAGGAGAAGGAGAGACTCCTCAGTTTTGACCCTAGGAGCGCTCTAAGCTTTTATATTGATTGTACCAAAGAACACTGGATGGACAATCAGCTCTTTATGGTGTTCTCTAGAGCAAAAAGGAAGGCGGTGCAGAAAAGAGCCATCTCCTGCTGGATTGTGCTTTACATTAATATCTGCTGTGCTCTGGCCAAAAAGCAGCTTCCAGAAAGACTTCATGCTCAGTCCACCAGGGCTAAATCTGCTACCACTGCATTGGCACACAGAGCCCCTCTCCTGGACATTGGGCAGGCGGATACGTGGGAGTCCCTCCATATGTTCACAAAGCACTATTGTCTCAATAGTCCGGATCGCAAAGATGGGCCTTTTGCCTGCTCAGTCCTCCAGGACTTTCTGGCTTGAGTCCATTCACAGACCCACTTCTGAATAGGTACTGTTTTGGTATCTATTTAAAAGGTGAGGAATCTGGCGCTTGAAGTATCTGGAAGAGACACTATCTAGCCATAGATCCTCCCGACCATCTCTTCCTCCCCATTCCGTGATTGGACTGTAATTGGTTTTTGGATTCAAAGTTAACTTGTCTAAATCAGAAAGTCTAGCTATTAGAGATTTTGATCAGACATTGACACCTTTCAGGTGGGTTGAAAAGGATGTATAGTGTCTGGAGACAGTTGTTGCAAGGACCCTACCATAAGCCCTCACTAGAAATGTGAAATGGATCATATACACAATCAAAATGGACATTTCAAATTAGTGTAACTATAACGTATCCTCGCTTGGGAAGACAGCAGCAGTCAGGGTGACTGTACTACCCAGAATTCTATATTTGTTTCATACGCTTTCATTCACTATTCCCAGGGCTGATGCCCAGAAATTACAGGATGTATGAGCCAGATGTACTACATGTTTTTTTGCAGTTGCAAACAGTCTGAATCACTGTTTGTGACTGCAAAAACATTTTTACAGTGTACTAAAGCCCTTTTAGGAATCAAAGTGGCTTTGTGACTGCATACTGAATCACGTTTTGGAAGAGGCGTGTTGTTGGTGTCCATTCCAAATAGTGATTTGGTTTCAGTTGTGTCAAGCTTTTGCATCCAACTAATGGCTACTCGCTGACAAACTTTAAAAAAAGTTTTCTTTTTAAGCACAGCACTGTTTTCTCTATTGAAAAGGTGCATTTAAAAAAAAGTTTTACTTTCTTAAAAGGCAATTACAGATATGGCAGCTTGCACAACTTAAGCAAGCCACCATCCTTGTGATGGCCACTAACAGTCATGAGGTAGATTAGATTATGACCCACTCCGAATCAGAAGTTAACGAACCGACCTTTCAGCACATAGGAAAGTTAGTGACATTGGTTGCAAAAATACTGGCCACAAATTGGAACCAGGTTTTTGCAACCAATTTTTAGTACATCGGGCCCTGTGTTTGCACTACATCTGCCAATGGAAGACATCAAGAACTGGGTGTAGACAGGGAACATGTAAAACCTGAAAGGAGGCTCGTGTTTACCCTATATGATCAGGTACAACCAGACATCTCAGGTACAATTCTTGTTAGAATATATAGATGCACAACAAGAATGGTGCTATATAGATCATGCGGTCTCAGGAAGAGGTTTCTGAGATGTAGCACAGCTGCCTAGACTTCAGAGGGATATGCACCTCTATATCTTCATTGGCACAAGCCACCTTGAGGATATGGGATGCAAAAAGCACTGAGGAGACACTAGGCTTCTGTCCGACTCCATAGCTTTGATAACGTGGGGCCAGTAATGAGATGAAAAGGATGCTGTGCAGTTGATACGTATGCTATGGGCATGCCTGTACCTGGCTGCATACTAACTAGAACTCGTGGGATGGGTATGATCTACCAGTGGTGCAGCTCTACCTTGGATAAAACTCCTTTCTTCGCATATTGGTGTCATGCACTTTAATCAGGGGTGTGAAACCATTGCCACACATTGAACTCGGAGGAAAGCCCGATAAAACATTTAATCTCTGGGATCCATAACCCGTGTGCTCAAGGTAGTGGGTGCTGAAACTTCTTCTGATCTCACAGGACAGCTAATCAGGACGCCAAAGTGGCCAATCCAAAGACTGCACACGCCAGCAGAAAGGCCACATAGCCTGCTTGCCTGAAAGAGTAGAGCACAAGCTCCCTAGATAAGTCTGCACTAAATAAAAAATAATAAAAGATACATAGTTCTGAGCCTTATTTATTGTTTCTCTAAAATGGCACCCTCTACTCTGCGTGCACACCATGGTGTTTGCCTTTTGACTTGTTTGAGACTGACACAGACGGTCTACATTACATACCAGTCCTCAAATCCTTATTTAGAAGATATCACACATCTTGAATAATTTATTATCCTCATGGGCACAACTAGATCCACATTTTGGGGGGGCTAACACTTCAAATGCTGGAGGCGGATCCAAAATCAGAGTCAGACTACAAATTGCTTGTGGGTCATCCTGTCATTGTAGTGGGGTAATTGTTTTGTGATATAGAACAGCTCAATTTAAAGCACGCTGGGCCTCTAACATTAAAGTATTCATAATAGTATTTAACAACTTTTACAGGAAGTTTAGGACTCTCCTTCAAGGAATTGTAGGAGAAAAAATAGTAAATGCTGTATTTAGGTATATTTTTTGTAAATAGAGTGTAATGTGTTTACCTACTCTCACATGACATTTATCTTTATAATTGTAGTTTTGTGAACAGTAGTGACATAGGATGGACTGTAAAAGACCCGAGGTCAATTGCATTGGCCTTAGCACATCAGCCCTTCAAAATACTATTAGAAGATTTTTAGGTTTCTTCATTTTCCCACCTTTCAGGGTGTTTCGAAAAATTGCGGCAAATATTGCGGTTTAACCACATTTCTATAGTTATTGTTCTACTGAATGGTTGAAAATAATATGTAGTGCGGTGCTACCCTAACAAAGGAACTAGGCAAGGAGATGTGGAGACTGCACGAACGTGTAAAAGGCAAGTTTTTTTTTTAAGGACAGAAGATTGGAGCTTGGGAGCCAGAGAGTTCCAGTGCTTTGATGCCAGAAAGGAGACGCATCAGTGTCAAATAGGCACATGCCTGATTTTAGGAAGATGCAGGCAGTTTGCTACTGCAAAGCATAGGGTTCTGGAAAGAATATATAGCGTGATTCAATGGTTAAGAAGCAGAGGACCTATTTAATGGAGAGCACCAAGATCTAAGCACTACACTTTGAAGTTACATCATTTCACATTCAAAAGGACACAGACAGTAGGACCGTGAGAAGAGATGGTGAAGCAAGGGGGCAATCCTCATATGAGTCACGCAAGAGGGTTTTGAATGATTTGAAGGCAGGAAGCACAAGTTAGACTTTCCAATATCTAGTTGTGAGAAGCTAATTGCATTTATACCAGTCCTATGATTGTAAGAGAGGAGAAAAGGGATGATTTTGCATAGCATGGGAATGTTGTTAAAGCAGGTAGAAAATATGCCTGATCTGTTGAAAGAATTAGAAAAAGTAGTTGAAAATTAATCCAGGATTTTTTGCTGAGTCAATCCGGAGTGGGTGATGGGTTCAGCTCCTCCACCACCAAAGTAAAGACCATATCTATTTAGTGAAGATTCCCTGAAGATGAGGCCCTCTGTGTTGTCACTTTTGAGTTTTAATTAGACTTGATCCAGGAGGCAACTGCTAGAAAGCAAGATCATATTTCCTCTTGGGCAGAGCCCAGATCATTGCTGGAGAAAATGATCCTTAGGATATCATCTGCGTAGAACAACACAGAGAAACCGAAGGATTGTATAAATAAAACTAGGGGAAACAGCCTTTACTATGCGGGCTGAGCCACGCGTGCCGTTTCCCCACAAGCTAAACCACGCTTGCCTTAACCACACATGTGCCTCAACCATGCATATGCTTGGTTAAGGCAGTATGCAGTCTAGCTGTCTAAAAGGGCGGGGAGACTGACTGGATGTGTCGGAAAGGACACGGCCGAACGGGAAGCAGACAGGAACACGGATAGGTAAGTGGGCTGGGGCAGGGTCAGTTTTAAAGGGTTGGGTGTCGGTTTTAGGGTTCAGGGCAGGGATAATTTTTGGAAGATGGCAGAGTTTCCGGTTTTAAGACTCAGGGTGGGGGGAGGGTATTGGGGTCATTTTAAGGGCTGGGTATGGGGTGGTTTAGAAGTGAGTGTAGGTTTTGGGGCTCAGGGTGAGGGGGGTCAGGGTTGTTTTAAGGGCTGGAGAGAGAAGGGTTTTAGGCCTCAGAGTGGGGTTAGGGGTAGTATTAAAGGCAGCGCAGGGGTACGTTTTAGGCCGCAGGGAGGGGGGTCCGGGTAGCTTTTTTTTTTTAAGAGTACAGGGTTTTGGACTTAGGGTAGGGGTAGTTGTAAGGGCAAGGCAGGATTTACGGTTTTAAGACTCAGGGTGGGGTGGGGGGCGAGGTAGGGGAGATAGAAGATTAGGGCGGGGGAAGAGTTCGGGTAGTGGCGAACTTAGCAACGTACATTGCCTTACAAAACATGCCTTTACAATAAAAATGTCTGTGGTAAAAGCATGTGTGGCAAAGGAATGTGTGGTTAAGTCACATTCCTAGTTCGGACTGCGTTGTAGAGGCACACATGGTTTAACCATGTGTGCCTCCATTATACAATCATAAAAAGAGAAGCCCTGAGGGCTTCTGCAAGTGAGAGTTTCGAACATGACTAAAATACGGGGAAGGGGACTGTTTATGACCTCTCAGATAGAAAAAAGGTAAGCTACATCAGGGTAGTACTTTCAGTGCTACATTGTTCCAAATGATTGATATTTTAGTAAACATTTTTATAACGTTTCAAAACAATCACGTTATTACAGTGCATATGAATATCACCCTAAAGCAGTTGATCCTAAACCTTTGACTCCTGAGGACTCCCATTGAGTCAAATCAAATCAAATCAAAACAACTTTATTCGGTTTTGCATATAGAAAACCATAAAAGTTACACAACATCCAAAACTGATTTAAAACAAAATACATTAAAAATACAGTTCATGTCAATAAAAAGAGAGGAAGATGGATCAGTTAAAAAACACATGTACCACACATTAAAACAGAAAGTGCCTTCTACCAATGGGATAGCTAGATTTCCAAGCAAGCCCTAGTTCTCACCGTAGATTTTATATTAAATATCCTACGATGAAAAAAATACAATCTGTCTTACACAATTGCAGATACAAAAGCGCTGGGCGAGCTGAATTAAAATTCAGCCTCTTTAAAAGTGGAATTAAAAAATATCTACGGGGTACCTCATAAAATTTACAGAGTAGCATACAGTGTAGCAAGTCCTGTGGAGACACACCGTTGCAGCCACATGGTGCTAACACCTGTCCTTTACTACACCCTATTGGAACGGCAAGTTAGAAATGAAAAAGATCAATGTGAAACCTGGACAAAAAAAACGCTCGTATGTGGCCAATGACCGCAGGAGATAAGGCTCTGTCGATGGGTTGGTTTTTAGTGCCAAGAATTTGCGAACACTAGGTTTTCGTATTTCCAACTCATCTCTTTCTAGCTTCCTTATGCAGCTGAAGGATTTCTTAACAAACTCCACATCTTTTTTTACAATGGTTTCAGGCTTTAAAAAAAGATCGGGCGCCCCAGCTCAACAAAGCAATCTCTGATATATTTCAACCACGGTATTCGGAACATATAGTCAAGGCTCATACAATGTGTTATAATCTGCTGGCTTAGAACTAATTCCTTATTTAGCCAACACTTGAGCCAGAACCCTAAAGGTCACAAAGCCAGGGTGTCACAAAAAAGGTACCAGCAGTTTCTCATGAACCACCAGGTTTGAAAGACCACTTGGCACACCCAACAAACGCTTTTACTTCTGTGGTGGTATACCCCCAAATTTCACTGCCATAGCAAGCTATTGCTACGCCTTTGGCCTGATAAATTTTCAACATGGCTGCAATTGGGCGCTTACCCATCTTTGTGGCAAAGTTGAAAATAGCAGCAATTACCCTTGTGAACTCCCCCTTTTTCTTCTGGATGAGAGGCCTCCACTTCAGGCGGTCATCTAGTAGGACCCCCAGGTATGAAAACACAGTCGTCACGGAGAACCTTTTCGGGTCCTACTGAGAAAGGGTGCTTTTCTTAGGCCGCGTCCCCACCTGTAATATATACGAGTTGGTGTTATTAATTGCCAGATCTTGAGACCCCATAAAATCTAAAAAGGTTTCAAGCAGGGATTGGAGTCCCCTAGCGGTTCTGTCTATGAGAACTGCTTCATCCGCATTTAGTAGGAAGGGAAGGGTCCATCCCCCTACATTCGGAAAATCTGCCCATGTGCCAATCAAAGCTCTATCCAGATCGTGTATGTTAAGGTTGAACAAAAAAGGGGCCAAGATGCAACCTTGACGTACCCCTCTCCTAATTTTAAAATCCCCGAAGACACGGAGATCCTGAGTATATCTAACATTCGCCTTGGTATCCCTTTGCAGATCCTCCAGGAAGTTAACGATATTGTCCCCCCCCCATGGCCCTCATGGACTGTCACAGCTTGACCCGGTTGATGCAATCAAACACGGATGAAAGGTCAATGAAGGCCAGGTAGATAATATCTGGGTGAGCAATCGTATACTTGCCAAGGATCAAGTAAAGGTTGAGGCTTTGGGCCACGGTAGACCGCCCTGGGCAGAACCCATATTGGATATCTGAAATAATCTTATTTTCCTCTTCCCAGGAGGATAATCTTTCTAGTAACACCCCTCCCACTACCTTTACTACTGAGTCAAGAAGGGAGATCGGCCTATAGCAGAAGGTGCTATTGCGATCCCCCTTCTTGAACACCGGCAGGATAGTGGAGGTAGCCCAGGTATCAGGGCAGCCGTCCCTGGCTGCGGCATTGAGTACTGCCACAAGGATCGGGTCCGATTTATAGAGATCTGGGAGGATACCATCCGGGCCCGGGGCCTTGTTACATGTTAGGCCAGCGATCCCCGTCTCAACCTCTTTCTGCTTCCAAGACCATAGCGACGGTATTAGTGCCCCTGTCCGTCTGTTCTGAATGAATTGTAGAGCCCTTGAACATAGATTGGAAATGGGATATCCATTCTTCCTCCAAGATATGTGAGCCTAAGTCACCACCCTTAACTGTCTCAAACAGTGGTCTGTTGACAATGTCCCAAAACCTTGAGTTGTTCCCTAAGGTACTCGTTTCTAGCAGCTCCCTCCTGGTCTCCTCCTTCAAAGAACCCTTGCGCGTGGCCAAAACCTGTTTATATTCCGCATGGCTGGCACATATATGCAGTTGATTTCTCGGGGTAACCTTCAGAGCTTCCTTCAGCTTCCGTGCCGCCTGGGAGCAAGATGAATCAAACCATCTCGGATTTGAAGAAACTACCCTACATGCAGGTATACATAAAAGTTCTCCTGCCTTTTTGGAAATTACGTTAAAGGCACTTAGCACATCCCTTTATGAGGTGCCTGGCGAAACACAAAGCACAATTTTGGCAGCACAGGAATCTTTTACCTCACTGTAAAAGGCATCTGGGGTAATCTGTGACCATTTAAGACGGGGCCTACCATCAGTTGGTCTTAACATGCCCAGTGTCACCACCCTAGATTTTCTAAATAGAAGTGGGCTGCTCAGTTGTACACAGAGAGGGTATGATCACTGTGAATACTATCCCTAATGGTGAACCCGTGAAATAAGGACTGAAGAGTGGATGAGATTAAAATATAATCAATAAAGGATCCACTACCTCTCTCTTTCAAAGAAGGAATAGGGGCTTTACTATATGGACCGGAGAGAGACATCAATGACAAAAGATCAAATTCGTTAAGTAAGTTGTTCAGTTCTTCTCCCTGAATAGAGTGCACAAAGTGGAACCCCCGCATTCGTGAGCATCCCAAGTTGGCCATGATTGTATGCTTAGGATCTCCACAGGGGTGGATATTGAAATCACCCATCACCTTTAAAGTGTGCAATATAAAACCGCAAGACTGCCTTAAATAGGAGCCCAGCTGGGTAATATTGCATTCCCCCTGGAAACTTGGCGTAGCATTATGAAAATTAACCACGCCCATACTAGTGTACCCCGACTTCAAAACAATGGCTTGAAGACCCAGACTTGAAGATGGAAGGATCCGGATCCGCGCAGTCCACTGCCGGAGATATATATATATATAGCCAGACCGCCCTTGGCTCTGCCACAGACCGACGGGGAGGCTGGAAACGAAAAAAGTCTTGATTCCCTTCAAAAATAGGTTACAGTTTACCAACCATGTCTCCTGGAGACAGATAACAGAAAATTGCTTGACGAACGCTGCCATGGGGGATCCTGGAACTTATCTGCCAGGCCTGCGATGTTCCACGACAAAACATTGTTGTCAAATATACGGGGGACCACCTCACTTTGTATAATTGGGGGGTGAACCTTCTGCTGTGGCTTTATCTCGACTACAGGCACTGCAGAGATATGCAGTCAATAGCACTCCTCCAACCTTGATAGTGTAGAGAATCTGTTAAATAATGCTAGGGGAGGAGCAGAGTAGAACCCAGCAGACTGATTTATGCTGCATCCTACTTGTGGGTACCATTTCTCATTTGCCATAGAGGGCTTTTGTGTCCACCTATCTCGAGGAGTATCCATGACGCTAGTCCCTGGGTTGTACCTTTGTTTATCTGCTCTATAGAAAAACCCCAACGGTAATACCTGTATTAAAGCCCCATGATTTTCTGGGCCGACGTGCAAGTCCCTGGACAGAATTCTTTCGGCCACAATAACACAGTCTCCCCCCCCCCCCCGGGTTTCCGTCATGATATTACGTTCCGCTCTTAAACCCACGCTGGTATTATTTGATAGCCAATGAAGTACCTTGTTTTTAGCTGGCTAAAGTTCACGTTTAAACCCGGGGTGGGCGGTGGCACATTCCCCAGGATCACTACTTAAGGCATGGATTCTGGTGGGAGGTGAATGACTGGTAGACGCTGTGGGTCTTCCACTAGCTGCCCCTGCGAGCACGCTGTCCGATCACTAGGAGATTGGGGATCCCGCGTTTGCTGATGAACCGGCAAAGCCCTACTAGATATCTGACTATCCCTTGTGCCATCTACCTCCCACCGAAGTGCGTGAGTCATTAGACACTGGGTGCGTACCTGATCTCTATGGGTGAAAGTTGGGTATGTAGGTGGACCTCGAACAGTTCCAGTGCTAGGCCCTGGATTATTACTGAGCACACCTGGGTTCACGGGTTCATCAGACCAGTTACACGCTGCTAGACATTTCTCAATCGCAGACAGTCTCTTAACAATTGGACCCAGCTTAATTTCAAGCAAGCTGGTCACTATATCTTTAAAGGCGTCTATAACCGGCAAGTCTATATTCGTAACTACCGGCTCAAATGCCATGGGCTTAGTAACCAGTTTGGGAACTGGGGTGGGTTTGGGTTTCTTAGCTTTACCCCCAATAGGTTGAAGTTTCCTTTTTGTGCCCCCACTAAGCCTAAGAGCCCCCTTTATGGGAAGTTGAGGGATCTCCCTGCAAATTTCTGGGTGAGTGTCTGCGTATTTATGTGTAAGGTTACCATCTTTCCCTGGCAAAGTGTGGCGACACTACTCTCCCTGGTTTCTATCATGATGATGGGAGAAAGAGGCCTGTGCGAGGCCAGGGGGGTGACGCTACCTGCAAACAAGAAGACTCTTTGTTGGCTTGAGAGTCATCACATGACCCTGAACAAATAGATAGGCTCAGGGACGCGGCAATAGCCTCAGCCAGAAGAATGTTAGGGCCAACTAAAGGTGGATGTAGACTGTTGGATGGCGACCTAGAGAGTCGTCTATTCACTAGTTCGACCTCCTTGTCAATTACTGCTGCCGCCCTCAGCAGGAAAGAGGCCATGGTCGTAAGGGTGGCATTAGTGCTCACCTTTGCCTTTACCCCTACTGGACCCGTCTGTATCGTTTGCCTCCCCATAAGCTAAAGAGAAGGCAATACAGTGAAATTACAATAATGCAGTAAATAAATACAGCAGAATAACAGTTATGTCCCAAAGAGTAACCCCGTTTATATAAATACATGTGGTGTTTGTCCAACAAAAGACCGGGAGAACTCCACAGTCCATGCCAAAAGTCTGTGGCAATCAGTGTAAATGTTGTTATGGCCAATGTGGTTTGCTATGTGGCAATGTATACAATGTACACCAGCCTACCTCCTTCATTAGCCACAAGTCCCGGTTAGCTGAATGACGATGGGTGGTATGGGCAATGCATCGGCAATCCAGTGGTACAGCCAAGGGGAGTGGCCTAGTCCGGCCTCTACCGTTCCCTGATGGGCGCAGACGGGATCGCCCTTGGCCCGGGTACGCCTGTGGGAGGCCGACCACGGTTTTATGAGCCTCCTGGTGTGTTGCGCTGGTGCTGGCGGCACAGGTGCCGTTCAGGCTGCTGGGTATTGTGGTCCTGACAGCCCCGGGTGATGGGTCTCCCACTCATGGTACCGGGAGGACCGCTGATGGCAGGGCAAGGCAAAGGCGGTGGCGGCAAAACAGGCAGAACAGATGCGTTGAAACTCCCCTCCATGGGTAACAATCTGTGAACTGTGTGTCCTGCTCTCTAGTCGCCTGTTAAGAGTTTCAATATTAAAAATAAAGATTGGCAGCTTCAGCTCACAGCGCATTTGTTTGAGGCAAACACAAAAACAAAAATATCAGAACCTGAAACACAACGTGAACAAAGCGCGGCAGACAGTCACAGAGAAAAGCGTGTTTTTAGCTTCAAACACAAAAGAGAAGGAAACAGCTGACCGGAAAGGCAAAGAAGGGGTACAATGTAGCGAGGCAGGCTTTTCTCAAGCGTCAGCTCGTCATAAGTGGGTAGGGGGAAGACAGCTTTGCCTAATGAGTCAGCACGGGGACGCCAGCTTCGCTCAGCAGCGCTATAATGAGTCTTGAAGGTAAATCCTTGTTAAGGGGAAAGACTTAAGAATCCCAGAACGGAGTTGTAGAGACTGCAGATGAACATGTCTAAGATCCTCACAAGTCTCCTAGGGAATCCACGACCGATGCCGCTCATCGGTCTGATGCTCCACGCCGTCCAGAATCCCGATGCACACACTGAGCAGGCACCTGCACCAAGAAAAAGAATGACCAGTAGGTGGGCCATCGGCACCAGGCGAGGGCGGGAGAAGCACTGCAGTGGTCTGGCGGCCGGCTTCCCCTGGCCTCGTGGGCCGCCGTCCAACTCTGGCTGTGTGTAAGATTGGAGGGACCCCTCCTGGGCAAGTCCAGGTCCGCTGAGGGAAGACCGCGTCGCTCCACTCTCCTAAAGAGTGTTGCCTACCATTGAGTCACTAATAGAAGCCAGGGACCCCCGAGCAATTTTTTATATTTAAATTTCAAACATTAAAATAGTAATTCGCAAAAAAATATACAAACAAGTGCACAACAAACAAATACTTAAATTACTAAAGATTTTAGTACTTTATATTAAAAGAATTTGCAAAAAGAAAAATATTTTTGTGGGAAGGTTGGTGCTGCATCTCGTTAACTAACTTTTCAATGTATGGTTTCATTTCATAGTTCAAGGCTCCTGCCAGGGCCGGACTGAAAACCCAAAGCTGCCCTGACAAATTTTGTCAGATGTAGCAGGGATTTCTGCTCCTATACAGAACTGTGCATAGAGACTTAGAACCTCAGTGAATTAGGGTGTGCCAAAACTCACCTTAGTATCCAAAATCCCCTACCAGACTAGCAATCAGTGTCTCATTGGTACTTACAAAACCCCAATGATTTAGACAACCCAGAACATGGACTTAGAACACCTCAGGAAACAGGGAACACATGAACACTCTTTCGTTATACTAACATATCAATCCAGAACGAGGAGTCAATAAGGACACGTGCGAGTTTGAAATGTTTATTTCTAAGGCAGTGTTGTCAAACGCAGTATCTTAGCTAATACAAGCAAACATATTATAAAGATCAAGGTTAAAAGCATAGTTACTATTCCATAAAATACAAAGGGTGAAAGCATGTTAAAATGCTAAAGGAAACAGGTCTAAATAGAACCTCAGTTTACCCTCCCTAGCTAGTATATTATATTATATCTACAGAAGGTCTCTTTGGGTTTTTAGAAGGGCGGGCCCATACCTTTAGGTTCAACAGGAATGGATCACATCATCTCCTACACCAACACTCTGCATACGGATATTCATCAAGTGTGTGCCTCCTGCCTTGCGCAGTGCAGTATCATTCGCGCCTAAACCCAATGTTGGCCACAGCTGCATACATATTATGTCTACTCTGTGCGTTGATCAATCCAAACAATAAAAGCTGTTTGAGGTAAAGCAAAATACCTAACTAGGCGAAAAGCATTAATAACAAAATGTGTCATGTGCAGGAAAGGAAAAAAATGGTGTTTAAAAATCTAACTAGCACATGCCAACTTAACACAGTGCAAAGGTGAAACCAATACAAGAGACACCCTGCCTTTGATCCAAGCACTGATAGGACAAGTCTAAAGGGACAATTTAGGAACACAGAGTTCAAGTTCGATAGCTCAAACACAAGTCTCTCATTTGCCACTGTAAAAATTGAAGAAAGGGGAAAAGAAAATGCAATAGTTGTGAAAAAACTCAGCATTGGACGTTGATAAAGTCAATAGGCAATCTTTCCCAAAAACATTTGAGAGTCCAAATTTTTTTTCAAATCCAACGAGATGTTTAGGTCAAAAAATTGAGACTGCAAACCAAGTTCATCCTAATAATGAATAGGCAAAATAAGCAGCAACAGCCTCGAACAGGAAGTCACTGTTATCATCTGAAAACAGATCATCCATCCAATTTAACAATGGGAAAGAACATACATGTTCTTCGATTACCTGAGCCTCTTGCACCATCAGAGGACAACTCTGTGGGTTCTCGAGGAAACTGCGAGCCAAGAAATCTTGCGCCGCTGCGAACACATTCCAACGACCTAGAATATCATGCATCGCTGCAAAGGCCATAATCCTTCCATCCGAACAAAGCAATTCATGAGTAACTAAGGGACTCATAAGTTGGTTATAATCCGCATCGGGAGACACCGTATTGCAGAGACACAAAACCAGGGCCCATTCGAAGTCGCAACTCAGGCAATGGAAAACAGGCTGAACGCATGTAAAGTAGGAAAATCGAAACGATAATCCATACGCTGCACTCAATGTAGCAAGCAGCAGCTCATCATAGTACTCAAGCATCCGGGTGCGAAGGAGCCCTAGCCGAGACAGCCCGTCTTGCAACACAGGATGTGCATCCATTTTGAAATAGACAGAACAGCAATAGCACGCCAGCAGCAAGAGCCAGTAGCAAGGGAAATCCACCAAACAGACTGGAGAAAATAGAATGTAAGAAAGCTGGAATGACTCCGAAAATCTTTTGGAAGGAAGTCACCAAGCCACTGCTTACAACTTTAAAAAAGTGAGCCAGCCCTGAAGTGGAGGACGCATTGAAGATAGTATGAATTAAGCCACTGAATTGTAAAGGCAAATCAGTATTTAATAAGGCATGCACTTCTGTGCGGGTGTTTGCCACGTGAAGGACAAATGTTTCACAAGCAGATGTGAGGGCAACGTCTTTCTGGGACAATAGAGCTCTTATGCGACTCATCTTATTGAACTCTGCTTTCAAGGTCGGAATCTTAGGCCAGATGGAAACATCAAGTTTCCCATGCGGGGGTGGATACATTACATTCTTGCAACAAACTAAACGTTCACTGACTGTAACGACATAAGCAATCCCTTTAATTAACCCACAACAATCCTCATTGTTCAAAAGTAAATAACTCCCGTTATCCAGCAATGTGAATGTGGCAACTATCGCAGGCACAGGTGTACCTTTCAAAACACAGGCTAAATTAGGCTCGTTTTGGTTGCAAGAGCCATATAATTGTATATGTCGACACATTAAGGAATGATCCGGTGTTTCAGTGCATTCTTCACCATTCAAATAAACTTCTCTTCCCTCCCTAAGACATCTGTATGTGAAAGGAAGCGACCAGGCTTCATGGAGATAAGAACTTCCTAAAGGCTCGTATCTGCCAATGGCAAAGTACTTCACACAATTTGTAAATGCAAATAAAGGAAATGGAAGAGTAATCAAACCATGAATAAGCCATGTAGCAGCACTGGCTTCCGCCATAGAAAACGGTAAAGGCTCTAACTTCTCAATGTGTAACATGGAAAAAGAAGCATCCTTCATCCATAGTAAGCGTTGCTTGTCAGTCAAATTAAAGGGGGCAAACAAGGAGGACGTTTTCAAGTAATGCCATGGCACTTTAGAGGCCTTAAGGGTCTGCAATGTCCATGAAACTGCATAATGGAACGCAACTGATTTTGACCGTGGTACACGGCAGACACATCATCTTGCACAATATCTACAATGGATGACACAATATTATCTAATGTGTAAACGCGGGACGAGAGCGTGTTAATGCTGTTATCTACAACTGCTAGCACTTTTTCTAAATTAGCCTGATCTATAGCCCTAAGGCGGGTAGCCGCCTCAACCTGGGAAGCTTTCCAGAATTCGTTATAAACAGCATATATCCATCTTTTAGATCTACCTTTAGCCGGGCCTTTAATAAAATCATTCAAATCAACATCATCAGTCAGTTTAGATAAATGCAGTTTAACTGACGCCAAGGTAGAATGTCTGAGCCAGTTCTGACACAATTTGCCTACAGAATAGGTAGTCACAGAATGGCCACTTTCAAACCGGGGATTTACCCTAACCTGTGTAAAGCCGTGAGCTAAACCCAGAAAACGATGCTGGCATGAATCAGCACTTCTGTGCCAGAGCAACCAGCCTTCGGGATCTAAACTGGATATGTTAAAGGAGGAATTCAATAATAGAGTTTGTAACTCTCTCATGGAAAATTCAGTAAAATTACCCCAACCGGAATATTCCTCTAAATCAGGAAAGGAAGGAGCATTCAATCTTTTAGGAGTAGCCAATCCAAAGCATGTTGTTTGTGAAATAGTAGAATTCAAAAACAACATATGGTTTGGGATGAAGCATGCACGGTGCAAAGCCTCAATGCCTTGCACTTGCCAGCTTTTAGAACCCCAAACTGATTTAAGGTCAATTGTATCCTTCCACAACTCGTAGCCCCCAACGGCCAACTGGTCTAGAAAGGACTTTGAATACAATACTTTAGTATCTGTAAGTTTAACTTTGGACATGGACTTTTCAGGCATTTTAAAATAAAAGGCATTAGGATTAGATTGATTAAAATCTGTAAAGTAAGTGAACCTTTTCAAAAAGGTAGCAGAACTGCCTTGTATAGGAGCTGGACAGTGTTCCCACTGGGTGTAATTTACAGTGAGTCTCCTGGTATTAGCTTTATGCAGGTAGTGATTGTCAAAATGTTGATAACAATACAAATCACCGTAATTAGCAGACTCCAAGTACAAATCTTCAGCATCAAAGGCAGCATAATATTTCAAATCAGAAAACAATGATTCAACGGCCTGAACATCCCAATCATCAGAACGTATATTTTGTTTAACCACATCCCCCATTGATACTCTAAGCACATTTGGGACATTTATAACCTCAGTGGGCCCATGAATCTGAAATCGAACAGCATCCCATACAATCCCATCTAAGACAGGCCAAGCAGTGATGTTAACAAAAGCCAAGTCTCTCTGCACTCTGTGCGATGAGGAATGGGGAGCCAAAGTTCCATTGATATGTCGAATGTCAGTTCTCTCCTCGACATAGTGTCCATTGATGAGACGGAAAAAATAAAACATAAAACCAATCGACATAAAAAGGTAAACTGAAAAGAGCACCATCCAAATATAAGTCCATGGGGAAATCAAAAAATGTTTTTTAAACAGTCTTGCCAAAACAGAAATCTTCGGGGGCTTTTTAGATGTGTGGGAAACAGTGTCAAATGAAAATCTGGATTCTGTAGCCAAGCGAGTTCGCAAATCAGGCATCGATAAGTCAGTAGGATAAGTATATTCATTTTCATCATGTTGAGTACCAGGCAGTATACTCAATAAAGGACCGGAAATTGCAGGCAACTTGAGAGCAACATCAGGCACAGGATTGGAAACCGGGGCCAAAACAGAATGTCTCAAAATCGAAGGACATGAGACTGCCGGTGTCATACTAAGAAGAATCGGCAACTCTGTGTATCTTGACATTGTCAATGGAGATATACCTGTTCTCCTTACGACCTGGAAGTGGTGTTAAAATGACTGTTCTTGTGCCCTTCACACCAAGCACTGGAACCTGAGCTCGAAAAGATGGACCACATTTTTTCTTGTTCTCGATCTTCTCAGGAACCAGTTCTCCAACTTGGGATAGCCAGCCAACTACCGGGATCTGCAACGCATCATACGAGGTGGAGGGCAAACGTTCCTTTGCAAGACTGTCTCTTGTCTTTTGTAGATCCTGTAAAACATTGCAATGTTCATCTACGTCAAAGGAGGCGACTTGAGCCACCGAGTCTAGACCGTCAAGGTCTGGTACATACATCTTGATACCAAAGAGCATCTCGTATGGGGTCCGCCCACCCAGAGACCTTCTAGGGAGATTATTAAGAGCACGCTGCACGCCATTGAGATGGGCCAGCCAGTTCCTGCCAGTGCCTATAACTCGAGCCGTCAAAGACTGCTTTAATTCTCGGTTCATCCGTTCCACAACACTATTACCCTCAGGTCTGTATGGAGACGAAAACTTGACTTTGACCCCCAACGAAGTCATGGCATCCTTATACACCTTAGAGGCGAAAGCCGGACCCTGTTCCGAATGGAAGGTACCACAGGCAAAAATCCCTACAAAGATACGCAAGTCTCTTATGACAGTCCGTGAATCAGCGCTGCGGTGAGGCCACACCCACACAAACCGTGTGCATAAATCAACTGCTACTAAGATGTACTTATACACAGTATCAGAAGAAAAGGGACCGCAGTGATACAAATAAACATACCCAAGGGGTTTATTAGAAATGTACAACTGTGTCTGGGGCGGACGAGCAGCAGTTGAAGGCTTAATCTGCTGGCAAATGTCACATTGAAGGACATAATCACACGTCTGTTTGTACAGTCCCCGCCACCAGAAACGCTGTTGTAACTGAGCTACAGTAGCCGAAGCGCCTGCATGCGCAGACGCAACACCTTCATGGGCTGCGGTAACCAGAGTAGGCCTGCGGTCCGCGTTGGGAAGCAATCTCTCACCAACGTCAGGAATTTTCACATAAGGAACTTTATAAGGAATTAAGTGGTATGAATACTTTGGAGGGAATCCTTTTGGATATTTACCTCCCTTCTCAGTTGCAGCAACAGCTGCCAAGATATCATCATAAATCTTACTTTTGGAACGTGTAACTGCTGCAACCAAATATGTTGATACCGCTGATTTTGCTGCCTCATCGGCAAGCGAATTGCCAGCAGCGTCGACTCCCACACGCTGATGACAGAGAGTATGAATCACAAACACGAGCGGCAACTGCTCTTTAAGCTCAGCCACTCGGACCCAGATCATTTTATGTTTTATTGTGCTACCTTTGGAATCACGAAAATCATTCTGAATCCAAAAGAACATGTTTTCATTGTAAGACTGGACACAGTAGTAAGAATCACTCACAATAAGAGTTGACACACCAGGATCAGCGTACTCCAATGCAAGCATTAGAGCACGAAGCTCTGCCAATTGTGCGGTGCAGTCCCCAAGAGTCTGCGTGTCCAGCTGGTCAAACTTCTCGGCAAGCCAGAAAGGAAATTCATCCTTATCATGGGGGCACTTGCCCATCACAGCGTTGACCATTACAGGGCTAAGTTTCATTCCGCCCTGTCCAGCAGGAAGCGCCGCACCTCCTGGGGCCCCCGCCCAGGAGATTGCGGGTAATGTACTGCACTAACGACCTAATTACATTAATTGCGACTGTATGTAACAGCCGCAAATCAGCTACGGCAACCGCTCCATATCGAGGATGCGGTGTAAATCCAGCCAAAACAGGCCATGTAGCGCCTGGAATGGATAAAGGACCTAATCTCGGTGCCGTCAAGGACTGGGGTAGGGCGCCATCAAACCAAACTCGGTGCTGCCAAACATCAATCGGAACTACCTGTGTCCTGTATGGAGCATATACCTGCGGCACAGCAGTGGGAGTGTACGTGTCGAACACATTGGTATTAGCGTTCACAGCCGGGAAGGTCACCCACGAATAAAATATTTCGTATGGGTAAGCCACCTCTGCACTCACCACCATAATCACGGCCATGCCATCCACGGGGACATGACAATTCTGCAAGTGATTGCGCTCCGCAATGCGACTATGTTGCGCAATGTCCACCACAGCCATAGTGACACAGAAAGAGAAAGGTACAACAAAAAACACGTAGCACAACTGGATAGAAATTCAAAGAAACCATTTTGAAAGAATCAAGCTTGAAAGGACCTATATTAATATAGGGACATCTTGCCTACCTTTCTATCGTATGGGCGCTGTGCGAGTTCTGCCTGTGAGGGGTTTGGAGGCTGTTCGTGACCTGCAGCGACTGTTTGCAGATTGTTCCAATCGGAGGAGACTGGAGGAGCTGTTTGATTGTGGGTCTAGGCAGGTGGATCAACGCTGCAGGGACTCGCTTTCCCCGGAGTCCCTGCTTGACCTGTTACACCTGGTCAGCGCTCCCTGCCCGCCACGCCCACAGCACACCGAGAGCCTAAAACACAGCCCCTCCCTTTGATCTGCGGGAAATCTTGCCTACCTTTCTGTCGTTTGGGTGCTGTGCGAGTTCTGCCTGTGAGGGGTTTGGAGGCTGTTCGTGACCTGCAGCGACTGCTCGCTGCACCCGCTCCGCGGGTGCCGCTTCGCGGATTGTTCCAATCGGAGGAGACCGGAGGAGCTGTTTGATTGTGGGGCTAGGCAGGTGGAGCAACGCTGCAGGGACTCGCTTTCCCAGGAGTCCCTGCTTGACCAGTTACACCTGGTCAGCGCTCCCTGCCCGCCACGCCCACAGCACGTACTCCACCCATTATAATAAGTGCACACCACCGCTGCGCGGGAGCGCCCGGGGCTAAGCCCGGGCAAAGGGCGGGCTCTCTGAGGCCCTCAGGGAGCGTAGGAGACCGGGCTGGGCCCCCCCTTTTGAAAAATGACTTGTGAGTCTAAAACTTGGCACTATGCAGTAGTAAGCTGACACTTAATTATCATCCATTTGGATTGTTTGTAAAGTCTGTTACTAGAAGCATCAGGGTGGGCTGTACTAGTGTGGTGTGAACAGGCTTTACAAGCGAAAGGAGATGTCGTCTCCTATCAAGGCCGAGCTGTCACCAACAGGAGGAGCTAACCAATGCACGCTTGACAATTATATAATCAGGGTAGCCCCAGGAACAGACAAGGAAATCGCTCTCGCAGAGCGACGGGCTGAGAGACGCCGCTCCATTGAATCCATTAAGAATAAGTGATCATCCCTACGCTCCAACTGGCGATTTCACCAATCCATAGTATTCCCTCTGCAAATGAGGTTTGCGGGGCATCCTTCAATGACAGTATACCATTACTTCTGCAGGATATAACTTCCCCAGTAGCTGTAATTCTTGATATGATTGTAAATGAGTCGGTATTGCATTGTAATATAACACCGGAGGTAGAAGTTCTGCCTGATACCCTTCTACCGCGAGTTGATTTAGCCCATAATTTAAAGGAAAGTTCTAAAACCCCAATAGCTCATGGCCCTCCACCCAAAAGAAGAAGAAAGAGGGGGAACATCTTACGTAAAAATAAGACCACTGATAATAATAAGTTAGGGCCTAGTGAAAGCTCTATACCAAATGTACTCACACCCCCTATAATAGTTAACCCTATATTCACTCCTACAAATGATCCAACCAGTGTCAAGCTAATGGGCAGTATAGAATTATTACTGAAATCATTCACACTGCCACTAGTAGAGAGACTAAAAGGGTTAACCTCTCAACTGGAGAAACTAGAACAGGCTGTTGGGGAAATTAAAGGGGCAATTAAGGATCTAACTAAACTAACACCAGTGCCCACAACCCCCTCGTCGCCCCCAATTATTATTGACAAAAATGGCCCAAATAATACTAATTTGCCTAAACCGAAACCCCGGAAAATAATGCTCCCTAATACAGCAGAGATAAATAGTAAAAACACGGAAAAGGAGGCACAGGAGTGTGTAAAATCGAATCCCTTAGGAAATGCCCCCAAACCTACTGGTCAGGACAAAGCCGCTAGGGCACTCCCTACCAAGAGGTTTAGAGTAGAACTGCCTCCGGAAGCAGTCCCGTATGTAGTGGTTCTTACAGGAGTGCCAGTTTTAAAGGATGGTAGTAGAGAAGATCAGTACCAGATGAAAAATAAAGTTATCTATTGGCTGAGACAAAATTGCCCACTACCACCTAATATAAATGGGGTAATTCTTAATGTCAGACGTCTCCCATGGTTAGGGCATAGACCTAAGGACATAATGGGTGACATTATTATAATAAATTTTCGCGACGAGAGAGCAGTTAGACACATTGTTAACTGATTCCCCCATAATGTTAATAATTCTATCATGGTGCGCGATTTGACCTACTTCTACCCTAGAGGAATAGTGGCTGCTGCACCTAACCTTAGGCCCCTGTCTCATTGCCAGAGCAGTCTCTCTGGTTTCACACCTGGTTACCAGATTGTTGGTTCCGCTCTTGGGTCTTCACGCCACATGCAGGGAGGCGGATTTAGTCAAATCCCCCAGCAACAGGTCGACTACTCCTTGCCCACTTATAACCGTTTCTCTGTGTTGGCGGGCATGGAGGGAGTTGACTGACTTGTTCTAGGGGGAGCAGCAGATGAGGATATCAGTGGTCTACAAAAGGAGCCCTCTTTAACGGTAGAACTAAATCATATCGGTACACATTCCCCTTCCCTAAAGCATATATGCACTCAGGAAACACTCATTGATAATATAGATGTAGTTGACGGGCAAACCGATCCCGTACCTGTTTTAAGCTTGGGATACAAAAGTGGGAAGGCAGATGTTGAAGCAGTTAGAATAGTGTCCTGGAACATAGCCAGTTTGGCAGCCAAATTTAACAACAAAGAATGGCGCCAGTATATAAGCAAATTTAATATAATTTGCTTACAAGAAACTTGGGCAGTGGACAATAGTTTCCTACACATTCAAGGATACAAATGCTTCTTTGTTCCTGCAAAGAAATCTAGCGCAGGCAGAGCCATGGAAGGGCTATCATTGTATGTTGACCTGAACATCCTCGGTACATGGTTGACCTTAAACTGTAACTCACAAAACATTCAAGAGCTACTGTTTAATGGCAAAGGATTAAAATTGACCATGTTTAATGTCTATAATAACGGAGCGGGTGGAGGTTGTAACACACTGATAAGAGAATTGGAGTGCAGATTGTGCCAGGATTCGGTTGGCGAAATTGGGAGCGTTGGCCAAAATATGCTGGTCATGGGGGACCTTAATTGCCATCTCTGTCCGGCTCTTCTCCCTTTAGATAAGGCCTGGTCACGCTGCCCAGAGGATAACGGGGCTCATTTTGAGCATTCAGTGGATGGTCATGCACTAGCAAAGTTTTTGCACAACCAAGACCTGGTTCATACCATGGATATGATGCATATACCGCAGGATGGTACTTTGCCTCCAACCTTCAAGGGTAGGGGATGTTGCTTATATATCGACTATATTATTGTCTCAAGGGGTTTTAAAAATAGAATTTCTGAAGTTGGGATGGACTGGAACCCGTTCAGTGGCCATAACCCCCTGGTGCTAGATGTACTCTATTGGGCCTGTCCAAGAGGGAGTAAGCCTGATGCAATAACTGAGAGGGTCACTGATCAGGGCAGACGCCTCAGGTGGTCTACAATTAATGGAGAATTGTTCTATAGATCACTGATGGAAAAGGGGAAATCAGCTTTTGAAAAATGCTTAAATACATCAATAGAAGGGCAGCAGATACTTACAGCCTTCGACCAGATCGCTGGTTTAGTAGATGGCTTGTTAAAGACTAGCGCCCCAGTAAAAAGAATTTGTAGTGGTGGTTTGACCAGGATTGCTCTAAGGCCCTGAGGGAGCTTAAAAATAGTATTAAAATGAAGCCAAGGGATGTTTCCCGAGTTGCAATTTGTAGGAAAATATATAGGAGTGAGCAGTGAGGAAAAAATTGGCACTTCAAGCAGAAGGATGGGCAGACTTACGGGAGACGGGGGAAAAGAGGGACATGACAGAATTTTGGAGGATCATTAATAGACCCACATTCCAGGATGACAGGGCACCTGAAATAGGAACGAACATTACGCCTGATAGGTGGATCACTCATTATAGGGGCTTATATAATCACGAAATGGAAACGCCTAGTGAACATGGGAATGCTGACATGGGCCAGCCAGTAGTGTTTTCGTTAAAGGAAATCAAGGACGGGATTGAGGGCTTGTCTAAAAATAAAGCCCCTGGTCCAGACGGCATCCCGCCAGATTTGTTCCTAAGCTCGGTGGAATTATGGGCCCCTCTAATGACAAGAGTAATTAACGCAGCTATTCGTTATGGTTTGCCACCATCCTGGTCAATGGCCATTATTGTCCCTATTTACAAAAAGGGTAGCAGAGATGACCCCCAATGCTATCGCCCAATCTCTCTGATTGACGTTTCCGCCAACATTTTAGGAAGGGGGATACTAAATCGGCTGTCGGAATGGACAGAGGCAAATAATATAATCTCAGACACCCGGTACGGTTTCAGGATGGGTCGGTCCACGAGCGACCAATGCCTGAACCTTTACATGCTTGCAGCCAAATACACGAAGGCAAGTAACAAATCAATTTATATGGGGTTCTTGGACCTGGCAGCTGCTTTTGACCACGTAAATAGGGACAAGCTCTGGGACATGATGACCAGAATGGGGATAGAGATCGGCCTCATTAACATCTTAAGAGAATTGCATAGCAGCACCTCAGCGCAGGTTAGGTATAACATTGAGGTGGGATGCACTGATTCCTTTCCTTGTAAAAGTGGGGTACGCCAAGGTTGCATCTTGGCGCCGTTTCTGTTCTCCCTTTATATTAATAATTTGGAACAGCATCTCCTACAGCTGAGAACTGATTGTCCACGAGTAGGGACCCGTCAAGTTCCTGTGTTACTATACGCAGATGACGCGGTTCTTCTCGGACGCACACCAAGGAGTCTACAGATTTTAATTGATGGTTTTGTATTTTTTATGGCCTCATTAGACCTGTCTGTTAACTTGAGTAAATCCTATGTTTTAGCCGTCGGTAACAAACCCTGTAACAAATGTACATTTACAATAGGGAGCCACAAGATAGAGAAAGTTAATTCATTTTCGTATCTGGGCATACTATTTGACGGTGCACTAAAATTCAATCGCTTGGTGGAGGAACGCTGCCGTAAGATGAATGTCACAAATGGGGCAATTGCATGATATGGACGAAGGTTGGGGAGATGGTGCCCTGAACAGGTTTTGAACCTGTATAATTCTATGTGTTGCTCTAAGGTCATCTATGGGGCAGAGGTGTGGGGCTTTGTGAACATTTGTCAATTGCAGCGGGAAGAGAATAAACAGCTACGTTCCGTTCTGAAAGGATTGGTGTCACTACAAATCATGCTTTTACATCGCATGCCTTTACAACGCGGTTTTTACCACGCAGTCCATTACAACGCATAATGCTTTTAGGCGCTGGATAGTGAATTATTTAATTTACTATTCCAACTCCAGTCCCCGTGGATAGCAGGGAAGGTGTTGGATAGTAAATTAAATATATTCCCTATCCTAGAGCGCCCCCCAGCGCAATGCGTTGTAATGGTATGCGTTGTAATGGTTGCGATGTAATGGTAGTGCGTTGTAAAAAATGCGTTGTAAGTGATGTTCCCCGTTCTGAAAGCCCCACAGAGCCTAGCTGCATCAATTACACACAAGGAGTTAGGGATACCTTATCTTGAAGACCTGGTGAAGGTTAGGCCTATCCTAGCTTGGGTAAAAATCTGGGTAAACCCAGATGCGACTTTAAGTAGGGAAATTATGAATGATTGCCTGGGAAGAGATAAATGGATAACGAATTCCGTGGCTCAGTTATGTTAAGACTGCATTGGAAATCTTGGGCCTGGGAAATGTATTCTCTGATCCAGGAGCAATTACACCACAGCATAAAAGGACTGTAAAAAAGCGTTTCTGGCACACAGGGCCACACAGAGAACAGAGCAAGAAAGGGCCAAAACCACAGTGTGTGCCTATAACATAGTAAAGATTAAAGAAGGAATGGAACCTTACTTATATTTGATATATAATGGTCAGGACAGGTTTTTAATGAACCGTTTTAGGCGCAATCTTTTACCGTATCTATTGGCATCACCACTAGGGTACTCATCTACAATTGAGCAGAAGGGAACCTGCGGCTGCGACAATAGGTCTCCACAGGATTCCCTTCATTTTGTATTGTTATGTTCTTTATATTCTGAGCCCAGGCGTAGATTCCTGGTTGATATTTTAAAACAAGCCAATATAAAAAGTGCTCAAAAAGCTTTGATTTTTCTACAACAAGCGACTGATCCCCTTACATTGTGCTGCATTATTAATTTTATCAAAGTAGCGGTACGACTGAGAGCTACCGGGGTGGGGGGGGGGGGACTGTGAGGTTTTATTGATGGGTGTTAAAGGCTAGTTATGTCTCATTTAAAATCGTGATTCGTCTGTATTAACATTGGGATTCATGTCAATTTAATTTTGTATGTTTATACTTTTATGGTGATTTTTAATCATCGAATAAAGAATCCTGACTGACTGACTATAGGCAGGTTTGTCCGACACTACTGTTTTCCGGAAACAATAGCGAAGGGTGTTAAGGACCGATATAAGCACTACTCAAGTGTCATGTAATAAGACCACCAACGATCGGGCGCCATGTAGTAGGGATTTCTGCTCCTATACAGAACTGTGCATAGAGACTTAGAACCTTAGTGAATTAGGGTGTGCCAAAACTCACCTTAGTATCCAAAATCCCCTACCAGACTAGCAATCAGTGTCTCATTGGTACTTACAAAACCCCAATGATTTAGACAACCCAGAACATGGACTTAGAACACCTCAGGAAACGTGGTAAAAATAAACACTCTTTCGTTATACTAACATATCAGGAGTCAATGAGGACATGTGGGAGTTTGAAATGTTTATTTCTAAGGCAGTGTTCTCAAATAAAGTATCTTAGCCAATACAAGCAAACATATTATAAAGATCAAGGTTAAAAGCATAGTTACTATTCCATAAAATACAAAGGGTGAAGGCATGTTAAAATGCTAAAGGAAGCAGGTCTAAATAGAACCTCAGTTTACCCTCCCTAGCTAGTATATTATATTATATCTACAGAAGGTCTCTTTGGATTTTTAGAAGAGCTTGCCCATACCTTTGGGTTCAACAGGAATGGATCACATTGTCTCCTCCACCAACACTCTGCATACGGATATTCATCAAGTGTGTGCCTCCTGCCTTGCGCAGTGCAGTATCATTCGCGCCTAAACCCAAAGTTGGCCACAGCTGCATACATATTATGTCTAATCTGTTTGTTGATCAATCCAAACAATAAAGGCTGTGTTGAGATAACCTTGAAGGCCTAGGCACTCACTGTACAGACATAGCTTACCAAGCAAGACTGATATTATAAGCAAACATGTTATTCTCATGTAAAGCAAAATACCTAACTAGGCGAAAAGCATTAATAACAAAATGTGTTGTGTGCAGAGGCAGCAGGAAAGGAAAAAATGGCGTTTAAAATTCTAACTAGCACATGCCAACTTAACACAGTGCAAAAGTGAAACCAATACACAAGACACAGACAGTCCCCGTACAGTGCACACCAAGTGCAACGAGAGAGCCTGATGACTACAGAGAGGGTTCTTGGGGGGTCCCCACAAGAAAAATAGGAAACAATGGTGCATTCTACAACACATTTGTCATTATATATTGAACTGTATTAGCTTTTAAAGCATAGTAAATGATGACCTTCCTGTGCACCAGGATACAAAAATCTTTGTTGTGGGCTTTTCAATAATTCCCTCACTATCTGCTTCTAACAGTGCGTCTTATCTCTCCGTAGCCCCTTTGTGACATGTATTTCATTTGTTTTATAGAAGTCAGAGCACTTTACATCACACACATACAGAGACAAAGAATCCTACATGTGTCAATAAGTGTATAGAAAATGTCACATAAGGCAAAGGGGAATACAAGGGGTAAGATTTACTGGTAGGCATTTTTAAAGAGTGCTCAGTCTGGAGAAGCACTAACTCAGGATTCAGAACATAACACAATGGTTAGCTTTGACTTTAATAAAAAGAATTTATTTCCACCCTAACAAACCTTTTTAGCTATATCGGGCTATAATGAAAGACTAGGGAAAAAAACATAACTTACTAAGGGCCAGATGTAGGTAGGCTATTACCGGTCGGTAACGCCGAAATCGGCCATTACCAACCGGTAATAGACTTTTCCTATGTAGGGGGCACATTTACCGATTCGGTGTATAACGAATCGGTATTTACCGATTCGGTATTTACCGAATCATCATTAACCGATTCGGTATTTACCTAATCGGTAAATGAAATGTAGGTAGCACTTCAAACAGTTCTTCTGGGCTAAAAGGATTCGTAACGAATTCCTATGTAAAGGCAAATATGTGCATTTTCACCTTTACCATGTGACAGACATACTAGCCCTTAGGGCATGTATGTGTGCCACATGTGCACACCAGCACTAATCAGGGGTGCAACAGGGTGTCAAAGTGACACCCTGCCACACTTGATACCGATTCGGTAATTACCGAATATTAACGATTCAGTAATTTTTACAGAATTTTTATCTACATTGCAATTACCGATTCGAAAATACCGAATCTGTAAAATTCGGTATTTTCGAATCGTTAATTTACAATTACCTACATCTAGCCCTAACTTGTACCATGCAGTTTGCATGCAACTCTTTGATGGCAGTCATAGCTCACTGTGCTAGATTATGATTGTAACTTATGAACTGCACAGTAATAACAGAATCTCTGTGACAAAAGCATTAACCCACTGAGCCATGCACATAAAATATATATTTTTTAAATGTATGTTACACGTTCTTTGCAGCAGTCATATTCACCCTCTGTGCTACTTTAGATAAGTCAAAGCTGCCAATGGACAAAACTCCCATGTCACTCTAGCCAGTACATTAATCACTGGAGTTATCTTGACACTTTAACTGTTGTCCGAAAACTGCTGATTATACAAGGAACTTTGCAGTGCTTTTAAAACTGCTGCCTGGGGACCCTCAGGGAATGTGTTGTGTGCAGAGGCAGCAGGAAAGGAAAAAATGGCGTTTAAAATTCTAACTAGCACATGCCAACTTAACACAGTGCAAAGGTGAAACCAATACACAAGACACAGACAGTCCCCGTACAGTGCACACCAAGTGCAACGAGAGAGCCTGATGACTACAGAGAGGGTTCTTGGGGGGTCCCCACAAGAAAACTAGGAAACAATGGTGCATTCTACAACACATTTGTCATTATATATTGAACTGTATTAGCTTTTAAAGCATAGTAAATGATGACCTTCCTGTGCTCCAGGATACAAAAATCTTTGTTGTGGGCTTTTCAATAATTCCCTCACTATCTGCTTCTAACAGTGCGTCTTATCTCTCCGTAGCCCCTTTGTGACATGTATTTCATTTGTTTTATAGCAGTCAGAGCACTTTACATCACACACATACAGAGACAAAGAATCCTACATGTGTCAATCAGTGTATAGAAAATGTCACATAAGGCAAAGGGGAATACAAGGGGTCAGATTTACTGGTAGGCATTTTTAAAGAGTGCTCAGTCTGGAGAAGCACTAACTCAGGATTCAGAACATAACACAGTGGTTAGCTTTGACTTTAATAAAAAGAATTTATTTCTACCCTAACAAACCTTTTTTAGCTATATCGGGCTATAATGAAATACTAGGAAAAAAAACATAACTTACTAAGGGCCAGATGTAGGTAGGCTATTACCGGTCGGTAACGCCGAAATCGGCCATTACCAACCGGTAATAGACTTTTCCTATGTAGGGGCCACATTTACCGATTCGGTGTATAACGAATCGGTATTTACCGATTCGGTATTTACCGAATCATCATTAACCGATTCGGTATTTTCCTAATCGGTAAATGAAATGTAGGTAGCACTTCAAACAGTTCTTCTGGGCTAAAAGGATTCGTAACGAATTCCTATGTAAATGCAAATATGTGCATTTACACCTGTGCCATGTGACTGACATACATGCCCTTAGGGCATGTATGTGTGCCACATGTGCACACCAGCACTAATCAGGGGTGCAACAGGGTATCAAAGTGACACCCTGCCACACTTGATACCGATTCGGTAATTACCGAATCTTAACGATTCAGTAATTTTTACCGAATTTTTATCTACATTGCAATTACCGATTCGAAAATACCGAATCTGGAAAATTCGGTATTTTCGAATCGGTAATTTACAATTACCTACATCTAGCCCTAACTTGTACCATGCAGTTTGCATGCAACTCTTTGATGGCAGTCATAGCTCACTGTGCTAGATTATGATTGTAACTTATGAACTGCACAGTAACAACAGAATCTCTGTGACAAAAGCATTAACTCACTGAGCCATGCACATAAAATATATATTTTTTAAATGTATGTTACACGTTCTTTGCAGCAGTCATATTCACCCTCTGTGCTACTTTAGATAAGTCAAAGCTGCCAATGGACAAAACTCCCATGTCACTCTAGCCGGTACATTAATCACTGGAGTTATCTTGACACTTTAACTGTTGCCCGAAAACTGCTGATTATACAAGGAACTTTGCAGTGCTTTTAAAACTGCTGCCTGGGGACCCTCAGGGAATGTGTTGCAGTACATTGTTATTTTAAAATGTGCTCTTCATGTGACAGTCTATCCTTTCATAAGTTGTTCATGCTCTTCCAGTGAGAGGCGTGTGTCTCTCCCTCGATTCTCTTCTACCTCTTATACAGTCTATATTTCATTGTTAGCCACACCCCACTACAGTCAGGTATGCAGTTAGGAGGGCCTGTCCTTCACAGTGGCTTATAATCAGAAAGCCTTTCAGTTTCCAGCATAATTGGTTCCCCATCTGGTCAATGTATGCGTATAAATTAGTTTCTCACTGTTATACATTCTGCATCCACCCGTTTGTTTGTCTCCCTCGAACAGTTTTTTTGTCAAGGGCTATTGTTGATCTTCCTGGCATGGCTAGGCAACATGTTGCTACCACTCTGGTCAAATTTGCACACCTGCTCATTCTTCCTGCCGGTCCTAGGCCTTCTCAGGCCCCGGGCGAAAGTGAAGATGTGAGGCCCCTCTAATTGCATACTGCGTCGCAAGAAGTGACATCACAGAAAGCGACTTCGCAGTACTTTTGATCTTAGTTCTTTGGCATCACTGAAGAAAACTAATGTGGATATCAGTAACATGGACAAAAAGTAGAGGAGATGGAAAACAGGTGAGCAATTATCCATGAGTGTAACACTTGCCAGCTCCGTGAATGATTAGTTGGACATACCCCCAAATTCCAAAGGAGCCAGAGGGTCAAGAACATGATAGGCATTCAATTATGACAGCATCTTTACCGGTTAAATAAATGTGGAAATATACTAATTTCAGCTTCATTTTTCCACAAAACCATAAATAAATGTGGATAAATACAGATAAAATTGGCAAAAAATAAATGTGGATAAATACAGACGGAAATGCCCAAAAAATAAATACCATAAAACCGGGAGCCCTATTCATAATGTACCACATCATACTGGAGAAAAACACACCTCACACCATAACCCCCAAACTAAAGCTCCTAGGCTCTCTAGGTTACTATGTTATTGGGTTTCTGCAGTGATTTGCCATGGAAATATTTTCACAACAAATTAATTGGTGAGAATGTACAGCAAATCACCAACATACTCAAGCATCATGTGGCACACACTGTCATCTTTTTCCTCACGCACCAAAAGCTACAAGCAAAGAGGTGTATTTATGACATTAGTGGCCTTGGGACACTTGCTTAGCACTCATCATGTTCCACAGTCAACTGGTACTCTACTTTATCTGCAAAGGATACACCATTCGAAACATCCAGTTGGTATATGGTCCCTGCCCCCTCCAGGCGCTCACTCTGTGCAAGAAAAAGAGCAAAGAGGAGCATATGGCAGCCTAAAATACTGTCAGCCATCTTAGACTTGCAGACATAAATGCAGAAGACAGCACATTGCTTTTCTACTCTAGAAAGTTGAAAGTTGAAAGTTGAAAGGATTTGTAAAGCGCTCTGTTACCTAGCGGTTTCCTGGCGCTGAGGGATTGACATGAAAACTGGGAAGGGGAGAGCACCAGGAAACTACTGAGGGGAGAAGGCTTGGGCAAACAGATGGGTTTTGAGTGCTTTACGAAAGTGGAGGTATTCGGCGATGGACCTAATGGTCAGAGGGAGACTGTTCCAGAAGCGGGGGGCAAGAGTGGAAAATCTAGTGCCACCCACTCTGGACTTTCGAAAGCGGGGGGCACTAAGGAGAGACTGGGTTGAAGAGCGGAGGTTGCGGCAAGGAAGATAGGGGGTAATCAAGGAGTTAATGTAGACTGGGGCCGTGCGAGCGCGAGCCATGAAGACCATGCAGCCCATCTTGAAGAGGGCTCTCTGCAGGATGGGGAGCCAATGGAGGGACTTAAGTAGGGGGGTAGCATGGTGGAACTTGGGGAGCCGGTAAATAAGACGAGCGGCCTGGTTATGGATGGACTGGAGGCGCCGCAGTTCGTAGGCAGGGATGTTCACATACAGGCAGTTCCCGTAGTCCAAACGGGAGAGAATCATTGCTAGAACAATAAGTTTAAGGGCATCTAGGGGAAAAAAACGAGAGATCTTGCGGATAACTCTGAGGGACAGAAAACAGAATGAGACAACAGAGCTAATCTGAGGACGCATAGAGAGGTCCTGGCTGATTTTAATTCCCAAGGTTTTAACTGAAACAGAAGGGACAGGGGGGAACCAAGGATGGAGGGCCAAAAGGCGGAGGTCCAGGGGCTGGTGGAGCCGCCGGTCAGGACCAACTCCGTTTGTCCGGATTTAGTTTAAGATGATTTTGATTCATCCAATCAGAAATAAAGATAAGGGTAGTTTGAAATTTAAGAACGGAATCGGGGGAGGAAGAAAGATCAAAAACAAGCTGGAGATCATCCGCATAATTAAATACGGATACTCCCATGTTGAGCAGAGAAAGAATATGGGTGTAGATGTAAAGATTGAATAGAAGAGGGGAAAGGGAAGAGCCTTGGGGAACCCCTCCAGGGCACCACGTGGGTGGGGGCGGTAAAGCCCGAAAGTTGAATCGCCTGCGTCCGGCCTTGAAGAAATGAGGCGAGCCAAGAGAGAGCAGTCCCCCGAATGCCCGCTGCTCTGACACGGTCGAGAAGGATGGAATGGTCGACCGTGTCAAAAGCAGCGGACAGATCAAGAAGCACCAAGGCTTGGGGAGAGTTGGAATCTGCCTTGCTCTTCAGCTCGTCCAGGACAGAAAGGACCACAGATTCTGTCGAATGAGCCAGACGAAAGCCCCCTTGGTGGGAGGCCAGTAGATGGTTGTCCTCAATGTAAGCCGATAGACAGGAAGTAATAAGACTTTCCAAAATCTTGCCCAGATAAGGGAGCAAGGATATAGGTCTGAAATTGGCCGGGAGAGTGGGGTCAGAGCCGGGTTTTTTTAGAGTGGGGATGACTATCGCCGATTTGAAGGAGGCCGGGACTGTGCCCTGAGAAATAGAAGCGTTAAGCAGAGACAGAGGGGGGTCCGGGCAGCCAGAGAACAACTCCCTCAAGATATGTGCCGGGCCACAGTCGGCAGGAGAGCCTGACTTGACCTTTCTGAGCAGCGCAAGGAAAGATTCCTTGGAGATAGGTGAAAAATGATCAAGGGAGGGGAGAGGCAGGGGAGGAAGAGGAGAGGGAAGGGGGGAAAGTGACAGGGGAATGTTTCGTTTGATATTAGCGATTTTCTCAAAGAAGAAGTCATTGAGAGAGTAGCGGAGAGCTTGGGAGGGGACAGGGTTGGGATTAGCTCGATCAGATGCGGCTAAGTTATGGACAATGGAAAAGATCTCCTTGTGTTTATTAGCCGCCGATATGATCTTCCCAGTGAAATATTCCGTTTTGGCTAAGAGAATAGCTTTCTTGTAGTTGTGGAGAAGAGACCTGTATCGAGCCTTCAAGGAGGGACAGTAATTGCGCCTCCACTGGCGCTCTGACTGTCTGAGAGGCAGTTTAAGAATTTTTAGGTCGCTGGAAAACCTTTTATTGGCTTTGTGGAGGCGGCAAGACCTGACCCTCCTGAGGGGGGCGACCAAGTCGCAAGAGGTGGATAGCCAGCTGTTAACGGAGTCCACTTGGAGATCAAGAGGAAGGCCAGATAGGTCGGGGGAAGAAGACACCAGAGAAGTGCAAAGAGTATTAAGGTCCACCCGATTCCAGTTCTGGGCCAATACGTTCTTGGGCAAAGGGGGCTTATCAATAACTCCAAGATCAATATAGAAAGAAATGAGTGAATGGTCCGACCAGGTGCAAGGGAGGATAATAGGAGAAGAAATGGTCCGACTAACTGACCAGATCTGGTCGAGAGTGTGACCATGCACGTGGGTGGGAGCGTGAATATGAGAAATAAAGTTAATGCAATGAAGGGTGTCAGAAAAATCTTTGGATGTCTGATCGTCCCTAGGATCTCCCGGCCAATAATTAAAATCCCCCAGTAAAAGAACGGAGGAATTGTTAACCACAAGAGTGGCCAGGAGTTCCTGTAATGCTGGCATGAAGTGGGACATGGTTTGAGGGGGGCGGTAGAAAAGAACAACAGTGAGAGGAGCCGAGAGGTTGACCGACCGGGCAACTAGGAAGTCCACATTCAGAATAGAAGAATGAGAAAGGGGCTGGAATTGGAAGTTTGACCGGATGATCATGGCCACTACTCCACCGACTTTCCCGTCAGGGCGGTCGGCACGGAGAACTTAATGGGGGTCGGGGAGTATTGCTAATACATCGGGCAGAGAGTCTACAGAAAACCAAGTTTCTGTGAGGAACAAAAGATCAGGCGTCCACTCTCAGTATCCAGAAGGTTGTAGAGTTCCAGATGGTGCCTGGCCACTGAACGGGTATTATGGAGGTAGGCTGAAGCTACAGCAGGCGGGCCGGAAAGGGGGGGAGGAAGGAGCTGAAAGAACGGGCAACTGAGGCTTTGGGGGATGGAACCGGGTGGGGGGGGGGAATTGAGGGCAATGATACCAAAACCATGGATGCGTTGAAGCGTGGGAGGGCTAAGGGGCCAGTCAACTTGGTGATCAAGGAGCTGTGCGGGGGAATAAGTAAAAAAAGGAGCAGGGTCTGTGGCCCCGGCTCCCGACCGGTCGCGGACGGGCGCAGACGGGCTTGCCTTTGGCGCACCTTCAGCGCGCCGCCGGCGTGCCCGCTGCATGTGTCCGCTTCGCGGCCGGGAAAGAGGTGTCATAATATGCTGATCAGAGGTGGGAGTGGACGAGAAGCTGCACTGGCAACCCCAGAGTACCCTCAAGATGGCGTCGAAACTCGCCGGTCCCCGCTGCAGCGACTAATCGGCTGTGCAGAGAAGCGAGCAGCGAGATGGAGGTAGTGACGCTTGATGAGTGCAAGGCAAAGCGGTAAGTTAAAAACACAAACACACGCAAGTTGCACAAACAAGTAATAATTTAAAAAATCTGCAGATTATCGGTGCTCCCGGCTTCCGCCTCAGGAGGTATGCGGGCAATTGTTGGTCATGCGCGCAGTGCTAGAATCGCGCCAGAAATACTAGCCAGAGGGGGGAGTGGCCGAGAAGCTGCACCGGCAACCCCAGAGTATCCTCAAGATCGCGTCGAAATTCGCCAGTCCCCGCTGCAGCGCCTAATCGGCTGTGCGGAGGAGCGAGCAGCGAGATGGAGGTAGTGACGCTTGTTGAGTGCAAGGCAAAGCGGTAATTCAAAAAACACAAACACACGCAAGTTGCGCAAACATGTAATAATAAAAAAAAACAGCAGATTATCGGTGCTCCCGGCTTCCGCCTCAGGAGGTATGCGGGCAATTGTCAGTCAACTCTGCGTAGGAGAGCTCGCACTTCACTAGGTGCAACGTATTTTACCTAACCCCCTAGTAGAATTTACGGTCAAAAATGGCTCCTACTGAATCTGGTTGATGAAATCTGAATCTTTTTGACATCCACTAAAATGTTACGATGTAGATTTCAGCTGATTTCATCCGCACCTTGGAACTCGCTGCCGATGTCTAAAGGCATGCATGTTTATTTTTTTATTTATTTTTAATCTAGCGAACTTCTTCGGGCAATAGTTTAATAAAGTCTAAAAAACATACTCTGCGACTAGACGCAGTAAGCACCAGTTGAAACTGGTTCACAGGAATTTCCAATAGTGATTGCATGTGGCGAGGGCCAGGGGCAGTCTGTCACTGCTGGTTTCACTTCCCACACCGCCGAGGTGGCAGGCACTTACTTTGTAGTGAGCTACCCCCATGTTCCCACCAATGATGTCAGTTAGAACTCACTCAGGCGTCGAACACACAACAGCACCCTGAGCAGCGCACACAATGCCAAGCCTGGCAGAGAGACTCACGTGTTCTGCTTCAGCATGCCCGTGTCCGGCTGTGCTGTGCCTCGCCAGCGACGATGGCATCTGGGAGTCTGGAGAAAGGCTGTATTTTTATGACACACACGCCACGAGCCAGGCGACTTTCTTATTAATTTTGAAATTAATCAGCAATAAGATAATGGGTATAGGATGATGAATAAATAATCGGCGAGCAAGGATTTCAGGGCTTAATGTAGGAACTTATGACAAGCAATGGACCAGGAGTCTCTCTACAGTATGCAAATGTCATCATCATGTGTATATATAATATAGCAGGAGGTCTCACTTCTTACCTTATGTAATGTTAACCAACTTATGCCAACCAACAACCACGAACGGGGCCGTCCCGAACCGACTCCCGACTTCACCCTCCTCCTGGCCAGGGAGCAAGCGTACGGGGTGCATGCTGCGTCACAGTTCTGTTAACTACTGCAGTGCAGAGCGGGGGCTGGCCAAAATGATGTCAAGGGCCGTCATTGGTAGCGCTTTCGTGCGCTACCAGATTGACTGCCCTGGGGCCCACATCATTAATGGCCTGGCCTGGCGCCCACGCACTGCGCACAGCACCACCACCACCACTAAAGCACCACCACCACTAAGCTAGGTGGTGGGGTGCGTGCACAGTGACTGATGGACTGCCTGCCCTTCCTGTAATGTAACTTATTAGTTATTGCCTCAGCTGGGCGAGTGCACGCAGCGCTTTTTTACCTAATTTAATTTCGGGCCACGAGGCGGCCCCCCTGTTCTGCGATCTACTGCGGGGTCGGCGGCGGGGCCCCCAGGGGCGCGAGGCCCTGGGCAGCTGCCCATACCGCCATGGCTAGGACCAGCCCTCTGGGCATCATGCTCGCCCTCAGAGTTCAGTCTATTCTTCCACCTACTACTTTTACTATTGTTTTAGCCATATGTTTCCAGTAGGCTAATAGATTCGAGCACCCCTAAACTGTATGAACAAATCTGTCTTTAGACCCTCATGTCTGGGAGACTCCATATCGTACTGAGCTTCCATGGGGTGAGATCATTTTGATGAAGAAAATTAAATTGTATTAATTTGAACAGGGCAATAATGCTACTGGTGGTAAGTGTTCAACATCTAGGAAGGCGGTCATTGAGTAGACCAATCCCTTAAAGTTCAAGGAAATTCGCCTGCCCAAAATGAAGTTGTAGGAAGCTGGCTCTCTATATACTATACCAAAAAGAGGTACAGTGTGCAGAGAGTCCAGTGGATCCCCAGTAGTTTTGCAGAGGCTAAAGTAGATAATACTAATGCTCTCTTTTGTGTTAGTGTGGGCGAGCATTTAGGCTTATCAGAAGGCAGTGTTAACAATTTCTTGTATAAACAGTTGCAATAAATGCGACTCATGCTCAATGAATAAATCCGAGGCCAATTTATAAAAATAACATTTGGTTATATTTATTTGTAGAACCACAGAACTTTGTTTCAGATAAATACGTTTTGCAATAGAAATACTTTACTGTTTAACAAATGAGCAGTTTTCAGACTTTGCAATGTTAACCTATGGGAGAAAGAAAACGTTCAACATACAGGTAGGTAAAATTGACTTACAAAACCAGTCTTTTAGAGTTGAGCTCAGTTTTACGCAAGGTGGAGTTCAACACTGACAGTACACCACTAGCGGCACTGGGGCGGCTGGGTGCAGGGTGCAGGTTTGACGTTGGGCGCCCAATACAAATCAATCGGGGCTCGGGCAATCAGACAGAGGCTGCTTACAGGTAAGTAGCAGTGGTTTAGGAGAACCAGTCTCTGGGGGTTGAAGAAATCACTGGGCAGGGCACGAAGGAGCACCAACGCAACACCACCTGCGGCACAGGGACGGCTGGTGGCAGAGTGCCAACACAGCATTGGTTACCAAATGAAAAGAAACAGAGAAATGCCAAATTGGAAAAGGGCTCAGGCCAGGAGGCTGGTCAAAGGACACTAACAGCTGGAGAGGTAAGTTGCAATGCTCTGGGACGTAGAGACATCTTTGGTCTTCTTAACCAAGGCCCAGGATGGATGGGTGCAGCGGTGTCTTTTGCCATTCGAAAAGGCTCACCGTACCAGGTCGCAGTTGAGGGGGAGCCTGTGCAGAGGCTGCAGGTGACGTAGAGGAGTCCGGTAGATGTCAGCTCATGGTAGACTCAGGGTCTGGAGCACTGAGTAACCTTGCTCGGTCTGGTGGGCCACTTGGATTTGAGCCAGAGGCGTCGGGTGCAGAGGTGGAACCGGGGGCAGATTTTGTGGTTCTTTAGGACACAGAGTCTTTACTTTGAAGATGGCTGCTTTTTGGACAGGTCCTCTGTTCTTGGGATATATTGGTCTTTGTGGAAGGCAAGCAGTCCTCCTAAGGATTTGGAGGTCACTGGGCTACAGGACGAGTCGTCTTTTGGCAAAGGATCATCGAGGGCTACAGACAGGTCGGTAGGGCTGGGGCCAAGTGAGTAGTTCTCTGCAGTCTTCTCTGGTAGTTCAACTCGGTGGTGTCCGTCACTTCGTAGGTCATCAGGAACTGAAGATCAGGGTCTGGGAATGCCACCTAAATACTAGATTTAGGGGCATTACAAGGGAGTGACCAGTAGTGGCCAATGGGCCCCTTACCTGAGGTCTCTACCAATGTTCCCTCTAATTTATTTCCTCTGTGTGCGGCAGTGGAGGGTCTCTGTGCGCTGCAACCATGGCTATGTGTGCCAGGATCCAAACCGTGCGTGTCTGTGGCGCCAAATGGCACTCAAAACGTTTACTTTAAAAAGTGAAAAGATGGTGCATTTTCACACATACAGAGCCAAAATAGGGGTCTTAAGGACAGTTTGCAAATTTATTGTGTTGCCTCTATTTTCATTGTTGTGTCTCTGACTGCTGTTGTCTGTCTTCCCCGCTGCCTGTCCGTGGTCCCTGCCCCTTTTTCTTCCCTCTGTTCCACTTGCTGTCCCTGTGCTCTCTCTGCCTGGTCTTTCCTTCTGTACCCCTCGCTGCCCGTGTCTCTGCCCAGTTTTCCCTTCTGTTCCCCTCGCTGCTCCGTGCCTCTCTGCCGTTCTGTCTTCTGTTCTTAGCTGCCCCTATATTTCTGTATTCTGTATTTTGCCTCTGTGCCATTAGTTTTTTGTGCCCGTCTGCCCCCTGTGCCACTCATTTTTATGCCCCTTTTGCCATCTGTTCCACTCGTTTTTCCCTCTTTTTTTGTGCCCTTCTGCCCTCTGTTCCACTCAATTTTTTTGTGCCTTTCTGCCCTCTGTTCCACTCGTATTTTGTGCCTTTCTGCCCTCTGTTCCACTCATTATTTGTGCCTTTCTACCCTCTGTTCCACTTCGTTTTCCCCTCGTTTTTTGTGCCTTTCTGCCCTCTGTTCCACTCGTATTTCCCTAGTTTTTTTTGCACTTCTGCCCTCTGTTCCACTCGTATTTTGTGCCTTTCTGCCCTCTGTTCCACTCGTTTTTCCCTTTTTTTTGTGCCTTTCTGCCCTGTTCCACTTCGTTTTCCCCTCGTTTTTGTGCCTTTCTGCCCTCTGTTCCACTCGTTTTTCCTTTGTTTTTTGTGCCCTCCTGCCCTCTGTTCCACTCGTATTTTGTGCCTTTCTGCCCTCTGTTCCACTCGTTTTTCCCTTGTTTTTTGTGCCCTTCTGCCCTCTGTTCCACTCGTATTTTGTGCCTTTCTGCCCTCTGTTCCACTCATTTTTTGTGCTTTTCTGCCCTCTGTTCCACTCGTTTTTTGTGCCTTTCTGCCCTCTGTACCACTCGTTTTTTGTGCCTTTCTGCCCTCTGTTCCACTTGTTTTTTGTGCCCTTCTGCCCTCTGTTCCACTCATTTTTTGTGCCCTTCTGCCCTCTGTTCCTCTCGTATTTTGTGCCTTTCTGCCCTCTGTTCCACTCATTTGTCCCTTGTTTTTTGTGCCTTTCTGCCCTGTTCCACTTCGTTTTCCCCTCGTTTTTTGTGCCTTTCTGCCCTCTGTTCCACTCATTTTCCCTAATTTTTTGTGCCCTCCTGCCCTTTGTTCCACTCGTATTTTGTGCCTTTCTGCCCTCTGTTCCACTCGTTTTCCCCTTGTTTTTTGTGCCCTTCTGCCCTCTGTTCCACTCGTATTTTGTGCCTTTCTGCCCTCTGTTCCACTCGTTTTTTGTGCCTTTCTGCCCTCTGTTCCACTTGTTTTTTGTGCCTTTCTGCCCTCTGTTTCACTCATTTTTAGTGCCCTTCTGCCCTCTGTTCCACTGGTTTTTGTGCCCTTCTGTCCTCTGTTCCACTCGTTTTTTGTGCCTTTCTGCCCTCTGTTCCACTCGTTTTCCCCTTGCTTTTTGCGCCCTTCTGTCCTCTGTTCCACTCATTTTTTGTGCCTTTCTCCCCTCTGTGCCACTTGTTTTTTGTGCCTTTCTGCCCTCTGTTCACTCGTTTTTTGTGCCTTTCTGCCCTCTGTTTCACTCATTTTTTGTGCCCTTCTGCCCTCTGTTCCTCTTCGTTTTCCCCTCGTTTTTTGTGCCTTTCTGCCCTCTGTTCCACTCGTTTTCCCCTCGTTTTTTGTGCCCTTCTACCCTCAGTTCCACTCGGTTTTTTTTTAGCTTTTCTGCCCTCTGTGCACTCTTTTTTTTCCTTTTTTTGTGTACCTTTTGCCTTCTGTTCCGCTTGTTTCCCCAGCCACTGTGGCCTTTTGTTTAAGTATTGCTGTTAATCAGAGCCCCTTCACGGGCTCCGATTAACAGCAGTACTTAAACAAAAGGCCACAGTCTGCCCCGCGCTTTACTAACAAAAGCGTAAAGACAGTTTCCAAACACAGCGTGTGCTAAAGTATGCGCTGTGTTTGGAAACTGACTACGCTTTTGTTAGTAAAGCGCGGGGCAGACTGTGGCCTTTTGTTTAAGTATTGCTGTTAATCAGAGCCTGTGAAGGGGCTCTGATTAACAGCAATACTTAAACAAAAGGCCACAGTCTGCCCGTGCTCCCACATAGCCACCAGCCCCCCAAATCCTTACCTACACTCATCATGTTCCCGCCGCTCACTTCTTCAAAGCGGCCGGCGGCGCGACTCTCTTCCGCTACGTCCTGTGTGCGCGCTCCACGCGAGGCAGTGCGCGGTGATGTAAGGCGAGGTGCGCGTTTGCTCTAGAGGGAACAGTGGTCTCTACACCCTCTATTTGGCCCATCTCATGTGGGAGGTGGACATAGTCCTAGCCCTGATTGGATAATTCCCACCATCCTCAAGATGATGGGCTCTGAAAAGTGCACTTCACCTCTCCTCCAGAACCTGAAAGGTGGAGTTGGCAAAGGGGGGCATACCTCCTATTCTTTCTACATTTTCCTACCAGCCCTCCTTCAAAAAAAGGGGGTGAGTACAGGAAGGGGGCCAGATCCTTCTAACAGTAGAGGATGGGGTTGCTTTACAATGGTGGCAAGGCCTTTGAAGCTCCCGGACACAACTTGCTCTTCCTGACCGGAGCCAGATGTTAACACCTGCACCCAGTAAAGGCTTTGTTGTCAACCTCAAAGCACCCAGGCACACTAAGGGTTGATAGATTTCAGGGGACCCCTCTAAGGGTCCTCTGTATGTAATTTATAATTAACCTGACAATGGAATAAGTGTAGGTTTATTATGCTGAGATGTTTGGTACCAAACATCCCATACTTCAGTGAAGCCACCATGGAGCTGGGGAACTCGTAATGACGAGTGTCCAACCCATGTACTTACTATGGCTTTCGTGGTCACTTACAGTATCCAGGAATTGACAAGTATGTTGCAGGGGCATACCTGCTCATGCAGCTATGCCCTCACAGGAGGCCTGCTAGAGGGGTGTCTTACCTATATCCCATGCAGTGTCTGTGGGCATGGCAAACAGGGATGTGTAGAAAAGGAACCCAGAACAAATGTCCTAGACACTGTGTGCACTACGTTGCCCTGAGGCTGCTGCGTAATCCAATGAAATACAATAGTTTCAGGGTGTGGATCCATCCACAAGCCAATAGGCAAATATTTGGATACCTTTCTTCAATCTTTGGTGCTGGCAAGCCCTTCATATGTGCATATGAAGGCTGTCATCGACTGGATGAAGACCAGCCGTCTGAAGCTGAACTCGGACAAGACAGAGATCCTCTTCCTCGGCTCCATCCCTTCAGCCTGGGACAACTCCTGGTGGCCGACGGCACTGGGGGCAGCCCCGACACCCACTGACCACGCACGCAACCTGGGAATCATCTTCGACCCAATGCTCTCAATGACCAAGCAAGTCAACGCTGTCTCCTCCTCCTGCTTCAACACCCTCTGCATGCTCCGCAAGATCTACAGATGGATCCCGACAGATACAAGAAAGACAGTCACCCAGGCCCTCGTTAGCAGCAGACTCGACTACAGAAACGTCCTCTACGCGGGAGCCCGGACCAAGCTCATCAAATGACTACAACGCATCCAAAACGCCTCGGCACGACTGATCCTCGACGTACCACGCCATGGCCACATCACCCCCCACCTGAGAAACCTTAACTGGCTCCCCTTCAACAAGAGGATATCCTTTAAGCTCCTCACCCACGCACACAAGGCACTCCACAAGACCGGCCCAGCTTACCTCAACAGACGGCTCTCCTTCTACATCCCCAACTGCCAGCTACGCTCCTGCGACCTCTCACTCGCCACCGTCCCGCGCATCAGAAGAACAACCACCGGTGGGGGATCCTTCTCCCACCTTGCCGACAAGACATGGAACACCTTCCCACTGAGCCTACGACAGAACCAAGACCTGCTGACCTTCAGGAGGATACTCAAGACCTGGCTGTTCGATCAGTAGCAGCCCCTCCCCCCCAGCGCCTTGAGACCCTCATGGGTATGTAGTGCGCTTTACAAATGATTGATTGATTATTAGATTTCTTGAAATTACTCAGTAATGTACAAATTGAAAACAATCAAGAATTGTGGTTATGCACAGTGGATGTAGTAGCACTTTACATATTGATACCGCACCAGGAAAGTTAAAAGCAAACAAAGTTTTTTTGTTGGAACTATTGCATTACAGTTTGTTTCACAGCTACTTTAGTTGGGATGGATACTTTTACATGCAGACTGATGGCACTTCTATGGGCTTTTCAGGAGCCCCCAGCTATGCAAACATCTTCATGTCCAAATTTGAGACTAACCACATCTTTGGTTCTGAGAAATGGAACAAACATCTCATTAGGTATCGTAGATTCATAGATTACGTTTTCTTAATTTGGAATCGCACCAAACAGGATTTACAACATCAAGTGGAAGAACTCAAACGAAAAAAAAATAGCTCCAGTTTACACATACCATTGATAAATCTCACATCACATATTTGGATGTAGACATATCAATCACAGACACAGGATTGAATACCAGGGTATTTAAAAAATCAACAGGCTGGAACAACACACTACTATACAGTAGCTTTCATCCATCAACTTTAAAGAAACACTTACCTTTCCCTCAGTTCACACGCGTTGAACGAATTACATCCAACCCGTAGGAATTAACTGAAACTATGCAACAGTACAAAACTCAATTCCTAAAATTTGAGTATCTGCAAGAGATTTTAGACCAAGCTACGGAATACATAGAAGCTACACACAGGACGAGGCTATTAGAAAATAATGTTAAAGACCACTGAATGGAGAGGTATTTGTTTTTAACCTTTTCAACGAAATCACCAATCATAAAAAGGATGTTCTCAGGAGATGGGAACTGTTATAGAAGGCAACAGATTTGAAAGGCATGTTCCCTCAACAACTATTATTTGCATACACTAGAACCAGTAATTTGAGAGAAATGTTGTCTACACTCAAAGACAAAATTCAAGGATCACACAAGGGGAACAGGGTCAAGACTGATTTGCATACGGCTGGGTCTGAACTGGAATGGCATGGGGAGCAAACAAATAATGGATTTAGGCCCAGATCTCTGTACTGGGGTGAATGTTTGACATTGTGCAGCATTCTGTCCCTCAGTTTTTTTTCAAGCGTACAGCATCAGCACTCGCCGAATAACAATCACAGGCGTCTTTGGAGTAACATCGACTAATTACTCACGTTTTTTCGCACGTCAGAGAAGTCAAACTACCTGCTTTGAAAAAATAGGAAAGCGGAGCTACTTATGGGGCACTTGTGAGCTTGGTTATTACAACGAGACTCACTCACATAAATCCTGTTTTTGATTCAGCTTTGTTTTTGGAGTAACACAGACTAACCACTTACGATCTCTCATATGGTGGTGAAGTTCAAACCACCAGCTTTTAGGTCTCGCCTACGTCTCGCTTTTGCCCTGGAGACTGAATCGTCAAGTGTGCGCTTTGCATGTTGGTAGTTGTAATTAAACTACAACTACCAACATGCAAAGCTCACACTTGACAATTCAGTCGCCAGGGCAAAAGCTATTAGTAACGCCTGGGGAGCAACGGCGGTGTAGTAGCTTTGACCGTAGGGTGACAACCGACGATAGGGCACTAGGACCCTGTGGGCCATAGGGCAGTGACCAGGTCACTGGACACCACATCCTGTAGGGACAGGAAGTGGACAGAGAATCTCAGGACTGAGAAGAGGACAGGCGTGCTGCGACACGCTCCAACAACAACAACAATAAAAAGAAGTACATACACTCACTTGCCGTCTTGTGGTTCAGGCGCCGACTGCGACTACCACGACATGACATCTGGCGACGAAGGGAAACGGACCCACGCGTGAGACGTTTGCGTGTTCAAAGCGAGCATCGCAACAGCGGCGGAAGAAAAGACGCAAGGAGCTACACGGGAGCCCACCCCAGCAGCGTCCAACGAAGCGCAGCTGATCGCGGTAAGGAAAGTGTTAGCTAGCAGCGCGAGTGCCCGAAAGTGAAAGCGCGAGGTCCTCGCTCTTGAAAATCAAAAGCACGAGGTCTCGCGAGAGAACAAAATCTCGGCGGCCATAGCAGAGTCAGGCAAAGTAAGCCAATCACAGCGCAGAAACAACACAGCAGTCATTTTGAAGACAGGCAACGCGAGATTTAGATCGCGAAATCTTGCGTGATTACAGGCGGCCATTTTATGTGTGACACCAAGGCACAGAAACATTAAAAAGTGCATGGCAGCCATTTTAGGGGCAGGCAAACAAAGAAAAAGTGAGGAATAAAGAGAAACTAGCGAAGAGAAAGGAAAAAGGGACACAAAGGATCCCCACAACAAATAGAAACAAGTACTAAGAGAGAAATAAAAGGAGAAAGTGACAGGATCACTACAAATACATCAACAAATAAAGGAAATAAAGGGGCAACAAGGCAAAGAGACCAAAGATGCCTGAAACATGACAAAGTGCACAGTATCGCAGACCACTGCCATTCAGCGTATCAGAGCCACAGGTGGGAATACGATGGGAGAGGTGGATTGTGAAGTTTGAGCGATACATGGAAGCAACAGTAAAAGAAAAAAAACTAGGACTATTCCTGAATCTGGTGGGAGATGAAGTGGATGACCTTCTGATAACGCTCCCAAAGAGCAAGACAAGCACATACAAAGGACTAATAAAGTGTCTGACAAATAAATTCGATCCTCAAAGAAACATTGACTTTGAAAGATATAGCTTCAACATAGCTTTTCAGCAGCCGTAGGAGTCAATGGATGATTTTGCAACGAGGCTAAGGAAATTAGTAGCCCATTGTGAATTTGAAAAATACGACAATGAGCAGGCCATCCGCCTAAGACTGCTAGAAGGCTGTCGTGACACAGACTTTCGTACGAGAATACTGAAGGAACCAACCACGCTAGAAAGAATTCTAGATCTAGCGAGAACAGAAGCAAGGGCGATGGCGCATGCAAGACAAATGGACCGACGAGAGGAGCAAGTCCACAGAATGACAGACACGGGTCGAACTAGAAAACAACAAGGGTCACAGTATTACAGATGCGGGCTGGAATTTCCACATCGAGGAGCGTGCCAAGCATTTGGTCAGATATGTCGAAAATGCAACAGAAGCAACCATTTTGCCACCATGTGCCAAGGAATGCACTTCAAGAATGAAAGAGGAAGGCCAGGGAGACCTAGAACAACAACAAACCGACATGTGCAACACATGGAAGCGACCACAAGGAGCTCGTCGCTGGAGTCGGGAGACAAAGAAGAAGAAGCAGAAGAGAAAGTGGAACGCCTATACCTCATGTCCACAGACGAAGGGCATGAGGAAGAAGACATGAGAAAGGTGGATAATCAGTCAATAGAAACGACAGACTGGGTGACCATAGACGTAGGGCCGCACCAAGCAAAATTTGTGCTAGACAGCGGGGCCACGTGCAACATCATGTGCGCCACCGAATACGAAAAAATGAAGAGAAAACCACACCTACAACCATCAAGTATACAAGTGTTTACCTGGGGTGCGAAAAAGCCAGTAACAAATATGGGAAAGTTCACAGACACCATGACGCACAAAGGTAAGACCGTCACAGAAGAAATTCATGTGCTGCGAGGAGACATCCCCGCACCATGCTTACTAAGCAATGTCACAGCGAAGGTCATGGGCCTACTACATATGGCATATCACGTATCTGACAAAGGAAGCATCTTACGAGAGTACCCAAAGCTAACCAAAGGACTTGGAAAGCTGAGAGGATGACAGATCACGCTGCACATCAACGAATCAGTCAGACCTGTCGCTCAGCATCACAGAAGGGTACCCATCCATCTACAACCGCAAGTGGAAGAAGAAATAAAGGCACTGCTAGAACAAGATATCATCGAACCGGCTGAAGGGCCAACGCTATGGGTGTCTCCAATAGTTGCCGTACCAAAAAAAGACACTGCACAAATCAGGATATGTGTAGACATGAGAATCCCCAACACAGCCATTGAAAGAGAACGACATCCGGGGCCACATCTAGATGACATGATTAGCTGCTTGACGGGAATGAGACGATTTTCCAAGCTAGACCTATGTAAGGGGTATCACCAACTAGAGCTGGACCAACAGTCAAGGTACATAACAACATTCTCTACACACCTAGGTCTGTTTCGCTACAAGCGGTTAAGTTTTGGAATATCATCAGCAGCTGAGATCTTCCAGGAAACAATCAGACAGATAATAAGACCAATCAAAAACAGCCTCAACTATAGTGACGATATCCTGGTATTTGGCAAGTCGGACGAGGAACATGACAAAGCATTGAGAAAAGTCTGCTCGCAGCTAGAAGAAGTGGGCCTAACAGTAAACGAAAAGAAATCTCAGTAAAGTGGACACCCTAGAGAAGGCAAAAGAACCAAAAGATGTAGCTAAAGTACGTTCGTTCCTCGCTCTTGCCAGTTATTGTGCTCGATACATCAAGGATTTCGCAACAGTGAGCACCCCACTGCGAGAACTCACGAAGCAGGGTCAAACGTTCGAGTGGACCACAGAATGCAGCAAGGCATTTGTAGAGATAAGGGCATCAGTGACGGCAGTCGACCACCTGGCATACTTTGACCCGAACCTATGCACCGAATTAACAGTGGACGCCAGCCCAGTAGTTCTGGGCGCAATACTGGCACAGCACAAACATGGAAAAGACTCGCCACGACGGATCGTAGCCTACGGAAGCAAGAGCCTGTCGGACATTCAGAGAGCATGCTCTCAACCAGAAAAGGAGAGTCTGGCGGTAGTATGGGCATGTGAGCACTACCACATGTTCATCTATGGATAGCCATTCACGATCGTAACAGACCACCAAGCACAATTGACCATCTATGGCAACCCAAGCGCCAAAATACCACCAAGAATTGAACGATGGGGGATCAGGCTGATGGACTACAACTTTAAAATAGTTCACAAGCCTGGAAAGGAGCACAACCCAGCTGACTACATGTCACGACACCCGCTTCCCTATCGAGAAAATGGCACCACCATGGCAGAAGAATACCTGAATTTCATCCTAAAACAAAACACTCCGACGTAAATAACAATTGCAGAACTAGAGCGAGAAACAAAAAGAGACCCGACAATGAAGGCAATCGGGAACGTAGTGCGGCAATAGAGATGGAGACACATTAACAATAACAGCCCCGCAGGAGAAGGGGTCATAAAAGAAGAACTTCTGGCCTTCAAAAAGATAAGTGAAGAACTATCTGAAACGGAGAACGGAATTCTAATGAGAGGATCCAGAATTGTAGTACCTTACAGACTGAGGAAGAGAACAATTGAACTCGCTCACAAATCGCTTCGAGGCATTGTAGCGACAAAAAAGATGTTGAGTGAAAAAGTGTGGTTCCCAGGATTGGACAGCATGGTGGAAGAAGAAGTAGCACACTGTCATGTCTGTCAGGTAACGGGACCGCCTTCTAAACCAGCACCGCTGCAAATGTCAGAACTGCCACCGGCAGTACGGACTGAGCTGACAGCAGATTTTTATGGACCACTAGAGACTGGAAAGTACTTGTTAGAGGTCATTGATGAGTTCCCAAGGTTCCCGATTGTGAGAGAAATATCGGGGACATCAGCAAGCACCACATTACCAGCGTTAGACAACATCTTCGCTGCCTGGGGCTCCCCACAAACATTAAAAACGGACAATGGCCCTCCATTTTCTGGAGAAGAATTCTGTCGATTCATGGAATACTTGGGGATCAAGCATCGGAAGATAACACCTCTGTGGCCACACGCCAACGGAATGGCAGAACGATTTATGGGGACTATAAAGAAAGCCATCCAGCGAGCAAAACTGACACAAATATCGATTGGATAAGCACTATGCCAGGTGCTGAGAGATTACAGAAACACCCCTCACAGCTCCACAGGTCGATGCCCAGCGGAACTGGTGTTGGGACGATCAAGCAAGACAAGACTGCCTCAAATAGATGCAAAAGTAAGCACGGATCGAAATGACATAGTGGAAAGAGATCATGAAGCTAAGAGGAAATTGAAAGAATATGCTGATAAGAGGAGACACGCATCAGAATCTCAATTAAACGAAGGAGACCTGGTGGTGGTAAGACAGAGACAACAACGGAAGTCGGACAGCCCATTTTCAAAAGATCCGCTGGTAGTAACCAAAGTGAAAGGATCAATGGTGACGGCAGTATCTGACCATCAAAGAGTAACGAGAAACTGTTCCCATTTCAAGGAGCTCAAGGTGGAAGAAGAAGGATCAGCAGCAACAACACCGAAAGTGGAAGACAGAGAGCAAGAAACCAGCAGAGAGACAAGACCAAGCAGAATGTGCAGGAAACCACAAAGACTCATTGAAGAGATGTAGAACAAAGAATCTTCCTCTCTCTCTCTCTCTCTCTCTCTCTCTCTCTCTCTCTCTCTCTCTCTCTCTCTCTCTCTCTCTCTCTCTCCACAGCTATCAGCAAGCATGTGAACAAGAGGGGGTCGACAATGAAGAACACCGATGTATCAGAAATTTTGTGCATGTGATAAACAACTTTTGTTTGTGACAAAGGGGGAGATGTAGTAGCTTTGACCGTAGGGTGACAACCGACGATAGGGCACTAGGACCCAGTGGGTCATAGGGCAGTGAGCAGGTCACTGGACAACACATCCTGTAGGGACAGGAAGTGGCCAGAGAAGCTCAGGACTGAGAAGAGGACAGACGTGCTGCGACACGCTCCAACAACAACAATAAAAAGAAGTACATACACTCACTTGCCGTCTTGTGGTTCATGCGCCGACTGCGACTACCACGACATGACAGGCGGGTGCTTCCTCATTGTGAGGATGCCGAAGAGATGAGCCCGGGGGTGGAGGCAGAGGCTTTCATCAGCATTCAGGCAAGTGATTCTACAATCTACACTCAATCAGCATCACAATCCGTTTTACCCGAGGATGATTTTAAACAGCTCTTGGCCACTAATTTCCATAATTCACATTTCTTTAGGAGCGGTAAAGTTTGCAAACACAAACAACAACATTAGAGTTCTGCACTCCACGAGAGGTTCACTAAAACAACAAGCATTGGCATAGCCAATAGGTCTCGCCTTTGGGACCTTGTAAATAAAAAAATTAAAACTGAAGTAGAAGACTTCATGTTTACATTTACTTAGTATTTAGGATGCAGTAAATTTAAATGTGAAGTCTTACACTTCAGTTTTTTTTTACTTATTCATTATTTCGTCCTTTTAAACGTGGTAACACTGAATGGACATTGGTTGCACCACATTAGCACCAGTTTAACACCCAAATATAGCAATAGAAAGCAAACAGGTGACCAGTACAGCTTTGCTATAGCTCTTGAATTCCTGAGGGTACATACCCAGGATAATGTGAGGCATGGCTAAACACTTATAAGATCTGAAAAACTAGACCTATTTGCTATGCCAATGCTTGTTAATTCTAGGTAAGCACATCAATGATGAGGCACATACCAGTGTGGTTACTTAACCCTTTCGATGCTGATGACGAGCTCAGCTCGTCATGATGCACAGTTGAGCTGTGCTGATGACGAGCTGAGCTCGTCATAAATAAAGTAATAAAGCAATTTCCAGCACAGGGGGGGAAAACGCCTAGCAGCCAAGGTGTTAAACGAGGCTTACTCGTAAAATTCTTGTTTTTGATTCCGTTCAGTGGCACCAAGATTTTATTTCGAACTATAGCTTCTGGGTAGTGCGCACGGAATATAGGCTCTAGCAGCCCGTCCACAGGTCAGAACTCACAATAATTACAATAGGATAATAAAGTATGGAATACGGGCACAAGTTAAAAGTCACCAGATTCCGTCTCTTTGTTTCACAATTTTGCAAATTCTTTTCACTTCATTCAATGTTTCTGGCATGGTTTTCACAAAGTGACCTTGAGCAGCATGCTGAGAAGTTGAATTCCTTTACAAACAATGAGCACAGCAGGAGTTAAACTCACATGTTGGGATTACTCACTTGAAGAGGAGCCATTGCTTTTTTCCTTCTAGCTAATATTTCCCCATTCCATAGAGTATTATTTTGCACAGGCTCAGTTTTCACATTCCTTGCAGTTTATTTTACTACTTGGATAGACCTATATGTCGAGTCACATGTCTAATTTCAAATAAGAATTCATGTATTATGTATATTTTTCATTATAGTGACCCCTGATGACGGGTTCTTCTGACCTGAAATGTATTGGGTTTTTGAACAGCCAGTTACAAGAGAATAGTTGAACTTTCATATTGGACAACACAAATGTCAAAACAACATTTATGAAAAGCATTCTCCATCTACAATCAACTGGATTAAAGAATTGGATTGTCTCTTTGTTATAATTTAATTTTGTACAATTTCATTTTGTATGATTATGAGAAGACTGTTTCAACTATTGTATTTAATTGGTTTATGCAGCAGTTTTGGGGCACACAGTAGTGCACACAGTGTGTATGATATTTGTTCTGGGTTCCTTTTCTATTTCATTCAGCATTGGGTTAAGGTGGAGCCCTTTCCACGGTGTGCACACAAAGTCCGCTTAAAGATGTTTAAGTATTTTCATAAAAGTTCTAAAGATTACTGTTTAGAATTCAGTAGACATAGAGTGCATTACTACCAATCTTTATTACACAGGGATGTGTGCCATGTCGATTCTTCAGTTTGGTCTGCACCAAAGGACGCAGGCTGCAGTTGCAGTGTGAATGTGCTTGGCGAGGGGTCCCTTAGGGTGGCACAATTAATGCTGCATGCCTTAGGTATCCTCTTTCATCACACGGCCGTTGGTACCAGGGGTACCTTTTACTAGGGACTTGTGGGCCAAAGTGGTGCCAATTGTGGAAGCAAAACAGTACAGTTTAGGGAAGGAGCTCTGGCACACAAGATCCTGTTTAGTAGGGACCCTGTGCTCTTCCAATTGAAGTTATATCATTTTCTGGTCAAAAAGTGGGGGCTAACAATGTCTAAAAGAGACACTTTTCTACATGACCCTCCAAACAAAAGAGGATGAGACTAGCTTTCCCCTAGAGAATCTTCATCATCTAAGTGGAAGAACCTGGAAAAGCCATCTGCATTGGAATGGGCAGTCCCAGGTCTGTGTTCCACTTCAAAGTCCTCTCCCTGTAGGGATATGGACCACCTTAGCAGTTTGGAATTTTCACCTTTCATTTGCATAAGCCATCTTGAGAGGCCTGTGGTCAGTTTGAACAGGGAAGGGATAGCCAAAGAGGTATGGCTTCAAGTTCTTCAGGGACCAAACTACAGCAAAGGTCTCCTTCTTAATAGCAATCCAACGCTGTTCCCTGGGGAATAGCCTTCTAATGATGAAATCCACTGGCTGGTCTTGACCCTGGTCATTAGTTAGGGATAAGACAGCTCCTGTTCCATATTCAGAGGCATCAGTCTGCACAATGAATTGCTTGGCATAATCTCAAGCTTTCAGAACAGGAGCAGAGCATATTGCTTCCTTCAGTGTGTCAAAAGCCTTTTGACAGCTGACTGTCCAGTTCAACTTTTTGTGCATTCTTTCGGAGGTCAATTTTGTGTGGGGTGCCAAAATCCCTCATAAACCTCCTGTAGTACCCAGTCAAGCCAAGGAAGGCCGTGACTTGAGTCTGGGTTTTTTTAAGTCTCCCAGTCAATGATGGTTTGGAGTTTGGGCTGTAAGTGTTGTACTTGGCCTCCACCTACAAGGTGGCCCAAGTATACAACCTTTCCTGCCCTATCTGGCTCTCTCTTGCCTTGATAGTGAGGCCTTCACTTCCCAGAGCCACAAGTACTTCCCAAGGTGGATCAGGTGTTCCTGTCAGGTGGAGATAAAGAAAGCAATATCATCATCAAGCTGTACTAAAGGATTCCAATCAAGCAAGGGCTTTGTTCACCAACCTTTGAAAAGTGGCAGGTGCATTTTTCAAACCAAAAGGCGTACAGTAAACTGATAATACCGATGTGGGGTTGGAAATGCTGAATTTTCCTTTGCTTTTGTAGTCAGACCTATCTGCCAGTACCCAGAACTGAGATCAATGGTACTCAGATATTTGGCTGCTCCCAACCTGTTGCTTAATTAATCTGCCCTTGGAATTGGGTGTGCATTGGTTTTGGACACAGCATTGAGGCCCCTATAGTCCACAAAAACCCTGATTTCTTTCTTACCACCCTGGGTATGATGCCTGGTGTCTAAGACACCTGGCTAACCCAGGGGCTTGCTAAAGGCTCTATGACTCCCAATTCCAGCATCTTGCTTACTTCAGCTTTTATGCTCTCTTTCACATGATCAGACTGCCTGTATAAGTTATTCTTGACAGGTAGGCTTTCACAAGTGTCCACATCATGGGACATGAGCTAGTCTGACTAGGGGTCAAAGAGAAGAGCTCAGCAAACAGATTTAGGACTTGCCTGCAATCAGTCTGCTGGTGGGTAGTGAGGGTGTCTGACAAGACCACTTGTTCCACTGACCCATCTTTTGGATTGTTGGTCAGGGGGGGTCAGGGAAACGTTCACTCTCTGCTTCCAGATCCTTATCTGTAAACATGAGCATGGTCACACCTGCCCATAGTAGGGTTTAAGGCGGTGGACATGAATGACCCTCTTGGGTTCCCTGTCAGAGCCAAGATCCACCAGATAGGTAGCCTCCCATTTTCTTTGTAGGATAGGATAGGGCCCACTCCACTTGTCCTATAGAGCCCTAGGAGCCACTGTCTCCAAACCGCACACCTTGTGCCCTGGTTGGAACTAACCATAGCAGCATTTTGGACATACCATTGCTTCTGGAGCTCTGGGCTGACCTCAAGGTCTTTACTTGCTTTCCCCATGTACTCGGCCATCCTGGAGTGGAGGCCAAGCATTTAGTGCACTACATCTTGTTTCAACAAGAGGTCTCTCATATCCCTCCTTCACAAAGCACAGGGGTCCCCTGACAGGGTGACCAAACAGAAGTTCAAATGGGGAGAACCCCACTTCCTTTTGTAGCGTTTACCTGTAGGCAAAAAGCAGGCAGGAAAGTAAGACATCGCATCTCCTTTGAGTTTTTCAGGGAGTCGACCAATCATGCCTTTAATGGTCTTGTTGAATCTTTCAACAAGGCCATTACACTGTGGGCGGTAAGGGATACTGAACCATTAAGTCACTTCACACTCCTTTCACATTTGTTTCAGGTAGCCAGTCATGAAGTTTGTACCTCTCTCTGACACCACCTCCTTGGGGAAACTTGTAATGATACAAATGAGGGCCCTAGCCACTGCAGTAGAGGAATAGCCTCCTGGCACCCGGTGGCATGATCCACTACCACCAGTATATGTGTGTTTCCTGATGCTGTAGGACGGTCAAGGGGACCAACAATGTTGATCCCTACCCTGTCAAAGGGAACATCAGCCACTGGAAATGGGATTAAGGTGGCCTTTGGGTGCTCTCTTGTCTTGCCACTGGCTTGACAAGTGGGACAAGTTACAAAACTCCTTCACCTTCTGGTGCTCTCCTGGCATGTAGAAGTGGCTGACTAGGCTACTTCAAGTTTTGGTCTGGCCAAGGTTTCCGGCTAGGAGGATGTCATGGGCCAAAGTGAGGAGGAAATCCCTAAACACTTGAGCACTACCCCTTTCCTAGTGGCACCGGGTGTGGGGTCTGTGTCCTCAGTGTAAAGGATTCCCTCCTCCCTATAGGTCCTGTAGGAATCACTGATATCACCTTCCTGTGCAGCAGATTGCTGTTGCAGGCTTTCAAGAGTGGTCGTCTGCCCCTAGCACAGCTCTTGCCAAGAGAGCCCTCCTGGGCCGAAATGCTCAGCCTGGTAAGACTTCGGCTCCTGAGGCTCAGTTCCCTCCAAGGCTGACTTTTCTTTCTCCTGAAATGAAGGGTCAGGTGTCTGATTAGAAGCTAGTTTCCCAGTCTTCCTGCCATTTCTTGTGGAGGGATGGCCATTATTCCAGACTCCAAAATCTCATTTTCACCCTGGGCTCTGTTGTGTGCTCTGGGTTTTACACACACCCAGTGTGGGATTCCAAGCATTTCTACATGGATCATATGTTCTGCCTCAGCCCAAACTGAGAACTCCAAATTATTGCCAAGCAAACAATTAACTGTTATAGATAAAATAGACTGCTACCGCTTTCTTTCCAGCTACACCTTCTCAATCAAAGGACACCATCCCCATGTGATGGGGTTTAGTCACTTTGTTAGCATTGGTGACTGGATAGGTCCTTCTAAGCAGACACTGTTCTGAGGACAGTAAAACATTAGGAACAAAAGAGGGAATGTAACCAGGTTGCCCTCCACTCATCGAATTACAAATAACCTGGTTAGGTGGAACAAATTACAGTCTTTATAATGTATATATAATGGGTAAGTTATATACTCCAAGGTATGGCTATTCTAAATTGTCTAGTCATGCCTACATCTAAGTGTTCTTCATTTAAAAATTATCAACCATCCACAACTAATCTCACCCACCAAAGAAGAAAAAGTGTGAGAAAAGTCAGAAAGTGCCTCATGTAAGCACCATCCATGGAGCTACTGGTTGGTAGTGGTACACACCAGTTTGCTCTTTCTGTCATCATTGGCAACTTTCCTGACAGAAAGAAAAAGTGTGTGTCCTAATCCTTAGGCTCATGTGAAATGGTGAAGAAATAATAATAACATGTAAATGATAGTGTCATCTATTATACATTTAAGCCCCATAATGTAAAGAGGTGAATAGATCTCCTAATTAAAAATGTGTTATGAACATCTAGTCCACACATATTTATTTCCATAGTGTCCGCACCATCGAATAAAAGAAATGTCTGTGTTCCCTTCTGTTTGTCTCGGGCACTATCATTTCCTCTTGTATCAACCATTACAGATTTAAAGCATTAGTGAGTTGGAGATGCATCCCCGTGCCCTGATGAAATCGCCAAAAATTGTTTGTGCAATGAAACTTGTCGGCCCTTCAAGCTAAGATGGTATAAACATGCCATTTCTTTTAATCCAGTCAATCATCAGTCAGGGTTTTATAAAGCACACTACACACCTGTGAGAGTCTCAAGGCGCTGGGAGGGGGGTGGGAGGGGGGGGGGGGGAGGGGGGGGCCAGCTCCGGTTCAGCTGAAGAGCCAGGTCTTGAAATTCATCCTGAAGCCATGCAGGGCAGGGGAGCATCTGATGTTGACTGGGAGCTTGTTCTAGGCCTTAGCTGCGACGTAGGAGAAGGCTTTTCCGTCTGCTTGGCTTCTGCGGATGCGGGGGTCTCTGCAAGGGCAAGGTCGGTGGAGCGGAGGTTTCTTTTGGGTAAGTAGACTCTCTCGTTGAGGTACTCGGGTCCGATGTTGTGGAGGGATTTGTAGGCATGGGTGAGCAGCTTGAAGGTTACTCTCTTCTCCACGGGAAGCCAGTGGAGGTCTTGTAGTTGTTGGGTCATGTGTTCATGCCGCGGGGTCCCAAGGACGAGTCTGGCTGCGGTGTTCTGGAATGTTCAGAGCCTGTGTAGGAGAGTTCTGCTGATACTGGCGCAGAGGGTGTTGCCGTAGTCCAGTCTACTGGTTATGAGTGCGTGGTTGAGGGTATTCCTGCATTCGGGGGATATTCATTTGAAGGTCTTACGGGGATGCGAAGGCAGTTGAAGCTGGTTTAGGCGATGGAGTTGATCTGGTGGGTCATGGTGAAGGAGAAGTCGAGGATGATGGTGAGGTTCCATATGTGATCTGTGGGAGAGGGTGGACTTCCGAGGGTGGAAGGCCACCAGGTGTTGTCCCATGTGGAGGTGGAGGGTTTGAGGACGAGGACCTCTGTGTTCTCCAATTTGAGCTTCGGGAAGCTAATTTTCATCCAGGCAGCAACGTCCCTCATTCCTTCCTGGAAGCAGAGTCTGGTGTCATCGGGGTTCTTCGTGAGGGAGAGGATGAGCTGGGTGTCGTCGGCGTATGATACTATGCTGAGTCTTTGCTGTCTGATGATGGAAGCGAGGGGGGCCTTGTAGATGTTGAAGAGCGTTTTACTGAGCGACGATCCTTGGGGTACTCCGCAGTTGGTCTCTGTGAGTTCGGAAAGGAAAGTGGGTAGTCTGATCCTTTGGGTTCTGCTGGAGAGAAAAGATTGGATCCAGTTGAGGGCGGTTACTCGTATCCCAACGTCATGAAGTCTGGCTGCGAGGGTGCGATATGAGACGTGTCATAGGATGCGGAGAGGTCTAGTAGGATGATGGCTTAGGTGTGGCCCTGGTCGAGTGCACGCGGATGTCGTCAGTGGGGGCGAGGAGGGCAGTCTCGGTGCTGTGGTTGCTGCAGAATCTGGACCGGCAGGAATCTAGGATGGAGTTCTCTTTGAAGTAGGCGGTCAGCTGGGCGTTTACGACTGTCTCTGTGACTTTGGCAGCGAACGGGAGGAGAGAGATGGGCCGGTCATTTTTCAGGTTTGTTGGGTCGGTGATGGAACCTTGAGTAAGGGTTTCACCTCCGCCCACTTCCAGTCGCTGGCTTAAAAGGAGGCGTCCTACTTCGGGTGCGATGACGGCCCTGTGGTAGATGTGCGGGGGCAGGGGTCCATGGGGGCTCCTGAGTGGGTACTCTTCATAGTCGCGGTGGTGTGTTCTATAGTGGTGGGATTCCAGGTAGTGATGGTCAGCTCGTTGTTGGTGGTGGGGAGGGGGGTGATGTCCGCTTGGTGTCTCTTATGTGCTGGTGGTATTCCTTATGGGTGTTCCTGTATTTGTTCAGGTCTTCTTTGGTTTTCCAGTTTCGCCAAGTCTTCTCGAGTCGTCTGCAGGAGCGCCTGGCTTCTCGGAGTTCAGTGGTGATTCAGGTGGCCTTCAGGGGGTGTTGTTTGACAGGGTGGTGGAGGGGTGGTAGCTTGTCGGCACAGCTGGAGATCCAGTGGTGGAGTTCTTTGGCTGCGGAGTCAGTCGAGGCATGGGGGGTGCTGTTGAGGTGTTCCTCTGTGATCTTGCTCCAGTTCCTTTGTGGCAGGCACAGGGCGGGCTTGGGTGAGGTGGTGGTGTTGAAGGTGAAGTGTACGCAGTGGTGTTCCATCTAGAGGGGCTGGGTGGTGTGGTGGAAGTGGGTGTTTGTCCCTCCTACGAAGATGGGGTAGAGGGTGTGTCCTGCTCTGTGAGTGGGGGTGGTGACGACCTGCTTCATTCCAAGGTTGGAGAGATGGTGGAGTCTGGGTTGCTGCAGTTGTCGAGGAGGAAGTTCAGGTCTCCAAGTAGGATGTAGTCCATAGAAGTGATGGTGTGGGGTGCGACGAGGTCGGCAATAGCGGTTGCTGACTGGGTGCGAGGTCCGGGGAGGTCTGTAGGCAAGGGTGCCGTGCAGCGTGGTCCTTGGGCTGGTCCAGATCTGGAAGTGGAGGTGTTCAATGTTGGAGTCAGGGTCACTTGTGCTGGAGGTGGTGAGTCAGAGGGAGGTCTTGTGTGCGATGGCGAGTCCTCCTCCTGGGTGGCGATGGCAGTCTTTTCTCTGGACTTTGTATCCGTCAGGGATGGCGGTGGCGATGTCAGGGCTGGAAATGGCATTGGTCCAGGTTTCTGTGAAGAAGGCCATGTCGGGCGAAAGGATAAGGTCCCAGATCTGTACGGCATGTCTGTGCAGGGAGCGTACGTTGAGGAAGATGCATGTCAGGGCTCCAGTGGTTCTGGCGTCCAGTGAGCCTTCTGCGGTCGTGGGGGCGCTGTTGGTGGTGAAGGATCATCAGCAGTGCCTGCGGTGGTGTTAGATGTGGATCTCTGGCAGTCCTTGTGCCTTCCGGGGTTGAGTGCGTGGTGGGTGGCAGAGTCATATCGGCGTGGCTGGAGGGTCCAGGGTTCCTGGCGCTGGCCGCTGTCGGGCCGCGGACGGGCTTGCCTTAGGCGGGCCTTTGAGTGCCAGCGGCGCGCCCTCTGCACGACCGAGTAGCGGCCGCCAATAAATTGAGGGAGGGGCGTGTAGCTGGCAGGCGGGAGAGGGGGTGGGAACAACGGGGAAAACAGGCAGGGAAAACAGCAGATAGGTGAAAATAACAAAAATAAACAAATTAAGGCACAAGGCACAGGATACACAATGAGGGCAATAAGACAGCAACAATACAGAAAAATCAAGACAGCAAGGAAATTAACCAGAGATAGTTACCTGTATAGAGCGGTCTCGAACCCTACCAGGGTGGGCTCACAGCTGACTCTCGGCTCAGCAGAGCACAGCGGAGCTGATGGGGAGAAGAGCGGGCCTGAGACCGCGGGCCATCGAGTGTGAACACTTTGGAAATAAAGTAAGTGTGTAATAGATGTTCATAACTCATTTTTTATATCGAGATTTATGCACCTCTTTACATTACAGGTCTTAGAAGTATAATAGATGACACTATCATTTACACCCTATTATTATTTCTTCAACCCTTCACATGAGCCTAAGGATTAGGTCACACACTTTGTATTTCTGTCAAGAAAGTTGCCCTTGATGACAAAATGAGCAAACTGGTGAGTACCAACCAGTAGCTCCATGGATGGTGCTTATGTGAGGCACTTTCTGACTAAGGTGACTATGTCCACATCCCCTACTAGAGTCGCCTCAATGAGCTCTTTGGCATAACCAGTGTTCTCCTGAGATCCCAATTGGAGATTGGCAACTACAATTACTGCAGGTGCCCTAGGGGCATTTTTCTTGTTTTTACAGCCAGTCTCTAGTTCGATGCCCAAGTGACCTACAGACATGACACCAAGCCTTCTTGGGGTCATAGTACTTCCCCTGGTACCCAGCCTTTTGCTTTGAAGAGTCTATGGGCTTATCCTCCTGAACAGGTTTTTGAGGGTCTACCAGGAATTTATGTAAATTTTCCTGGTAACGATTACTTAAAAGATGCTCCCTCATTATCAAATTATAACGCTCTTCAAAGTCATGCACATTGTTACCATATACCCATCCTCCTAGTGATTTAACTGAGTAGTCTACAAAATCTACCCTGGTCTGGCTCTGGGTTTTTCAAGCCTCCTTTAACCTGATTCTATACTCCACAGTGGTGAATCCAAATCCCTCAATTAGGGGAGCCTTCATAAGGTAATAGGATTCGGCTGCTTTCTCACTGAGTATCATGAGGTTATCCCTGCACTCTCCTGAGAACATTTCCCACAGGATAGCACTCCACAGCTTCCTCTGGACCTGCCTGCTAAGACAGGCCGTATGAAAAGCAATGACCACTTGGTGATATCATCACCATCAAAGAATTTTGGGACAAAGCCTTTGGGGATTTTAGGATAAAAAAAAATCAACTTTCTCCCTGTTTATCATTGTGTTGCCACCAGAGATGGGTCCTAGTCCCAACTCTTCTCTATAGCGAGGCATTGTGCTTCTATAACTGCCCTCCTGGCTAGTCTTTCCAGAGCAAGCTCCTCCTCTAAGGGTGCTTCTCTGTCTTGGGGTGTATACTGTCACTCCCATTGTCAGTGTTTTGATTTTCTAAAAGATTAGAATCATCCTCTGGATGCTCTTTGTCATACTCTGCCAAAAGCTCCTGGAGCTGGGATTTGGTAGGGTTTGACCAAGTATTGAGGCCATAGGTTTTACACATACCTCTATTAGTATTTAGAGACAGGTAAGGTGTGAGGTTGAGTTCCTCCACATGTACCAGCTCTTCTGAGTTACTATTTTTAGTACTCATTATTCTCACTAAGTAGCTAATCTTTTGCGAAAGGGGAAAAAAATTAACAACACTGGTTTCCTAACTATACTAAGGTTTGGACTTTTAAAACAGTTGTACTAAAAGGGACCTAACCAGAGCCCTGACAATTCGTTTTTAATTTGTAAAAATAGTCAATTTGTAAAAATACAATTTAACTGAAGGCAATTTTGGGATTTATTCCTGTGGTCACTTATTGCCAGAGTGGTCCAGCAAACGCAAAGTTGTATATCCCACCTCTGATTCCATGTAGGAATGTAGGAAGCTGGCTGTCTGTATGCTATACCAAAAAGAGGTATAGTGTGCGGAGAGTCCAGTGGATCCCTAAAGGCTTTACAGAGGATAAAGTAGATAATATTAAGGCTCTGTTGTGTGGTAGTGTAGGGGAACAGTTAGGCTTATCAGAGGGTAGTGTTAAGCGTTTGTTGTACAGACAGTGGGCAATAAATGAGACACACACTCAATAACTAAATCTGATGTCAATTTATAGAAATAACACTTTGGTATATTTATTTTGTAGAACCACAGAACTTTGAATCAGGTAAATACATTTTGCTATAGAAATAATTTACAGTTTCAAAAATGGACACAGTGCAATTTTCTGACTTTGCAATGTTAGCCTATGTGAGGAAGAAAACATTCAAGATACAGGTAGGTAACATCGACTTACAAAACCAGTTTTCTGGAGTTAAGATCAGTGTTGGCCAAGGTTTATTGAATCACCAACAGTACACCACCAGCGACACAGGGGCAGCTGGGTGCAGGGTGCAAGTTCAAGGTCGGAGGTCCAAAAAAAATAATCAATGGTGACTGGGGCAATTGGTCAGAGGTTCCTTACAGTTAAGTAGCAGCAGCTTCAGCGGGGGGGCAGTCTCCACCGGTTGAAGCAAGCACTGGACAGGGCCCAAAGCAGCACCAGCACTACAAAACCAGCAGCACAGGGGCAGGCATGTGCAGGGTGTCAACACAGCTTTGGGTGCCCAATTAAAAGCAATGGAGAAAGGGCACATCAGAAAAGGGCTTCAGGCTCAGGCCAGGAAACCAGCAGCTGGAGAGGTAAGTTGTGATGCCCGGGTATGCAGAGGCACCCTTGGGCTTCTACACCAAGTGTGGATGGGTACAGGGGTGTCTTTTGGCATCAGAAACAGCTTATAGGAGCAGGTTCCGATTAAGAGGGTCTCCATGCAGAGGCTGCAGGTGATTTCGAGGAGTCCGGGAGAGGTCTCGGGCTCTGGATCACTGGGGAACGTTGCTGGGAACAGTAGGCCACTTGGACTCAGGTTGGAGGCATTGGGTGCAGAGGTGTAATCGGGGTAGCCTTCGCGGTTCTTTAGGTCACAGTGTCATTACTTTGAAGATTGCTGCTTTTTTTAACAGGCCCTCTGTTCTCAGGAGATTTTGGTATTTGTCGAAGGCAGGCACTCCTCTGAAGGTTTTGAAGGTCGATGGGCTGCAGGACAAGTCGTCTTTTGGGGCAAGATCGTCAAGGGCTTCTTAGGTCCAGGGTCTGGAGATGCCACTTAAATACTGGATTATGTGGTGTTACAAAGCAGTGACAATGGGCCCATTACCTGATGTGTCAACACCCTCTATTATGCCCACCTCATGTGGGAGAGGGATAAAGTCCTAGCCCTGATTGGATAAGTCCCACCATCTTCAAGAAGGTGGCGTTGGAGGGCGCTAGAGGGCGCACACGCGGAATGGCTGCCTAACGTTGCAGCTCCCGCACCTTGGCCGTTAATCCTTCACCTATCCTCTGCCACGGGCGACCGACATCGCCTTTGAACCTGCCATCTGAGGCGTGCTGCTATCCCCCGCACTTGACCGAGAGCCTGGCTCGCTACCGCCATCAGAGACGGAGTTCTAGCCTGGTGAAGTCGGGCCGGCTACAACCCTGGTGATTGCCGATCGACGAGACCGGCTGTGAGGCGCCACGCAAGGTCGGTGCTTGCCATGCGGCGGTAGGCCCGGCCTGCTCCGGAGCTCGCGTTTTCTGTGCGGAGCCCGTCCGGACTTCTGGTGGCTGGGTGGACTCGGAGCCCTGTTCTCGACCGTTTTGCCCCCTACCGCGGGCGGGAGCCAGGAGTACCCACATTGGACAGCCCTACCGCTATACAAGCTGGTGAGCGGTGTGACTGGGCGGAGAGGCGACACACTGCTGGCGGCTGCTGGAGGCCGCCACCACCACGACCTTGAGCACGACGGATGACGCTTCCCCTCGGGGGCGGCCCTTTAGGATTACCTTCCGCTGGCTGGCAACTGCGGCTGAGGTGGTGCGTGGGGTCCCGCGCCATTATTGCGCCGACCCGCGCCATCCCTTGTACCTGCCTGCCTGCCTGATTGCCTCCTGTCACCCGAGGTGATCCCTGGGCGCTCACAGCCGCTCCACTGCCCAGCACCTGCCACTGCCGTATCTTGGACTTTGGCCGACCTACCTGGGAACCACACTACGGCGGCCCGCACTCCTGCGGCGGTCCCGTGGGCTGCGCACTTTGCCTTGCACGTGGTGCCATCACTGGACCCTCACGCCGGAGACATTCCCCACGCCATAGCTGCCTTGCCTGTGCCTACTGGTGCCTTTGCACCGCCGGAGCTGTGTGGTGGCTTGCTGAGACTGTCGGCCTAATCCCTCCTGCTTGTACCCATTGTGGAGCACGTGCGCTACACTGCCTTCCTGGACTGAGGCTGGACACCCCTATACAAAAGTGCTAGAGTTGAGTACCTCTAATTACATGCTTTGATCTACTTGTCGACCGGACCCGGAAGCTACCCCGCTAGTGAGGCCTGGACGGACGGCGGCGCCGGACTGGGTTGCCAAGATGGTGCGTCCCGAGAACCGCCAAACCAAAATCAGATTCGACGGCGCCAAGAAGTCTACGAAAGCGGTCCCTGTTGACCCTGGATCCGGTGCCGCTTCCACGTCCACTGTCTCCTCTCCTACCAAGGAACTTGACCTTCACCACCTGTTTCAGGAAATGCGACAGGGGTTTGCCACCGTGGTGGAAAAGGTGGATGGCGTAACCGCCAGACTAGACGCTTTGGCCCACAGGGTGGACCAGCATGAGGAATGGCTCACGGCCACGGAGCAGCGTATCTCCGATGCAGATGATGTCGCTTCAACCCATACTACTCAACTAGCCCGTATGGACAATCTACTCAGAATTATAGCGGCTAAGAACGAGGATTTGGAAGCCCGTAGTCGATGCAACAACATCCGCGTCACGGGCATTCCGGAATCCACCAACACGGGCAGGATGGAACTATATGCGAGAAGCTCCTCAAGGGGTCCATAGGCGAGGACGCCTTTTCTCCACAATTCATCCTTGAGCGAGCACACCGATCGCTAGCGCCTGTCCCTAAACCCGGCCTGCCGCCTCCACCAATCATCGCCAAACTGTTGAACTACCGCGATCGTGATGTTGCGCTGAGAGCTGCTCGCACTCAACGATCCCTTCAATATGATGGCATCACTTTTTCCAGCTATCCGGATTTTACCCCGATGGTGCAGGAGGAACGGCGCAAATTTATCCCAGTGAAGAAGAAATTACGCGAAGCTCAACTAGACTATGCCCTACTCTACCCAGCAAAATTACGGATTACGCATCAGGGGAAGCAACGCTTCTTCACGAACCCCCAAAAAGCTGAAGACTATTTGAAATCACTTCGCAGGGCCAGAGGAGGCGACCGAGCTGCTGCGGCCGACCTGGGGGATGATGATCCGACTGCTGCGGAGAACGAACACTGACTAGGTGCACTTACCTACACTGCACCTTTGACTACCTAGCGCTGGTGCACTCCCTGTTTGACCTGTGGGCTCTGCAGAAGCTACCTCTTCAACGCAGCATGGCAGTGACTGGTCGTTCCTGTGGTAATGTATACCAAGGTCCGCTTGCCCAGCCCTGGCCTCCACCTAGGGCGGTACAGTTTCGGAGGCCATCGGCGGGTAAAGTGGCTGTGCGCCCTTGATGTTGTTACCCTATCGGGTGTACCCCACACTAACTGTTACCTTGTTGGAATCGGATGTTGAGGGTGGGGGCTGGGGGGCAGGACTGGGGGTGTGACTGGATGGCTGCAGACATGATTGGGATGCTGTAGTGGATGGGGGGGTTTGTTGGGGGGGCGAGGTCTACACACCGAATGCTGCTTTGGTTTCTGTCATGCCGGGTTGCTCCAATTGATTCGAGCGATATGAGTATCACTGACTCATTTTACTCAGAGGGAGATGTTTCATTGCTCTATTCTCAATGGCGGTCTTAGGGTCTGATGTACAGCTACACTGTATGTCTTGGAATGTCCATGGGCTTAATAATGCCAGGAAATGTTGTGATGTTCTTGCATACCTTACCAGACACAATGTACATGTTGCCATGCTCCAGGAAACACACCTGTCACCACAGGTGCAGACCACATTTGCGTGTAAGTGGGCTGGCACCCGTATTTTATCATCCTATTCTACATATGCCAGGGGGGTTGCCATCCTTCTTTGCGGTACTGTGCCATTTCAGAAATGCGGGGAACTGACGGATGGGGGAGGTCGTTACGCCTTACTGTGGGGGAGCATGGGTCGTGACACTATCACCTTTGTGAACTGCTATGCACCTAATATAGATACACCTACTTTCTTCACTACACTTTGGGGCAAAATCCTGGACGTGGGCTCCGCCATATCATCTGGGGTGGGGACTTCAATTTAGCGTTGGTGCCCAGCATGGATAGAGCGGACGGGGCTCACCATTACAAGCCCAGGGCTAGGGAGGCCCTAGAGGGCATTGTCACTGAGGGAGCCCTGGTTGACATATGGCGGTGCCTACACCCGGCAGGATAGGAAGGCACTCACTTTACATCACAGACGGGCACATGGGCACGACTTGACTACTTCCTTGTCACTCCTGGACTCGCACCGGAGGTATTGAAAGTCACACACCTGCCGAGAACATATTCTGATCACGGTCCTGTCCTGTTGCATACTCGGATACCTGGGTGGGATTGCCCTAGGCCCCAGTGGCGGCTACAGCTGGCAGCTTTATTGGATACCTTGTTCCGGTCCGAGCTGGGGGAGGAAATTGCTGACTTCTTTCCAAGAAACAAGGGGTCAGTCGACTCGGTGGAACATATCTGGGAAGCATTCAAGGTCACTGTCAGAGGGTATTGTATAGCTAAAAGTTTTGGGGTCCGCCGGGACATACGGGCTACTATCCATAGACTGCATGGGGAGCTTCGGGCGTTGGAGACTCGAATGGTCACAGAGGATAACCCTGCATTACATGCTGAGTTTAGGGTCACACTGACCAAATACGCAGAGGAAGCTGACAGGGAGGCGAAGTTCAAGGGGAAGCACTGGCAGGCTTGGCGATATTGTGAGGGGGATCGCCCGGGAAGTGCCCTCGCAGTGTTGACGCATTCACCGCGTGAGCGCAACACCGTTCTGGAAATCACTGATGACCAGGGACACACTATCAGGGATTCAGAGGCACTGCTTGCCACCTTCACCTCACACTACCATACTCTGTACACCACCAGCGCTTCGGCAGATGTACCCTATGCTGACTACCTGGGCGATGTGGCACTCTATTGGCTCAGCGATGGGGACAGGGCCTTCCTGGCGGCTCCGTTTGAACTAGACGAAATTCGTGAAGCCATTATGTCCCTTAAGAATGGCAAAGCGCCCGGGCTAGACGGTCTGCCGGCCGAATTCTATAAAACATATATAGACATTATGGCCCCAGTCCTTCGCGAAGTCTATGAGGAATCGCTTGCTGATGGCATTCTTCCAGGCTCTATGCGCGAGGTAGTTATCACCTCCCTCCTTAAACCAGGTAAAGACCCTGGCTCCTGTGGTTCCTATCGTCCTCTTTCCCTCCTGAACTGCGACGTGAAAATACTAGCCAAGGTTCTGGCTACTAGGCTGTCCCTACTTATGACCAGGATTGTGCTACCCGATCAGTCGGGGTTTGTCCCCGGTCGCTCCACTTCTCATAACCTATGCACCTTATTTTCACTTCTCCGCACGGTCCATCCAGACCTCCCGGTGGCTGCTGTATTTTTAGACGCCACTAAAGCATTCCACTCGGTCGAATGGCCCTACTTATTTTCGGTGCTGTCGAGCATGGGTTTCCCCAAACTTTTTCTTTCCTGGATACGGCTCCTCTATACACAGCCGACGGCGAGGGTCCTTATTAATGGCCGCCTCTCCCCCTCAGTCGCCATCACTAGAGGTACGCGTCAGGGGTGTCCTCTGTCCCCCCTCCTTTTCGCGATTGCGGTAGAGCCTCTGGCTTGTAGGCTTCGTCAGTTACACCGGGAGGGTGCCGTACAGTCCCTACAACGCCAAATAGATGTGTCCCTTTACGCGGACGACATTACGCTTTATGTCAAGCACCCTCACCTTCATCTCAACCCTTTATTGAGAGAATTTGTGGCCTTTGGGGGCATGTCCAGGATACACATAAATTGGTCCAAGTCGCAGTTCTTCCCGCTTACCGACTCAGTAGCCGACTTTCCCCTCGACTACCCACTAGAGTGGTGTCGATCAGATCTTCGTTATCTGGGCATACAAATCTCGCGGGATCGGGAGGAGACAATTCGCTCCAACTACGGGGTAGCGATCACTACCCTTACAGCCACGGTGGACCGCTGGGTTGCATTACCGCTCTCCATGGCCGGTAGGGCTTCCCTTATCAAGATGGTAGTGTTGCCCCGCTTCCTCTTCCTCTTTCTCAACATCCCGTATTACCCGGGTGCCTTTTTCTTCAAAACCCTAAAGTCGGAGCTCTGTCGCCTGTTCTGGGGCGGCAAGGCCCCACGGCTGAAATGGTCTACACTCATATTACCCTACGAAGCTGGAGGCTTTGACGTCCCCGACTTTGAAGCCTACTACCTTTGCGCGCAGGCCCACTACGCATTTCACTGGATGGTCCCAACGCCATTTATGCCACAGCTCGCGGTAGAGGACTGGATAGTGCACCCCATACCGCTAAATGGACTAATCCATTGTCCGGAGTCAGAGATCCAGACTCTGAACACGTCAGTCTCTTGCACCTTGGATGCATGGCGCCGCCTAGCTAGGAGGCTTTCCTGCTCCTTCCCTTACTCCCCCCTTCTCCCCCTGACATACCACCCTCACTCGCACTGCTGCAAGAACGAGGCTTCCGGATGCTTTGTGAACGGCTACATGTCGTCTCCTGGGGGGATCTGCTCGTGAATAAAGTTTTCAAATCCATGGACGTACTCTTTGCTACTCACGACCGCTCCCCACTCGATGTATTTTATTACCTTCGCCTCCGGCAGGGGATGAAAGATATCCTACCTGATTACCCTAACGAACCAGAGCTTCTATGTCCGTTGCACTTTCTGCTCAGCTCGCAGGACGGGGCGCATTTGGTCTCTGGCCTTTATCGCTGCCTTCGGTCAGACATTGACCCTCCTGAGACGGGTGCTAAGGCATCCTGGAGTGAGGATCTGTCCACTACATTCACTGATGAACAGTGGCAATACTGCTGCACCCTCACAGCTAGGATATCAGACAGTAGCAGACTCAAGATGATTCATTATAAGTTCCTTCAGCGGCTATATTACACTCCGGCAAAAAAATTCAGGTTCCGGCTGGCTGATACCGACAAATGCGAGCGCTGTCGCGCAGACCATGCGGGCTTCTTGCACCTTGCCTGGGAATGCCCGGCTGTTCGGGCGTATTGGCAGCAGGTGACCGATGCTCTCACGACGATGACCAAGGTCACTATTGAGGCGGAGCCGCTACTCACACTGCTGGGACATACACCGCACATTCCAAAATCCAGCAGGAAATTCATTGATACTGCTCTGCTCATGGCTAAGCGACGTGTGGCATGTCGCTGGGGCCGAAGCAGGGCACCGAAGTTTAAGGACTGGCTTTCGGATATGACTTATTGTCAGGTCCAGCACATCACTTATTCAGAGTTGTTGCCACTCCCGAGCAGGCCTAAAGACATCTGGGAGCCACTGGTCTCCTACCTGCTGGCTCAGGAGGCCGACGATGTGGCCTTGGACCAATAACAGGGGGGTGACTGATCAGGCTGCCGGCCCCAGCGACTATGAAGCGCTTGTACCTATGCATGCATATGCTGAATCCCCGATCGGACGCATGCCTCCTCCTGGCCACACTGCTGATGCTGACATGACACTTAACGTGGGTAGATGCTACTCCTCCATCCAATACACATCACAATCCCACATTTCCGTATTCTACTACTTCCTCGAGACACAACACGCGGCCATTACCCTATTTCTATACATGACCAACTGACGCCGAGACCACTACCACAATGCAATACAGCAACCTATGATCATTATTCCATGAGTAACTGTAAAGATCTGGAATTTCTTTTTCACCTAGGCACGTGTATATGACCTCTTTTTTTATTGTTAACTGTTGGGGGTTGATCAGAAATAGAAAAGAAAAATGTAAAACCTGTTCTGCTGCAGTTAATCCTAAAATGCACCAAAAAGGTTTTTTTTTGTTTTTTTTTTTTCCCTTACTGCTACGATTTGTCGACACCGGGCCTCCGGGATGCCGGTATCAAGGCTGTGTATTTCTCTGTTTGCTCCCGTTACATATCGTTTTTTTTTGCAATGCAGCTGCCAGCCTCCGGGTTGTGGGCGAACACAGCAGTGTAACTTCTTAACTATGCAATAAAGCAATTTGAACACCAAAAAAATAAAATAAAAAGGTGGGGTTTGAAAAGTGTACTTCACCGCGCCTACAGCACCTGAGGGGTGGAGTTGGCAAAGGGGGTTACACCTCCTATTCTTAATTTTTCTCACATGTCCTCCCGCAAATAGGGGTTGAGGACAGGAAAGGGGCCTGCTCCTTCTAACAAGAGAGGCTGGGGTTGCATTACAAAGGCGGAAAAGCCTTTGGAAGCTCCCCGCCATAGATGGCTCTTCCTGACCAGGGGGAGGTTGAACACCTCCACCCAGGAAAGGCATTGTTTTTTTACCTCAGATCGCACAGGCACGCTCCCCATGAGCTCAGAACATTATCTGGTGGTAGCAGGCTGGCTTAAGCCAGTCGGTGACCACTCTAAGCATTGGTAGATTTCAGGGGACCCCATCTAAGGGGTCTTTTGTATGCAATTCTGACACTGGAATCAGTGCAGGTTTATTATACTGAGATGTTTGGGACCAAACAACCCATAATTTAGTGAAGCCATCAAGGAGCTGGGGAACTCGCAATGACGAATGTCAAGCCCATGTACTTAAAATAAAAATAACAGATGATGGACGGAATGCTGAATCAATCCAACATTCACCCCCAGTCACAGATGTCAGGAATCTGAAATGAATCGCCTTTTCCAGACATGACAGTCAGTTTTTTGTTATACTGCATTTGTAGTACAGGTTTCCTTGGGTCCTATGTGTCGTTACGAAGATAAGGACTACAACTCCCATGAAGCAATGGGAGTTCTTGTAGTCCTGATGCGGTATTCATGAAACTTTAAATATGGATGTGGCACGTCGGTGAACGTGCGTAATTTGAGCTGCTACACTGTAGATTCAGGAACTTCAAAGTTTACTACTCGTCGGCGAAGAAGACTCTCCCTTCGTTTTCCGGTTCACTTTTCGAGCAGATTCCAGTGAATAGCTTAATTGTGAGGAGCTATGCGAGCTCTACCTGGGTCGGGGACTGTTTTACAGTTTTTTCCTTGCTCTTGTGAAAAGTCTGGAGCTGGGCTGTGTGGGACCATGCTTCAATGCTTTTTGTCGGCGTATGTGCTGTCGGACACTGAGGAGTAATTCCAAAAAGGAGTGTCTGGAATCATTTAAAGTGTTCTCTGCTGCCAGGATAACAACGACTGTGGTGAGGTAACTCCATTTGTTTTTTTGCGTTAATACCAGAGTCTTAGTAAGAATTCTTGCCATTCATTTCTCCTTCATTTGAGAATCGGTTATGCGCTAATAACCAGGAACCCTTTTGGTTTTCTTATCCTTATATTCGTTTCATGTTGCTTAATTCGCTAAGGAGCAGAAGACTTATTATTTCTATGCGATGAACAACTAACTAAGACATTCAAATTAACAAAACATCATTGGCTGCTCAATACAAGGAAGAACATTTTGGATTTCTTTCTCCTTTTTAAAGGCTATTGAGTTCCCTAAGTGCTTTATTTCCTGGGGTATGTATCACAAATGCAAGATTAAATGTGTTTCTTCTGTTCTGTTTGTTGGTAATTTAGTCATACCATGAGGTGAATGATTTGATGCCTTTTCTGTTTCCAGGTTTTGAAGGCATGAGGAAGTAGAATTGGTGTATATACACTGTATGGAAGAAGTGGACTTGTTAGTATTTCCTGAGGTAAATGAGTTTCCATTCATTAGTGAGACTTCATGAGAGTTGTCATAACCTTGTTGGTAATTACTCTTTTTCTACTTTCAGGTGATATTCCTCCTTCCTTTCTGTTCCTTTCCTAATCCTTTCCCCCACTTGATCACTCTAACACTCCGATATTTTAGTATACAGAATTGGGGCTATCAAGATGTGGAACCATTTTGCATCAAACGTATACTAAGGAGTTCTCTACGCGATCAGCGCACGAAGGTCTGACAGAATTACGCACCCACCGAAATAACTCCTCCCGATCTGTTTAATCTAAAAACGTACCCACCATGAATGATGTCCTTCAGGCATTGGAGGCGATACAACAGGAACTAGTCAATTCTCAGGCTGAAACTGTCGCCCTTAAAGATAAGTTAGCGAAAATACATAGAAACCAGTTTGATGCTTCTGCTTCTCAGATACAGGGTCACGTATCCCCTCAGATTCCGTTAGCCTCCCCAAAGAGGTTTTCGGGTGATCCCCACAAGGTACAAGTCTTCCTTACGCAGATCTTGCTACATTTCTCCTATAACCCTGCTGCATTTCCAGATAATCACTCAAGAGTAGCATTTGCCATTTCGAGTTTAGGAGGTGATGCAGCCAATTGTGCTCTTCCACTGGTTAAGAACAATGATCTGTTCTTATCTGATTGGAATGCTTTCCGGTTCGAATTCAAACGAGTGTTCGATAGAAGAGCTACCACGTTTAGCCCTGATAGAGAACTCTTGGAGTTAATACAGGAAAAAAATGATCTTGTTACTTACATGACTGCATTTAATTGGTTAGTAGCGGAAGCGGCCTGGGTCGTAGAGATAGAGCCTCAACCAGAAAATTGCATGGATTTATTGAATCTGACATTAAGACTTGATCACAGTTTGACAGAGAGAGCAGGAGAGAGAAAAAAGAGAGAGAGGTCAGTGGGACATTTTGATTGAAGTTACCGCAAGCCAGTAGTAGCTAGTGAGATTCAGGCCGACCTCACGGATTTAGGAGCAATCAGAGCCCCTCTCTCTAAGGAAGAACAGGAGGCACATAGACGTAATGGTCAATGTATGTATGGTGGGGAAAAAAGGACACTTTGTCCGGGAATGTCCCAACCAACCTAAAACACAGTCTTTGGCCTATTAGAACAAGAAACTTGCGGTATCTGTGGTAAAATCGAAGGATAATACCAGTAAAACCCCTGTGTCAGAAAAGGAACCTGAGGGGAAAGTTCCTTCTCTCTCCTTGAATACTGACAAGAATACTGAATTACACATATTAGTCCCCATGATGTTGCAGGCAGAAGAAAAATAGCATCAAGTAGAAGTGATGATAGACTCAGGGGCCACTGGGAATTTCATAGATCCAGGATTGGTGCAGAAGCTGTCTCTAACCACGGTCCCTCAAGCTTTTCCAGAAAAGGTGTTAGTGGTTGATGCCGAACCGTTGAAATCTGGGCCCATAACTGAACAAACGGCGCCAATTACACTTCTTGTAAGGGAGAACTTACACCATCATGTTGAAATCATTACCTTAAATATTATAGAGACCCTACAGTACGACATCATTTTGGGTATGCCTTGGCTTTGACTTCATAACCCATCCATTGATTTGAAAAGTAAGACATTGCATTTCTTGTCTGAGGAATGTCAGTCTCGGTGCATACAGGAGTCTCCGGCCCATATGTTGGCAACAGGTTCACCTCTGCGGATAGCCAAAGCAGCTGAGAAGGAAACAGAGTTACCTAGTTATGTAGCTTATGGCGATGTATTCAATGAAAGACAGGCAGAAAGATTGCCCCCGCATAGGGAGTACGATTGCCAAATAGATTTAGTGCCCAGTGCTACTCTTCCATCTTGTAGAGTATATGCTTTGTCTGAGGAGTGAATATTTTATTCGTTTTTATTAGCTAACCATCTTTATATGCCGGTATTGCAAATGCGGGACGGGCGCTGTGTCATTCTTTCCTGCTCGTATTGCTGAAAAACTAGGAGAATAGGAGAACACAAAAGTACTATTAAATGCTGTAGAGCGAGTACAAAACTAGCAATACACTTTTTGGAAAATGACCATAAACCTGAAGACATCTCTTGGACGATAATCGAACAGGTGGCAAGAGAAGAACAGCTCCTCGAAAAGGAACAGAGGTGGGTGTTCCGTCTGGACACTAATTACACTGGCCTTAATGACGAGATACCCTGGGGACAGTTGTGATAAACCTACTAGGCATGCATAAAGGCGAGCCGACATTTATGAACCTACATCGAGGTGCAGTGGAGTAAAATCATGGGGAACGATGACACAGAGCTCGTCCTGCATTTGCAATACCGGCATATAAAGATGATACCTGACATCGCTCCCAGATCCCACGGAGCTGCTGAAGGGTAGGATTAATGCTGAATATCAGTAGTGGTCACGTAAGTCAGACCTAGATCACGGGTCTTTAAAAATATCTGGTCTAACGATATTATTGATCCGCACTCGAGCACAAGCCTCTCGAGTGATTCTGTCTTGTTTTGCTTGTTGTTTCTTCCACAGTATACCGCGATTATAACCCTAAGATGCAGGCTCATGGGGCACGCAACATGTGAAACAACTGTATGTATAGGCCAGATGCATTTACGCTTTGCTTTTCGTTTTTTTTTTATCCGAAAACAAACTAGTGTTCCCCCCCCCCTTCTTTTCCACTAAATACTATGTCTCCGACAATTGCATTTTCATTCGCTATTTGGAACCTGTGTTGCGATCAGACCCATACACCATGGGATCGCTGTAGATTGTGTGTGTGCAATGTATTGAGGTGTGTGTACTGTTCTGTGTGAGATTTTGGAGGGTCACAAGACCCCATGTATAAAGAATATGATGAATAATACATCAAGGTTCCTACTATGTCCAGTGTGACTACGAGAGATTTAAACCTTATATCCGCATGGATACTATGCCACAATGTGACCCACGCAAATAAGCAGGTCTTGATCAATATGTGAATAGTCTCTCTTTATGTGTTTTTTACAACATTTGTATTTTTCCCCCTCTTTTTGTCTTTACAGGGACCACAACAGGTCAACCTTTTTTACGCTTCATTGAGGGCCCACTCAAGCCCAGAAGCATAACTTAGTAGCCTATTTTTGCTACCAAGTTTAGGACTTTAGGCATACTACATTTATTCATAATTGAGTTTTGTCAGTAGGGACCATCAGAGGTCCTGAGGAGTAAGCAGGAGGGGTCTGCTTACGAAACATGTCATGTCGACCAAGTAGATAACGCATTTCGTTCTACTTCATTACCCCTTTTTACTGTTCCCAGCCAGAGAAGTTAATAAATAATTTTTTTCTACTAGCCAGGGAATTTTTCTTCTTCTTTTTTATCACCACTACACTTAAATAGGTCCCTACCCCCTATCACTTACCACTGTCCTCACATCACACATAGCCTATCGTCATTGTACCAAGTGCTCCCGCGTAGTTGGTAGGTCGCAGCACGCGCCGCCCCGTAGAGGGACGGGAAGACCCCTATGATGAAGCATGACACTATGGGATTCATAGTGTGTGAGGGGTACTTTAAAAGCACATAGTGCTCTCCTTTTGCCACTCGCAAAGAGAGCTTTCCTCACTGTTTCTAGACACCAGATCTTTATAGCTAATAAAAACGAATAAAATATTCACTCCTCACATTAATAGAATCTCATTGGTTAGGTACAGCGTCTAGGAGGGTAATTCTATCACCACTGCCTCTGCACTTCCTCATTTTGTTTTCGTACCTATGCTTTGTCTGAACCAGAAACACAACACCTGAAAGAGTATTTAGACCACTACTCCTCTATAGGGTTTATAAGACTGTCCCATTCTCCTGCTGCCTCTACTCTTTTCTTTATCTTCAAGGCTAATGGGGAGTTACGTACCTGTATAGACTTTCGCAAGATGAATAAAAATACCATTAAAAACAGGTATCCTCTCCTCTTGATTTCTGTTCTCTTGGATCAGGTTAAAGATGCCAGCATTTATACAAAATTGGATTTAAGGGGAGCCTATCATCTGGTGCGAATGAGAGAAGGGGATAAATGGAATACAGCTTTTAAGACAAGAAATGGACTTTACGAATATACTGTTATGCTGTTTAACCTGTGCAACGCACCAGCGGCATTTTTGTATTTTTTGAGCGATGTCTTGATGAAATATCTGGTTAAATTCGTAGTTGTACATATAGACAACATCTTAATATACTCAGCTAACGAAGAAGAACACAAGTTACATGTGGTGTTGGTGTTGAAGAAACTAAGAGAGCATCAATTGTTCTGTAAATTAAGCAAGTGCGAGTTTCATGTGTTGGAGGTGGAGTTTTTGGGGGTTATGTTGTGTCCCTCTGGTTTTTATATGGCTGAGAGAAAAGTGAAAGTGGTTCAAGATTGGCCTGAACCTCAGAGTGTGAAAGATGTACAGTGCTTTTTGGGGTTCGCTAACTACTTTAGAAGATTAATTCACAGATTCTTTCAAGTAGTGGCACCTATCACTGGCTTGTTAAGAAAAGGTGTCCCTTTTGTTTGGTACCTCCAAGCCTCAGAAGCCTTTTTTTTCTAAAAAAAAAGGCATTCACCTCCGCTCCTGTATTGAGTAAAAACAAATCCTGAAGCACCGTACAGAGTGGAAGCACATGCCTCGAATGTGGCGGTGAGAGCCATTTTGTCACAAAAAGACGGTTTGTCAGGACAGCTGCATCCAATAGCTTACCTGTCTAAAAAATTCAATAGCAGTGAAATGAACTACACTATAGCCGAGAAGGAATGGCTTGCTATTAAGCGTTCTTTCCAGGAATGGAGACAGTATCTGTGGGGGTCTCGGCACACGGTCACAGTATACACCAACCACAGGAATCTACAATTCATGAAAACAGCAAAACAATTGACTCAAAGACAGATGTGATGGATGTTGTTTTTTGCTGATTATGATTTTGTAGTCACTTATCGTCCTTGTTGGACAGGCCACATGAAGGGCTCGCTCCCTCCCCGCATGACAGGGCCCGGACACCGGCTCTCCAGGTGCTACCCACAGAAGCAACCCGCAAACCGTCCCCTACGGGACTCCTGCTCCCGGACATCTCTGTATCACTGGCCCGGGCCACCGTCAGCACCATTGCCCGGCCCAGCCTCCATCTTAGACACTGCACCACGAGGCCGCATGGCCTCAGCTCGACCCCAACCCTGGGCCTGGCCAGGCCCCGACATCCCGGCACCACCATCCACCCAGGAGGTGAACGGACCACTTGGCAGGTCAATGGGAGGAAGAAGTGTCGATGGCTCTCCCCCGCCAGGTGCCGATCGCCCCCAGCCTCCCCGGGCGCTGGCTCCACCCCCCTGCTGGGTGTCTGGACTCCCTCATCCCGGACCTCCCGACCTCCAAGTGCGAGGGTCCCTTTCCCTGTCAAGAGACTAGAATTAAGAGGATCATCGTGTCCTGCTTCCATTGTATCGTATCACCGTACTTCAAGAATTGTTTATAAAGAACGTGAACCTTATCCTTGTGTGGTTTCCATCTGTGGGGGGGAAGTTACTTGTCTGTACGATCGCTGGAGACGGCCCTCACCGGAGGCCTCTCCCCTTGTCCTCGTCCGACCCTCCCGGTCCCCGTCTAACATTGGTGGCCAGCGGCGCGATCCGAACCAACGCGTAATCGTACAGAAAGCAACTCACCCCACGACTAAACCACAATGTCGACCCAAGAGAGCGGATCTACAGAGAAATTCCAAATGGAAAAACTGGAGGAGTACAGCCATCGAGAATTAAAACAATTTTGTATGGAACTGGGCATTGCTACCACCGGTCTGAGCACAAAAGATGACTTTAAACACGCCCTAGAATCGTGGGCGGAAGCAAATACCGCTGGTCCCCGGGACCAACACATCGAAGCACCGGAGACGAGCACCGCGCCTTCCGAAGAAAGGAGAGCGGGTCTCTCCCGGGAAGAGATCCAAGAGCGAGAAAAAAGCAGACTGCACGAATTAGAGTTGGCACGGCTCAAGTTGGATGGAGAACTAAAACTAGCGGAACAAAAAATGAACCTAGAACACTTACGGCTCCGAGAAGAGCGGGAAGAAAAGCAAAGACAAAGAGAGCTCGAAGAAAAAAGACTGGCATACGAACACGAGCGCAAACTGGCAGAGATAGAACTACGGAAGCAAAACAAAGACCTGGGGGTGCCCGAGCCACCGCGCACCCCAGGAGCTACAGAACCAAAGGTCCACATTCCCAAAGATGTCGTCCGAGAGTATTACCGAAACAACGACATACAACAGTGGTTCAAGGCCTACGAGATCGCCATGACCTCCCACCGGATCGATCGAAGTGACTGGGGAGCCGGTCTATGGGGGAGGTTCGTCAATGAAGGCCGCGATGCCCTGTTACAGCTCCCGGACCATCAAATGACGTCCTATGACCACATGAAGGCCGCCCTCCTCACTCGATATGGGCTGACACCCGAAATGTACCGCCAGAGGTTCCGCGACTGCACCCGAATCCCGGGTACAACTTAGGTGGAATATGTAAACTATTTCAGCCGAGCCTTCGAGGGATGGATAAAGGGGAGCCGCGTAACGACCTACGAGCAGCTTTTTAACCTCATCGTGTGGGAGCACCTCTCCAACAACTGCTTCGTCGAGCTCAGGCAGCACCTCCTCGACAGTAAATTGACTGATCCACGGCAGCTCGCCGCCGAGGCTGACCGATGGGAAAGCACCCGAGTGGGCCGGGGTGGGCCGAACGAGCAGAACAGGAACAACCAAGGTCATCACCGTCCCCGAGGAGGAGGAGGAGGCCAGGGCCGGGGGAAAGACGCCGTCCCGGCTGCTCCCGCTACCAGCACTCCGCCCCCGGCCGGCCGGGGCAACCCCCCGATGCGCCCGGGATTCAGAGCCAATGTCACTTGTCACCGATGCCAGCGAGTCGGTCACTATGCCAATGACCCGAACTGCCCAAAGAACCAGACTCCGGGGCCCCGCCAGGTAGCTGCCGCCGCCCTAGGAGAAGAGCAAGTCTCCGAAGAGCATGAAGAATACGAACAGGAGCAACAAGAGTGGGAACCGGCGCCATGGTCCTGGCGTGCCTAGGGGGAAGAGACATGATCCTGCGGGCTCCCCTACCCGCCAACACCAGAAAATACAGTCAGTGGGTGAACATAAATGGGCGCAAGGCTGAAGCCCTACGTGACACGGGGGCCAGTGTGACGGCCGTCCGCTGTCACCTGGTGACCCCGGAACAAATCCTACTGAACGTTCTCTGCCCCGTCCGTTCAGCCGACAATTCCGAGAGCCTGTGTCGGATGGCCTGCGTCCCATTCGAATGGGGAGGAGTATCCGGCATGCTGAAGGTGACAGTCCGCGATGATGCCCCCGTGGACTGTCTCCTGGGGAACGATCTCGAGAGTTCCCCGTGGGCCGCCGTGGAAAGAAGAGAGCACCTGGGGATGTTGGGCCTCCCGGACTGGGCGTGCGTAACCACCCGGTCCATGGCAGCCCGCGCCATCCCCCAACCCGAAGAACCCGAATGGCCAGCACCTCCTCCTCCGATCGCTCCAGTGGGGGACGCCGACCACGCCGACCCCCCGGGACAAACCCAAGAAGGGCTCGCTCAGCCCCAGGACCTTCCAGACCTGGCTCAGTGGCGTCAAGAAGGGGGACCCACCCAGGAACAATTCCGCCAAGAGCAAAAGACCTGTCCCTCCCTCGAGGGACTACGACAGCAAGCCCTCGCCCAGAGCGCGGGAGATACCGCCGGGGCCCACTGGATCTATTGGGACAATGACCTATTGTGCAGCGAACAAAGAATCGTGGAGTTGGGGGCCAGTCGAGTGTTGGTGGTGCCCCTCCGCTTTAGAGACTTCCTGTTGAACTTGGCCCACGATGTCCCCCTGGCTGGACACTTGGGACAGGACAAAACCTACAACCGCCTGGTGACCCACTTTTACTGGCCAAAAATGAGAAATGACGTCCTCAACCACTGCCGGTCCTGCCCCACTTGTCAGGCCAGCGGGAAGAGCGGCCGCAAACTCAAGGCACCCCTGCAACCCTTCCCGGTTGTTACCACCCCGTTCGAAAAGGTGGGAATAGACATTGTGGGGCCCCTGGACCCCCGAACAGCACAAGGGCATCGATTCATCCTGGTACTGGTGGACCACGCCACCCGCTATCCCGAGGCCGTCCCCCTTCGAACTGTAACAGCACCGGTGGTCGGCCGAGCCTTAATGGGGATCTTCTCCCGGGTGGGCTTCCCCCGGGAAGTCGTCAGCGACAGAGGCACGAACTTTATTTCAAAATATATGAAATCCCTCTGGCAGCAGTGCGGGGTCACCTACCGATTCACAACCCCCTACCACCCGCAAGGAAAGGGACTGGTTGAGCGGTTCAACCGCACACTCAAGGGAATGATTATGGGGTTGGAAGAGCCCCTCCGCCGCCAGTGGGATGTGCTACTCCCGTGCCTCCTCTTCGCCTACCGAGAAGTCCCCCAGAAGTCCCTCAGCTTCAGCCCCTTCGAACTCTTGTACGGACACCCTGTTCGAGGGCCCCTCAGCCTAGTCAAAGAAGGTTGGGAGATGGCCCCCCTGAAAACCCCTCCAGACGTCTACAAGTACCTCCTGACCCTACGCAATCAGACCAGACGATTCAGAGAGATCGCCGAAGCCAATCTTGAGGCCAGTCAGGAGGACATGAAGAAATGGTACGATCAGAACGCCTCCTCCATAGAGTTCGAACCTGGCCAGCAGGTATGGGTGATGTCCCCCACCGAACCTTGTGCCTTGCAGGACAAGTGGACGGGGCCCTTCAAAGTGGTCGAGCGCAAGAGCCCCGTCACCTATCTCATCGACATGGAATCTCCCCGGAACCCCCTCCGGGTCCTCCACGCCAACAGACTCAAACCCCACTTTGTGCGCTCGGAGCTCAGCCTACTGATGGCTACAGATAGTGGAGCGGAAGAAGACTCCGAGCCCCTCCCTGACCTACTGAGGACCCGTGAAAAAGATGGCTCAGTAGACGGGGTCCGACTCTCAGATGCCCTAACCCCGGAGCAGCGCCAAGACTGTCGGGCCCTCCTGCTGCAATTTGCAACCCTATTTTCCCTCAACCCAGGGGTCACCCCCTGGTGCTTGCACGACGTGGACACTGGGGACAGTCCCCCTATCAGACATCGGGCATACCGCGTACCAGATCGGGTACGTGCCTGCATCCAAGAAGAAGTGTCGAAAATGCTCACACTCGGAGTCATCGAACCCTCGGACAGCACCTGGGCCAGCCCAGTCGTGCTGGTCCCCAAGGCTGCTGCCCCAGGCACCACCCCTGAGCTACGATTCTGCGTCGACTATCGGGGTCTGAACGCTGTCACCCGAACCGACGCTCACCCCATTCCCCGAGCAGATGAACTGATCGACCGCATGGGGGCTGCCCGCTACCTCAGCATCTTCGACCTGACAGCAGGCTACTGGCAGATCGGCCTCACCCCCAGGGCCCAAGAACGATCCGCTTTCTCCACCCCGGATGGCCACTACCATTTCAAAGTGATGCCATTCGGCATGAAAAACGCTCCAGCAACCTTTCAACGACTTGTGAACCAGGTATTGGCGGGCCTTGAAGAGTTCAGCGCTGCCTACCTGGACGATATTGCTGTGTGTAGCCGCCACTGGTCAGACCACCTTCGCCTCCTCCGGGAGGTCCTGCAGGCCCTCCAACAAGCCGGCCTCACAATCAAGGCCAGCAAATGCCAGATTGGCCAGGGGTCCGTGACCTACCTCGGACACCAAGTGGGAAGCGGTCTGGTGGCCCCCCTTCAGCTCAAGATCGCTGCCATCCAGTCCTGGCAGCCCCCCGCAACCCAAACCGAGGTCCGAGCCTTCTTGGGGCTCACCGGATACTACCGGCGGTTTGTGAAGGACTATGGCAGCCTTGTGGGCCCCTCACGGCACTTACATCCAAAAACCAGCCAAATAGAGTCGACTGGACTCCCGACTGTCAAGCGGCCTTCGAGAAGCTGAAGGCCGCCATGTGCACCGCCCCTGTACTCCAGGCTCCCGACTACAGCCGGGAGTTCATCGTCCAGACTGATGCCTCCGACCATGGCATTGGGGCCGTCCTCTCCCAACTGAACCCCGAGGGAGTCGACCAACCAGTGGCCTTCATCAGCAGACGCCTGCTGGCCCGGGAACAGCACTGGAGCACCATCGAGAGGGAGGCCTTCGCAGTACTGTGGGCCCTCAAGAAGCTCCGGCCCTACCTCTTCGGTACCCACTTTCGGGTGCAAACAGATCATCGCCCCCTGCAATGGCTAATGCAGATGCGTGGGGGAAAATCCCAAGCTATTGCGATGGTCCATCTCCCTGCAGGGGATGGACTTCACTGTGGAGCACCGCCCTGGCCAGGATCACGCCAACGCGGATGGCCTGTCACGCTTTTTCCGCCTCGACGAGGAAAGTCCCCAAGAGGATGGGTGACTCTCCCCGCCTTCAGCTGGGGGGGACGCATGTTGGACAGGCCACATGAAGGGCTCGCTCCCTCCCCGCATGACAGGGCCCGGACACCGGCTCTCCAGGTGCTACCCACAGAAGCAACCCGCAAACCGTCCCCTACGGGACTCCTGCTCCCGGACATCTCTGTATCACTGGCCCGGGCCACCGTCAGCACCATTGCCCGGCCCAGCCGCCATCTTAGACACTGCACCACGAGGCCGCATGGCCTCAGCTCGACCCCAACCCTGGGCCTGGCCAGGCCCCGACATCCCGGCACCACCATCCACCCAGGAGGTGAACGAACCACTTGGCAGGTCAATGGGAGGAAGAAGTGTCGATGGCTCTCCCCCGCCAGGTGCCGATCGCCCCCAGCCTCCCCGGGCGCTGGCTCCACCCCCCTGCTGGGTGTCTGGACTCCCTCATCCCGGACCTCCCGACCTCCAAGTGCGAGGGTCCGGACATCAAAGGGAGCCAGACCTATAACTGAGGCAGCTCCAGAGCAGGAAGGCAGTTGTATCTTGGAGTCGAGAGACACCGTGAAGAACTCATCCTTGACGGACTGCTGGCGCTGCCGCAGCCCTGCCTTGTGAACTATCGTCCTGCCTGCTGGCGCTGCCGCAGCCTTCTGCAACCTTCATCCTCGTTGGACCTGCTGGCGCTGCTGCGGCCTTCTTGCAACCTTCGTCCTCGCCGGGACCTGCTGGCGCTGCCGCGGCCCGTTCCTATCTACGACCACCTCGGGACCTGCTGGCGCTGCCGCGGCCCGTCCCTCTCGAATGCCGAGCTCGAGGATTGTGAGCTACCATCATCGCATCGCAGTACCAGATTGGTAACCAAGACTGTCCCGCTACCCCTTTCCCTGTCAAGAGACTAGAATTAAGAGGATCATCGTGTCCTGCTTCCATTGCATCGTATCACCGTACTTCAAGAATTGTTTATAAAGAACGTGAACCTTATCCTTGTGTGGTGTCCATCTGTGGGGGGGAAGTTACTTGTCTGTACGATCGCTGGAGACGGCCCTCACCGGAGGCCTCTCCCCTTGTCCTCGGCCGACCCTCCCGGTCCCCGTCTAACAGTCCTGGTACTGAGAATAGAAAGGCGGACGCCTTATCGAGACAATCTGGCGATAACAACTTCCAGGATGCAACCATGGAAACTATCATCCCTCCATTCAAAGTGGTGTGTGTAGTCACCATCGAAATCTTTCTGGATGCGGTCAAACAAGCCAAACCATTTCTCACATGGGATTTATCGGTTAAGCAAGGTGAACATCGGTACCTCAAACAAGGGTTGCCCTTCCACAGTGGCGGATGGTGACATTTGAAAGTGGTGAGGCGTAAAATGATTGTCATACTTCACCGTAGCGAGCGAGCCCGAACAACCTAAGGGGGGTTCATGGGGGTACTCCCCACGAGAAAAGTTTGAAAAAAGAGTGGAAAAATTGTGCATTTTCAAGCAAATTTGAGAAAGCAGGAAGGTTAATAAAGCAATTGTGAAAGTGCAGATATTACATTATTAAAAAGATGTCATATAACATAGGTAGCTGCTTATTCATTATAACCGCAGAGCTTCAAAACAGATTTTGAGATATAATGCATTTCTGAGTACCTCACAGATGTTTTTTATTCAACAAAGAACTAAACAGGTTTCAAACTAGCACCAATCAACATGTTTACTTTTTGTATATAAATTCAGCACGTCTGTCTTTAAGCGCAGCAAATTTTTCAATTATTTGAATGTTAAAGTCAGCGATATTTTGAACTAGCTTGCTCTCTATAGAGAGCATTGCCAAAGCATTGAGTCTTTCCTGAAGGATAGTGTTCCTCAGGAATGTCTTAATCCTATTTAAGGCGGAAAAAGATCGTTCTGCCTCTGAGGTTGTCATAAGAGTGGTAATGACAATTTTGAGTAAAGCCACTGTCTCTGTAAATGTCTTTTCTATATTAAGTTCATGAATTAAAGACAGCAAAGACCTGGCATCTTTGGCCTTCTGGTACACAGGCATTGAGTACAGTACAGTCAACTCAGTTTTCAGGTCCTCTTGGTTGAGCATCGGATAAGCTTCCACAGCCTCATGCAGAGCATGCTCACGGAAGGATTCATCATATTTTGCAAAGTGTTTATTTTTCAATAATGCAGCACTCTCCAAATGATTTGTGAAAGCAAAACTCTCTTGTGCATGCCCAATTACAATGTCACATATCTCTTTTCCACTTTGGACAAGAGTGGTGTTGTTTTCCTGTGGATTGAAAAAGTTGAAGCCGCTGGCAGTTGGCTGTCTAAATTTTCAACCTCATCTCTCACTTTGTTTATGCTTCCGACAAATTCAGCGGTATTTCTTTTCACAGAGACAGTATCTATTTCTCGTCCTTGTAACTGATTGTATAAAATCTCGACAGCTGACATTATCTTGTCAAATAAAAACAGAAAGAACTGAAACTCTCTATCTTTTAGTGTTCTAGCAAAGCCACAGACTTCACTGTGAGTTTTGAAATCAAAGGTTTCATTGGCTTCTATGGCTTCAAAACATTTCACAAGGTCCTCCCTATATTGAAATATTAGTCGGACTGTACGTATGTTATAGTTCCAACGAGTTGAGTCTCCCTGGGAACCCTTTTGTCCACAATCTCCTGAAGTGCTTCCATTCTTTTTAGGGAACGTGAGAAGAATGCTACCATGCCTCCTACATCCTGGAGGAAAATTCGTGTCTCGGAGATCTTTGATACTGCCTGTTGCATAGTAAGATTAAGTTGGTGGGCGTAACAGTGCACATAATGAGCATACGGGAACACATCTATAATTCTTTTCTGTACTCAACCATGGCTTCCACTCATTACGAACGCACCATCATAGTTTTGTGCAATACGGTTTTTTTTTATGCACCTCTGGAAAAATGAAGTTCAGTTGACGCAGTATAGCTGCAGTAATGGTTTCTGCAGTAGAATCTCTTAAATGAGTGAAACCATAGAACCTCTCCACAACATTATAGCCATTGTCCAGGTACCAAAAGACTAATATGGACTGTGTTTGTGTGGCCACTGGCCTGAATAGCCACAAAGTCTGTGTTTTGCAACTCTTGGACAATATGGCTTCTCATAATTTCTAGCATACACTCAAGGAGTTCATTTTGTATCGTTTTAGAGGTGCCCTTAAAGACTGTAGCACTTGCTAAATGTGCTTCCATTTCCTTGTCTATCCTTGCTACAAAATCCACAAGTCCTAAGAATATTCCAGGATTTGTGGAACCTTCTGAATCATCATGGCCTCGCAATGCCAGTTCAAAAGCACCACAGAAACTAATGCAATCAATTGTTTTTGATAGTATGTGTCTATTCCTATCAACTATTTCATTGTGTTTCTGTATTGTTTGGCGATATGCATCGTTTATGTGCTGCTCAATCGGTGCGTTTCCCAACATTCCCAGTCTTGTCACGTTTTCCATATGCTTTCTTGTGTGTGCATGCTTCTTTATTTTTTCACACAGATGCTTCATGTCTTTCACTCCTTCTCTTGTCCAAGGAAAGTCACCATTAAACAGCAAGCAGGGGAAGCAGAACAGTCTGTTTTTTGAAGGGCACCCTGTAAGCCAATCCGGGTTTTTGTACCAGGTGTTTGAGAAGTTAAGTTTGTAAGATTTTCCTCTGTCCTGGGTAACTTGTTGCAGTTGTAGGTCAGGCCGATCAGGTCCTAACCTCTTTATCTGTAGTTTCTCTTCTAGTGGCCGTGCATGGCATGGCTGTGTTATTAATTGTTAAACCGTATTCATCATGCCGATGCTGTCCATACCAATATGAAAGAAGCCTGTCAATAGTCAAAGTACAATGTATAAGATGTGGTGCAATAATCTCAAATTTCAGTACAAATACATATATCTTGTGCATTACCACAATATATCTCCAACAGCTCCCCTTTGGACAACAGGACTGCTAAAAATACAGCCTTACTGCCTGATTCCTCTGTGTGCCATATTGGTTGCTGAAGGCACTGAAATAGACACTGTTTGAGGGCCTTGACCAAGGCAAGGAATAGATAGTGCCTTTAACAACCGTTATTGCTCAAAGCACAGGGCTAAGGCTCAGTATTACTAAATTCCATCCACTGAGGGTACAATGTTCAGAATGTGCACCCACCCCCAACCACCATGTAGAGTGACCTCAAACATAGCCCTAACTCCAATCTAAAAAAAGAATATAATCAGTTTCCTTTCCTTGAACAAGGTTGTTTCCTGGGTGGTAGCCAGGATAAAAGAGCAGCAAAGGAGGTTGCGGCCTCTTGTTCTTTCGCTAAAAATTGCCCAAAAAGTTAGGTAATGGTTCAGGTTGTGTAGTTTACCAGGTGCTGAAAATTAACATATAACAATTTATTTTTGAAACATTCGGGTAATCAAAGAAGGACTTGGGGGGGGGGGGCATAACACTACAATTTTTACCTTGTAGTTTGCATGCATGCAGTTCTTAGATGACACTGACAGTTAATACTAGCTCACTGTTGTATGTTAGGATTTTTACTTACAAACTGCAAGTAACAATATGATCTCTCTGACAAATGTAGTAACTCACTGACCTATTTACATCATGTGCATTTTGTTATCTGCATCCGGTACATGTTCTTTGCAGCATGCACATTAACCTTCTGCGCTAACTTTCCATGAGTCAAAACTTCCATTAGACAAAACTCTGATCTCTCTCTAGGAAGAACATTAATCACTGGCTCGCAGAAGCCTACGAGTGCAGGAGCACAAGGGTTCGAACTGGATCAATTTAATTAAAATGATGACTCCTATGTGGCTCTCTGTCCCCCTCTTACTCCTGCCTTGTCCTGCCAGCACCAATCCACCTCTGATTGGCTCGAAGTTCAATCAGGGACCTTGCACCACTCCTGGCCAGGGGCTTTGTCCTTATTGGGCTTATGTGTTGCAGAACTCAGCACCATTCAGATGACTTGTGCAGCAAGAGGCCTGCAGGGTGAAAATGTGCTGGCCACAATAGTTCAACTGTACAGGAATGCATGAGGGACATCTGATGGCTATGACGGGAGGGGGTGGAAGACTTGGGGTATATCGGGAGGGGTTGGTTAACTCACAAATGTCAATATACCAAAGTGTGTGATACGATGCATTCACCCTACGCGTTCCCATATGATTCAGATAGATGCTCAGAAGTATAATGGCGCGACTGAATTCTCGGTGGGCTATCAGTACATGGGTACCCAGTCATTGGCTAGAGTGCTCGTTATTTGATGTGCAATGACTGAAATATAAGGTAATCTTAATTTTAATATTTAAGAAAACAACAGTTGGGCTGGTGTTTTCCCTGGAGCCTCTTTTTACAGCTCTCTCTTTGTAAGGTGGCAAGCGTTGGTGGTTCTCTAATGTGTACTTGTCCACACAAAAGATTGCTCATCCAATATTGTGAAAATAAGAAAACTTTTATCAACTATAATGATGCATGGTTGAAGAAGCTGAAATTAGAAAATTGATTTAAATCCATTAAATACTTACTTAGTAAAAGGATGACAAGTGGTAGGATGACAAGTGGTGTTTCAATTCATTGTGTGGCCTGGTGAGCTTGTCAACATTTTCTAAACAAAAGGTTTGCAGGCAGTATTCAGTTGTGTGCTGAATACGGCTGTAATCTCCAGAGATATTTTAAGGTAATGATTGATCGAGAAATTAAGAGAAATTTGGCTGCTAATGCTTTCATCGGTGCATTACTTTCCACAGTTAGCAGAGGCAGCAGGGAGGCCTCATGATGTCGTCCCTGTTCTTTAGGGTACACATACACAATGTGCTGGGCTAGGAATGCCGGTGTGAGGCTTATCTTAATACGGATGCAGCTCAGTCAGTCTTCTCATCATGCCACATTGGGAAGGTACTCCTCTTCCTCCCTCACTGGGACAGAAGGCGGCAGGCTGAGGCGGGGCAGCTTGCAGGCGCCTTTGATTAGCACAACTAACTCTTCAAGTGGAGTCAAAACTTTGACAGGTCCGAAGATGGGGGAGAGATGAACACCGACAGAGGGGAAAATCCGAGCCAAGATAAAGTGGCGAAGTGTGTAAGTGCTAGAGCTGCCGACTGGGGAACCGGGTTCGACTCCAGGCGTCGACTCAACATCCTGTGGTATAGGGCAACAATTAATCTCCCTGTGCCAATATACAAACCCGACCTTGTGTATGGTAACTGTTGCCGAGTTGGCGCTATATAAAACTATTTTTATTTTTAAGAAAGATGCTTCTAAAACTGGACATAGTCAATAATGTGGCGCTGCATCCATAAGACAGAGGGGAGTAATCATTTTATTTATTTATTTATTTATTTATTTAGAAGGTTTTATATAGCGCGAACAAGATCCTTGTGGATATCAGAGCACTTTACAATGAACGAACATGATTATACCAACTGAATAGCAAGACACAATATAGAGAACAAGCATAGGATAAATAAAATAAAACGCACAGAAAAAATGTAAAAATACAAAAGCATGGGATCATATTTGTTCCAAGAACATAAACAGCGAGTCTCAGATGCAAAAGGTTCAGGGCCGGGAAGAGTGGTCAAGTAAATTTTGCCATGAGAATCGCTTTTACCTTTTTGAAAGATACGAAAGAAGAATTCAATCTGGTTTCAGGGGGAAGAGTATTCCAAATCCTAGGCGCCATCCCAGAGAAGGTTTGTTTAAATGTTTTTTTTTATTGAATCTGAGGTTTCAGAAGAAGGTTATCTGCACTCCTAGAGGACCTTGAGCCACCAGAGATTGACAATTTCTGTGCGAGATAAATGGGTGCCTTGTGGTGTAAGGCCTTATGTGTCATGCAAGCAATTTTTTGCTGAATTCTTGCTTCAAACGGGAGCCAATTCAGGGATTTTAGGTCAGGGGAGATGTGGGAACTTCTTTTCGAACCGGTGATGAGTCTTGCTGCAGAGTTTATTGATGCTCTAAGGGTGGTTGTAGTCTTTTTCGAGAGGCCGCATAGAGAGACAATACCATAATCCACACGGGGGATAACTAGCGCTTGTACAGCCTGTTTGAAGTCATTGACTGGTAAGAATGGTTTCAACTTCCTTAGAATGTTTAACTGGAAGTTTGCTCCCTTTGTAGCATTGCTGACATATTTCTGCATTCTGAGATTGCTGTCCAGAGTTATTCCCTGTGATTTTGCTGAGTCCACAATAGTTGGTTGCACGTTGAGTGCAGTGAGATGTTGGATTAAGTTTTGCATCTAAGGGATTTTAGCGAGGGCTATAAGGAGGAATTCAGTCTTTAGAGTGTTCAGTTTGAGATGATTTTCTGCCAACCATGTTTGTGTGTTCATGAGGGTGAAGTTAAGCTGTTTAATGTCTTCTAAGGTGTTAATCTTTAGATACAGTTGTGTATCATCAGCGTACATATGATATTGCACGTTAGTCGCTTGAAGAATTTCGGTGAGCGGCTCCATGAACAAGTTAAACAATGTCGGGGAAAGTAAGGATCCTTGTGGGACGCTGAGCCTTACTGGAACTGGGTTGTTAATCTTGAATTGTTGTGTTCGGTTATGAAGAAAGGAGGTAAACCAGTTTAGCACAGGTCCTGAAAGACCCATCCTCAGTCTGAGCACATCCAGCAAACTCTTGTGTTTGACCGTCTCAAAAGCTGTGGATAGGTCCAGCAGGATGAGTAGGCATGAGCCGTTCTGGTCCAGGATTTGAAGTGCATCATCAATAATGTGAGTCATGGCTGATTCCGTGCTGTGCCCGCTCTGAGGCCTGAATGGTGGTTGTCAAGGAGGTCAAAGTGAACGATATGTTTTGTAAGTTGGTGGTGTACGCATTTTTCAAGCAGTTTGGCCAGGGTAGGGATATTGGATATAGGACAATAGTTGTTAAGATTCGTGGGGGCAGCTGTTGGTTTCTTAAGGATGGGTGAGACTTGGCCGACTTTGAGAGTATCTGGAATGCAACCTTGTGGGAGTGAACTGTTGATGATTTTGGTCCATAGCGGAAGCAGCCATGGGGTTAGGTCTTTAACAGCATTAGCAGGGAGCAAGTCGATGAGGTGGTTGGAAGCTTTCAAGGCATTTAGAATCTTACCCAAAGCCTCTTCCGAATAGGTGTCAAAGGACGACCAGGCGGCATTGTTCTTTCGGACACAGTCTTTGAAGGGATTTGGTGTGTAGTAGTTGGTGGTGACTGGTGGGTTTGTGAATGTGGCACAGAATAAAGTAATCGGTCCTTTAAGAGATCGTTCTCGATGTTGAGGGTCTTCTGAGTGAAGAAGGCGGAGAATTGTTCACAGTTTGGTTGTGATTGGGCAGCGTCTTGTAACCGTTGAGGGGAGTCCTTAGATTGAGTTTTGATTAGCTCAAATAGTTTTTCGGGGCGATTTCTAGCTTGGTCTAGTTGGTGTTTGAAAAAGTCTGCTTTGGTGCGCTGAATCTTCTTGTAATAGTAATTTGAGGTGAATAGTTGACAGGACTGATCTCCAATTGCGTTCAGCAACTCTGAGAGCGTCTGTCTTCGTTGAGTAGGATATTGTACCACGGTTTTGAGTCTTTAGTGGAGACTTTCTTAAGTTGAAGAGGGGCAGCCTCATTGATTATTGCGGTCATCGAGTTAAGGTAGTGGTTGGTGAGATCATGCACATCTGTGGTGCCAGTAGGAGGAAATAGAAAGTTGTAGCTTGAGAAAGGTAGTGTGTTTGTGTTGAGTTGTTTTAAGTCTCTTTTCCAGATCTTTGGTTTCGTGGCCTGAACTGAGTTAAATTTGACGGTTTCCTTGATAAAGAAGGTAATGATGTGGTGATCAGACGAGTCGCAGGGTTGTATCGATTCCATTTGAAGGACATCAGTTTTGGAGATTATTAGATCCAGGGTTGAACCTTTCTTATGTGTAGGGCCATTGCAGGTTTGGGTCAGGGCTAGATCATCCAGGAAGCTTCTGAGGCATTTGACAATTGTGTTGTTGTTGTCATTCCAGTGGAGATTGAAATCGCAGAGGAATATTTGGTTGTTTTGCATACCGTTGTTAGTTGAAATCATATCCATGAGTTGTTCCGAGAAAATGAGATTGTCACCTGGTGGATGATAGATGATGTGCAGTGAACAAGCTTGTTTGCCGTTGCTGCTCAGGTCTAGGCAAAAGTATTCGCAGGACGTGAGGACTGGGGATGTGGCTCTATTTACAGTGATGTCACTACGATGAATACAGGATAATCCTCCACCTATTTTACCAATTCTGTCTAATCTGATGATGTAGTTTGGGGAACTAGAATGTCCATCAGTGGTGTGGAGGAATCAGTTAGCCAGGTTTCAGTTAACAATAGCAGGTCTAGTTCTTGTGAAAGGATGAGCTCAGCTATGTGAGCAGCATGTCTGGAAGCCGATCTACAGCTTAGGAGTGTGCATTTGAGCCTGGGAGTAAGGAGGGAACAGGAAGGGTCTTGGGTGAGATGGATGTGTGTAAGGTTGCTCTCGACGATCCCTCTATTATTGTGCCTGGCAACTCTGAGTGGGTTAGGGTGGAGAGTAGGGGATGGTCAACTGAGTTGTGGTAATGCAATTATTGGTAGAGGGTGCGTAAGATTGAAGAAGAGCTAGTATATCGCTCTCGGAGAATGTATAGACGCTTCGCTTAGGATGAGAACGTGTATTGAGGAGGGGAACTGAATTCCGAATGGGTGGAGTGAGTTTAGGGGTGTGAGTTAAGTGGTGTGATCGGTAGTTCAGGTTAAATGCTTTTGAGGAAAAATTACGCCCAGGTTGGTTGGATATCCGATCCTTGAGAGATTGGAGTTCTTTTTTAATCTGGAGTAGAGCCAACATTATTTCCTCAAATCTAAGGTCGGGGTCAGATGTGACCGGGCTAGAAGGGTGTGAACTGCATGAGGGGGGCTGCAGAAGTGCGGGTAAGGCTAATGTTGGAGGTAGTATTGTGTGGGAGGGTGGATGAGTGGGGGCTGAAGAGGTCTGAGTTGAGGGGGTGGGTGGTTGTAAGGTGGGTGGGTAGAGGGACGTAGGGGGCGGGGAGTGCTCATCCAGTAGCGTATTGTCATCGCAATAGTGTGAGGACAAGACCTGTGTCAGCCTAAGACTACAGAGGGGGTGGATGTTGAGGGGAGAGTACGTATGATGAGAATCATTAAAGGGTATAGGTGCAGAGACCAGCGAGATGGTGGAGGGTTTAGGTGGCTGAGAAGATGGGGTGGCTGGCTGTAATGTAGGAGTGGTCAGGGTAGATGAGAGCATGGGGAGCTCAGGGGATAATGCATTGTTGTTAAGTTCCTTTGAGGTCAGGACATGTGGCAAGGCATGGCTTCCCGTGGGGAGGCTAAGCCGGGTGAGAGCTTGGGAGGAGTAGCAAAAGAGTGCAAGGAAGTCTAGACAAGAGAGATGTTGGTGTTAGGGTGGGGGGTAGCTATCGTCTTGTCATGAAAAGGATCAGTATCCGATGATGGGGCAAGTGCTGTGACAGTCGTGTCGGGAGATCGAATGTGTGGGGTTGTTGGGGTGATGAGGGGTGTAAGGTTAGGGGGGGGTCATCTGGGTGTGGATAATGTAAGAGTCAGACGCCAGAGGAGGATGGGGAGGACATGTAGGAAGGGGGGAGAGGGGTTGGGGGTCTAAGATGTCAGGATGGTTGGGTGAGGAGACTCCCTCTGTGATGGTACTGGAAGGAGATAGAAATTGGGAACCCACATGAGGTTGGGACCCTAGGTTTGTGATGGTAGGGAAGATGTTGTCCATGCGAAAAAGATTGCGGTCTGTGGCTTGGATAAGGATAATACCGTTATTGTAAATGGTAATGGTTGCTGTCGCCTGGAAGAACTGAGAGGGCGAAATGTATAAACAAATGCCATGCGCGGTTTTCCTCGAAGAAGAGATCGAGAGTGAGGTGAGGAATGCTTTCCTCCATTGGGCCCTTCGTTTTGTCTGGAGAATGAGGTCTGTGGTTGTAATCCCGTTGTGTGTAGAAAAATAAGGGTCGCAAAGAGTGTTTCAGGATGCCGTTTTATAAAATTATGTTTGAATCGTTTGACTGATCTTTTTGTGAGGTCGGAGGGGTAAATGATGTTGTAGGAGTGTGTGCATGCGGCTTCCATTATAAGGGCAGCACAATAGGAGAGAAGTGAAAAAGGAAATATGTGAGGAGAGTGTGTGAGCCTCGTGGGGGGCGAGGTATGATGAGAGGGGTGGGAGGAGGAGAGTCGGTGAGGAAGGGGAGAGGGCAGTCCCTGAGGAGGTGGTTGTGGGTAGGGTCACAAAGGTCCTGGTTGTGGACCGGGATGCAGGATGTGGAGAACAGTCACTGCAGAGGAGATTGTGGGTGGGAAGTAGCGGGCTGGGTGGCGTTGAAGCGACAATCGCTGCAGAGAGATTGTGGTTAGATAAAAATCGGGCTGGGTGGCGTGGTAGGCAAGGGTAGCAGCGAACCTTTACTGGATACCAGATAGCTAAGGAGGCGTGCTGAAGGAGGGTGGGAAAAGAAATCCTAATAAATTTGGGCCATACTGTAAAATCTGCTGTTGTTCAGACAATCTGCTAAACCTGGCTAAAACAGGGAGTTAGAAAAACCAGGAAATCTAGGTAATCAATAAAAATCTGCTAAATCTGGCTAAAACAGGAATCTGGACAAACCAGGCTCAATCAGGAAACTCGGCGCTAAATTGCTTCTGTGGTTATTAGAGGCTAGATGCGGAGTATACATAAACATATAAGTGGGAGCTTGGAAAAACATTGCCCAAACTAAGATGGCTGCCATGAAACTCCAAAGGAGTGGTCCCATAACTCTTTCATTGTCCCATGTTACTCTGTTGCGTAGTCCTCTGTCTCTTTCTATTCACAAACATAGATGACTTAATTAGCATTCTAAGTGAATGAAGAAGGAGTAGTTCTGTCTCTATTTTCTTTGTTCAGCCATTTTGCGGGAGGTATCATGGTTCATCTGTTGTCAAAATCTAGAATTAAATGATCCAGTAGTACACCACGTGGATCGATGCAAGTATATATTTCTCTCGGTCCTGGGGGGAAATAATGTTCACATTGTCACACTAAGTACAACGCGGCGCTGTGAGTTGCCCATGGACAAATCGGGATAAGTGTCACGACTGCAGAATCTGATCTCATCGCGATACAAGTGATTAACTCACACAGCGCCACAACAAGAACACTGATTAGCCCACCACGGTCACACCTTAAAACAACAGCGACGCTGTGATTAGCCCAGGATCACCACGGGGATACAGAGTAGGCAGTGGCACTGTGTCAAGGAAGAGTGGGGTCAGCCGGGATGCTACAGGGACATGAACATTCACAATCCCTTGCCGTGTGCAGTATTTCAAATTGGGCAGATTGATTGCATCCGGGAGAGGCCGCCAGGTTGGGATATGGTACCGAGTCAGGCGCCTACAGTACCGGTCCGAGACCGAGAGATATTTCTCCCCCCACCCCAACTAAAAACACAGGCAAATGAATTAAATCCTGGTTGTAGAAAGAAAGAAAAGTCTGTGGGGTGAAATGTGGCTTCGGAATCGCAGGAATAAGTGTTTCACACCTTGGAGTCAGGGCCCGACTCCAAGGTGTGAAACAGTAACACTCCTGCGATGCGATTCCGAAGCCACATTTCACGCCACGGTATAATATCTAACGGTCTCGGACCGAGGAGACAAGCAGCAGAGCACTGTGAGTGAGTGTGCAGAGTTGCAGATGTGTGTGCGTGAGTTTTTTTTGGGGGGTGGCATAGATGCAGGGGGGAGGGGCGTGAGGACAGTAAACGGGGAGATTATAGTCAATATACACTAACATGGGCTAATCTAAATATAACGTTTTAAATGCTCCTGGCATTGAACTGAGTGAAGTATAAGAGAGTGACAGAGCTGTGAGGCGGTCACAGCATGGAGCTCAGGGCCCAAGTCTCCACATGCGTGTGATTTAATCTTGGTCAACATACAGTCAGACACGGTGAGACACCATGATGTACAGTAGCGCGATTAGGTTGACCGTCGGACTGTATTGCAAACTAGCAGCAAATGCAATTTTATGATATTAATTATTCGAAGCAAGGCTAGAAGAGCCGCTGCGCTACCAGTGATTGCCTAATGCCTACGTATAAAGAAGAAACGATCATGCGCCAGCGCCGCCGCCATGTCTGAAAAAATAAAACTACAGAACTGAGACCTGACTGTGTACACTACAGTTAAGTTAACTTAAAAATAAAAACTTACGTTATCAGATACTGTTGACGAAGTGTGTAAACTAACTCCCTAACACACACGACACCGGGTGGCACGAGGTCTCGAGACCTCAACTCTAGTCTCATGACTGACTAGTCTGTGTGTGGGTGGCACAGTGTGCCAGGCGCGGTGACGTGCAGACAGCGCAGAGAACTGGCCAATCACCACTGCATGGCTCGCATAAGCCACAGTGTGATTGGCCATGCAAGTGCGTGCATGCCACCACCCAGGCGTGGCATCATCCTGGCTGCCTGGCTGAGCAGTGACTGCAATATATAACCAACGTTGTATATTCTATTGAATGTCCATACAAACTTCTGTACATAGGACAAACGACACAACCCATCAAAAACAGGATTGTGCAACACAAGAGCTGCATTAACTGCAAAGTGATCACAGCTGCCTTGGTGAACCACTACCTCGCAAAAAATCACAAAGAAACTGACATAAGATGGCAAGTAATTGAACAGCTTACGTTGCTGACAAGAGGTGGCGACATCCGTTCCCTTTTGAATAAAAGTGAATGTCGCTGGATGACCCTTTGTGATTCTGTTAACAGTGGATTAAATACCATTGACGACTGGAACTGTACAATTTCTATCTGACACTTCCTGATACACCGCCCTACTGCTCTGCCTTTCTGAGACAAATGCAAAACTTCCTTTTACCCACAGCCTGATAGTTAATCTCTATCTAATTCTGGATCTCTATACAAACAGGTTTGTTTCGCTTGTTTTTCCCTTGAATTCATATCTTGTATGTATATTTCTCTGCAATCCTAATTCCACCCTGCAGACATCAATTGTATATAATGATTTTGTATATAACTGTATATAATTATTTGTACTGGACTTGTGCGCACACATCCACAATTCTGCAGTCATTGTCTGTGTGTTGGTTCCAACTGTTATGGCTGTTATTGTTCAAGCAACCATGTACCAATAGCATGCACCAATAGCGTGACCCTCCGCTAGCCCCAGCTTTCCCATCCTTGCTCGCCGCCGGGTCTGGGCTTTAACTAATTCTCCTTTTCTCGGTTCTCCCAGGGCTGACGTTCTGATCAGAGCCTCGCCCCTTTCCCAACGCGCGCCTATCTCGTGGTCTCTACCATAGCCCGGTAGTTCCACGTCACGGGGCAGACCCTTTGAACCAATATCTATCCAGCTCTGTTCCTCGCTTACTGATTGCCACAGCAACCCAGATACAGCATTTCACTCGCTTGTACACCGTCCGAGGAAAGGTATTTTCCACGGCATTTTCCTACAAACTATTCTATCGTTTCTGAGCGGAACTCATCGCTAATGTCGCGGTAGTCCCCTCGTCTGATTTCTCCTCCCTCTCCACAGATTTATTCTCCGCGCCCTACCACGCGGATATCTAAGGCAACCCACGGACTAAATTACCGTGGGTAAGTCCCTCTGTTTGTCATGCCTAGCCCGAGCTGCAACTATTTTGCTTATCCGGCTCGTCGTTGATTTTAACTTGCCCCTCTCTACACAGATTAATTCACTCCACCGCGATCACCTATACCAAGACTATCCGCACCTTGTCTGGACCGGTAAATTCCCCCCTGCGCCACATGCATGCTCCGTACGAACCCGATCCTCGATCCCTCCCCTGTGACATGGCTCTCCACTTTGTTCCCCACCTACAGGCTTCTACTTTACAGAAGATGCAATCTCGGACCTGCCTGCACCCCCGTCCTGCCCTTTAGATACTGAGACAACCGTCCAGTTCCGTGACCAGTGGTCCACTCCCAACATTTGCCTGACGGTGAGTCCTCCCCTTCCCCCCTTCCCCCCCCACCTCCCCCTCCTCCCCCCGCCTCCCTCCAACAACCTGATGGACCTATGACCCGACCATCACCTCATTCTTTCCTCTCTTCCATACAGCACTGCCCTCGGCCCTCCAGTCCTGATGAGGATCCAAAGTACCATGGATCGAAACGCCGTCGACTTTCCAGCGAATTCCTAGGCGCCCTTCACTTAGTGGTTGTCATAAAATGATATATGCAAAACTGAATTGTTTGAATCCCACTTTGTTTTTACACACTGTATATATTTGCTCACTTCTCACTGTGCGCCGACCACGCTGCTTTTCACTGTCACTTGCGTCGCTGTAGTGCCACCCACTTTGCACTCGTGCACCTTGTACAATTTTGGGCTATCATTGGCTATTTATTAATTGCAGTGCTGACACTAACTGTAATTGCTATTGTCCTACGTGATTTTCTCAAATGTTGATATAAATGATGCTTTGAGCACATATGAAATTCATATTGAGTCTCCTTGTTTCTTTTTGGATAATACTGTACGGATATCCTTTTTAATTGTCCATAAATAATACCAGTTGGGATATTGCTTCTTATACATATCTCAGCCAATGCTGGCGCTGCATTAGCAGCACCACTGCGCCAGGATTGGCTAAGAGCAGGGTTACTGCCTGCCCATAATCAGACCCGGGGGACCGGGTCCCTCGTCCTCTGAGTCGCAATAGGGGAGGGAGGGGGAAAGTACTGTACCGTGTGGGCATGCTTGGGCAGGTACTAAAAATACCTAGCCCAAAAATTGACATGCGTACACTGCAGCTGCGCTGTTTGTGCTGCGCTGCCAATCACTGCGACAGCCCCGCCCCCACACTTTCTGCGATGTCGGGCTTGTCCTGAAGCTCTCTGAGTTGCCGCAGACAGTGCGCTCAGAGTAGACTCCTCAAGATTAAGTTTATTATTTTGATCATGAATCCTGCCTGAATCGTGTGATGGTCGTCCATGGCTAGTGGGGCAACGCCCCAACCCCCCAATGGACACACCGCCACTGCCCTTCCATAATAACCAACAGTTTTTACACTTGAAAGAAATGCAACTAAAATCTTTCAAGTGGTTTCATGAACTGAAAATGGCAGGACACCCTGGATATAAAAAAACACTTGAGCTTATTCAACAATATTTTTGGTGGGGGTCCATGAGGGACAACATCCAAGCATGGATAAAAAACTGTGATGTATGTGCTAGGACCAAAGCTAATCCTTCAAAAGCAACAGGACAATTGATACCAATGCCAACCCCTGATCAGCCATGGAAAAGCATCATCTCGGACTTCATCACTGGGTTACCAAAGAATCAGGGTCATACATCCATCTTAGTGGTGGTAGACAGTCTCACAAAGATGGGACATTTCATCCCATGTTGTACCTTACCCATGGCAGGGCAAACGGCACAGCTACTGTTGACTAATGTGGTCCGGTTGCATGGATTACCGAAAGTCATTGTCTCGGATAGAGGGCCTCAGTTTATATCCAGGTTTTGGCAAACATGGTGCAAAACCCTACAGCTCTCTTCAGCTCTGTCTACAAGCTTTCATCCTCAAACAGATGGACAAACCGAAAGGCTTAATCAAACTCTTAAGAAATACCTGCCCTGTTATGCCGAAGAATCCGAAGACTCATGGGTGTCCTTGTTATGGCAGGCTGAACTGGCATATAACAATGCTGTGCATAGTGCTATTGGCGTTTCTCCATTATTTGCTAACAGTGGTTTCCATCATCTAATTTTCCAATTAACATTCCTTTGATACAACGGCCACAGCCATCTGTAAATGCTCATATTAAAGACATGAAGAACATACTTAAAAGAATACAAGTCCATTCAAATCAAGCAAAAAAACAATACAAAAGATGGGCCAATAAACATCGCAAGGAAGAGACACAGTTCCAAGTTGGTGACAAGGTGTGGTTATCAACAAAAAACATTTGGTTCAAGATGCATAGTGTGTTCCACCCTAAATACATTGGTCCCTACACAGGGCTCATACAGATAAATCCAGTGGTGTACAAGTTAAAAGTTCCCTAAAACATTTAAAATACACAATGCGTTTCACTGCAGTCTGCTAAAACCAGCAGGAAAATCAAGATGTAGAGCAGTTCCACCGTTCATGAAGGATGGTCAATTGGAATAAGAAGTTCGAAGCATCAGAGACTCTAAGTATCTGAAGGGCCAGTTAATGTACCTAGTATCCTGGAAAGGTAACACCTCAGTGGACGATTCCTGGAAACCCTGCTATAATGTGCATGCTCCTAGGGCAGTGAAATCCTTTCATTTGGCTCACCCTTCAAAGCCAGGCCAAGGAGGCATCTAGGAGGGGAATGTACTGTCAGGAATCCGAAATAAAGTAACTATCCCAGACACTATAGACATGACAGTCAGTTTTTAGTTATACCGCATTAGTAGTAAAGATTTGCCTTGGTCCTATTTGTTGTTACATGAAGCAATGGGAGTTCTTGTAGTACTGATGCGGTATTCATGAACCTTTAAATATGGATGTGGCACATTGTCGAGCGTGCGTAATTCGAGCTGCCACTCCGTAGATTCAGGAACTCCCAAGTTTGCTCCTCGTCAGCGCAGGAGACTCTCCCTTCTTTTTCTGCTCCACTTCCTCGAGCGGATTCCAGTTAAAAGCTTCGTTATGAGGAGCCCTGCGAGCCTTTACCTGTGTGTGGGACTGTTTTCCTGTTTTATCCTTGCTCTTGTGAGAAGCATGGAACTGGGCTGTGGGGGACCAAGCTTCAAATCTTTTGTCGGCCTCTGTGCTGGATACTTTTGGGTGCTGAGGTCTAATTCCAGAATAGGAGTGTCAGGAATCATTCAAAGAGCGTTCTCTGCTGCCAGGATAACAACAGCTGGAGTGAGGTAACTCCAGTGTTTTTTTTTGCGTTCTTACCAGAGTCATAGAAAGAATTCTTGCCATTCATTTCTCCTACATTTGAGAATCAGTTATGCACTAATAACCAGGAATCTTTTGGTTTTCTTATCCTTGTATTTGGTTCATGTTGCTTAAAACGCTAAGGAGCAGAAGGCTTATTATTTCTATGGAATGAGCACAGAACTAAGACATTCAAATTAACAAAACGTTATTGGCTGCTCAATACAAGGAAGAACATTTTGGTTTTCTTTCTCCTTTTTAAAGGCTTTTGAGTTCCCAAATTGCTCTTTTTGATATCCTGTGTTATGTATCACAAATGCCAGAATGAATGTGTTTCTACTGTTCTGTTTGTTGGTAATTTTGTCATACGATGAGGTGAATGATTTGATGCCTTTTCTGTTTCCAGGTTTTGAAGGCATGAGGAAGTAGAATTGGTTTATGTACACTGTATGGAAGAAGTGAACTTGTTAGAATTTCCTGAGGTAAATGAGTTTCCATTCATTAGAGAGACTTTATGCGAGTAGTCATAACCTTGTTGGTAATTACAATTTTTCTTCTTTCATGTGTTATTTCTCCTTCCTTGCTGTTCCCTTCTAAATACCTTTCCCCCACTTTATTACTCTAACACTCCGATATTTTAGTATACGTTCTGAGCTTCAGCCACGAGTCCCATAATCAGGCGAGTTTCCGGGCCATCTGTGTTGCCACTAATCACCAATGTGCTGTCTCTTAAGCCACTGGTGACAATCAAGCCCAGTGATTCATGTTGTGCCTCCACTGCTAAGGCAGTCCTCTCAGCTTGTGTAGAGTAGCAGATGGTGTGTCAACCTTTTGTGTTTTTCTCCTTTGTTGCGGTCTAAATTTCAGTCTGTTCTGGGATGATCAATAGATAGGGCTGCCAGAGTTTGTCAGAGCTTCAGCCTGTTTCCATACTGCTGATTAAGCATGGGCGGAAAATCCGTTACGCTCGTGGATTTTGCGGATTTTCGGTAAATTCGCGATCCGCGAACGCTCGCGAATTTACCGAAAATTCGCACGCAGCGGATTTTTTTTTCTTGGTGATTCAATTTTGAGGCGTGCGGTGTAAGTTCGCAATTGCGAACATGTAGGTGCAGCGGGCAGCAACAATCTCGCACTCGCGAAATTACAAAATTTGCAATTCTGCACAAGAAATCCACTAGCAAGCAGCATAGACCTTCTGAAAATGATGATTTTTATCAGAATAACTCCTCAGGTTGACATTTGCCTGTCCTTTTTTGGATTTGAGGTCTTTTGACTTTCTTTGGATCACTTTTGGATTAGAAATAAACTTTCACAAGTAAGTTTGTTTGGGGCATTACATTTGCTGTTCTGCAGAAAAACGAGTTTTGCTAAACTGAAAGCACTCAGCAGCAGGTGCAAAAGTTCAAATTCATCATTAGTAACCATTCCCTGTAGTGCTTCCTGACTGGGGCCCCTCCAGAGTTCAGTTGCTAGTTGCAACAATTGTATGACCCTGCTCTGACCCTCACAGCCGGATCATAGAATAGCTACAAGTAGGCCACAAAGGTCCTGGAAAAGAAAATTGCACTGCAACAGAAAGCAAATTACAGATAAGGAAGCAGGTGCCAGACTGGAATTTTAAAACAGTGACACATTAATAAATCAACCCCAAATTAATTCATGTCAGTTGAAGCAGGGCAGGTGTGCTTGCTTTTCTCCCCCATAATCTACAGTGATGATGATGAACCAGAGGGTGGCATTAATGTACCAGAGGGTAGCATGGGTGAAACAGAGGGTGGCAGTGTTGAAACAGAGGGTGCTGTGAACCTGTGATGATGAACCAGGCGTAGAAACAACATAGTTGCGACTGTTGCGTGCCGACAAGTAAGTTCGCAATCGCGAACTAGTACAAAATCCTCGCGAACTGGCAGAAACCCTTGCAAACACTATAAAAAAAAAATCTGCAAATTCGCAAGAATTCGCGGATTTTGCGGATTGCAAGTTCGCAAATACGCAAATTCGCGAACGCCAGATTCGCAAAATTCGCCCATGCTTGCTGCTGATGTATCAGTGGAGATGTGAGATTTCCCATTGTGTAAGACTTTCAGGTCCGCTTGAAATGATAACATGCATCTCAACAAGTTCAACCCACGACGAGGGAGGGACATTAGACCTCATCATAGCGAAAACGAACACTGTGTCACTAGAATCCATCACCCCATGTGACTGGACGGACCAGTACAGCATTCTCTTCTCCATCAATATTGAGGTAGCTCCAAAAAGGGGCCAAGCCCCAAAAACAAAACAATGGAAAAGGAATATACAAAATATTAACCCCACCGCCCTAGTAAACTGATGCAACTCAGCCCTAATCCCCACGACAGACATGGTTGACGTCCATGACCGCACAGTCTTTTACAATTCCACTATGCTTGAAATTCTTGACTCTACGGCGCCCCTCCAAGAAAAAAATGTTTCCTCCAAAATCTCCAAACCATGGTTCAACGAGAACCTGAACTCTGATCGGCGTAAGCTAGGTAAGCTAAGCTCAGCCAAGAGACTGTGGAAATCAGCACCCTGCACTGATCACCTGCAGGTGAAAATCACTAATGCCACCAAGGGAGCTAATCACTAGATGAGTATACTAAGGAAACCTAAACCCTTCCTCCCATAGACTGACTTAAAAATGGCGGTACAAGCCCTAGTGTTATCAAGATTGGACTACGGAAGCACCACTTTATGCGGTTTCCGTACCGAATGTATGTATACTACCTCAGCCTCCTAATGTTTAATCAGACCCCCCAGGATATAGTGGCATGGATTAGCAAATTTAACAGCACAAATATGGAAATTTAGCGTAACAAATGTGGAAATTTAGCGGCATTTTACAGCACTTTATTTTGCAATTTATGCCTTCGGAGCCCGCCGCACACTTGGCACGCGGCGGGCCCCTCCTGGCATTAAAAAAAAATGGTTGTTGGGCCAGCCGCGTGCCCAGTGTGCATTATGTTTTTGGGGCCTGCCGCACACTGGGCATGTCCTGAGAGCTGAGTGTACCAGAGGAAGGTGTGCTTGTGGCTAGATGTGTTTGATGCTGGGTGCCCTCTGAGATGTGTGCTTGTTTGTCTGGGTGCACTTGAGGTTTGGTGCGCTTGAGTTTGTATGCACTTTTCGGTCAGGGGAACTTGGGTTTGGTGCTCTTGGGTTTGACTGTGTTTGGATGCACTTGGGTCTGTGATAGTTGGATGCACTTGGGATTGAATGCACTTGAGCTTAAGGGTTCTCGTCACTAGATGCTTTTGTGTTGGTTCACCCTGAGTATGCAATTGAGAGTGCTTGTGGTTGGGTACACTTGGGAGTTGGATGTGCTTGGGTTGGTATCACTTGTGGTTCAGGGTACTCTGGACTGGATGCACTTGGAGAAGAGTTCCCTGGGAAGATGTGCTTGGCTGTGCTTGCAGTCACGTAAACTTGAGGCTGGGTGTGCTTGAGGATGGTGCCAGCTGGGGTTGGGTGCACTTGGGGTTGGGTGCATGGGTAAGTTGCCTTTAAGGAAGGAGATGGAGACAGTTAAAGCTACAAAACATAAAAAGCCAGACCCGTCACACATAGCGCCCTCGTGCTGAACACTTATATGCACACCTTTTAGTGACCACAACTACCACTAGAGAGTCAAAGGCCCCAAAAAGTCCCAAATCACAGTTGCAGACCTAGAACGTACAACCCCTAGCAGCAATGAAGATGCACAGTATCGCCTTTGGGACTTCTCGGAACTCCCTACAACCAAATGCACCATAAGAGAAATTCTTGATATTGTCAAGGGGATGAGAATAAAAGGTTGTAAAATCCAGACTGCTACCCTAATACATTCCCTAATTTCTGTCTTACTTATGGATAGTAACAAACAAGGGGTGGCTACATAAAACATCAGCAATCCAACCTTTTGGAGCTGACGTAGGCGCTTTGTGGAGACAAGCGCTTCACCCATTGTGTGTATGTGTTGTACTGCAGAGCCAGTGTACATTCCATTCTCAAAACACCTTTTAAATGCAAGGAAATACAGGTAGAGAACAAGTGGACTGAGGCGACATAGGACACACCAGGTGTTGTTGAGAAATAAACTGTAAATGTACATAGGGCTGATTGTTTTCTAGCCTTCAGGCTGCCAGAAGCACCTGGTGCTGCATGTTGGCGCTATGTATAAAGCACTTGAACCCAAGTGAGGCTCACACATGTGCTAACAAACAGTGGGGATGGTACTTCTGAGGGGAAAGAGTACATAGGTTTAAGAATAGCAGGTGCAGGGAGGGTCATCTGTAAGTACCCGTTAGAGGACAGAGATAGAAACGAGCCCGCTATTTCAGCGTGACTTTTTTATGCGTTGTTTGCTGAGGATGCATGTCAGTGGCACAGGAATAACTCCCTGCAGCCACAGTGGTGCGCGGGGACGATTGCGAGGTCCAGCCCCCCCATTACCCCGGCTCTGTGCAGGGGGCCATGGCCTGACACTGTTTCTGACTGGGTCCATAGGGTGGGCCTCTCCATGTTGTGCCCTGCCGGTGCGCCTGCGTGTTTGATTTTGTGCGCGCCTTTGACCACCTGTAGTGTTACAGGTGTTCTCAACTGTTTTTACTTTTAAAAGAGAAAACAAAGGAAAGTAGGTCGTTTTTTACCAACTCTACAGACTTTGCATCTTTGCTGCTGGACAAGCAATTGCTCAGGTTTACAGTGAATGGATGCTGTGGCTCCTTTCAGAGAAAATTCAAAATGAAGTACACCAGCCAGCCTAACTGCCATATTGTTGTGAAACTAGTTTTTTGTGAATTTCCAAAATAAGGAAAACGCTTTTCCTAGAGAAAGCGAAGACATTTAAGCACAAAAAAACTGTGGAGACAAATCTACAAAACAATTGCACAGGGGGATACAGAGGCAAAGTGGTGAGATAAATGCAGAGGGGAAGGGAAGAAATATTGAGTTATTAGTAGGAGCTAAAAGACTAGGACACAGGTAAGAGTAGAGAATTGGTAATTTTAGCAGTTCTGAAGAAGAGGCTGGGTTAAAAGTATTGGGGTTTAGGTAGCAGTGAAAGGCCAAGTGTTGTAAGGTATAAGTAGAGGTATTACGGTTGGGGTATAGGTGCTCATGTATTGGTAATTGTAGAGGTACTAGGGAAGAGGCTGGGATAGAGGTACTAGGGAACAGGTAGAGTTAGTGAAATAAGGTATAGGCAGACGCACTATGGTTAGGGGGAGGTTCTAGGTGTAGGTCGGCTTAGCTGTTCCAGGAAAAAGGTATTGGGCGAGGTACACTGGCGTAAGCAAGGGTGGCGGTACTAGGATAGAGACAATTGAGGGAACGGAATTCAGGTTGAGGTATAAGAATGTATGCAGGGAGGAGTAGAATTAGGACATAGAGGGAGGTTTGATAGTATATGTAGGAGTAGTATTACACGACTACAAGTCAGGATGGATGTGTAATTGTAAAGGCAATAGTAGAGAGCTGGGTTACGAAAGATAAAATCTTTGAGGAAGACGTGGATAGCAGTGGCCAGAATGTAGAAAGAACACTGAAGAGAGGAAGAAAGAAAGAAAGTCGCGGGGGATTATGTAGACAGTAGGTAAAAGAGAAGCAAGGCATCTGAGTGATCCACAAACGAACAGAATACTGTCGATTTTTTAAACACGAAGTCGTTCAGCTGGATGTATTTGGCTCTGAACTGAAAAAGTTGGAGAAACCCCCTTGATGGAGAAAGTTTCACTATAGCAAGTTTCTTTAAATGTGCTTTATCCGCTGATATTCACATAAGCTGCTGCACCCATGCCTGTGTTACAGTGCTGGTGGTTTATTATAGGAGTGATTGGTTAAGTTGCAACATTTTTTGAACAGAACAAAAAATAGACAAAACCTCAAAAAATGTCAGAATTGCAATCCACCTGGTTTAAAGGCCACCAGCAAAGCCATACCTGCAATCTTACTTTCACCGGAAATGGAGTAGTGCCGATTTCGCGGGTACTTTTTGTAAAAATCGCGCATTTTTAAAAAAGTGCCGATTTCGCTGCAAACCGCGAAATCGTGAAATCCTGTGTAGTGAAGTGCTCTGATTCCCTCGTGGATCGTTCTTTGTTGACTACTAGCCACCTATGCTATCCATATACTACAATCTACCTCTTTTGTACTAAATGGCGAATACCAAATATTTGTATACTACATCAACCATCTAATGTTGACTAACTGAATATTATAAAGTGCTCTGATACACTCGTGGGTCATGTTCGCGCTATATTTAACTTTATAAATAAATAAAATCTGAGGTATAATTTAGGGAGTTGGTTCTTTACTTCTAGATATGCTCTCCTCTGTTGTTGCACCATTGGAGTGTAATCAGGAAAAATCAATACTTTTGCACCATCAATTGTGAATGAGCCATCCAGGTCAATCTGGAGCTTTTGTGGTGCCCTGACCCAAAGAGCCTGGCTATCTAGAAGGACTAAACGGTGAATTTGGGCGATTGCTTTTCTTCACTCTGACTCCTTTTGATCATGATATTTGAGAGCAACTTGAAATAATTGTTCAGGATGCAAACTGCAAAAACCTTTGTTGTATATTGTTTAATGTAACATAATAATGCTCGATCTATAACAACAACAAGCATTATATAAGAGGCTCAAAACACCTGCCTAGTCATGCTTGCCGACCACTCTGTTAACTGGAATCGAGATTTTTGTCACATCATTGGCATGGTCTATCTCACAGCACAACAATTATAGTTACCCATTCACCCTCTGAAAAATGCAGTGAATAATGCCGACAGTCTCACCCATAGCACACTGCAGGGCCTCTTCAAGGAGCAGAACATGGAGAAAATTGCGCTGCCTACCCACTTTTTGACAGTGCTGGGGTCATCTCACCTAGCACACTGCAGGATTATGCCTTTTTGGCGGTAGTATAACAATTTACAGATTATAGGCTTGGCTTGCCCTCCAGACAGCAGTAGAGATAATATGGTCCTGTGTGCCTATTCAACTGAGAAGAACCTGGTCAGGCAATAGGTTGCAAGTGTTGTCCTTAGTCTCCCTTCCAAGAAACGTGCAGTGCTAAAGCGCTTAGTTCATTCGGTGAAGCCCCCAATCTGAACATTGGTCCTCACAGCTTTTCCTTCTGCATCATCAGCCTAGTATTCAAGGAATGAGATTCTGTCTGGCACATTCTCAAAGTGCTTCCTGAGGACTCGGATTTAGTCAGTTTTGATTTGGCTTCTGATACTAAAACTGCCACTTTCTTCTGATCCGAGTTAACTTTATATCAAGCACAAGAGAGTTGATCTTTGCTACCAGTGCTGCATGATTATACTGTAGCCACTTTGCCGCTTTGCCGCCTGTGGGGACCACAGAGACTAGCCTTCTTAGCACCGGAGAAAGTGCTCAAAACAGAGATGCTGACCTACGGCAAGCGTAGTCGCTTTCCCCTTTTGCTGCCTGTGACTCACCTGGACTCCCGGAAGGCAGAGGTGCTCCACTCAGTGCCTGGGGGGACCACAAAGACCAGCATTCTAAGTGCCAGAGAACGCGCTCAAAACAGAAACTCTGACCTGCAGCAAGCGTAGCCGCTTTCCCACTTTGCCGCCTGTGACTCACCTGGACTCCCGTAGGGCAGAGGAGCGCCACTCAGTGCCTGGGGGGACCACAAAGACCAGCATTCTAAGCGCTGGAGAATATGCTCAAAACAGAGACACTGAGGCGGGCCCGTCCATGCTCGTCTGAGCCCAGAAAAGGCTGCGCTCGCCTCCCCTAACATCTTCTATCGGACTCAGGGCCTAAGGTACTTTATACTCTTCATATATTTGTCGTTGTTTCTTTACTGGCAGTTTTATACCATGGTCAGAAGGAAGGTCCCGGTGGAGAAAACAGAGGGCGGGAAAGTAGCATCCCTCTGTAGTGTAGTCCCAAAAAGTATCCTGTCATGCAGAACCTACGACCTTTACGGATAACATATACTGTGGGTCTCTGTACACCCCTGCCGCATATATTAACCTATGGGCTGCATTAGCTAGCTCGCAGTGCCACTAGAATCTCCTGTTATCAGAGAGATTTGTTTTTGCAGCTTTAGAACACAATAACCTCAAACTTGTGGAAACAAAATCTTACTTTTCACCCAATCGCACGTGCTTGCTTGTTTTTGCTCTCAGAGAGATACAGAGAAGAAACAGTCGAACGTGTTTACAATAAGAATGTATTGTACAGTAGTTCCACTCATGTAGAATAAGTGCGCGGTTACGATTGTAACACAGTAGCAGAGATATAGAACCAGCAGTACAGTGAATGAGAAGAAATAGTATTGTTCTACCATTTTGCAACAGTCATGAACCTATTCATGAATATAGAATGCATTTATAAAATAAAGTGTGTTCTCCTAAGATGCCTGACTAGATGTACCTAAGTGTACCTAGCATGTGAGTAGGTGCTAAACAACCTAAGCCTAAGAGCCAAGAATCCCGCTAGGCTTTAGTCAAACCCCCATACCTGCATAGTGAGAAAGTGGGACTTCATCCTGGACTTGAGCTGGACACCCCGCAAGGGATCGTCAGACCACTGTCAGCTGGAGCGATGTCATGTCGGAGCTGCAGCGTCTCTGGTCAGTGTGTCGGCCTTGAAGTCTCGGTTCCTTCCTGCTTAATGATAGCAAGAGGTGCTGTATTTATACAGTCTATATACCAGTGTCACCCATTGTTCAGTATGAGGATGATCTTGGGGATTAAACCTTTGTGCGTAGATAGGAGAGGTGAAGTATGCCCCCCCCCCAATAGAGTGTACTCCTAAATTATTCATATGTGCCAAGGATGACGTCTTAGCAATATCGATCGGGTAGAACCCACCCTCGTCATTAACTAGTTGAAAGGTTAGTCCATAAAAGGCTGCAGACCTTATAAGGTGTGATGTCCTTGTACAGCATTTTGTCCTTATTTGGAGTTATGTCCTTATGAGGAGCGTTCATATCAAATAACGGGAGCTGATGTAGGGAAAGTGTGCGATGTTCCCTGAACCTATATTAGGGCACCGATATGAAATATAATACCCAATCCACCTAATAATACACATTTTTTAAATACACATTGATAAAAGTGTCAGTGCATAAAATTATCAAACAGTCATTTAAAATGTTTCTGAAAATGTAAAAAAAATCATCTAAAAACAGTATAAAAACAAGGAAAAGTTTCTTTGGTAAAGTTTAGGATTGTTGTAAAGTTCCACAAATCACAGTTCGATCACACAAGTTGAACTACTGTAAGCGTACTTAGAAGGCCATGCTCCAAGATAGAGAGTGTCCATTTGAAAAATTTCTATTGAGAGAAAATGAAGGGAAAGGAAAAAGTTCCATATTCATTCGCAGCACATGGTGAGCCAGATTTAGATTAAATGTCCTGGCTGGTAGACATAACATTGTCGCTGCCTGCTATCGTAGGGGGCAAACATTGTAGTACCCCGCAAAGCACGTCAAGTGTGCATACATGAAACTCCTCAGTGCTGCCAACAGTTGTTGGTGAGGCAGCCGGTGCTGTATTCGATACCTTGGTGCCAAGGGTGGAGCTGAAATCCAACTCGATCAAGGGCACCTGCGGATCCTCGAGGAATGCATTAATTAAGATGGGAATACGCTGGGGACAGAGTCTTTCATGGGACCGCAGTGGTTCCAGCCTGGAATCTAAGTCCGCTGGTGCCTCCGTTAGAGGTGTCAGACAGATGTCTAACTCGCATTCTCCTTCGCAGAACAGGCATCGGAACATAGGTAGGATGCTCCAGATGGCTGTGCTGGGAGATGCAGCTTTATGGGGGGTGTGAGGGATGCCAATGTGGACTAATGTAGGGAAAATGGAGGTCCATCAGGGAGCATGCTGACTGAATCTTAAGTGTTAAGGCTAATGTTTTGGGGAGTATTTCTCAGGATAGTGGTTATGGCTCTATTACTGCTAGAAAGGGAAGTATGCAAGGCAGAGGCTGCCATGTGTACTCCTCTGAGGGATTCTGGGGTTGACATTAAGAGCAACTATAGATTACTAGCATGAGGGAAAGGTACAAGATAATCAAACATAGATTGGACTGATTTGCTTACAAGGAATTCACAGCCAAGCAACTCTGAGGGTTGTGGCAGGTTGTTAGCAAGCTCCTGAACCTCCGAGGTGCCCCAATTTCCAGTGGTGATGCTTTGAGATAAACCAGAGTGCGCACTATGCACAGACCAACATCAATGACATTTTTGATCATTACCACACCTCCTTGGATGCACTACCATGTGAGTTATAGGCAACATTTATTGAAGTTCTAAGGACATGAGACTCTCCCCATTTCATCAGAAGATCAAAGACTTGTTCTGGATGCACCACTGGCCCTGGCTGAAACTAGGCAAGCTAGAGAAGTGATAACGAGGTGCCAGAACCTAGGGTCGAATGGCCTTCCAAACAAATGTTACTCAGTGTACAAAAAGACTACTGCCTTCTCAGTTCTAAGAGGTCTATAACAAAGCTTGAACTTTACTCATGCTTCCCCAAATGACAGAGATTCTAGTATTGATTCTGAAATCTGTCTGTGAAATAGTTTCAATAGGACTTTGAAGCGACCACTCTCTATGATCAACATACACTACAAAATACAGGGAAAGGTGCTAACCAATATATTGGATCCCTTGTTCTCTGTCTTAGCTCATGATCAAAATGGCTTCAGTAGGAAAGTGCCTCTTTTGGACATTGTTAGCCCCCACTTTTTGCCTGAAAAATTATGTAACTACGAAAGGAAGTGCACAGGGTCCCAGCCAACCAGGTCCCCTGTGCAAGAGCTTCTTCCATAAACTATACCTTTTTGGTTCCACAATTGGCACCACTTTAGCCCACATATAAGTCCCTAGTAAAAGGCACCCATGGTACCAAGGGTCTTCTGACTAAAAAGAGTCCCTAAGGGCTGCGGCACAAATTGTGCCACCTTAAGGGACCCCTTACCAAGCACATGCACACTGCAACTGCAGCCTGCAGACAAAACTGAGGAGTTGACATGGCACACATCCCTGTGTGCCAAGCCCTCAGACACTGCATGGGATACAGGTAAGTCACCCCTCTAGGAGGCCTTAGCCCTAAGGTAAGGTGCACTATATCTTCTGTGAGGCCATATGCAAATCAGTCTGACCCTGTGCCTCATGGGAACAGTCCAGCCCGAACTGCCAAGCCATGTCTTCCCTGGACCGGAAACAAGCATACTGGGACCGGTTTCGGATTCATAATCCTCATCAGCCAGGCTATCTTGAATCCAGTGGCCAAGTGAGCAAGGGACTCATGTCTGAGCATACCCTGCCAACTTAGGGCGAACAAAGCGATACAAAAGGGGATGATGGACGGAGCATTTGAGCAAATCAAACACTCACCCCCAGTCAACTGATCTGGGTTTGATCCATCACCATTCTTTAGCTCACTCAGCCACCCCAGTTCAGACATGGCCATATGCAAATCAGTCTGACCCTGTGCCTCATGGGAACTGTCCAGCCCGAACTGCCAAGCCATGTCTTCCCTGGACCGGAAACAAGCATCCTGGGACCGGTTTCGGATTCATAATCCTCATCAGCCAGTCTATCTTGAATCCAGTGGCCAAGTGACCAAGGGACTCACGTCTGAGCATACCCTGCCAACCTAGGGCGAACAAAGCGATACAAAAGTGGATGATGGATGGAGCGTTTGAGCAAATCAAACACTCACCCCAGTCAACTGATCTGGGTTTAATCCATCACCATTCTTTAGCTCACTCAGCCACCCCAGTTAAGATATGGCCATATGCAAATCAGTCTGACCCTGTGCCTCATGGGAACAGTCCAGCCCGAACTGCCAAGCCATGTCTTCCCTGGACCTGAAACAAGCATCCTTGGACCGGTTTCGGATTCATAATCCTCATCAGCCAGGCTATCTTGAATCCAGTGGCCAAGTGAGCAAGGGACTCACGTCTGAGCATACCCTGCCGACTTAGGGCGAACAAAATGGTACAAAAGGGGGTGGTCCATCATCCCCTTTTGTATTGCTTTGTTCGCCCCAAGTTGGCAGGGTATGCTCAGACGTGAGTCCCTTGCTCACTTGGCCACTGGATTCAAGATAGCCTGGCTGATGAGGATTATGAATCCGAAACCTGTCCCAGGATGCTTGTTTCCGGTCCAGGGAAGACATGGCTTGGCAGTTCGGGCTGGACTGTTCCCATGAGGCACAGGGTCAGACTGATTTGCATATGGCCATGTCTGAATAGGGGTGGCTGAGTGGGCTAAAGAACGCCGATGGATTAAACCCAGATCTGTTGACTGGGTGTGAGTGTTTGATTGGTTCAGATGCTCCGTCCATCACCACCCCCTTTTGTACCACTCTGTTCCCCATGGGAGCAGTCCAGCCCGAACTGCCAGGCCAGGTTCTCCCTGGACTGGAAACAAGCATCCTGCGACCGCTTTCTGGGTTTCACCCCTCTTCAGCCTGGCTAGCTTGACTCCAGTGGTATGGAAAGCACGGGCCCACTTCTGGCCATACCCGTCAACTCAAGGTGGCACATGCAAAAAGAACAATTGATGGACAAAATGCTGAAAAATGTCATATATTCACCACAGTATCTGGGCCTAAATTTATTGTTTGTTTGCTCCCATGCCATCCCAGTTTAGACCCACCCATTTGCAAATCAGTCTTGACCCTGTGCCCCATGGAAAAAGTCCAGCCCAAACTGCCGGGTCAGGTCCTCTCTGGACTGGAAACAAGCATCCTAGGACCGGTTTCAGGGTTTAACCCCTCACTAGCCTGGCTAGCTTGACTCCAGAAGCATGGAAAGCACGGGACCCACGTCTGGACATACTGGTCCCACTCGGGGAGACAAATGCAAAAAGACCAATTGATGGACAGAATGCTGAACAATGTCATACATTCACCCCTGTACAGAGATCTGGGCCTAAATCCATTGTTTTTTGCTCCCCATTCCATTCCAGTTTAGACCCAGTCATATGCAGATCAGTCTTGACCTGCCCCCCATGGAAACCGTCCAGCCCGAACTGCCAGGCCAGGTCCTCCCTGGGCTAGAAACAAGCATCCTAGGACTGGTTTCAGGGTTTCACCCCTCATCAGCCAGGATACCTTGAATCTGGTGGCAAAGCGAGCACGGGACCCAAATCTCAGCATACAATTCAATTCAAAAGAGCTTTATTCGACATTAAGTCATAAAAGCACAAACAACACATCAATCACAAGACACGATAAATAGTACATAACAATACAGAATATAAAAAGATATTAAATTTAATTGATTACTGTCGATTTAGAAACAGGTTAAAATTCATATATGATCCGGTAAAATTAGTTCATAAAATAGGGTCAGCATAGAGGTAACATACATTTTGCTAACTAGCAACGGTAGGCAAAAAAGTGCGAGTGCGTATTATCCAGGCCCACCTTAGGAATTTAGCTACAGCAACAGCTATACAGGGAGAACAGTCTGACCCTAGGATCCTTAGTGATTCTATGTGTCTTTGCGTACCCAGATTTAAGCAAATCGGTCTAAGCCACTTGCGTCGTGGGGCAGCATAAAGGGGACATACAAAAAATAGGTGAGCTATAGTTTCTGCCATGTCTAAACAGTTATGACATTTGTCATCAAATGATGGCGCCCATTTATAGGAAAAAGCTTTGACCGTTAGGGTTCCAACTCTAAATTGAAAATATAACTTACGGTCTAGAGGCATCTCAATAATAGCCCAATATGCTTCACAAAATGGGCGTGATTTATGGTCTAGGAAATGACTAGTTAGGTTGGAGTTCGTGGTGGCTCTATGGGATGCTGTCTGAACCATTTCCCAGTATTTTTCTTTCATTTGTTTTTTAGATGGGAAGATTGTGGTATCTGGTTCATCCCATAGGAGACTTAGATCTAACTTTATTAAGAGGGACCTGAGCTCTTTAAGCCATTGAATTTTGTGAAAACGATCGACCAAGATCACGTCCTTCAGGACCTGGACATAATGGGTTAATTCAGAGGTCGTCCAGATTTGCCTCCAATACAATAATGGTCTTAACCTCGCTATATCTATAACATTTTTCCTGCCTAGATCAAGTAAAAGCGGAGCAATAGGGGTGCTATGGGGGACACCAACTACATTTCTTAAAAATGTATTCTCCGCTTTGGATAGGTGGCTCAAATTGTTAAAACCCCATAGCTCTGATCCATAGAGGGTGGCACTTATCACTTTCATGTTGTATATCTCCAAAGCAGGTGTAATTGGCTTTGTGAGGGAAGATTTGTGTTTGGAGGATAAGACTCCTGCGAGCTAGTGAAATTTTAAAATGGCCATATCCATATGACGATTCCATCCCATGTTAGCCTGAAGTAATATGCCTAGGTAGGTAAAGGCCTCGACCTGCTTTGGTGGTGTGTCGTTCAGGAGGATTCTACCTTTATAAGGTTTGTGCTGATTCAAGGACATGAACTTGGTTTTTGTGGTGTTGATCTCAAGTTCACATTGCTGACAAAACTGCCCGAAGGCATTGACAGCCTTCTGCAGCCCGCTCGGGGTCCGCGAGACAATCAGAGTATCGTCCGCGAATATGAGGACAGGTACGCGAACCCCAGCCAGTACGGGGGCATCGGTGGGTGAACTACGAAGATGGTCAAGTATTCCATTTATGTATAAGGAAAACAGGGTGGGGGCCAAGACACATCCCTGCCTGACACCGCGTTCGACAGGGAATGAATCGGTGACCTCACCCTGTGCCCCCCACCTAATTCTGGCATAATTGTCCTCATGCAAGCGGACGAGAAGGGTCAATAGCTTAGGGGACATCCCCAATTCAGCAGGAACCCTCCAAAGTTTACAACGGGGAACCAAAGCGAAAGCCGATTTCAAGTCTACAAAGACTGCATAAAGTGATCCCTTGGTCAGGACCACGTTCCTCCAGAAGAGTGTGATAAAATAGGAGACTTGGTTGACAGAACTAGTACAGGGTCAAAAAACAGCTTGAAATGGGGATAAGATGTTATGTTCCTCTACCCATAATTGTACTTAATTTTGTACTAGACGACCAACAAGTTTTTGTGCTGAGTCTATAAGAATAATGGGCCTGTAGTTATTTGGGAGCGATTTATCTCCCTTTTTAAAAACCGGGATTATTTTTGCTCCCTTCCATGAAGCCGGGATGGGAGCACCCCTGGCCACTGAATTTGCTAGCAGGGTAAAATACTGACACCAAGACGGTCTATCACTTAAAAAGACATCAGCAGGGATGCCATCCATGCCTGAAGCTCTGCCACTTGTCACACAGTCTAATGCTATACTGACATCTTTGATTGTGAAGAGCTGGCTTTGATAAAAGATAGCGGGAGGTAGAGGGCACTCCTCCTCTTCCAGATTTAGTGATTATTGGGGTTTAAAGAATTCAAGCCACTGTGACTGGGCTACATTGTTTTGAGGAGGTTCTGCTAGTCCTCCACTGTCCCATTTTATAATGTTCCAGAATTGCTTTGAGTCTTTTACCTCACAAGCATGTTTCAGGTCCCGCCACCTATCCTCGTCCCACTGGCTTTTGGCCACCCGCTGTGCATGTCTATATGCATCCCTTGCCTCTCTCACTCTAGTTGGATTCTTTGTCCTTAATTCTACACTCAGATTTTGACGGGCGGATTTACAAGGCTCGTTGTACCACCTAGCCGTAGCCGGCCTTGTACTTCTATTTTCCCTGATTGCAACCTTCATAAAAAATGCTTTGAGTCTAAGAAACAGTTGGGTATGCGATTCTGACATGATTTGGGGAATGTCCGGGCTACTAATTTGAAGATTAAGTTGGGCCAATTCACTCATGACTTCAGCTTTGAGTGCATCCAATTGAGCAGGGTTCTCGATAAATTTATTCCATTTGACATGGGGCATGTTATTTGAGGCAACGATGTCTAGTGTAGTGGTCCCTTCCCTTGAAGGCTCAACACTATCCCCCATTTGAGCTTGGAATAATGAACAAAGGGGGTTGTGGTTACTTTCCAGCCGGGGTTTAATGACCATATCGACCAACCAATGCCATAATCTGATATCCACCAACAGATAATCTATGCGACTCCTTTTCCGTCCATTATCAAAAGTGTTCGCTCCCTGCTGGTCCGAGGGGGTTCTCCCATTTGCTGCTCTTAGACCTCTTTCTAAGCACATAGCTTTTAGCTGAATAGCTACAGCTGTCCATCTTTTATAGCAGGCACTTCGAGTTTTGGGATTCCCCATCTATGATCCTGGTCTGCCGAGAAATCCTGATCCTCTTGGCCAAGTGGTTCATAGGCGGTGTTAAAATCTCCCCACACTATTGGAACAATCAGCTCTTGAAGAGCCTCTAGCTGAGAGTCAAGAGCGGCTATTACCGCTGAAGTATGTCCCCCTGTTGACCCCCTGGCGTAGACATTAAAAATAGCCACCTTATGGCCATAAGACCATTCAAGTCTAACTGTCAGCATACCCTTCCCACTAAGGGCGACAAATTAAAAAAGAACAGATGATGGACGGAATGCTGAATCAATCGAACATTCACCCCCAGTGACAAATCTGGGTTAAATCCAATGGTTTATTAGCACGCCACGCCATTCCATTTTTAGACCCAACCATATGCAAATCAGTCTTGAACTGCCAGGCCAGGTCCTCCTTGGATCAGAAAGAAGCAACATAGGACTGGTTTTGGGGTTTCACCGCTCATCGGCCAGGATAGCTTGAATATGGTGGCATAGTGCGCACAGGACACACGTCTTGGTATACCATTCCCACTTAGGGTGACAAATGTAAAAAGAACAGATGATGGACTGAATGCTGATTCAATCAAACATTCACCCCCTGTCACACATGTGGGTTAAATCCATTGTTTTTTTGCATGTTACACCATTCCAGTTTAGACCCAGCCTATCAGGGCGACAAATGTAAAAAGAACAGATGATGGACGGAATGCTGATTCAATCAAACATGCACCCCCAGTCACACATCTGGGTTAAATCCATTGTTTTTTTTGCACGTAACGCCATTCCATTTTAGACCCAGCCTATCAGGGCGACAAATGCAAAAAGAACAGATGATGGACTGGCATGGGGAGCAAAAAAAACAATTGATTTAGGCCCAGATCTCTGTTCTGGGGTGAATGTATGACATTTTTGTAGCATTCTGCCCATCAATTGTTCTTTTGTAATTTGTCACACGGAGTGGGACGTGTATGCCCAGACCTGGCATGGCAATTCAGGCTGGACTGTTCCCATGGGGAAAATGGTCAAGACTGATTTGCATATGGTTGGGTCTAAACTGGAATGGCTTGGCGTGCAAAAAAACAATGGATTTAACCCATTTCTGTTGTCAGATCTTTGTGCGCTAATCGCGGAGAGAACTCCTCTGGATACGTTAAATGCACAATAGGGTCACCTCTTGATACGCCCAATCCTGTATAATCAGACATGCCCAGAATACTGGCATGGGGAGCAAAAAAACAATTGATTTAGGCCCAGATCTCTGTTCTGGGGTGAATGTATGACATTTTTGTAGCATTCTGCCCATCAATTGTTCTTTTGTAATTTGTCACACGGAGTGGGACGTGTATGCCCAGACCTAGCATGGCAATTCAGGCTGACTGTTCCCATGGGGAATATGGTCAAGACTGATTTGCATATGGTTGGGTCTAAACTGGAATGGCTTGGCGTGCAAAAAAACAATGGATTTAACCCATATCTGTTGTCAGATCTTTGTGCGCTGATCGCGGAGAGAACTCCTCTTGATACGTTAAATGCACAATAGGGTCACCTCTTGATACGCCCAATCCTGTATAATCAGACATGCCCAGAATACTGAGGACACAACTTCTGAACAAGGAATGGGCTCTAACGATGCTAGACAGTGCGGCAGAAGTAACAATAGCTAGCCTGAACCTGAAGGAATTTCTGGTGACAGCGGAGTTAAATGATTACATCACAGTGGAAACACCAGACACCAGGGTGAGCGTCCCACATAGGTTATATGAAGTAACACTCCGGTTGGAAGCCCAGGAAAGTAAAAGCTCTTTTTTGGAAGAACTTTCATCTGTTTATGACATCCTGTTAGCAGAACAAGATTGGCTGCTTGCATTCGATATGGAGTGCCCCAGGGGGTAAGTATAATTTTTCCTGCATTTTTCTACTATGTTCCTGTTCACTCAAAACATGCTTATGAACAGGATTGGGCAGTAGCCCATGCTCCAGCACTGTACAAAAATCACGCAGGGTCGGATGAGAACTCAACCTACCACAGGATCCTGTTAAAAGTTTCACCTAATGCTCAGAGGCAATTTCCTATAAAGCAAGAAGCTAAAAAACAGGTCAGGGAGATCCTAGATCAACTTGAGTACCAAGGGTTAAGTGAAAAATGGACTTCTCCAATGAACAATCCTTTGTTTCCTGTTGCTAAACCCGACAGTACATATTGCCTAGTTCTAGACTACAGACATTTAAACTCATGCACAAAGATATTTGCTGTCCAAAATGCACATAGTGCCGCATTAATAAATAACATTGTGCGCAAAAAATACAAAACCACTCTTGATATCTCAAATGGATTTTTCTGCCAAAATATAGCACCTTAAAGCAGGTATCTGACTGCCTTCAGTGCGTTGGAATCTCAGTCTAGCACAAGGATACAAAAGCAGCCTAGGTGAATTTTCAGCAACAGTAACAGAGTTACTTCCCAAATTTGATGAAGAAGTATTGTCCTATGTGGATGATATTTATCTGACAGACGATGACTTGATGAGGCACTTGACCAGGGTAAGCACCATTATTATGGGATTTGCTGCTGAGGGCTACAAGTTCAACTTTAAAAAGTCGAAAATCGCCCACCTCATTGTCCTATTTTTGGGATATGAGCTGTCAAGTGAAGACAAAAGTCTGGCAGCTAACTTTTTAGAAAAGTGTGCGCTGCTCCAGCCTCCAAAATCTTTAAAAAATTTACAATAAATACTAGGATTCCTAAGTTTCGGCAGGACATACATTTTAGATTACGCACAAAGGGTAAAACCTTTCTATGACTTAATAAAACCTGATTTGTCGGTCAAAAATTGGACACAAGAACATACTAATATTCTTTTTTTAGTCCAGGAAGACATGATTGCTTCCAAATACTTCCAAACACGCGTAAACTTATGCCACTTAGTGATCCGAATCATAGCGGGTCAATGCGGGTACACTTATTTAACCTTTAATGAAGGAGAAACAGTACCAATCTCATACAAATCACACCTGTACACAAATGCAGAAATGCGTTTCTCTTCAACAGAGAATTAATCCTGACAGCAGTTCAGACAGAGGTAGCGAGGGAAAGAGCACTGGCTCAGGGGAAACACATTATTGTTGTAACTCCAGTACCAGCTTTAGAAGCTGTTACAAAGGCCAGCATCCCAAATGCGAAAGCGTTACATCCCAGGTGGATACAATGGGCAAATTCTCTAACTGCAACAGATGTTGAATACAGATTTGATCCCAGTTTAAAAACACAGGCATTCCTGCAATATGAACAAGAATATCCTCTACCAAATGAAATCTTGCCTCTTGAACAGTATGAATATATTATATACACTGACGGATCTACTCAACTGGCCATAGGGAGTACGCAACAATAGTTTTCAGCGTGTGCAATCGTAAAAGGTCGCATGCATGATGGCAAGTTCCATCCTAGTTGCACAAAAACGCAATATCTAGGCGACTGCACAGCTCAGTTGGCAGAATTAAAAGCCCTGATACTGGTACTTGTAAATAAGGATCATGAATTCGCCTTACTAATAGTGTGTGATTCCTTTTACTGTGTACAGTCGTACAATGAGTACTTACAACATTGGGAGCAGAACAGGTTTAAAGATGCAAAAGGTGGCACAATAAAGGACAAAATGATATGGGAACAGGTAGCGGAAGTGAAATCCGAACTACCAAGGACTCATGTGAGACATCAACGTGATGGCGTGCACATTGAAGGGAATTAATTGGCTGATGAAGCCGCAAAAGGGGCTGTTCGCACAGCTTCTGTAGCTGCGCTGACTCATTCAAAAACGAGAATAGACGGAGGAATAATGGTAGCTGTCATTTCATCCCGAAAAGGCAGCACAGCAGTACCTAAAAATTTCCACTCAAATACTCCTACAAGTTAGATGCACAAAACATTCTATATGCTCAGATTCCTGGAGTGGGGGAATAGAGTAATACCAAATATGAATCGTAGGCAAGGTTTAATACTAGCTATACACGAGGGTTTGGCTCTGCGCACACAGGCACAAACTCGACTATTTCTTTACTAAAACAGCGCTATTGGTGGCCAGGCTCAACTAGGCAAACTAAGGACTATGTCTTGAGATGCAACATCTACCAGCAGATGAAAGGCTCCACCGTTGCACGCCCGGCACAGATGCCATTACTAAAATCAGATAAACCTTTCGTATGTGTCTACTTGGACCACTGTGGCCCCTTACAAACGGACGGGGCATACAGGTACATCATGGTAGCAGTAGATTCCTGCCCAGGATTCCTATGGGTTTGGCCCCAGCGTCCTGCGGACGCTCAAACCGTTATATGAGATTTGCGAATCTTCATCGGTACATATGCATGTCACACGTTACACTCTGACCGCTGCCCTGCGTTTAGCTCTCTAGCTTACAAAGAGGCCATGGAAGAAATCGGCGTAGCATTGAGGTTCTCATTTCTGTATCATCCTGAGGGAAATTGTGTTGTGGAGAGAAAAAAACGGGACTTAAAGCAGTCTTTAAAAGCTAGGGTATTAGGCAAGGGCGAGAGTTGGGTCACACACCTTTACGGGGTTCAGCGGGTATTAAATAATCAGTCAAGAAGCTCTCTAGGGGGAGTCACTCCATATGAGGTCCTCTTTGGGACACGAATGTGGTTACCTGATCTTGATTGTGAAGGCACAGTAGTGGAAGAAAAACCATTTGTGAGCCATGATCGTTTGGCTGTTTTACAGGATCTGAATGAATCCAGGACAAAACAAAGCAATGTCCATCTAAAGCAGACCGCCACTGAAGAAGTCAAGGTAGTCACAGCAAGACCTGTCTGGATCCCAAAAGTCAGGGATCTGGTCAGAGAGAAAATTGCAGACAAAAAGGAATTTGGACCGTCTTACAGAAAACCTGTGCCAGTCCTTGCAGTACACCGAACAAGAAATGTGCTGCTACTGCCTCTTGCCGGAAAAAAGGAGAAAAGATTTGTCTCAATTGACCTAATCAAACCACACTATGTGGCCGATACTAAACAGTAGGCCCAGTGGACTCCGATGTAGCAGACGTCCTCCTCTAGCTACAATCCAAGAAGTTCAAACAGAAAGACTCATCACGTTTGAAGAGCCACCTGTACGGAATAAAGGACTAAGCAACGGTGCTATGGAACTTGTTCCCCTTTAACTGAACATTTAAATTTAAGATGAGATTCTGAATAATTCACAAGTTGCAATTAGACCTAGCACAGATGCCTACATCAACATGCCTCATCGAGAGGAAAATAACATTTCAACCAATCCCGATGCCATTCAAACAATTGATCAAACAGCTTCTGGCTATTTCAATAACTTTGATACGTTTTCACTGGATCCAAGCGAGCCGGAAATGATGCCAGCCAAAACACCATTCAAGCAAGAATTAAAGAACCTTCTTTTCTTTCTTCAAAAAACATAACTGGTATCACCTTGGATTGAACTCTGAGTCATTTCCGGGATAATGTTTTTTCTTTCAAGGCTAGGTTTAGTATTGACTTTTAGCATGCTTATTAATGGACATTATCTTCAGCAAGATTCCACAGCCCGAAAGGTCAACATCCTCCTGAAGCCACACACATCGTCACATTGTCAACAAAGAGACTTGTCATCAGTGAACATCACAGCTATTCCTATACCTCATAGTATAGTATGGGACAAAGTTGATTTTCAACATATTCGGACCGACTGAACTTTTAAAAATTAATCATGTATTTAAAATCTCTTTAAGTGATTTCATTTCCTCAAGTACATTTTCGGATGATTGGGACACTGAAACAGTTAATAACATGTTATCTGATCTAGAAAAAACTGCTGTATTTTCTAATACTGAAATGTTAGAGGGTTCGTCGGACTATGACAAATTGTACTGTTATCAACATTTTGGTCATCATTTTCTGTACAAATCCATTTCACCTGGGAATGTATTTGAATACAATCAGTGGGAACATTGCCCAACACCACCAAAAAGTAGTTCACAAATGTTTGAACAAAAATTTGCATACTTTTCAGGGTTTAACACCACAGATCCAGCCTCATTTTATTATACGGTTGCACCATCATCATCACTGAAAATTATGTTAACCAATACTAAACAGATTTACTCTGCTTCCTTTTTGGCCCAATTGTCCGAACAGGGTTTCAACCTATGGAAAGACGAAATTGACACAAAATCGATTTGGGGTACAAAGGACTGGCAAGTCCAGGGTACAGAAGCATTATTTAGAGCATGCCTCATTCCACAGCAGATGATCTTTTTAAATGATACTGTGCAACAGACATCCTGTCTTGGGATAGCCAAGATTAACGACCTGAACACACAAACATTTCCTACACCATCACAGGGGTGACAGAATTCTTCTTCAAAGGAAGGGGCAACAATTGATGACATACTAAAGTACAATAGATCAGACCCAATCTGGAAGGAGTGGGTGGTTTGACCCTTAGACACAAACACATGTCATAAACAGTTCGTACATATCACCAAGGGACTCAGTATGCATAGGCCAGATCCAAGATATGTACAGAGAGAACATCCAGGGGTAGTGACATCCTATAGCGTTGGGAAGTTGTGCTTAGAATGGCTAGAAAACTCAACACTTGCAGAAGTGAAACAACACTTATCTTTACTCTCACAAGATATGGATCTCAGGGACTTTTTACTAGGACCTAGGAAACAACCTCAAAAGAGTGGTTTTGTATTTTTTGCGCACAATGTTATTTATTAATGCTGCACTATGTGCATTTAGGACAGCAAATATCTTTGGCATGAGTTTAAATGTCTGTAGTCCAGAACTAGGCGATATGTATTGTCGGGTTTAGCAACAGGAAACAAAGGATTGTTCATTGGAGAAGTCCATTTTTCACTTAAACCTTGGTATTCAAGTTGATCTAGGATCTCCCTGACCTGTTTTTTAGCTTCTTGCTTTATAGGATATTGCCTCTGAGCATTAGGTGAAACTTTTAACGGGATCATGTGGTAGGTTGAGTTCTCATCCCACCCTGCGTGATTTTTGTACAGTGCTGGAGCATGGGCTACTGCCCAATCCTGTTCATAAGCATGTTTTGAGTGAACAGGAACATAGTAGAAAAATGCAGGAAAAATTATACTTTCCCCCCTGGGGCACTCCATAACGAATGCAGGCAGTCAATCTTGTTCTGCTAACAGGATGTCATAAACAGATGATAAGTTCTTCCAAAAACGAGCTTTTACTTTCCTGGGCTTCCAACCGGAGTGTTACTTCATATAACCTATGTGGGACGCTCACCCTGGTGTCTGGTGTTTCCACTGTGATGTAATCATTTAACTCCGCTGTCACCAGAAATGCCTTCAGGTTCAGGCTAGCTATTGTTACTTCTGCCGCGCTGTCTGGCATTGTTCGAGCCCATTCCTTGTTCAGAAGTTGTGTCCTCAGTATTCTGGGCATGTCTGATTATATCAAGAGGTGGCCCTATTGTGCATTTAACGTATCCAGAGGAGTTCTCTCCACGATCAGCGCACAAAGGTCTGACAACAGATCTGGGTTAAATCCATTGTTTTTTTGCACACCAAGCCATTCCAGTTTAGACCCAGCCATATGCAAATCAGTCTTGACCCTATTCCCCATTGGAACAGTCCAGCCTGAATTGCCAGGCCAGGTCTGGGCATACACATCCCACTCCGTGGGACAAATTAAAAAAGAATAATTGATGGGCAGAATGCTAAAAAATGTCATACATTCACCCCATGACAGAGATCTGGGCCTAAATCAATAGTTTGTTTGCTCCCCATGCCAGTCCATCATCTGTTCTTTTTGCATTTGTCGCCCTGATAGGCTGGGTGGAACGGCGTTACGTGCAAACAAACAATGGATTTAACCCAGATGTGTGACTGGGGGGGCATGTTTGATTGAATCAGCATTCCGTCCATCATCTGTTCTTTTTACATGTATGGCCATGTCTGAACTGGGGTGGCTGAGTGAGCTATAGAATGGTGATGGATTAAACCCAGATCAGTTGACTGAGGGTGAGTGTTTGATTTGCTCAAAAGTTCCATCCATCATCCCCTTTTGTATCCCCATGGGGAACAGGGCCAAGACTGATTTGCATATGGCTGGGTCTAAACTGGAATGGCACTGGGAGCACAAAAATTATGAATTTAGGCCCAGATCTCTGTATTGGGGTGAAAGTATGACATTGTTCAGCATTCTGTCCATCAATTGTTCTTTTTGCCTGTACTTAATATGGCAACCCTGGTCACTTACAAAGAATTGAGAAAACGAGAGCGCAACATACATATTACCTAGCCTTAATTTCTAGAGGAGATAGCCTCCTTCCCCCATTCTGACATTAGGAAAACCTGAAACAGGTTTCACTTCTGTCAACACTATCTACCCCTATTTGTAGCAACTGGCCAGTAACAAAGTTATAGGAGGTACCTAGCACTTTTGAGAGGGCTAAACAAACATGAGTCAAACTAAATTTCATTGCCTCAGCTTTTAAGTATTAGTGCTGTATAAATATGGAAAAGCTCACATATGCAATTGTATTGTGGTCTATTCATATGAGTACATAAAAACTTGCTTTTCCAACAAAAAATGTGTCAAAATGTCAACGCAGACCTTCTCTGGGAGCCCTGCCAGCCTTCTAAATATAGAGCTGACATTTAACTCTTCCCGGCTATCGTATTCTGTATTCAAGGGTGTCCATGCGGCTGTCCTAATTTGCCTGGAGACAGAAAGCTGGAAAGCACTTATCCCCCTGTTTGTAGTTAAAAGAATAACTTCTGCTTGTTTTTATATTTATTTGCAATTGTAAGCAGTGTGCAATATACTTGTCTAATAATATAGAAGTCCGCTATTTGTATTATACCTAAATGTATACATTTACTGAAGCCTAATGCACTTTAAAAGCTACTGTAAATAGTGAAATTTACCCAATTTCGACTTTGATATTTTGGGCACTTAAAAATTAATATCCTATAATTGTTTTACATATTAATCATCCTCGGAATGTTCTCTGCAAATTACAGAGATTGGACATTAGACATATCTCATGTAAATCCTTAGAAAAATGAGTTTTTTACACCTGCACAGAGTGATATTTCATATGTAAATATCCTCATTATGTGATATAACACAACTTAAATTAAATTTTAATGCTAGGAGATCATAGTATGAGTATTAAGCTTTATAAATATTAAAAAACTAATTTAAAAGCACTTATTTTTTAATAATTTGTAATAATTAATAATTTTTTTCTTTGAATAAAACCAATCATTTTGATAATTCCACACAGGAAAAGCAAGCTGCATCTCTTGCCTATCATATTTAGACACATTCATTCACAAGCCTAAGCACATAAGCCTAATTTGAAACATGACAAATTTTTGCGCCACTTTTTTAAAAGGATCATTATTTTAACATCAGAACCATGAATATGCTTATAAAAAAGGCTTTTAAGAATGGAAATCCCTACCTTAAACGTGTTCCTCATATCTAAAATAATGAACCTGATTTTTGTAACTTTTTTAAAACCTCATTCTGAAATGCAGGGTTTTACCCGTGTTTAACATACAACATTCCTGTCTCTCTGTGGCCTACAAAAACGACAGCTGTTTGCTTAGGGGGCAGTAAAACACACAGCTGTCGGAAAGCCTTCTTAGTATTGAAACGTAAGCACGGTGGCAGTCTATTTAAAACTGAGACATTTCTAATTCTAAATTGTGTGTGCATTTCAGCAACATCTAATTCACTCAGATGATGTGTTTGCCTGTTAATATCTAATGCAATGTTACTAAGGAAAATGCTTTATAATTGTTTATTTATTACAAAACACATAATTCCATTTTTGAGGCCTTTTTATTTCTATTGATTGGGAATTCTAATTTTATCTTTTAAGCATTGACAGTTTGTACATGTGCATAATTGCTTACTCTTACCAATTAAAATAATACCATACAGTTATTTAGCATATCATATGGTTAATTTCTGGATTTTTATTGAATTTTTATTTAATATTAATTAAATGACATTTTGCATAATAGACTGATGACAACAAGAAAAACACAAACATACGCATTGAGCTTATTTCAGACATATACAGAAGGGGTCAAACACTACTTACAGAAATTGCTCTAATGGGAAAACCACAAACCACATAGACATTTAAACACACATTTAACCTACAGATCAACACTTAAGACAGAAACAAAGGGAAGCCCACAGACTGTACTTAAACCAAACCATTTGTAAATACTAGTTGTAAGTCATATTTCAAGAAGCGCTTCTCAATATTATTTAAAAAACTGCAAAAACAGCCCAACAAACTATTTTATTTCCAAGAAGCCAAAATACACTCAATTCACTAGCTTTGGCTGGTAGAACACCCCCCAAAAAAATCGCTCTGCATTTCTCCATTCATAAAATTGCGCAGAAAAAGGATCCTTATTTGTATTTAGTCATATTTTAATTCCCTGGGGATACAGAATCACCAAGGAAGAAATATGTTTTTATACCTAAACCTATTTAGGTATTCCCTCAATGGAGCCGGCTAATTTAATTCACATCTCACTATGGTACCTCCAAAAAGCAACACATTCTTCGATGTGTGCATGAAACAGGCATGCCAAAAATAGTGCAAAATATGCAGTATTATAATCAAAGTAGATCTTAAAGTACTCTTCTTACGTTGAGCCGTTCAAATATTCTTAGAAGTAGAGAAAAATCTCCTCATTACCTGCCTATATGTATTGCAACACATATTTACAGATTCATAGGACGAGTTCAATATTTGGCCAATTCCATATACAAATGCCGCAGTAAGCGTTTCTAAACTACCTTACCAATCCAAGGCTTCAAACTTACAAGTGCCGTAAAACGGCTCTTACCAATCAAATGGTGTCCAGGTTCCTACTGCCAGGTTCTGAATGACCAAACAGTTGTTTTTTTAAATTTTGTTTTTTAATACTCACGCCAAAAAGGTTCTCAGTCAGGGGAGACATCATGTGGAGGATCAAAATCAGGAAGATCAGAAATATACTGGGCTGCAGAGACAGAGAATCCCCAGAATCTCCGTGCACAGAGTACCTCCTTAGTAGATTTCTGTCTCCTGACAACATCACTCCCTCAGATAGCCACTTCTCTGATGAGGTCCACGTTGGAGTGCCAACTGAAGTAATCAATTTTCCTTCTCAGGGGTCTCACTGATACTTAGTCCTTTTAAATCAACAAAGAAGAAATTGGCACAGAAGCTGAAATATAAAAGTACATATTTATTACCTTAAATGAGTGAGACTATGTCACACAGAAGCCTTAGCAACTGAATGAGGCAGTCTCAGGAGTACAGAAAACTGGGGCTTTATATATGTTTAGGGTTACATAGTAAGCATAATTGCAAGGGGCAGTCCTGGCTCATGTAAGCATGCAAAATAACTAAGATGGGCATACAAGATCTACTTGCTCAACAAAGTGGGAGGAGAGTTACTTCTCCATACAGCAGCAAAAATAGCCTGACATTTATACTAGAGAAGCAGGTGCATTCTAATAGCTAGGCCCTTCTGGGCATGTGCAAAGTGGAAGATGCTGAATATAGTTTGTCTCTAGGCAGATTTCAAGAGCAGTTAACACTGAGGGAGGACAGAGCACATGGCGAGCATATGGCAAACAAAATGGCTGCCAGAAATACAAAATGGCTTTCACAAAGCGGATAAGATAACTTCTAAATACAGGATGGCTCCAGCTAAATGCTAACGCATTGCTGTCAATTTACGACAATTTCCTTGAATGGAGTCCCTGGATGAACCCAAATCAGTGCCCTGCGTGTGTATGCAGAGTATGACGTGGCACATATGGTTCCGCGCCATTTGGTCTGTAGTTTGCCTATCTCAGCTGTGGTGAGATGCGTCTCCTGCAAAAACGCGATCCGAGCATTCTGGTGTTTTGTATATGAGTATATAGCATAACGTTTGCTCAGCGTGTGGAGGCCTCAGGCGTTGAGCGTGAGGATGCTGATGTCAGTGTTCTGTGTTGTTATAGCCATGTATGGTTGTTAACGCACACTAGAGTGGCAAGTATCAGCCGGGACGTAGTGACCAATGACTCCCCAGTGGAGTGAGGTACCCATGTGATACATAATGTCGCCCATACATACATTTCGAGTAGCCTGTTGTGTGAAGTTCCATGAGGGGACGGGACGTTTCTGAACAACTGGTGTCTGGAAACAGTCCCAATACTGAGGACCCATCGCTGGTAATGATGCGTCCAAATCTACTCTCTCAAAAGAGGAGAGTACAGCAATATGTGGTGGGGGTGGCAGTGCGTGCGTGCGTGCGTGCAAGGCGAGTCGTTGATCGGGCCTTTGTAGGATCATTGGGCGTCCCCTGGGGCGTGTCAGATCATGTCTATGTGACGTGTGCTCCATTTGTGAGCCTGGGTGGTGCTAGTCCTTACTGCGTTCTCCTTGGGATCATCTCATGAGGAGAGGGTGGTCGATTGTCCATCCAGTATGGCATCCGCTGTCTGAGGGGTGACCAGGGTAGGTGTAATTGAGTCCGCTCCAGACAGTGTTCTGTCACTGTCATCCTCTCCCTCTGACAAAAAGATGTGTGGGGGTCGATCTATGATTCCGCAAGGGGGGAGGTCTGTAGGTCAATCACCGCTTGTAATACCTCCCGTCGTTCCTTCATAATTTGTTCTAGGTCTGGAGAGTCCTGGGTATAAGCCCCGGCAACTTTATTCGCCAGCTGCGTTGCTGTTTCGGGTTGCGCCTCCTGGTGCGTGGCATTTTGAAAGGAGAGCCTCGTGCTGTCTTAGTTCTGGGTTGATGCGTACAGTGTTGACCCGCTCATTTGTGCGCTTCTTCAGCGTTTGCGAAAAAGATAGTAGAGCCATTATGGAGAACTTTGAGGCAGGTTGGGAAGAGCAGGGAGTATTGTATATTGTTCACTCGCAATCGACGTTTTACCTCCAAAAATTATGAGCTTTGCTGCTGCACCGCTTGTGCATAGTCGGGGAATATCATTATCTGTTTATTTTCCACGCGTAGGGGGGCTGCTTGTCTGGCTGTTCGAAGTACCGCATCCCGTTAATAGAGAAGAATGCTGTTCGGTCAGACATGGGGGTGAAGGTTTTCACCCATGATTCTAGGTATTCCAGCGAGTTCGCGCCACCCATTCCCTTGGAAGACCCAGCAGTTGGATATTGCAGCGCCTCGAGCGCCCTTCTAAATCATTTGCACATTCCTCTATGGTGGTTAGGTGGCTCAGGACATCTTGCAGTGTCTTCTGATGCACCTTGGCGGTGGGTTGCAGGTTGGCCAATGTTTTCTCCCCTTCCTTCACTTTGTCTGCCAATTTGCAGTGGTCAACCCGGATAAGGCTGACATCTGTCTCGAGGGTGCCAAGTCGCTCTTCCATGGACATCCTGCAGAGTTCGATGGCAGTTAAGACCTTATCCAGTTAGCTCGGAAATTGACAGGTTGGATTGAGGCACAGTAGTTGTGGCCATTTCCGGGTATTTGGCATGTTCTCTGAGGCGGTCTCGGGCACTGTGGTATGCTGTGATGTTCTCGATTTCCTCATTGCAGTGGCTGAGGAGGTTTCCCGCGTTGTGAGTGCTGTCAAGGGTGGCGGAGTGTGTTGCTTACTGTGAGTATGACCCGATGCTGGATTGTGTGGTCCCGTTGGAAAAATGACACTCACCGGGCAAAAGAGGGAGCTTGCAGCAGTTCAGTGCATGTCTGGAAGTGGGAGGGGACCTTCGTTCCGGTTACTTCAGCGTTCAGCTCAGCTCCTTGTGGTTGTGGGGAAAAGTGGGTGCTGCAAGGAGAGGAGTGGTGCGATTTGCGTGTTGTTACGGGGAAGAGGTCCTTGCGGGTGCCACAGGTGGTCTAGTAGCCAAGTCGCATACCTCGCCAGTACCTCAGCGGATAGATAGGAGCAGGGAGAGTCAGGATTATAGAGCCGCCATTTTAAGGTCATGCAGCAGCCGCCTTGAGTGTGTTAAGTCCTTGCTGCAGAGGGAGGGGATCTCTTTAATTATGTCGCTCGATGTGGGGAGTCCGCTGCTCACCTCTGTCCTGACGGTGCCGTATGCCCCAGGGGTCTCCAGAGATTCAAATTCAGTTCCGCCGTCCGCTTCAATCCCTGAGCACCATGTTAGGGTCAGGTGGCTTTTGCTGACCGGGGGTTATCTCACGTTTCGCTACTGGGCTGGGGGCAGCAATCGGTCCCCTTGCTCCTGCATCTCAACGGGATTACGGGTCTGTGAGGCAGTGAGAGAAGGGCTGTGGCAGCTAAAATGGCGGGCTGTCACCTATCGCCGCCGTGGCTGTCCGCCTCCTCGCGTGTTTCCCAGAGTTCCCATCAGGTAGCAGCAGTATCGGGGTGCCCCCTCGCCTCCGCTGTGGCTGTGTTTACTTGCCCATGTGCTTCTTCTGGCATATGTCTCGGGGCACCGATCTGGACTACCATAGCCCGCAATCAGAAACTGGCTGGCGCCATCTTGCCGCCGGGAGCCTGTGTCCCGATTTTCCTCGTTTTGCTGTTGGGAGTGAACCTAGTTGAGAATTCACGGTACCGCTTGGTGCAGCATGTGTGCCATCACCTGGCTGGTGTCTGGACAGATCCGGGCGATGCTAGGAAACGGGCAATATGCGAGCCCAATCACGGAGCATCAGCAGGACATGTCTGCCATCATAGCCTGCTTGGCCACGCCCCCCGAGGGCCAGCTATGCTCATAAGGAAAAGCCCTGCCAGGTGAAATCATTCACAGCCTATGCCCTCATTGCGCCAAGAGCAGGGGAAGCCTATTCTTACCTTTCACGTATCACACTAGCCCACCATAGATTTCTTTTGTTACGTTTCCGACTGAACTTCATTCCACTGATGCTTGGGTTTCCAGAGAGGAAGTTTAAGTATGCTTACCTAAGCCTTTAGACCCTGTGACAATTCCTCACCTACAGGATTTACACCTGGTACTGTTTTGTAAGTTTTAGCAAACTGTAAGAGAAGCGTTTATTCTCCCTATCTTAAGATGTTACAATTTCAAATAATGTGGGGTGGCACTGTACTTTTTAAAATCCTTACCTAATTCTTATGTAAGCTTCTCGGTCACAACATTTTTGTGGGCTTGTAGAAGAAAAAATATAGTTGGGTTTGCAGTTTTAATGTATCATAAGGGACATCTAAAATCAAGTATAATTTAAAATTGTTTTTATGGCCTTTATAATACTTGTGTGTTATGATGAAATTGTGCTTTTATGATCTATTTTTATACAGATTGAATAAAGATTATACTGTATAGTGAGCAATATAAGTTCAATTTGCCAGTAATGTCTACAATTGCAGTTCACCCCTTGCCTCCATGCCTTAGTCTTTAACTGGCAGCTTTCTCCAGCTTCTTTCCTTCTCTCGCTGGTTCTGCCAATCTTCCATGTATATCTTCCCTTCCTCTTTCTTGCTGGCCATTTCTTTTTCTGACTGATTCCTTCCCTCATACACTCACATTTCCCTCTGCCCACTCCCTCACTCCTACAGCCTGTTATTTTCTCTCAGTGGCTCTGCCCCACTTGCATCTATTTTCCCTCCATGCTATAACTTCCCATAGGGTTGGCACCTGGCCAGTCTGTTACCAAAATGGCAGACATTTTTAAGTAAGGGCTTGTAAAAAAAACTCTCGGGACCGAACAAAAGCTCATAGTTATTCCTGTGTGAAATACAAGTTTTAAGAGGTTAATACAATCATATATCCAGTACCTCTGGAATTATGCAACTGTATGGCTGTGGTGTTTTTTGCAGAGTTGTAGATTTGCCGCATTTGACATGTAATCTATTATCTGTCCCATAATCTGCAGATTTTAACAGAAACACATTTTTACCTTAGACTTTTCAAAAGTTACAAAAAACTCATGAATGCGTGTTGGCCTTCAAGTGGAAGGCCCTTTTGTTAGAGGGAGATTTATTACAGGGCAGAAGGTCAAGGGGCTGGGCGCAACGGCTCTGAAAGCCTGCGCTGGGATGATCGTGAGAGTGAGCTAGGGACAAAGGGGCGGCTTAATTTGCACCGGGGTGTGCAGGAACGCTTGCTCTAAAAATAGAGAAAACAGATATGTGAGCCGTGGAAACCGAAGCTGAAAGGTTAACAGTTTTATTAAGAAGATGCAACTTCAAGAAACGTCAGTATAAAGGCACAAAAATCTCTGGACCCAGTGCTCCGCATTCTCAGGTAGTCTCATAGACCAGATTTCATTTACTGAAAATTGCATTTACTCAATACAAGCTTCTAAACAGTTAGTGAGAGAGTGTAAATCTTAAAGACACATTTATCATTTGTGGCAAAATGCATTCAAAAAAGCAAAGTACACATTATTTGAGAATGCTCACATCTGCCTATAAGTGAGAAATCCTACAACTACAAGTAAACACTTCAAATGTAATAAAGGGAAAAAGCAAGGTTAAAAGAAAGCATGGTAAATATAATATTTCATATGGCAGAATGTAAAATACAATACAGTTAGTATATATATATTAAGTAAATCAGTTGATCAAGAGCTCTTGGAGACAACTTGCCTCCCTGATGCCTACAACAGACCAGGAGTTGCCCAAAGATATTTCTGCGGACCTCCTTTTTATATTCTTTAAGGCGGTGAGAAGTCTAAGGTAACGTCATCTCACGCCACCCCATGTCACGTACCCTATTTGCAAAAACAACAGTTGATGGACAGAATGCAGAACAATGTCATATATTCACCCCAGTACAGAGATCTGGGCCTAAATCCATTGTTTCTTTTGCACTCCACACCACCCCAGTTTAGACATGGCCATATACAAATCAGCCTTGACCCTGTGCCTCATGGGAACAGTCCAGTCCGAACTGCCAAGCTGTGTCTTTCCTGGACCGGAATCAAGCATCCTAGTACCGGTTTCTGGCTATCAGCTGTCTTCAGCCAAGATAGCTTGACTCCAGTGGTGTGGAGAGCATGGGACTCACGTCTGAGCATACCCATCCTACTCGGGGTGACAAATGCAAAAACAACAGTTGATGGAAAGAATGCAGAACAATGTCATACATTCACCCCAGTACAGAGATCTGGGCCTAAATCCATCGTTTTTTTGCACTCCACACCACCCCATTTCAGACATGGCCATATGCAAATCAGCCTTGACCCTGTGCCTAATGGGAACAGTCCAGCCCGAACTGCCAAGCTATGTCTTTCCTGGACCGGAATCAAGCATCCTAGGACCGGTTTCTGGCTATCAGCTGTCTTCAGCCAGGATAGATTGATTGCAGTGGTTTGGAGAGCATGGGACTCACGTCTGAGCATACCCATCCCACTCGGGGGGACAAATTCAAAAACAAAGTTGATGGACAGAATTGTCAGGCCCAGGGTGGCTTGCGGTCTAGGGCCCGCCTCACTCTGCAGCAGGCACAGTCTTCCGCCATGTTCAAAGCGCTTATGTGGGAAAGCGCATTGGTTTCTTTCTTCTGGACATTGGTGGTGCATTGTTCAAGAGTCTAGCCTGTTCTAGGACCTTGTGTGTAATGATGTCTTAAGTCTCCTTTGATTTAGACATAGTCTGCGAGATGCGTGAGGTTTGGCAGGTTAACCGCGTCCGCGAGATGCGTGTAATTTGGCATGTTGTCGCATCCGCGAGATGCCTAGGGTTTACCGGTGCAGTTGCAAACAGGGAAAATACGGGGGTGTGGTTACGTCGATGTACGCGACCACACCCAGGTTTCTTTGCTCACTATTCTGCTTGCCTTGGGGAGGAAGGTTGCTCCTTAGCAAGCTCCAATCTTTTGGGTGCCATTTCCAGTTCTTTCTCCAGGTCGAAGACTCGGCATGCAGCGGTGATTCCAGTGGGTGTGTCCAGGAGTAGCAGTTTCGTGTCTGCAGGAATAAAGGCAGTTTTTGGACGAATTTCTCCGTGGACAGCCTTCTTCCTGACTTCCAGAAGGGCAGCTAGTCTTCCAAATTCATAGAGTAGGTCGTATTCTACAGGTAGGAGGACAAGGTAATTTAAAGCAGGGTTTTGAATGCTAAAATTCTTTTTAAGCAAAATCTGAAGACAAAAGCACAGTTTTCTGACATTATTTTATAGGGAATCCAGAATATTCCGTGCTGTTAAATTTGAAGCTGAATCTTGAATATGTTTTTGTGCAGAGGTTTATTATTTGAACAAATAGAGGTGTATTAATCCTTTGTCAATATTTTACTACACAATTTTGATTTTAAGCTGACATTCTTCGGGAATTATAATGTGAATGTTCTAAAGAAATACGAACACATATAGTTACTTTAAAAGGCGCAAAGAGTTAATGATCGTAACTTGTAGAGAATTATCTACAGGTATTTGTGTATGAACAGTTTCTTCTTTTGAGAGAAATTACAATAACAAGCAAAGAGAAATAATCTATTGCAAGCATTTAAAGGTGATCAATCTTATTGAGGATTTTAAGAACCAGTTAGGTTCCTTTGTCCAAAAGAATCTAGTAACAGAAATAATATAATTTGTTGAATAAACAAGAAACAAAGTATTTGTGTGTACATAACTTTTCCTTTTCAGATCTCCTTTCCAGCTGTTCCCTTCCTAATTCCCTTTCCCCCCCCCGCTTGATCACTTCAACATTCTGTGTAATTATTACAATCAGAATTGGAGGTATCGAGAGGTGGGCCCATATAACATCACATCAGATTCCGAGGAAGATTTCGTCTGAATGCAGTACAATGTCATACATTCACCCCAGTACAGAGATCTGGGCCTAAATCCATCGTTTTTTTGCACTCCACACCACCCAGTTCAGACATGGCCATATGCAAATCAGCCTTGACCCTGTGCCTCATGGGAACAGTCCAGCCCGAACTGCGAAGCCATGTCTTTCCTGGACCGGAATCAAGAATCCTAGGACCGGTTTCTGGCTATCAGCTGTCTTCAGCCAGGATAGCTTGACTCCAGTGGTGTGGAGAGCATGGGACTCACGTCTGAGCATACCCATCCTACTCGGGGTGACAAATGCAAAAACAACAGTTGATGGAAAGAATGCAGAACAATGTCATACATTCACCCCAGTACAGAGATCTGGGCCTAAATCCATCGTTTTTTTGCACTCCACACCACCCCATTTCAGACATGGCCATATGCAAATCAGCCTTGACCCTGTGCCTAATGGGAACAGTCCAGCCCGAACTGCCAAGCCATGTCTTTCCTGGACCGGAATCAAGCATCCTAGGACCGGTTTCTGGCTATCAGCTGTCTTCAGCCAGGATAGATTGATTGCAGTGGTTTGGAGAGCATGGGACTCACGTCTGAGCATACCCATCCCACTCGGGGGGACAAATGCAAAAACAACAGTTGATAGACAGAATTGTCAGGCCCAGGGTGGCTTGCGGTCTAGGGCCCGCCTCACTCTGCAGCAGGCACAGTCTTCCGCCATGTTCAAAGCGCTTATGTGGGAAAGCGCATTGGTTTCTTTCTTCTGGACATTGGTGGTGCATTGTTCAAGAGTCTAGCCTGTTCTAGGACCTTGTGTGTAATGATGTCTTAAGTCTCCTTTGATTTAGACATAGTCTGCGAGATGCGTGAGGTTTGGCATGTTGTCACATCCGCGAGATGCCTAGGGTTTACCGGTGCAGTTGCAAACAGGGAAAATACGGGGGTGTGGTTACGTCGATGTACGCGACCACACCCAGGTTTCTTTGCTCACTATTCTGCTTGCCTTGGGGAGGAAGGTTGCTCCTTAGCAAGCTCCGATCTTTTGGGTGCCATTTCCAGTTCTTTCTCCAGGTCGAAGACTCGGCATGCAGCGGTGATTCCAGTGGGTGTGTCCAGGAGTAGCAGTTTCGTGTCTGCAGGAATAAAGGCAGTTTTTGGACGAATTTCTCCGTGGACAGCCTTCTTCCTGACTTCCAGAAGGGCAGCTAGTCTTCCAAATTCATAGAGTAGGTCGTATTCTACAGGTAGGAGGACAAGGTAATTTAAAGCAGGGTTTTGAATGCTAAAATTCTTTTTAAGCAAAATCTGAAGACAAAAGCACAGTTTTCTGACATTATTTTATAGGGAATCCAGAATATTCCGTGCTGTTAAATTTGAAGCTGAATCTTGAATATGTTTTTGTGCAGAGGTTTATTATTTGAACAAATAGAGGTGTATTAATCCTTTGTCAATATTTTACTACACAATTTTGATTTTAAGCTGACATTCTTCGGGAATTATAATGTGAATGTTCTAAAGAAATACGAACACATATAGTTACTTTAAAAGGCGCAAAGAGTTAATGATCGTAACTTGTAGAGAATTATCTACAGGTATTTGTGTATGAACAGTTTCTTCTTTTGAGAGAAATTACAATAACAAGCAAAGAGAAATAATCTATTGCAAGCATTTAAAGGTGATCAATCTTATTGAGGATTTTAAGAACCAGTTAGGTTCCTTTGTCCAAAAGAATCTAGTAACAGAAATAATATAATTTGTTGAATAAACAAGAAACAAAGTATTTGTGTGTACATAACTTTTCCTTTTCAGATCTCCTTTCCAGCTGTTCCCTTCCTAATTCCCTTCCCCCCCCCGCTTGATCACTTCAACATTCTGTGTAATTATTACAATCAGAATTGGAGGTATCGAGAGGTGGGCCCATATAACATCACATCAGATTCCGAGGAAGATTTCGTCTGAATGCAGTACAATGTCATACATTCACCCCAGTACAGAGATCTGGGCCTAAATCCATCGTTTTTTTGCACTCCACACCACCCAGTTCAGACATGGCCATATGCAAATCAGCCTTGACCCTGTGCCTCATGGGAACAGTCCAGCCCGAACTGCCAAGCCATGTCTTTCCTGGACCGGAATCAAGAATCCTAGGACCGGTTTCTGGCTATCAGCCGTCTTCAGCGAGGATAGCTTGACTCCAGTGGTGTGGAGAGCATGGGACTCACGTCTGAGCATACCCATCCCGCTCGGGGTGACAAATGCAAAAACAACAGTTGATGGACAGAATGCAGAACAATGTCATACATTTACCCCAGTAGAGAGATCTGGGCCTAAATCCATCGTTTTTTTGCACTCCGTACCTCCCCAGTTCAGACATGACCATATTCAAATCAGCCTTGACCCTGAGCCTCATGGGAACAGTCCAGCCCGAACTGCCAAGCCATGTCTTTCCTGGACCGGAATCAAGCATCCTAGGACCGGTTTCTGACTATCAGCCGTCTTTGCGTCACTTACGGCCTACTTCGTACTTTTCCCATCCATACATTCAAAATGCAGCCCTTCTCATAACTGTGGCACGTATACTAGACTAAAGGTCAGGCCTTGTAGACTGGAAGTTTGTCATAAATTTGCCTTGGGCAGCAGAAACATGTTTTATTGCGTAAAGGGATATAATTTATATGCATATGTACCAGTCTGTACGTCCTGTTGCCACATCCATCACTACAGCTCGGCAGTTGCAGTGGGAAAGTTCTCCTTTTCTCATGAGCAGCCTTAGGATGTGGCCCCTTTGTGTGTTGAAATCACAGAGGATGTTCAATTTTAACGTTATGAACTTATCACAAAAGTAGGGTGGGGGCCAGAACAGGAGCCTCGCAGACAGTGGAGCTGAATAAAATCTCGATCAGACCTGCTTTCTGCTTACTTTAAGAGAAAATGGCAGTACTCTGGCCAATTTAACCAAGCCTATACTTCTGAACAGTAAGGCTACACAGGGGTTTATGCTAGTTGAGTGATAAGAATGTCCCAGGATATTCATACAGTAAAATCTTTCCCTCTCTCATCCCCCTTTTTGTTCATTTTATTGAACACCATTGAACACCATTCGAACTGCATATTTAGCTGGTGCCGGGGGGAGTGGTCATGGTGAGTTATGAAGAAGCGGCTCATCGGCGTTTCCGTTCAGGGCATTTTCCTAAGTCTCCAGGCGGTCCCCCTGATATGTCACACAGTGTCTCATAAGGATGTACCAAGTCTCCCCCCGAGGGAGGTGGTGGGCCACTATGTACCTGGGCTTGGTACTGACAATCAAGAGGAACCTGTGCTGTGCAAGAGTCAGGGATGGTGAGCTCCACTATATTTAACATTGCTACCCCTTCCTCTTCCCCTTGTCCCCTGCGTATCCCTGTGTACACACCTGAGTCGGTATACAGCAGGAATATCGATGTGGAAATATCGACAAGCAAAAATTTCGAGGTAAGAATATTGACTGTGTTAAATATCGACGAATTAAATATCGATGTTGTAAATATCGTTTTTGTACAATAGCAGAAATATCGACATTGTAAAATATTGTTGTAGAAAATATAGTTGAGATAAATATCGATGTATATATTATCGATATAATCATTTGTTGTGTTATATTTATTTATTAATATGTATTTATTATGTTTATTTAATGGTATTTTATTGTTTTCTGTGATTATAATTAGAAAAAATTTAATAATTTTTATAAAATTTTTGTACATTTTTTAGGAGCGGGTTGTTGGTTTTATAGGGGATAAGGGTGGGGAGTAATTTAAAAATGTTGTGACATTTTTTTATTTTAATTTACAAATTTTATGAAAAAAATTATGAATTTAGAAATTTGAATTTGAAATTAGAAATTAATTTAGATATTTTTAAAAATGTATTTAAATTAAGTATGTGAATGTTTTAGTAGCGGGTTGTTGGTTATATAGGGGATAAGGGTGGGTAGTAATTTAAAAATTGTGTGTTTATTTATTATTATAAAAAAAATAGAAAAAAAATGACATTCGAAATTTGAAATTTGAAATTTAAAATTAAGATATTTTATAAATTTAAATTAAATTAAGTGTGGGATTGTTTTATTAGTGGGTTGTTGGTTATATAGGTGATAAAGTGGGGTAGTAATTAAAAAACAGTGTTAATATTTATTTAAATGTCAAATTGTAATAAAATAAAAATACATTTCGAAATATTAAATTTCAAAATCGAAATTAATTAAAATATTTAAATATTTTTATTAAATTAAGTGTGTGAATGTTTTATTAGTGGGTAATTTAGTTTATAAGGGATAAGGGTGGGTAGTAATTTAAAAAATGTGTGTAAATAATTTTTTAACATTTTTTATTGAAATAAAATACAAATTAATTTCGAAATTTTAAATTAGAAATTATAAAAAATGTTATTTTATTTAAAATGTAATATTTTTAAAAAAATGAAAATGTCGTAGAAGTTGTTAGTTGGGTTTATAGGGGGAAGGGTGAGTTACATTTTTAAAATTTTGTGGTTTATTGTTCAGCACTTTCTTAGAGTTATGTTGGATTTGGAGTTAGAATAGTAAATTATTATGGTTTACTGTCCAGCACTTTCTTAGAGTTATGTTGGATTTGGAGTTAGAATAGTAAATTATTATGGTTTACTGTCCAGCACTTTCACTGAGTTATGTTGGATTGGAGTTAGAATATATAAATTATTTTGGTTTACTGTCCAGCACTTTCTTAGAGTTATGTTGGATTTGGAGTTAGAATAGTAAATTATTATGGTTTACTGTCCAGCACTTTCCCTGAGTTATGTTGGATTGGAGATAGAATGGTAAATTATTATGGTTTACTATCCAGCACTTTCCCTGAGTTATGTTGGAATTGGAGTTAGAATAGTAAAGTATTATGGTTTACTATCCAGCACTTTCCCTGAGTTATGTTGGAATTGGAGTTAGAATAGTAAATTATTATGGTTTACTGTCCAGCACTTTCCCTGAGTTATGTTGGATTGGAGTTAGAATAGTAAACTATTATGGTTTACTATCCAGCACTTTCCTGAGTTATGTTGGATTTGGAGTTATAATAGTAAATTATTATGGTTTACTGTCCAGCACTTTCCATGAGTTATGTTGGATTGGAGTTAGAATAGTAAATTATTATGGTTTACTATCCAGCACTTTCCCTGAGTTATGTTGGATTTGGAGTTAGAATAGTAAATTATTATGGTTTACTGTCCAGCACTTTCCCTGAGTTCTGTTGGATTTGGAGTTAGAATAGTAAATTATTATGGTTTACTGTCCAGCACTTTCCCTGAGTTCTGTTGGATTGGAGTTAGAATAGTAAATTATTATGGTTTACTATCCAGTACTTTCCCTGAGTTATGTTGGAATTGGAGTTAGAATAGTAAATTATTATGGTTTACTGTCCAGCACTTTCCCTGAGTTATGTTGGATTGGATTTAGAATAGTAAATTATTATGGTTTACTATTCCGCACTTTCCCTGAGTTATGTTGGATTTGGAGTTTGAATAGTAAATTATTATGGTTTACTGTCCAGCACTTTCCCTGAGTTATGTAGGATTGGAGTTAGAATAGTAAATTATTATGGTTTACTGTCCAGCACTTTCCCTGAGTTATGTTGGATTTGGAGTTAGAATAGTAAATTATTATGGTTTACTGTCCAGCACTTTCCCTGAGTTATGTTGTATTGGAGTTAGAATAGTTAAATATTATGGTTTACTCTCCAGCACTTTCCATGAGTTATGTTGGATTGGAGTTAGAATAGCAAATTATTATGTTTTACTGTCCAGCACTTTCTCTGAGTTATGTTGGATTTGGAGTTAGAATAGTAAATTATTATGGTTTACTGTCCAGCACTTTCCCTGAGTTATGTTGGATTTGGAGTTAGAATAGTAAATTATTATGGTTTACTGTCCAGCACTTTCCCTGAGTTATGTTGGATTTGGAGTTAGAATAGTAAATTATTATGGTTTACTCTCCAGCACTTTCCCTGAGTTATGTTGGATTGGAGTTAGAATAGCAAATTATTATGGTTTACTGTCCAGCACTTTCTCTGAGTTATGTTGGATTTGGAGTTAGAATAGTACATTATTATGGTTTACTGTCCAGCACTTTCCCTGAGTTATGTTGGATTGGAGTTAGAATAGTAAATTATTATGGTTTACTATCCAGCACTTTCCCTGAGTTATGTTGGATTTGGAGTTAGAATAGTAAATTATTATGGTTTACTGTCCAGCACTTTCCCTGAGTTATGCTGGATTGGAGTTAGAATAGTAAATTATTATGGTTTACTGTCCAGCACTTTCCCTGAGTTATATTGGATTTGGAGTTAGAATAGTAAATTATTATGGTTTACTGTCCAGCACTTTCCCTGAGTTATGCTGGATTGGAGTTAGAATAGTAAATTATTATGGTTTGCTGTCCAGCACTTTCCATGAGTTATATTGGATTTGGAGTTAGAATAGTAAATTATTATGGTTTGCTGTCCAGCACTTTCCCTGAGTTATGTTGGATTTGGAGGTAGAATAATAAATTATTAATGTATTGTTAAAACAATATTAAAACAAAAAATGTTTTTTAATTATATTTGACAATATTATTACATATATTGAAATATTTAAGATTATATTTAATAACATCTGTATAAAAATCAATTATACATTTTTATAACATTTTAAAATTTATATCACAAGTTTATAAATTTATAAAGTACAATACTAATAAAGTCTTGTAAAAAAACAGTATTTATTGTTAGTTTTGTTTGTAGATGGAAACATTTAAACATTTTGAAAAAATAATATTTTTGTATTTACTCATATTTAACATTGCAGTATTTGTAACATATACATTGTAATTTTTTATTAATTAGCATATTACATTTTAAAAAATTGAAAATAAATTTAATATGTTAATTAATTTACATATAATTGGCATTTCCAAAAGTATATACATAAAATTGTTCACATTTTTATATTATAAAGAAAAAAAGTTTTACTTAATAAACATATTTTTAATATACAATAATTGTTTTAATATATATTTTGATATAAAAAAATGTATGTATATTTTACATTATTCATATGTTTATTGTAAACATTTAGAAAGTTATAACAATTTTACAAAAAAAATTTGCAATTTCTTTTATATTTTTTCATTCATTAATATGGGGATTAAGTCCTATTTTTGTTTCTATTATGCTGCCATTTTGTTTTGTGTTGTTCACTTTTTAGTCTATCTACATTGTTGTTTGGGTCATTTCTGAAGACGGAACCTCGCGGTTGGGAGCTGCTTCGTGTTTGTTAATGTAAGTTTATTTTTAATTACTTTTAAGTTACTTTTAAGAAATTATTTAGTTAGTTTTTGGGTATATGTGTTGCTATGTGTATTATTTAACTGTTTATGTGAAATGTACATGTTATTTAAAAACGTTAGTGATAGCGTACTTAGTTTGCTATCTAATATGGATGTAATGTTAATGTTTTGTATTCAAGTATTACTTTATGTATTTTAGTACGTTTTATATGTTATTTCTTGGCTTTGTGGGTTTATTATTTATTTCAGGTGGGTTTTGTTTGTACTTTATTTACAGGTGTCTGTTTTGGTGACCAGATGGATTTGATCTCGTTTTTTTTTTAAACATAGAGGGAAATGTTTATATACATTACCTTATTTTTCGGGATTTTGGAGCGTTTTTTATCGTGATTTATTTTTGGGTTTTTATGGCTCTGTTATCCAGAGGATTTCTACGTTGGACTCTTTTTATACAGTTGTATTTTTTCAATTTTTTGGGGTTTCATTTGACGATGTGGATTGCTTTTGGTTGGATTCGGTTTGAAAGCATCTATTTCGAATACATTCTACAGCTGCAGAACCGTAAGTCATTATTTATTCATTTTTTAGGGTGGTTTATGTTTATTGGTGATTTTGCATTTTAATTAGTTATATTATGTCTTGTGATAATGATTTATATTTTATATTACATGACATAATTTAACTAATGTAACAAAAAATGGTCTATGTTATTTATTGTTTGATAGTTTGCTATTTGGTTGGTTGATTGCTTTATTTCGATATGCATATATCATAAAAGCGATACAAAAGATAAAAACAGCATGTCGAAAAAAGTATGACTGTACATTAGAAAAAAGAGTAAAACACATTTGATCAGCATAAATTAGTTAAAAAAAAGGATTAAATTGCTATGGACAGTCTTCTAAGTCTAATCAACCAAGCCCATTTTAAAAACTTGGCAACAGCACAAACAATAGGAGGGGCTGTATTGGTTAAAAGAATCCGAAGGGCAACAGAGTACTGGCGGGTACCCAATTCTCTGCAGATAGGTCCAAGCCAACGTGATCTGGGGCAACCATAGTCCGGGCATTCGAAGAGAAAGTGTGGCACCGTTTCTGGTTTATCGGGACAAAGAGCACAATAGCGTGATGAGGACTGGGATTTATTCCACCTGGAGCAGAGGTCCGCCAAGGGTAGGGTTCCTAACCGGAATTTGATGTACAAGGACCGGTCCATGGCGATTGTTATTATGTCCATGTACGGCTCGTAGGCGACGACATCTTTTATCAGCAGAAAAGCTGCGGTGGTTTTGCAGTGCTGCTGATTACTGATGCGCTTCACACGAACCCACTCCCAAAAAAGTTTTTTTAAGGTCTCCTTCGGGGGAGCGGAGTGGCTATGCCAGCAGGAGTCCAGGCCTAGGTCCCCTAAAAGATGTTTAATGTCCTTCAGCCATTTAATGCTGTGCCATCCATCGGAGTGCATCACCTCAGCTAGGCCATCAGCGTAAGATTTTAGCTCCGGTACCCTCCACAGGCGAGCCCAGAGCAGGAGGGGTCGAAGACGGGCCTGATCCCCTATAGCTTTACAGCCAGTATCCATGAGCACTGGGATAGTCGGACTACTCGATGGAATGGCAAGGAGATCTTTAATGAATTTGTTTTCGGCCTTGCTCAGTAAATCCACTTTGCCCAGGCCCCACAGTTCGGCTCCATAAAGTGACGCAGGGACCGCACGTGCTTTATATATATCTAGTAGAGGGGCAACACAATGTTTTGTTGAGTTGTTGAACTCCTTAAGGAGGGCCCCCCCCACCCTTTTGTGGGCCATTGTCATTTTATTGATGTGGGCGGTCCAGCTCATCGCGTCATTAAGTCGAATTCCCAAGTAGTCGAATTCTGCCACTCTTTCAAGGGGTATAGAGTTCAGAGTGGGAGGGCGGCCAAGTTTGCGAGGTGGGTGCATAACTAAGTACTTGGTTTTTTCCACGTTGATGACAAGACCCTTGGTGGTGCAAAAGTCCTGGAAGCGATTCAGTAGTGTCTGCGAACAGCAAAGTTGGAATTTTTACGCCTCCCAGAGTGGGAGCGTCTGCTGGTTCGCCGAGTAGATGATCTACCACCCCATTGATATAGAGGGAGAATAGGGCGGGGGCCAGGACACAACAACAATAGTTTGCTATTTGTATTTTATTAAAGGATAGATTTTGCAATTAGGTTTATGTATTCTAGACCTTGGATACTTGGGTACATTCTGTTTTTTTGTTGTAGGTATTCATACATATTTATTGTTTGTTTGCTTAGTTTTGGCCCTATTTTTGATAGAGATTCTTCGATTCTTAGCTCTTGGTAGCTTTGCTCTTTTTTGATGCATTGGATTAGTTTATGAAGTGTTGGTTGTGTTCTTCCTATTGTGGCTTGGAAGGCATTATGCCATCCTTCTACCGCGTTGTTGGTTTTGGCTTTGTGTGCTATAGTGCTAGCGTACACATTCCACCATGGAATTTGGAACTTAGGTTGTCTGCGGTGACCAGAACGATGTAATCTTCCTACCCAGGTGTCTTCAAAATAGTCTAAGAATGGAGTAAATTTTTTTTCATTACTGCGGTAGAAAGGGCTGTCAAGTAATACATTGTAATAATTAGCCACTTCTGTTGTTGGGACATATGCCAGTGCTATTATTTTTTTTATCTGGTAAGCAAAGTTGCTGTTTGTAGAGTATTCTATGCTTAAAGTTGATTTTTGTAACTGTCTCCATATACTTTGGTTGTAGTGATAATAACACCCTTGTATTGCAGTGTGTGGATATATTTTAAGTATAGCTTGAATCATAGCTATTTAAAAGTCTATTATGATTCTTTGTGGGTTGTAATTATCTGTAAAATCTTTGATTGTTGTTAAGATTTCTATGTAGGTTGCATTTGTTTAATTTGGCAGCAGTGTATAAATTAAGGGGATATTCGTTTCCTGGTATTCACCGTGGATGGTGTAAAGTTGATAGAAAGGTTTTGGACACACTTTAAAAGTTCCGTCCATCATCCATGTTTCACACGATTTTAGTTTTTGCAAGTTGCTATTTGTTGCAAAAAGTAAAATTCTTTTATCATGACTTTGGTTATCATACATTAAGAATTTATCTTCATTATGGGTAATAGTATATTCTGGATATATTTTAATCTCTTCAAAAGTTTGAGGTGGTGGTGGAGTTGGATCAGAAGCTCTTTTAGTTTTAGCTATTAATCTTTTCAAGTTGGGGATTGAGGGTAACTGTCCTGTTACGTGTTCTGGGACTTTGGTCAAAACATTTTTCAAAATAGTGGTGCTTGCTTCTTGGGAGCCTGTACTTGCTTCTCTAAGTGTATTTAATGCTTCCCTTACTTCGACTTCGGTTACATTGGGTGGGTGGTTATGCTCACGTACATTTACAACATTGTTATCGATAGTAGTTGCTCTACCATAGCATGCAGTTGAATAATATTTACTACATTTCCAATGGGTTTTATTCTCTTTGACTTTTTCTTGAGTGTAGGTATAACCCATGTAGCTGAGCATTATTTTTCCTTTTTGAGATGTTATAAAAGTAGCTCCTTCTGCCATTTCTAAGGTAGATCTGTGAAGACATATATATGTGTTTTTAGTAAATATGTAAAACATTTATTGCAATGTTTCGGTTTAAATAATAAATTAAAAAATGTACTTACAATGTGGTTTTTTCAGCTATTCGGATGTTTTCAGTTCTTATATTCAGAGTTTCACTGTTGAATTTCCTGTAGTTGTGGTAGAGAACAGTAGTAATTAATAATATTGTTTCATACTTTTTTGTTTCTCTTTTCTGATTATTAATTGACACAGTGAGTATACTTACTTAATTTTGTCGAAGCTGTTGTTTGTGTAGATGTAGCTTGGTAGATGAAGTTTGTTGAATCTGAAAAAATAAGTGTTACTATTAGTTTTATATTATATTTCGATATATTTATAGCTCATACAATAATAAGTCATTTCGAACTTTTCTTTGCTATATTCTTATTTATTTTGAACTTTTCTATGTAGGCATTGATAAGGCTGTTCATATTTTAGTATATTTATTTATTGTGGCTGTTGTTGATAGTATTCTTTAGTTTAATTTAAAAAAAAAGAGAGAGCATTTATTTAGTATAGGGAGTTTAGCTAACTTTCTTGAGGCTTTTATTGTACATAAAATGGGAGTTCACTTACTTGAGTTGTAGTAGACTGTGTTGTAGTAGTTGTTGTAGGTGTGTATTCTTTTCTCTTCAGCAAAGTAACCGTTTTTCTCCAAGTTTGGGCCAAAAATGGTAATTTTAGTTAAGTATGTAATTGTTTTTATAGTAGTTAGTTAAGTATTTCTTCATTTTGATTGGTTTAATTACATGTATTTTAAATTCATTGGATAAGAACGTTAGTTTGAATTTGATATCCGTTATTTTTAAATGAGGCTGTTTTATTTGTAATTTCGTTCTAGTATATATTTAAAGATGTTTTGTATGTGTTTTATATTTATTGTTTATAATGTTAACAATGTTTCATTATGTGAAGTGTTGATAAAAGTATTATAAATTGAGTATATTTGAATTATTAAGTAAGTTTATATTATTTAGTGTTTTGAAAAAAATATATATATTTTAAATATATAGTATATTTATATATGTTTTTGAAGCATTATTTAAAATGTAATAATTATAAAATATTAAATTTGTTAAGGGTATTGTGTATTTAAGGTTATAGATAAAAAGTCGATATTTTTGGTATTTTTAATTAGGTAGTAAGTAAGTCGATATTTTTGTTATCGATATTTGTGTAGTTGGTAATGTTATCTCAAGAATTGTCGATCATTTTGTAGTCGATATTTATGTACTCAATATAATTGTGAACAAAATTAATCTAGTCGATAATAAAATATCGATATTTGTGTAAACCCTTGTTTAAGTATATGGTGACAATATTTTTGTTGACGATGTTTTTGCGACGATATTTTTGTAGGTCGGTGTTTTTGTAATAGATATTTCATCATGGAACCCCTGAGTCTGCGTAGTTCATCCCAACTACCTTAGAGCTAAACTTCTTAATACAGTGCAATAAGACCTGTGTCCCGAAACACAACAGCAGCATCACGATTAATATTTGCATTAACAATTTCAGTACTGCAGACAACCATGAAGGCATCCAGTCCAAATTGAACCAATTAGCAAAAAGGTCTGCTTGTGCACCTCCCTCCTCATGCATCTTTCTCACCAAATTGTCCAAGTCCTTGATAGCCTTTGTAAGTGTTCCATTGTCCGCATTATCGGCTAATATGAAGGTACAGCAGGACTTGCCCACCTTGGCACATACACCACCATTCATCGCAGTTAACTGGTCTAGAACATAGCGGTGTTCCAGAACCATGAGTCTCAAAGGTCGTAGTTCTTCTTTCACAGCGTTGAACCCATCACAGGTGTTGTTGACAAGCTGCATCAGCTCGCACCTGGTCACTTGGAGCCAGCGAGCATTGGCGTTGGTCTGGAATAGGGGGATAACGCCCCCGAAGAAAAGTTCAGCATCGTTGAAAAGGCGAAATTCTTGTGGAATCTCGTGAAATGGGCCATCCGAAAAATACTTAATGACTTCCCTTTTCTGGTGGTGGAGCAGGGTGACATCACTTGTCATCGGGTGGGTATGAATGTGGGAAATGTTCGCTGCTGGAACAACCAGATGCAGTTCATGCATCGTGACGATGGAACAGAGTCCTTGCCAGTGGGGAGGCAGCTGCAGGTAGATGTGCTCTCCGCAGGCCCAATAGATGTCCATGAGACTGGAGGTGCCGTACTTAAGGTCCAAATTGAAATGCGTTTTGCTGCAATTAGTGTTTCGACCCACAGGAACTGTTTCGTTATCTAGGAAGCAAAGGAGAGGAGATTTTAGCTTGTATGCTCTTTTTGGTTTGTATGTTGTACCCTCATTGAAAGTGTATCTTCTAGTTTCTTGTGCCCATATCTCAACACACTCCCTCCCAATATCCTTATTGACATAGTGTTCGTGCTCTTTTCCTACAATTGGACTACCTAAGGAGGCTACCTTACATATCAAGTCATGTGGGCCATTCCACTTGCTGTTGAAATAAATGTTGGCTTTTAGGCGCAGAACTGGCCTCCACTGACAAGGGCATGCGTCATGGGTATGGTTCCTAGTCAGGAAACCATGGTTGGCTCGCTGATGTGTGGGTGAGTGGCATTTTGATGGAGGCGTTGGGAAGGTGAAGTACCCTAGTCTCTTAAACTGGTATTCCCAAACCTGCATTACGTTGGCAGGTACCTTCATATCACGGTAAACCTCCATTCTCCTTTCAAACTCCAATGGGCTAGTGACAACTGTAAATGTAATATACTTGTCATCCCACTCTGTAGAGTTTACGAATGCATCATCTATTTCTGCTGACAGGAGTTGTATCTGGCCATGTATGTGACAACGAAACAGGTGTAGGAGACATTTGGCGGTGGAATTTCTTTGGGAAAGAGCAATTTATCTGCACCTACAGCATGAGGAATGTGTGAACACACAAAGCAGGACTCATTTGTGACCTTTCTTCCAACCTACCTCATGTCCCTGTACCACATGTTGTCTAATAGTGCGTTGTGAATCCCATCATCCCCTGCTGACTCACTAGGGCGCTGGGAGTGGAAATCAGGTATATAGTGCTGGTCAAAGGTGTAAACAGCTGTGTTTTGGAGATTGCTGACCCAGTCTGAAATTTGCGCAGCCTGTTCTTCCTTATGTTGGGTGCGTGATGTATAATATCTGACTGGCACTTTCTTGCGACCCATTTTATATCTGATACTTCGTTTATTTTGGCGGGAACGTTTAGGGGTACCTGGAACAGGAGGATTCTTCTGTAGTTGACATTGTGAATGATGAGGTGTCTGTGTTGTACCATGGTCAAAATCAATTGCATTCTGTAATGCAGTTTGCATGGACACTACAGACTCTTAAGGCGGGCCGTGTGCCCTGGAGTTACATGAACGTGTCCTCCCTATTTGCCCCATTTAATTTGACTGATAAGCAGCGCATGCTTTCAATGCGAGATGCATCATTCTCTATGTTACATATTGAAAAGTTAGAATCTTTACCCTTTTCTGTAGCTGAAGCCGCTGCTGCAACATGGCTAATCCATGGAGTTATTACGTTACCATTTGCTTTGTACAAATTTACTAATTGTATGCGGTATATTGCAATAGGGCGATATGAACCACTAGGCAGTGCTTTCCTCCATGAGGCATGGTCTCTACCATACACGTACAGATGTCTGAAAGATGGAAAGGAAGTGAATCTTAATGGTGAAGAATGCACACAGTCGCCTGACCATTCATTAATATGCAGACACATCCAGTTGCATGGTTCTTGTAATCAGGACCGGCCTAATTTAGCCTGTGTTTTGAAAGGCACGCCAGTTCCAGCAATAGTTCCCACATTTACATTATTGACAAATGGTAGTTATTTGCTTTTGAATAACGAAGAGTGTTGTGGGTTAATGGTCGGTATCGCTTATGTGGTTACTGTATCAGAGCATGTGGTGTGTTGCAAAAATGTGCTATATCCTCCCACACATGGGAATTCAGATGTTTCCATCTGGCCGCGCATCCCAACCTTGAAAGCGGAGTTCAATGGTATGAGTAGAATAAGAGCTCTTTTGTCTCAAAAGGAAGTGGCCCTGAGCTCGGCCCGTGAAACTTATGTCCTTCACATAGCTAACACACGCACAGAGGTGCAGGCCCTTTTAAATACTGACTTGCCTTTTCATTTCTGCGAATTAGTTCATCAAATCTTTAATGCCTCCTCCACGTCTGGCTTAGCTCATTTTTTAAATTGGTTAGCAGTGGTCTGGTGACTACATTTGAAAAGATTTTTGGTGTCATCCCCGCTTTCTTCCATTCTATATTTTCGAGTTTGTTTGGCGGATTCCCTGTTTTGCTGGCTTTAGCTGCAGGCATTTTGATATTATTCTGCTTCCTAAAACATGGATGCCCATCCTGCGCAAGAAGCCGCTCAGTTCCTTCTGACACTGTTTCGCAACCGGATGCTTGATTACTATGGCACCCTGCCGCTTGCGACTTTAAGCACGGCATTTGGATTATCGTTTCGATTTTCCTATTTCACATGTGTCCAGCCTGTGTTTCATTGCCTGAGCTGCGATTTCGACTGGGCCATTGATTTGTGTCTCTGCTTGCCGATATCTCCTGACGTCGATTTTAATCACCTGATGGGCCCCGTAGTTGCTCACGAGTTGGTTTGTTCTGGCGAAAGGATTACGGCCTTGGCAGCGATGCATGGACTAATGGGTCAGTGGGACATACCCGCAGCGGCGCATGAGTTTCTGGCACATAGCGTTCTTGAGAGCCCACCGAGTTGTCCTCTGATGTTGCTAGAGGGTCCGGTGCTGTAGGAGCACGTATGTTCTTTCCCATTGCTTAATTGGATGGCTGAACTGTTTTCGGATGATGACAGTGATTTCATGTTGGAAGCTGTTGCTGCCTATTTTGCATATTCTATCCACTCATGAGATGCTTTGAAGACTTTCATTATAATGGCACGTGACTTTTTAGTATTTTTGAATGGTGCCTTTTTCTTTTTGCGAACATTTGACTTTATATGATCTAGGCCTATAACTTTATACTTGGCCTCGAATTGAAGACTTTGGATTAAATATTTTTTTTCAGCCACTATAGGCATTCGTACATATTTTTATGTAATTTTTACATACACATTTAGCTTGGCTCAATATTGTTGAACTCTGCTTTCATGTTATGCCTCTATTCTAGTATTGGCCTGTGTTTTTGACCGTCCTCGGATCATTGGGGGGGTGTCATATAGATGCTGCTTTTCTATATACTGTGTTAAATTAGCATGAGTTTATCAAGTGTTCAAACGACATATTTTCCTTTGGCTTCAGTTTGCACACGACACATAATTGTTATTATAGCTTTCAACCTAGACGAAAGATGTGATTTATTTGAGAATAATATGTTATTACAATGATATCAGTCGTGCTTGGTACACTGTCTGAACAGTGAGTGCTGAACCCTCTAAGAATAACCTAACACAAGGTTGCTGGGAGCTCTGATCCTCGCACCACTAGACATAACACAAATACAGTTGCTGCCAACATTGGGCTCTAAGCGGGTTTAAGATAGAATTACTGAGAATGCAAAAACACACTTGATGGTGCTTCGCATGCAGAGAGCTGGTAGCAGATGATGTGATCCTCTCCTCCTGACATTTAGAGGTATGGGCCCGCCCTGCTAAAACCCAAATGAGACCTTCTTAGATATAATATAGTATGCTAAATAGGGAGTGCGAGAAATAGGTGATACAAATTTATATTGATTTTTGCATTATAATATGCTGTCACCGTTTGCTTATTATGGATTAGTGACTATGCTGATAACTCTGATTTTTATAATATGTCTTCTTGTATTATATAAGATACTGCGTTTGAGAACCTTGCATTGAATAATAAATAATTCAAAATTGCACGTGTCCTATTTTACTCCACGTTCTGGTTTGAAATGATTATAGAGCAAAAGAGTGTTCATGTGTTCCACGATACCTGAGGTAACCTAAGTTCATGTTCTGGTTTGTCTAAGTCATTGGGAGTTTGTTATGACCAATGAGACACTGTAGCTAGCTAGGTAAGGGGATTTTGGATACTGAAGTGAGTTTTGGGTCACCCTAATTCACTGAGGTTCCTGATCTCTATGCGCAGTTCTGTAAGAGAACGGAATCCCTGCTACAATATCAAGTACCATGTCCCATTCTGTGGGGTCTGCAGGGGGTGAGGAAGGTGTCAAGGTGGGCATGGGGGTGTCATAGCTACTGCTGGTGCTTATCCCAGTTTGCTTGTTACCAGGAAGTGTCTTGGACGTGGGGTGCCCTCTTGTGGCGGCAGATCTAACATTGCTAGTAGCTCCTCTCTCTGATCGCACTGCAAACCAGTAGAATACAGCTATTGAAACAACAAACATAACAAAGAAAATAATAGCGCTTGTACATATCTTTTTCAGTGAAATCTTGACATGCGAGGTGGGTCTGTTACTGCGTCTCAGTCCATAGGTCACCATACAATCCATACTTTTGTTCTTGGATAGTCAGTGGGTACATGATGCCTTCTTTTTGGTCAATTTTCAGATCTCAGATGGTGCTGGGTGGATCCTCACGTGGCTCCGATGAACCCATGCCTTGCGTTCAGCTACTCGAACAGCAGTAGGTGAAGAGTCGATGACCTGGGATTGTCCCTCGTACTTGGGGTCTCTCCACTTCCGGACTTGTTTCTTTATGAAGATTTGTGTCCCAGGGCACATAGGTGAAAGTTCAGCAGAAATTGTGCTTTTGTTCTTTGTCTTTGATACCTGAACAGAAAGAAACCTAGCATCACGAGTTAGGGCACACAAATAATCAAACAATTCAGCTTTCACACTCTCAGAAGAAGCTTCATTGTCTACTTTGGGTCTGGTGGAGGGAACAACCACATTCATTGATCTGCCAGTGACAAGCTGGTGGGGTGTTAGGTGATGATCAGAGCAAGGAGTGTTTCTAAGTGTAAACAAAGCAATGGGAAGGCAATAGAGCCATTTCTTTCCAATCGTAGCACTGATTTGACTGATCTTGGCTTTGAGCAGGCCGTTGAGGCTCTCACAAATACCATTGCTTTGGGGGTGATAGGCTGACGTCAACTAATGCTTTAGTGGAGAAGTGTGGCTCACCGGTTAGAGGCGGCAGACCCAGAAGCAGAGATCGGTCCGGGACCAGGGTTCAATTCCCGACGCGGTAGGGTACGGAACCAATGTCAGCGGGCTCGATAAATCTCGCCTCGGTGCCTCTCTCACCATGGGTCCCATGCTGCAACTCTGGGCAATAGCTTGCTTAATCTCCACAACGGCCCCCTCGCTGCTTGGGATGCCTGGCTTCACCTTGGGGATGCCCAATAGGGACCATCTCACAGGGAAAGCCAGGACGGGTTCCCCAGTGGTACACAGTGCCAAGAAACCCCAGGGTGAACGTGCGCTCTACAAATTCATACTAACCTAACATAACTCCTAACATTGTCGCAAATGTGTAAAAAATGGCGTTTGAAAAATGGCTGCCATTGTCACTGCGAATGGCATCCGGTAATCCCCAGCGACATATGACCTCACGAAGCAGGAAGGTGGCTGCAGCCTTTGCGTCACAATGGACACATGGTCCAGCCTCAATCCACCGTGAGAAAGGACACACCACTACAATGAGGTATTGGTAGTTCTGGCATCTATCAATCATGTCTACATAGTCAATGTGGAGCTCTCTAAAAGGACCCTTGGGCCTTGGTATTGTTGATGCGGCTGTTTTCATAGCTGGATTAGGGGAATATTGTTGACAAATGAGGCACTGATGAACAAAGAGTTGTATATGCTCATATGCATTTGGGATAAACCACTCTGCAAAGTTGTGGACATGATATCACGAGGCACATGTGTAGGAAGGTGCAACTGAGTGAGTGCTATTTGCAAAAGAGCCTGTGGCATGACAGGCTTCCCTGTCAATGTCTGTCTGTAAATAAAATCTGATGAATCCTGTTGTACTCCCCTCTTCTTCCACAACTCTTTTTCTTCAGGTGGGGTACTCTCCTGTATCTCTCTGATGTGCAGTTGTGCAATGAGATCATATTGCTGTGTATTATCAATAGTTTATGGAAGTGATGGATCAGGTGTATCTGGGAGTGGTGACTCACTATGATCATCAACTGTATCTTGTGTATCCTCCTGCACTGCTGAGGGTGCATTGTGGGCAAGCAGAATGGGGGCACAGTCATTTGGTGCTCGAGATAGAGATTGTACAGGTCGGGGACCTCTGGCTGCTGCTTTTGCAGCCAAGTCTGCCATGGCATTTCCTCTGGACACGGAATCTTTGCCATTTGTGTGTGCAGCACATTTTACTACAGCTACTTCTGTGGGCAATGTCAATGAGTCAATTAGTTCTTCAAGTAACTGTTTGTGCATTACACGTGTGCCATCTGTTTGAAGAAATCCACGCCTTTTCCATCTCAGGATGCTGGAATGTGTTGTTGTGGTGACATAAGCAGAATCAGAGTATACAGTAATTCTTTCATCAGCTCCATGTTTGAGGGCTGCAATCAGTGCCACTAACTCTGCTGATTGTACTGAGTAATGTGATGGCAATGCTATCTGCTGTACAATGTCTAGAGAGTCTGAAGAGTTATTCTGTTGTGCTCTGACTACTGCAGCTCCTATGTATCTTATCCCTGTCTCTTGATCAATGGTAGAAGAACCGTCAACGAAGTAGACTGTACTGTCTGTTAATGGGCTCTCTTTTGCTGTTCCTGACTCATCTGGGCAGTATGTGGCACAATCATGAGTGTCATCCTCAGTGGTGGCAACGGGATGGGCAAAGAACATGGCTGGATTCACAGTGTGACATTTAACAACCTTCAAGGATGGCAATGACAGTATGACTTCGTATCCTGACTCTCTTTGTGTGGTAAGGGTCGTTTTAGCTTTTTGTATTATTGCAAAGACCGCATGCTCAGTATACAGTGTCAGAGGGGAACCCTTAACTATGGGGGTGCTTTATTCGACAACAAACGCTACGGTCGATAAAGCCTGTTCACAAGGATAATGGCCCCTCATCACTGAGTCTAACATGCCACTGAAGTATGGCCCATGGGGTATTTTTGGGTGAGGACTGCTGTCATGACCTGTCCATTGCAGTGAGTGAACAAATAGAATTCCTTTGTGTAGTCTGGAGAGCCTAACACTGGGGCATTTGTAAGTTCATCCTTTAATTTTACAAAGGCTGATGTCATTTCAGGTGTCCAGTCAATCTTGTTATGCCTGTCTTTAGCCCTTTCGACAGCTTTCAGGAGTGGTGCAGTGACAGTAGAATAACCAAAGACCCACTGTCTGACGTAGTTCACTAGTCCTAGGAACTTTTGCATGTCTTTGACTGTCTGAGGTTCTGGAGTGTTCCTTATTACTTCTACTCTTCCTGGCATAACTATTCTTCCTGATGCTGAAATCATTTGACCTAGGTATTCCACTTCTTCCTGACAGTATTGCAGTTTCTGTTTGTCTACTTTGTATCCTCTCTGTGCTAGTGTTGTAAGTAGAGCATTTTTCAGGTCAATGACAGAAAAGTACTTGGTATTGGGTGGGATGTTAGTAAGGATCACTGAAGGATCAGGGACAATGGGAAATTCTGGGACCACTATGCTGTTAATCGAGCGAAGATCATGAACTAGCCTCCATTGGTTTGTTTTTTGTTTGCGTACAGGGAAAAGACATATGTTACCAGGTGAGATCCTAGGAACTTTTGCATGTCTTTGACTGTCTGAGGTTCTGGAGTGCTCCTTATTACTTCTACTCTTCCTGGCATAACTATTCTTCCTGATGCTGAAATCATTTGACCTAGGTACTCCACTTCTTCCTGACAGTATTGCAGTTTCTGTTTGTCTACTTTGTATCCTCTCTGTGCTAGTGTTGTAAGTAGAGCAATTGTATCCTGTCGGCACTCTTGCTCTGTGGTGCTACAGAGAAGTATGTCATCGACATATTGTAGCAGAGTGCTTTCACATGGCAATTTGACAAATCATCTTTAACAACTCTTTTGAACACACTGGAGGACTCACAATAGCCTTGAGGTAATCTTTTATATGTGAACTGCCTATTTGTGAATGAAAATGCGAATAGAAACTGGCTGTCAGCATGCAGTGGGACACTGAAAAAGGCATTTTTCAGGTCAATGACAGAAAAGTACTTGGTATTGGGTGGGATGTTAGTAAGGATCACTGAAGGGTCAGGGACAATGGGAAATCCTGGGACCACTATGCTGTTAATCGAGCGAAGATCATGAACTAGCCTCCATTGGTTTGTTTTTTGTTTGCGTACAGGGAAAAGACATGTGTTACCAGGTGAGATACAGGGGTATATCACGCCTTGATCTAGTATTGCTTGTATGGTAGGGGCAATTCCATCTTCTGCTTCTTTAGACAAGGGGTACTGGCGCACTCTGGGGAGAATGGCGCCTTGTTTTAGTGTCACTCTGAATGGTGTGGCTGATTGAATGAGCCCCACATCATTGGAACCTGTGGTCCAAAGGATGCTGGGTAACTGAGCTAAGGCTGAGTCACGTGCAGGATCAATTACTGTGGGTGGTGTTGGTGTTCTAATTTCAACTTCCACCAATAGGGGGACTGAATTTTGATACATAATTGCTTCTTTCAAATGTTCCTCAGGATCACGGAATAGTTCATGATCTGAAATGTTTCTCACTAGATGTCCAGGCTCAATGAAAATGACGCAGGCCCATGTGTGGGCAAAGTCATCTATGGCTAGAAAAGCTCCATATGTGGGTGTTATTTCAAGACAGTGTATTCCTAGGATCATATTTTTGTCAGGTACTGGGATATTCTGCGATTGAGGGCGGAAGAGAAATTCTTTGGGAAGCTGGACAGTGCGCCCGTTCATCTCTGGTGTGTTGGCAATGACAATGTGAACCGCTGTGGAAAATGCTTGCTCATCCACTGGGCGGGCTCTTATCTGATCCTTCAGGGAAGAATCTACAGTGACGGCCATCATTCTGGTCAGTGATGTACCAGGAATGGAGCAAGTCATTGTGCCATCTTCACTGAAGTGTATTGTCATATTTAACTTGGCCATGAGATCACGTCCCAAGAGATTTACTGGGGACTGTGTTGTATAAAGCAAATGCTGCTGAATACTTTTACCTCCTATTTCCATTGGTACTGGCTTTGTGAAAGGGGCCCTTGTTTTTGCCCCAGAGAAACCCTGTGTGTCTGCACTTTGATTGGAGATGGGCAGTGCTCCTTCCCTTATACAGGAGAATGTGGCACCTGTGTCAATCAGAAAACTATACATTTTGTTGTTAATCGTGACATACACAACTGGATCCTCTCTAATATTTGTGAGACACAACAACAAGGGACACACTAGGGTTGTCTGTGGGCTGTCCTAACTTGAATACCCTCTAGTCCGGTACTGCTGGATGGTGCCCTGTAAAACTGAATTGGTGGGGGCAGTACTGTGGCTCCCTGAGGTACAGGAACTTGTGTCTGTGGCACCATTTGGTACACAGGCATTTGTTGCTGAAGCAGTTGTGGCTGTGCTTGTTGAACTGGGGGCTGTATTTGGGCCATCACAGGTGTTTGTAATTGTACCTACTGCAGCATTGGCTGTTGCTGTGCTGGAGAAGCGTAGGTGTACACTACTTGGGGCGGCAGTGGCTGCTGCTGAACGTATTGTGTTGGTGCCTGAACTTGGTGTGGATGTCCTCTACCTGCTGACCTCTCCTCATCATCTCACATTTTAGTACGGCAATCCTTTATCATGTGACCTGGCCGCTGGCAGTAGTAACACAGTCGTGCTCCTGGCTGGGGGACAGATCTCTGGGAGCCTGATCCTCTACCCCTCCCTCGCATCCCAGTATTTGCAGACCTCATTTGCTGGTTATCATTGTACTGTTGTTGTTGTTCATTGTCATGAATGGGCTGTGCCTGTACTTGTTGTGCTGCTGCCTGCGTGTTACCTCCTAGTGTATTCTGGGATTTTTGTGGAAAATTAGTGACTTTAGTCATTTGATTTACTGGTGTAGCTACCATAACTGCATCAAGAGCCTCCCTTTTCTTTAGTTTTTGCTGAACTAATTTAGACGCAGCATTTTCAATTGTTAATTGCCTCTTTTTCTCCTGCTCCTGTTCCTTCTTACAAAAGTGAATGATGTGATGTTGTATTTCTGGCCATGGTTTGCATTCCATTGCTACTATTCCATCTAACTTGTCCTGTACTGCAGTGAGCAGTCCCTTTTTAACTGTATGGTAGAAGAACCTACAGTTACCTCCAGTCACGTCCCATTTCTCTCCTAACTCTTGATGCCATTTTTCCTTCATTCTTGAAATGTATTGTGCTGGGTCTTCATTGCTTTGCATTGTTTGTGACATTAGAGATCCGATGTCTGGGACATCAGGGAACTTCCGGCGTAGTTCACTCCATAGGGCAGACCTTATTTTATTGAAATGATTCCCATCTAATTTCGTGTTAGTGGTGGAAAGTCTGTAGTCAACGCATGTGAACATATCATCTGCATCCTCTCCAATCAGGGAGGTCAGCAGACTTTTTACATCCCCAATAGCCAATGGCACACAGGCAGTGTGTTTTTCAAAGGCTTGTATCCACTTTCCAGCACCCTCTGTGAGGGGTGGGAGTTCATTTTTTAAGTTTTCTTTGTCCATAAGGGACCAAGGGACATAGACGGGACGGTCCTTGACATTTTCAAATAACAGGGGCAGTTGGCGTGTTACCCCTGTGGGCCTTGTGTTGTCATACATTTGTGCGTATTTCTGCCAGACCCTTAGGCCTTGGCGCATGTAGTCGTAGTCCCAATTGTCGTCTCCTGCCCCCTGCAAGATACATTCTTCTGCAGTGGCTATTTCCTCTGGTTCAAAAGAACCATCTCGGGGCCAAACATTCATTTGTGGTGCATTAGCTTCTGTCCAGCCTGCCAAGTCCTCTGAAAATGGATTGACATAGTAGTCAGACCCTTCTCCAAGTGTTACTATCTCATTTGGTGTCAGACCGTTGGTCAATGACTGTCCTGTCCTGTTAAGGGCCATGTGGTGCAGTGCTCTAGATCTGGTGGTGCGCAGGCGTGCTGTGCCTGATACATCATATTCCTGTGGGATATCATCAGGTCTTCCATGGTTACCTAATACTGCCAGATTTTCTATTTCTGTTCTTCTCTGCCTTCTCCACCTTTTTTCTACTCTTTCAAGCACATTTGGCAGGTCCAAATTGTCTATGTCTAGCTCCGATGTTACTAGCCTGCGTGGTGCAGCTACTGGGGGTGATGCCTGGCGTGCAGGTGTCTGTGGCGGTGTCACCTGGGGGTTGTAGTTGATGACTGTTGGCGGGACTTGGGGTGCACTTAAGTTGGCTGTAAGAGAAGCTGCTGCGTTGTTCTCTGGTGGGGCTGCACCCTGGGCTTCCTGATGTAAGTATATCCATGGCTCTTGCTGTCGCATGATAGTTGGGACCCCCCTACTGTGTGATTCTGCTAGGCCTGCAACACTCGCTAATTCATTGAGTGTTGGTTGTTGCCTTTTACTAAATTGGCCCAAGCCACCCATCAGTTCAGTCATTCTATCATCTACTCTGCCCACTTGTAATGACAGTGGCTGGAGTGTTGCTGTATTGCCAGTGGGGTTTCTTGAGTACTGTTCATGTGACATGTCCCCTGCTTCTCTACCTGTTCTTTGGTATAAATCCTGCTCTGTCCTCCACCTGCTGATATCTCTCTCAGTGACTACCTCAGAGGGATATTGTTCGCTGTCCCTTTTTTCTTCATTAAATTGTAGCAGGTGTTCTTCCTCTCGCCTAGGACCAGTGTTCAGGGGCTGCCACCCACTCTGGTGTGCGTGTGTATTGTAATGCTGCTGGCTAGGGGACAGGAATGGGCCATATTGTCTAGTTCTTGTCGCTGAGGTATTGTGATCCCTAGTGATGGATGTGGGTGCTGGGCGGTTAGGTCTGGGAAGTGGCATGTGAGAGCTGTGTTGTGAACCGCCAGAGGCCCCGTCGCTCTCTTGGTCCTCTTCCTGCTGGGGGCCTGCAGAGTTGGATACAGGAGTCCTCTTTATTGTAAATAGTGCATCAATTTGACCTGGCATTCCTGAAGTGGCACCCTGTATCACCGGGCCTTGGGAGCTTAGGGATAGCTGGCCCTGTGTATTCTCTGATCTACTGTCTCGTAAATCATCTGAGATGTCTGGGATAGAGATATCGTCATAGCCCCTGGCTGCCCAGTCATTTGATGAGGGTTCTAGATCAGTTTTGATAACCCCGTCCTGGATACATACCACCTGAGTCATAAGCTAGTGGAGGTGCGGTGGGTGTTGATGGTGGTGTGTCATTGTCTTTAAAGACGCTCCACATAGCCAGGGTGTCTTTACGTTTTTTGAGCTTGCTGCCAGAGTATTTACCCTCCAGGAATGTTCTAGCGTGATCTAGTATCATCCTATCGAATGTACCTTCTCTGGGCCATGGGTTTAGCATATATAGTGTGAGTTCATGCAGCTCGCTACAATGTTTCCTGATACACTTTTCTTGAGCTGTAAAGTTTTTTATCACGTGTTGCAGAGGCGTTGTCATTATTCCTCAGCGTTGTGTATAGAAAGGGATAAAGGTGTAATTCCACTGGGTGCTATAGTCAGTCTCACCTGCTGCAAGTTTGTTGTGTCAATTCCCAGGGCTGAGATAAGTGTGAAGATGACTGCACCCGTTAATGGTGAAACCTGAACAGAGGATGGTGTTAGACCCTCAGAAAGGGCAGTAACACTGCCGTTCTCTATGTGTACCGTGATCTGTAGTCTTGGGTATTGTGTGTCTGTCTGCTCATGTCCTAGAGCTACCTTTGAGGTGGGCAATCTGTGGCAGTGAATGTGACAATACTATTCTCCTTTTAACAGGCAGTTTTGTAAATATGCCCACAATAATGGATAATGCGTTGTGGAAGGGTGTCTTTGTAGCAGCTCTATGAGACTTGGTGATGGCTGCTGCTGCAGCTGGTCATGCAACTCCTGGGCGTGATGCTCACAAACCAGGGGTAAGTTGGGGTCGTGCAGTGCCTGTAGAAATAATGTGTGATGTTCATAGCCTAGCGGGGCGTGGGTATCCTGTGAATCTCCCTGTCTCTCCGGGCAGTTGGTGCTTGGAGGAGATGGTGTGAATGAATGCTAGTGGGTGATATCAGGGCTTTCGCTATTTACTACACTTCCTACTGACTGAAATAATTCTGTGGAGAACTCTTCAGTAGTATATGATGTTGATGGGGACACCAGTGGTAGTTGCAAAGATATTTCATAAATCTTTATTTCGGTAATTTATCACCATAAAAGATATTAAGTATCCATTTCTTAAATTGTTAAAACAATAAAACATTAAAAACATTTCAAGATACATCAGAGTCCATAGGAAAATTTCAATAATACAGGGTATCACATTTTTACTACGGTGAAGATCAATAACCAGCCTTAAGGCACTGACTTCTCAGAAACCACATTGCACCTAGGTATTTAGCCACTGCAAAGACAATGTGATCCGACAAGTCTGTTTTCAACACTCTAAACGCGGCCAGGCACTCTGCAAACCCCAAATTCCTGCATACAGGGACAATCCATTTCTTGCGGGTCGCGTTATAGGCCGGGCAGAAAAAAATTATATGCAGCTCAGATTCATTTGCCACTCTGCAAGCCGGGCATACACTGACTTCTGATTCGCTCCACTTACTAGTTAGAGCTCGAAGTGGAAGGATCCCATGCCTCAATTGCAAATAGAGTTTCCTGAGTAAGGCAGGATATAGTTTGTCCAAGGCTGGTTCGAAACTGTAGATGTCCTTGATGCGTAAAAATGACTCTGTGAATGTCCCAAGGTTTTGCCGACGACAGAGTGCCGCTATTTTGCTGTTGTAGTAAACCTTTGCCAGTCTCTTTTTGGGAATTAATGGGCAAGTGGATGAAGGATCAGACCAGAGTGTCGATAGGCCTAGACCCTCCAGCTCAGTTTTAATAAATTTAAGCCATTTAATTTTCCCTGCGTTAGGCATGGCTAGCACCTCCTGAAGCCCCTGCCTATAGCTAATCAGTTCTGGGACTGCCCACAGCCTACGCCAATAGACCAAGGGACGCAGTGCCAGTTCTTCACCAAGAGGTCGCAGCCCAAGATCTAACCTTAATGGAACAAGGGGCGTGCTAGGCGGAAGTGCTACCACCCACCTAATGAACTTGTTCTCCTCTCTCACCAGGTCTGGAGAAGCTACATGACCCCAGAGCTCGCAACCATACATGGCAGCCCCCCTTGCCTGTGCCCTGTAGATCTTGAGGGGTGGGCCAACGGGTTTGATGGATGACCTGTTTTTTCCCATAAGCTTCATGACCCCTCCCGAGTACTGGGCCAATTTGAGTAGTGCTTTCTCTTGGTGTGTGCACCAGGTCATATTCTCATTTAACATGACTCCAAGGTACTCAAAGGTTCGCACCCTTTTGAGTCTACTTTGCCCGATGGTGGTGCTAGATCGTAGTTTTGGTGGGGGATTAAAAACCATAAATTTGGTCTTTAGGGTGTTGATTTCTAAACCGTGTTCCCCACAAAAATCCACAAAGCCGTGTAGAACGCGCTGAATCCCCATTGGGGACTTTGAAAGCAGCAGGGTGTCGTCAGTGAACATAATCGCCGGCACCCTGCTGCCTGCCAACTTGTGAGCGTCAGAGTTGACAACCCCATTCAGGTGGGAGATTACCCCGTTGACGTAGAGGCAGAACAGGGTCGGTGCGAGCACACAACCCTGCCTTACCCCCCTGTCAACGGGGAACCGGTTTGACAGCGCCCCCTCCTTGCCACACCTCACCTGAGCAAAGTTGGCAGTATGGAGACGGATAATCATCTCCAGCAAGCCCTTAGGTACCCCCAGTTTGGCCAGCACCTCCCAGAGTTTTCTGCGGGGAACCAGGTCGAAGGCCGCCCTCAGGTCCACGAATACAGTGTAGAGGCTCCAACCCTCCAGCTGTACCGTTTTCCAAAAAATGAGGGCGAGCCGAAAGACCTGGTCTGTGGTGGAGACCTTCCTTCTGAACCCAGCTTGGAATGGACTCCGAATATCATATTCCAACATCCATTCCGACAAACGATCCAGAAGTAGCCTAGTGAAGAGCTTCTGGGAAACGTCTATCAGGCTTATTGGCCTGTAATTGGCTGGGAGCAGAGGGGAGCCCTTCTTAAATATAGGGACTATCTCTGCCCCCAGCCAAGTTGGGGGGATTGTCATGCCGTTCAGAATTGCATTGAACAGCACCCTCAGGTACGGGGCCCAGATCTTGAGTTCATGCCTGTAGAGGTTGCCTGGGAGCTTGTCCAGGCCTGGCGCCTTTTCAGCAGCGAGGCCCAAAATTGCCATAGTGAGTTCTTCCAGAGTGAACCCATCCATTGGGGATATGCTTTCAGGGGGTTGGGCCATTGCTGGTTCGGGTAGGTTCCCCAATTGATCCAGATCGGGCACGCTATACAAAGTTTTAAAGTGGTCCTCCCACACAGCGGATGCAATGTTTGCATCTACTGCCGCTATAGGTTCAGCTGAACCGTGCTTGACGATCTGCCAGAATTTCCAGGCATCTCGAAGTGCAAGGGCAGCCGACATTTCAGACCAGTTGTCCTGGTCCCATTCTATTTTAGCATTGCGGAGGATAGACTTATAGGCCAGCCGCTTTTCCCTAATCTTGCTAGGGGTTTCTCGGATTTTGAGGGACTCCAAAAGGTCGGCCTTTGCTCTCCTGCAGGAAGCATTGAACCATGAGGCTCTTCTCCCCTTGGCCTTTTTCGTCCTGGCCACAGGGTTCAGTACTTCTGCTAGGTTAGAACAAAGCTCAGAGTGAATATCCCCAAGCACGGTGAGCTTATCGGGGGTGGGTGACTGAGGAATGAGATCCACAACTTTTTCAAGGGCAGGGACCACAGCCGCATATAGCCTCTGGATATTTTTAGGGTTCTCCACTAGTCTTGGCCATCTAATTCTACGTCGATTGCTAGTTGCAACTAGACCAACAGGAAATGCTGAATTTTCATCTGTGATAGCCGTGGGCATTCCCTGGACAGCGAACCTCAATGACAATACATTGTGGTCACTGTCAGTCCTTGTGACTATCGTGAAGTCCCTCACTTTGGCCCAATCCTTCGTTGAAACCAGGATATAATCTATCCGTGACTCGTGCCCTGGTCTATTGAAGGTGGGCTGGGGTGGGATATCTCCCTTGAGCCGCCCGTTACAAGCCCTCAATGAGTGGGATAAAGTGAAAGATGTTATTTGGGTGGCTAGGGGTGACCATGATTTTACTGGTGGGCCCGGCAAGGTGGGTATCTCCCTGAGATCATCCTCTTCGCTAATTACCCCTTCCAAATGATCGGGAAGGGCTCGTACTGGATGTTAAAATCCCCCACAACTATAAGTGATGGGCAGAGGGTGGCAGAGGTGAGGAACAAAGCTAAGTTCTCACTTGTCCCCGAAGTGCCCGTTATCCCAACCGGTCTAGAGTATACATTTATTAATGCTACACTCGCACCAGATGCCCACTCCAGAACAACACACTGAAAGTCCGGTGAGTTGGTTTCGAGGTTTCACACCCTGCATCCAAGGTGGGAACCTACCCAAATCAACACCAAATCAACAAGCCACCAGACGGTCGGCCCTTCCCACCCCATTTTGCCGCAATCTCAAAGGAAGCGTACCCTGTGCGGGACTGTTGTTCTCTGGCCCACGTTTCCTGGAACAGACATATGTCATATTCCTCAATAAATTCCACCCACTCTGAGGAATCTAGTTTATTGGCCAACCCGGCAACGTTCCAGGAAAGTATCGAAACTACGCCGGGAGCCCCCGCCTTATCAATAGTATTAAAAACCAGGGAACACCTGCTTGTCCTACACTGGCTGTACTTGGGACAGGACAATCCCTCTGTTGCCAGCGAACATGTTACATACGGCGCCTCAGGAAGGGGGTTATCCTTGTTATTTTGGCCAGCTAGACCTAAGTTGGTAATATCTTCTTTTGTGAGCTCAGTGAGTGTGCCCCCCGCGCAATGTTCAACAACCTCCCCCTCTATGTGCCTAATCTCACCCATGATTTGGTTGCAGTCTCCAGGGAGATCTTGTGATGGTGGTGAAGCAGAGCGCGGTGAAGAGTAAAACAGGGAACAGTGTGAGTGTGCCAAGGACGGTGTATCGGTGACCCTGTGTAATAGTGGTGGAGCAGAGCGTGGTGAAGGGTAAGACGAAGAACAGTGTGAGTCTGCCAAGGACGGTGTATCGGTGACCCTGTGGGAAAGTCAATCCACATCCTCAAGACATCCAAATCTGTTGTGGGTGGGTGCCCCATTCCACCCCCCCATGTGTGTCTTGCCAGTAGTTGGGTAGCCCACCCTGTACACAGTTTCTCACCGGAATCCTATTCCAGTTTCCCCCCGTATTGGAGTGAAAGCGCGGGGGATAAAAGTAAGTTAGTGGTCTAGTTGCTATGGGCGAATTTGCTCCATGGTTGCTCCATGAATGAATAAGGTGTGCAGTGTTGGGGTCTTCAAAAGAGACAATAACACAATCACCTGTGATAGACTTGTGCGAGGTGCCTATCCAAGGGACCCGTCGCACCATAAGAATTTTACTTCTCAGGTGATTGGGTAATGGCCTGTTTACATTGAGCCAATGGATTACCTTGTTTTTAATGATCCAAAGTCTTCCTGCTGTTGGTATGGAATTTCCGGCACCCCCGTAAGCACAACTACATACGGTCTTACGTCTGGGGGAAGATCAACATAACCCCTATAGTGATTTTTAAAAGATTTCTGTCTCTGTGGGGTAGAGTGGTAAGTGTTACGATCTTTAGCCCTCGGGACTGCCATGACTTTCGGAGCTGGTGCAGATTGAGCCGGCAACTCATTTGCGCTTTCCGCTACTCTATTGACGGAAGTGCTTGTAGTGACCTTATGCCGAGGTTTCGGAATGGGTTTGACCACCGGAGCTACTGATGAAATAGCAGCAGATACTGATGGGGTGTGAGTCGCAACTGGTGGGCTAGTTGGTTTATTGACAGGTATGGTCAGGGTGGCTAGATTTAGAATACTTTTTTCTGTCTCGAGGAGCTGGGTTTCTATTCGAGCGAGTCTAACTTCCAGGGGGGTTAGGAGTTTTTTTAACGTTTCCCACACAATCGTTAAAAAATCCACATCCTTTCCTTCTATCCAGTGGCGGCTGGTGACTTTTGAAAGGGATGAGGCATAAAACAATTGTCGTACTTTCACTGCCAGGGCCCTCTGAGCAATTCACACACAACCTCGCCCCTCTTTCAGCCTATGGGGGTCTCATCAATACCATGAAACTTAAGTCCTAGGGAGCATGAAACCCAGGTCTGGGCATACCCATTGGATTTAGGGCATCACACTGAGAAAAACAAAAACGTGATCGTTGGATTTCTTGAATCAATCTCAGCCACTGGTAATTGCTTTGAACAGTGCCTCATTTTTAAACATCAAGTCACCGCAGGCAGGCACCAGTCTTGTGTAAATCAGCCTTTGTCTTCCTCCAAGACGAACAGTCCAACCCAACATGATTTCCTCTGAGAGGGGAACATATGTAATCTCTTCGCATTTCACCTGGTCCGGTTTTTGAAGGCACTGTGGGGCAAAAAGATGGACTCGATTGAGGTCCAAAGTAATTACCAGTAGGTGAGATTAGCTGAGGTAACCCACCCCCCCTACATCCCACAACACGTTTTTCATCACTTTTTGTGATATGCATAAAACACTTTCAAAATCGGACAAAATACAAAACCCCAATCAGGGCACTTTCCAGTAAGGGTGAAGTCCTCTTAAACCGAGCAATACTAGGAATACTGTTTTTCACATGCCTTATGTTCTATTTAGGTACATAAAAATTGCATTAGGTGCAGCCCGGCAACTTGTGGCACAGAAGGTTTCAAGAGTTAAGATTAAGCAAACAATGGCAGCCAACGAGCACTTGATGAAGCCATATGCATTACCTTTGCCCTGAGACCCCTGCCGTCCTTCCCACCCTGGTTCCCCTCTGCTGCGCTGCCTGAATCAGACAACGCACACCGTTCACTTGTACTGCACAGGTTGACTTGGCCTTGTCCTAAAAACCGGGACATACGTTCAAAATAAAAAAAAAGCGTGGCACACCGGGACACCAAAATGAAGCTCACACAGTGCACACCAGAAGCAGCCGTGAATATATGTCGAGGCTGCCGCATGATCCTATCCAGAAAGGCTTCAGGACAATGGCTTATTTATTACATTTAGGATTCCTTTCTCGTATCATATAGTGCAACCTCGACCCCATACTGACTGCCCCTGGCATGATTAGTTGGTCTGGCTTCAGGATCTCCATCCTTCACATACAGTTTCATGATTGTGTTATGACCGATTTGAATGTGAAGTACTCATATCAGACTACTTCCTTGGTTCCACAGCCAGCAGAGCTGCCGAAGCACCTGCTCCACTAACACGGAGCTGGCTCTTTCCGTGTCTTTAAAACTGAGGCTGTCTACTTCAGCAATTTCAAGGAAAACAACAGGCTTTTGCATTTTGTTGTTTTCTGAGGTTAAGGAAAAACCATTAATATCCCTGCTTCCCGGCTACCACCACTTACCGCCTGACCACCTAAGCAATATCCTTCCATGTAAGATGCATATGCGATATTGCTGCCTCAGATTTGTAGAGAAGAGCTGCTGTTCTTTCAAATAGCTTAGGATCTTGGTAGTTCGGAAATACCCTCGGAGGCAGACACCAAGTCGATATTGGAATACAACCTTGCAATGACTTTCATCGTTTGCCCATGCTACTGCTTGGTGTTCCAAATGAGTGACTGGCCTGACACCATCTCTGTTAAGTTACCACCTGCCCACATGCTCGCCATCCGGTAGAAATATGGGGGGTGGCCTCGACAGAGGTGTTTGCTGTGGCAAAGCCTGCCGTCTGATCCCGGGGTAAACAACTGTTTTGTACATCTCTGAGGAAGCTCCAGACGCACAATGAAAATGCTTGCCAACTCCACATTCATTTACATGAGGACTCATGGAAGAATTCGAAAAATAAACGCATACCGGTTTAACATGATTTCATTGCACAAAAATGGCGCCGAAATTAATTCCCTACAATCAGTATGGAAAACGGGAATGTAAGACCTGTGTCCAGTAAGCAGACAAAACAGAATGTCTGGCGACCTTGTGGGTTCTAAAGACGTCACCAGGTGGTATCGAAGTCCCGCTATAGATAATTCCTCTGCTCTTGCACGGGAACACGTGCATATTTACACATACACAATACACATACTCACACATATAAACACATTACACAACATACATATCCACAAACATATACAGCGCTGCCACACACACTCTCTCAAAACGCGCGTGAGCAATCAGGCGGAAAGGGAACTAAAGACATTACCTAAATAACCTCTGGGCGGGAGAGGGAATAATACACCAGTTTATATCGACGACCAGCCAGGAGGTGGCAGACAGCTAGGTCCCACCGTCTCAGATACAATCAATCAATGTTCAAAGCAGAAGAGCCGGTGAGGCGAGCCGCTGCCCAACGCCTAAGTAGCGATGACCATGCACCGCCAGCACAGAGTCAAGTGAAATAAAAAAAAAACTTACGTTTGGTGAACTTATTAGCAGCATACTTTGTTGTGGAGCAAATGTGGTGTGTAGAACACCCTAATGACTATCTCAGTCGGCTGAGTCACAGAGGAAGTCAAGACACTCACACACGCACCAGGGGCACGCACGAGCAAAGGTCTACAGTCACATTGCGCGCCGTGGTGACTGCTCTCAGCCAATCCTGGCGCTGCAGTAGCAGCACCACTATGCCAGGATTGGCTAAGGATTGGCTAAGAGCAGGGTTAATGCCTGCCCATGTGACACCCAGGGGGCCCGGGACCCTCGCACCCTGATTCACTGTTGGGGAGGGAGGGGAAAGTACTGTAGCATGTGCGCATGCGAATGCAAGTCCAAAAAATGTGTAGCCATACATTGACTTGCGCACACTGCAGCTCCGCTGTTCCTGTGCTGCGCTGTCAATCACTGCCGCAGCCCCGCCCCCACACCTTCCAACGCGATGTCTATCTTGTCCCGGCTGTAAGCTGAGCTAGCGTTGCCGGCTGCACAGAAGTTTGCTGCGAGTGCGCGCTCACGCTCAGATTTATAATATTCAAATTGGAATTTGTTAATCATGCCTCAGCGTGACGGTCATCCACAGCTAGTGGGGCAACGCCCCAACGCCCCCAATGGACGCACCGCCACTGTTCTATCGTGCAGAGTGGTACCCCACCATTCTCACAATTACAAGATTCTCATATTCCCCCATCGATTTTGCTGGACTAAGTTCTGATACTGAAGGGCAACTATTTACCATGGGAAGGAGTGAGTGGGATGGCTGAGCTAGTACTTGGGAGGGTAACTGAGCCTTTGCAACCTTAGCCTTTTTCCTAGAGTAGGCAGTGGTATTGTTACGCTTTTGTTTATGAATGGAACCCTTTAGGGGGGTAGGGGAAATCCTCCCGCTCATAACCTTACGCTTAACAGTCGGTAGCGTCTCCAAGGGGGCCCCCTCAACCCCAGCCACCCTACCCAATGATGGACTAAGGATGGGTGGAGACCCCACCTTCGATGCTGGGGGTGGGAGGGGTGCGACTGGTGGATGGTGAATGACTGCCTGCATCAAAATAGGAGCTGGGCCCATTGGACGGTCCGGTGTTTTGGCAAGGGCAAAGTGACCTAAAGAGGATTTTTTGGCCATGGCCAACTCCTGGGATAGCCTTCTAGCTGCATCAAGGTCAATGGAGACCCTATGCTGTATTTTACTGATCTCCATGTCTATGGCGGTATTGGTTCTGGTGATAAAGCCATCAAGTGTTCCATTTTGCAACTTCCCTTTGGCTGCCCTGCTTCTGTACTCACGTGTGGACATAGCACCTTATCTTCAGTGAGCACAGCTAACAGGTGAGGTTGCAATGACAAGAATGGGGCCAAGGGGTATAGCCCGGCCCGGACTCTACCGTACTCAAACGGCCTCAAACGGCCCACTCTTTGCCCGGTCTTCGCCCCGAGCTCCGTCCCGCGCGCGTCCCGCGTCGCGGTAGAGATTGCGTCAATAATGTATGTGGAGGCGGTGGGCGTGGCCGCCGGGGGAAGAGGCACTAGCTGCGCTGACTGAGGAATGCTGGGCCTCGCAGTTCCCCGGTCGGTTCCCTTCTCAAAGACTCCCCGCAAACCTCAACCCGCAAGGGCTTCAAGCTGGGAGCAATGACAGGTTCCGCCGATTGCGGAACGCGCTCACGCCAGCAAAAGCGCTTCAGTGGGGAGACGAAGTTTTCACCAGGGCGGCAGCGAGAGTGCAATCCAATGTCAGGCAGCAACAACAATCCGTGAGCGGCACTCGCGGAGCGTGTGTCGCAAAAGGTGAAGAAGGCAGGAGGCGGTGGGCGTGGCCGCCGGGGGAAGAGGCACCAGCTGCGCTGACTGAGGAATGCTGGGCCTCGCAGTCCCCCGGTCGGTTCCCTTCTCAAAGACTCCCCGCAAACCTCAACCCGCAAGGGCTTCAAGCTGGGAGCGATGACAGGTTCGGCCGATTGCGGAACGCGCTCACACCAGCAGAAGCGCTTCAGTGGGGAGACGAAGTTTTCACCAGGGCGGCAGCGAGAGTGCAATCCAATGTCAGGCAACAACAACAATCCGTGACCGGCAAAGATATATCTTGAGTGTCCCCCACAGAAGGGGAGCTCTGTGAGTACTGTGGTCCCTCAAGTGTAAGGTGTTGGCTATGGGTAGGGGATCTATAGGTTCGTGCTGGGAGACACAGTCTCACTAGATACAGTGTAGATACTCTTATCTCAGTACCCTGTGTGAGTGGGACTACCAACAAGTTCCACACTTTAGATATCAAGGAAATTTGGCGTCTGTTAAATTTTGTCAGAGTTTGTGCGCTAGTGTTCTGTACTGCTATTATTTTGTTATCTAATATGTGCAGAACTACCTCAACTGGTTGCTGTCCACTATAGCTCATCTGATCTGTATCTTCTAGTGAATATATATATATATATATATATATATATATATATATATATATATATATATATATGAAAGCTCGTCCCGGGTGGGAATAAGGACAGCACACACGGGTATTCTCAGTTAGAAGCAACCTTTTACTTGCAGGGAGGGGTAGAGCTTTCATATTTGAAGCGCGAGGCTCCGACACGCTTGGACCTGCACCCGCCGTAAGAGTGCCCCGTACCTTGGAGCAGCGAGCAAGGATATATATATATATATATTTATATATATATATATACTATCGCTGTCCTTATGTGTCAGTTATTAAGAATGTAGGATAATCTAGAACAAGTTTGTCCCCTAATGCCTCTTAAATTACTAAATAAACGCCTCTTTAATCTCTTCTTTATCTGGGCCGTTATAAACACCTTCTGGAGAGAGGTCGGGGAATTGTAGGGCACTAGGGTGTTCGCCCAGGCAAGCCACGAGGACCTTGCTGCGCAAGGGGTTGCGGGGCCACGAGGTGATCACTACAGTGGGTATCTCTAATCCTGGTGTTATCATAGAAACATGCACATGTATTGTGTGTGCAGTCTTGTATGTTCCGTAACCCTGCATCCTATTCATTGGTGTGAAAATATAATTTGAAAGAAAAACATTTTCTGCAGACCTAAGTGACACCTAGTTATTTTAAACGGCACAGTGAGCTTCTCTGGCTTCTCCTGCAGGGCTGACAAGGGGGGCTATTCTGAATGAACAATATGCACACAGAAAGGTAGCAGCATTAAAATAGTATATCTGTGATAATTGTGGCGCTCAAGATGCTTTAGCTTACAGAATCTCTTCAGTTAATCAGTGGCAGATCAATACACATGGGGATGCATAAATGCATTTACAATCTCCCTAGTTATTGAATCTCACTAACAAACCAGTGTTCTGCATTTGGCAGTGGCCTTCAATAATGTTCACAAAATATCTTGCAGCAGCATCCCACAAGCGGGCCCCTTACCCTTAAATGATAGTATTGGTATGGGACCAGTCATAAAAATATTATTCTACAATTAATATACATGTGCGTATAATCAGACAATGAATCAAAAAAAACAATCAATGTGCGCCTAGATATTATAGTCTCACTAGAGTCAGCCTCTGTACCAGCCAGTGACTTCCAATACAATAACAATGAGAAAACAATAATCACAAAAAAGCTACACTTTTAGACCTCATAAACAAAAAAACCTCTATATATCTATAACATTAGGTACTAAGCAATAATATACAGTCCTGACAATGCCTGATAATTAGCGAACATTTGTACATGTGTTTCAAAACAGAAAAGCAAATGCAAATGTTTTTAGTGTTTGAACTTTTACCAAAAAATTGTGCACTTTGGCCACTAGAGGGCGCTAAATGTGCTTCCTATGATAATGGCGCACACAAAAAGAAAAAATTAAAAAGACACTTTTAACTGGCGAAAACGCAATGCTTATGACAAAAAGTCACTTAATCTTCCTGAGGAATCACTTAATTGTTTACATAAGCGACATCTAAAATACTGTTAGCTACGCGGATCTCAGATTTAGCTTCTTCTCCATTGACTATTGAAATGGAGGGTTTCCTTCCCTGTTTACTATACAGAGGATCACACTTTGATGAATATTGAAAAGATGCAAGTTCCAATCTTTTCCTTCCCTGTTTACTGTACAGAGGATCCCTTAGAAAAGCAAAAAATAAGCACTTGAAAGGTGCTAAACCCACCTTCCCTTCCCTGACAATCTATTAGATCGGTCAGAGGCCTTCCCTTGTTTCAGAGAGGCACAGCAATAGCATATAGATAAGCACTTGACAGGTGCCAACCCACCTTCCCTTCTCTGACAATCTTTAGATCGGTCAGAGGCCCTCCCTTGTTTCAGAGAGGCACAGCAATAGCATATGTCTATTCCTAGAAAGAAAAACACGTAAATCACATTAATTACCTAACTTCACTGTCAGGCTTCAGAATTCCACTTCTCACACAACTTACTTCCCCTCGTTTCAGAATATCTATAGCGAGATCAACAGACAGTAACAAACCCGTAACCTGGAAGGGATACAGCTGCGTCGTCATAAACATGAACACCTCTCCACTGCTAACCAAGAGAAGACAATCGCACCGGGCAGTCCAGATATAAACTTACCCGTGCGTTGTGCTCCTGCATATGGTTCAGTCAGAAGGGAGGGCACGATCATTTAGCAGCCTGCATTTGTTCCCGGTCCGTCTGTTTCCTGTCCGTTGGTTACTGCTATCCGAGTCACGGCACCACTTGTTAGAGGGAGATTTATTACGGGGCAGAAGGTCAAGGGGCTGAGCGCAAAGGCTCTGAAAGCCTGCGCTGGGATGATCGTGAGAGTGAGCTAGGGACAAAGAGTCGGCTTAATTTGCACCGGGGTGTGCAGGAAGGCTTGCTCTAAAAATAGAGAAAACAGATATGTGAGCCGTGGAAACCAAAGCTGAAAGGTTAACAGTTTTATTAAGAAGATGCAACTTCAAGAAACCTCAGTATAAAGGCACAAAAATCACATTAGTTCTGGATCCAGTGCTCCACATTCTCAGGTAGTCACATGGACCAGATTTCATACTGAACATTGCATTTACTCAATACAAGCTTCTAAACAGTTAGTGAGAGAGTGTAAATCTTAAAGACACATTTATCATTTGTGGGAAAATGCATTCAAAAAAGCAAAGTACATATTATTTGAGAATACTCACATCTGCCTATAAGTGAGAAATCCTACAATTACAAGTTAAACACTTCAAATGTAACAAAGGGAAAAAGCAAGGTTAAAAGAAAGCACGGTAAATATAACATTTCATATGGCAGAATGTAAAATACAATACAGTTAGTATATATATATATATATAAATATATAAAGTAAATCAGTTGATCAAGACCACTTGGAGACAACTAGCCTGCCTGATGCCTACAACAGACCAGGAGTTGCCCAAAGATATTTCTGCAGACCCCCTTTTTATATTCTTTAAGGCGGTGAGAAGTCTAAGCTAACGTCATCTCACGCCACCCCATGCCACATACCCTATTTGCGTCACTTACGGCCTACTTCGTACTTTTCCCATCCATACATTCAAAATGCAGCCCTTCTCGTAACTGCGGCAAGTCTACTAGACTAAAGGTCAGGCCTTGTAAACTGGAAGTTTGTCATAAATTAGCCTTGGGCAGCAGAAACATGTTTTATTGCGCAAAGGGATTTTATTTATATGCATATGTACCAGTCTGTACGTCCTGTTGCCACATCCATCACTGCAGCTCGGCAGTTGCGGTGGGAAAGTTCCCCTTTTCTCATGAGCAGCCTTAGGATGTGGCCCCTTTGTGTGTTGAAATCACAAAGGATGTTACATTTTAACTTCTGATAGATACATCTGCCAGTGGATTCCTCACCTTGTGAATATCCCCTGTGTCAGCAGCATTCGGAAATTCTTTTTGTAGCTTCGTGCCGACGTGGACCGACGTCACAGAGGCACGGCATCACGCGCGACTCCGCTGACGTCACCAACACCATATTAGGCCCACGCCGGCGTGATGACATCAGTTCCCCTTTTTCCGCGTCGTTGACGCTAACGGTTTTCTGGGATCGTACAGTAGCTTTGTAGTAACTTTGTTACTTTATGATTATTTTCACTGTATCTTCCTCTTCTGTTGAGATGTCTTCGAAGAAGACTGGTTTTAAGGCTTACGGGGAATGTGGCAAGACTATGTCCAATACTGACCCACATGAGTGCTGCGTCTGGTGTCTAAGCTCCGACCATGACGTCGAGGATTGCCCATCGTGCAAGAAAATGACTCCGAAGGCCCTTCGGGAGAGGGAGACAAAGCTCCTCGTGGCGAAGCTTAAAAATAAGAAAGAAAAGAAGACTTTGAAGTCTCGGTCTCGACGTTCGAGGTCGAGGTCTCGATCGAGGTCGCGATCGGAGTCGTCATCTGCTCATGCTTCACAAGTCTTCTAGGAAGAAGAAGAGGAATCATGAGTCACGTCATCACTCAGGAAAGGACTCCAGTTCCCGACCGAAGTCGCAAGTGAGGCTTCTTCGTAAGGAAGTGGAGGTTTCGGCGTCAGAAGCTCAGGACACTGATGGTGAGGCTTCGCGTCCGAATTCGCCAGGGTCACCGAAGCAGCAAGCGAACCCTTCTCCGAATCCGTCTAATCCTTCTGGTCGGGAGGATGAAGGTGAGGTGGAGGAGGTTGGTGATGATGCGGTTCAGGTGCCTGCGGGTTCGTCGACCCAGATGCCGCAGGTCGAGGAGGAGGTCGATGTTGTTACGACTCCGCCTCCTCGAGAGCAACCAGGTGGACCTTATCCAGCCTTTCCGGCTCCTGGTCAGGATCCATCCCAGTTCCTGAATGCAATGTTGGGAGTTTAGTCCAGGGCGATGTACCCCTCTGGTGCGCCTGTTGGTCCCACGGGTCCTATGGAATTTAACTTGGGCGTTCCCCAGGCTTATGCTCCTGCGTCCTTCATGCCATTCATGCCGGCTCTTACACCGCAATGGCATTTTCCGACGCCGGCGAAGCCTTCGACGCAGAAGCCGTCAACGCCGCACCAATCAATGCCGATTCCATCTACGCCGGTGCCCACGACTCCGAGGCAGGATTCTGTTCAACCTCGACTTTGCCCGACTTTGGGTTCGACGCCAGCTCCGGCCCCGACGGAGTCAGTTCAGAATCCGTCTGCTTCGTTTACTAAGGAAAGGTCAAGGCGTGAAGCCCAGAGACTTCTGGAGGAAGAAAGGTATCAGTTTGCAGATGTTGAATAAGGGGAGTTACAGGATTCTGATGATCCTTTTGATGACCTGAGAGAGGCCAGTGGGCTTGAACTGTCTCCTGAGCGGGATTTGGCTTCTGTGTCAGATGTGCCTTGCAAAGATGTGATGCCATATCACGTTGTTATTAAAAAGGCAGCAAGCTTGTTGAATATCACTGCTGAGTATAAGTCTAATCTTCTAACAGAGTTCCTTCACTCACCTTCTTCAGTTATTGAGCCAATGCTGCAGTTTAATGATGCTTTGGCTGAACCCATCTATGAAGTCTGGAAGAAGCCTTTGACAGCTCCAGCTGTTTCAAGGTCTGTGTCGAGGAGGTATAGAGTTGCACCTAATGACCCGGACTTTTTATAAACACACCCTCTGCCTGAGAGTCTGGTTGTGCAGGCTGCCTGCTCAAAGAAGCCTGTGGGGGCTTTTCCGCAGGTTTCTGGGGAAAAGGAATCCAGAAAGCAAGATCAGGCGGCCAAGAAGGTCTTCACTTCAGCCAGTATGGCTTTAAAATCTACCAACGCAACTTGTCTAATGGGACGGTACATCCATGTCTTGATGGATTCCGTTAAGCAGTTAGTGCCAAAAATTCCTGAGGTGGACAGAAAGGATTTTCAGGAAGTAATTTCGGACACTCAGGCTGCTGCGAGACAAGTGATACAGAGTGGGCTGGACACTGCTTTTTCGGTGACGAGAGTCATGGGCTCTTCGGTGGCCGCTAGAAGAGCTGCGTGGCTAAAAACATCAGAGTTTTCTGCAGATGTTCAGTCTGCTTTGATGGACTTGCCATTTGATGGCTCAGGATAGTTTGGCAAGAAAGCTGATGCTGCCTTGGAACATTTCAAAGATAGTAGGGCCACAGCAAAATCTTTGGGGCTTCAAACCAGGGGTACTACTGGAAGGCTCTTCAGAGGATTTGGCAGATCTTCCTTTCGTTCCTATAAAACATTGCAGCAGCAGCCACAACAACAGCAAAATACGCTGTATAAGTCCTATAGAGGAAGACAACAAGCTCGTCCTAGAGGTCGTCAAGCCTCCTCCTCCTCCTCCTCTTCCCCTTCCAAGCCCCCTGCCACTGCAGAAAAGCAACCCTAGATCCGCCATTACGGATCATGTGGGCCCAGTTGGGGGCCGTCTTACCCATTTTCTACGAGATTGGGAATTGATTACATCAGATCTTTGGGTTCTCAATCTCGTGGAGAATGGGTATGCTCTTCCCTTTCTTGAATTTCCCCCAAATTACCCTCCTTGCCAGGGTTATTGTGCGGAGGACCATCTGCTTCTCCTGCAGGAAGAAGTCCTGGCTCTGTTCAGAAAGGGTGCGATAGAGGTGGTTCCAGAGCAGGAGAGGGGTCAGGGATGCTACTCCCGGTATTTTCGGATCCCCAAGAAGGATGGCAAACACCGTCCAATCCTGGATCTCAGGCTCTTGAACCTTGACCTGAAGCAGGAGAAGTTCAAGATGCTCACCCTTGCACAGGTTCTTCAAGCGCTGCTGGAAGAAGACTGGATGGTGTTGATCGACTTGCAGGATGCTTATTTTCATATCCCAATCCTGAAGTCGCCCAGAAAGTATCTCTGTTTCACGGTTGGTTCGCAACACTACCAGTGTGCGGTCCTTCCGTTTGGTCTTACTACTGCGCCTCGAGTCTTCACCAAGGTAATGGCAGTGGTGGTTGCGCATCTCAGAAGGTCGGGGATACCTGTATTCCCGTATCTGGACGATTGGCTGATCAAAGCAGATTCTCCAGAGATAGTGCTGCATCATCTGCAGGAGACAACTCAGTTGTTGCACAGGTTGGGTTTTTCGAGAAATGTACCCAAATCTCACCTGGTGCCCTCCCAGCGCAACCTGTTCATAGGTGCGGTACTGGACACTACTGTGTGTCGTGCATTCCCTCCTCCTCAAAGGATTCGCGACATACAGGAAATGATTCCTTTATTTTTCAATGGAGCGGTTGTTCCAGTCCTGAAGGTACTTCGTTTGCTCGGTCTGATGGCTTCTTGCATTCTGTTGGTCAACCATGCACGCTGGCACATGAGGGCACTCCAGTGGTGCCTCCGCAGGCAGTGGTATCAACACAACGGAGATCTCAGGGAGTCAGTGAGGATCTCCAGAGAAACTGCAGCGGATCTGACTTGGCGGAACGTGGAAGGCAATCTGTCACAAGGAAAGCCTTTTCATCTCCCTCTATCTGTGGCCACAGTGATAACGGATGCATGCACTCTAGGGTGGGGTGCTCATCTGGGGGATCTGGATGTCAAGGGTCTTTGGTCTCCTGAGGAAAGGTTGCTTCACATCAACCTTCTAGAGTTGCGGGCGATACGTCTGGCACTCAAGGCCTTCCTCCCTTCCCTTCACGGTCAGTCAGTTCAAGTCCTGACGGACAACACGACCGTGATGTGGTATGTCAACAAGTAGGGAGCAGTGGGGTCGCAGTGTCTCTGCAGAGAGGCTCTGCGTCTCTGGTCCTGGGTTCAGGACCATCAGATTTGTCTCATGGCAAATCATCTGGCCGGAGTTCTGAACGTTCGTGCAGACAGTCTCAGTCGGCAGTTCTCCGCCGACCATGAGTGGAGGCTCCATCCAGAGGTAGTTCATCAGGTCTTTCGGACTTGGGGGACTCCTCTGGTGGATCTGTTCACCACTCACGAGAATGCTCACTGCCCGTCATTCTGCAGCCTCCAGTTTCCGATGCAGGGAGCCTTGGGGGATGCGTTTCAGTTGAGTTGGGACTCACAACTCCTTTACACGTTTCCTCCCATACCCTTGATTCCTCGGGTTCTGAGGAAGATTCGCCAAGACCGGGCCCAAGTCATATTGATCGCCCCGGATTGGCCAAGAAGGGTGTGGTAAACAGATCTTGTCCACCTCTCCTCGTGCCCTCTGCTCCGTCTCGCTCACAGGGCAGATCTCCTCTCCCAGATGGAGGGGCAGATTCTTCACCCCCACCTCCAGACCTTACACCTTCATGCCTAGAGATTGAACGGGGCAACCTGATTTCCTTTTCTCTTCCGCACGATGTGGTGGATATCATCTTGTCGGCCAGGCGTGACCCCACCAAGTCCATTTATTCTTATAGATGGTCTAAGTTTGTTGCTTGGTGCGGGGAGAAGTCAGTTGACCCTTTAAGGGCTCGTTTTTCCAATATACTTCAATTCGCACTTTCTTTGGCCCAGCAGGGTTTTGCGGTGGCAACTACCAAAGGTTATTTGTCAGCCTTGTCGGCTTTTCTTTGTTTGCCAGACCAGCCCCCTTTGTTTAAATCTCCCATTGTTTTACGTTTTATTAAGGGCCTTACCAATACATTTCCTCCTACACCTTTTATTGTACCTCAATGGGACTTGAACCTTGTTCTTACGTTTTTAATGGGTTCACCTTTTGAGCCTTTACACACATGTCCCTTGAGATTTTTGTCTTTCAAGACTATTTTTCTGGTGGCAATTACCTCGGTAAGGAGGGTAAGTGAGCTTCAAGCTCTTAGTTCTAAGCCCCCATTTTTATCCATTCATGCTGAAAGAATGGTTCTAAAGACCGAGGCTGCTTTTCTGCCTAAGGTGGTTACTCCTTTCCATCTGGGGCAGTCAGTTACCCGCCCTACCTTTTATCCTCCCCCTCACCCTTCCAAGGAGGAGGAGAGACTTCACCACTTGGACCCTAAGAGGGCGGTGAGATTTCACCTGGACAGGACACGAGAGTTCAGGCTGGATGACCAGCTGTTTGTAGGCTTTGCTGGCTGCAAGAAGGGGAAGGCGGTGCACAAGCGCACGCTCTCGATGTGGATCATCCTCTGCATTAAGATTTGCTACACCCTGGCGGGTAAGGACCCTCCAGAGGGTATAAGAGCTCACTCTACTAGAGCAAAGTCCTCAACATCTGCTTTGTCTAGGGGTGTTCCGGTTGAGGACATTTGTAAAGCGGCGACTTGGGCTTCCCTCCATACTTTCGCGAAGCATTACTGCTTAGATGCTGAAGTGAGGAGGGAGGGCCACTTTGCACGTGCTGTCCTCCAGGATTTTCTGGTATAGGAGAGTGGACACCCTCCTCCGGGAGTGGGGACTGCTGTGGGACTCTATTCACAAGGTGAGGAATCCACTGGCAGATGTATCTATCAGAAGAACAAGTTACTTACCTTCGGTAACGCTTTTTCTGGTAGATACAGTATCTGCCTGTGGATTCCTCATTGACCCACCTGCCTCCCCGTTGTCCGCTCTTCTATACTTGTATTGTTGTATTGTAAATATATATTTTCACTGTCAAAGGAAATGTTTATTATGTTTTATTTCCTAATTTGGTTCCACACTATGGGGCTCATTAGGATCGCGGACGGACTTGCGTCCGTCCGCGACCCCAGAGTAGGAAGGAACCTCCGTATGGCCTGCGGAGTTCCCTCCTGTGAAATTAGGATGTGACCGCCACCCTGGCGGTCACATCCTCTATTTTTACCATTGCAGCGGGTGCAGCTTCAAGCTGCACCCGCCGTAATGATAAAAATGCATACATTACATTTGTATGCAGAAAGCGGCAGACACCGTGCGGTGCCTGCCGATTTCTGCATACAAATGCAGGGGGGTACCATAGGTACCCCCCATGTGCACCCCCCACACCCCCTTCACCCAGGGGGCCCGCAACGGGCCCCTGCAGTGAAGTTCCACATGCTTTTCCACGGTCGGAAAACCCGCTGCGGAAAAGTATCTTTTAAACCCCATCCTAATATGGCTGGCGGTGTCTGAGAGACACCGCCACCAAGCATGAGCGGATTTTGCGGATTGGCAATCCGCGAATTTTGCGGATTTGCGGATTCGCAATCCGCAAAATCCGCGAATTCCCGCGAATTTGCGGATTTTTTTTTTTTTTTGTGTTCGCCCGTGTTTCTGCCAGTTCGCGAGGGTTTTTACAATTTCGCAATTTGCGAACTTACCTGTCGGGTCGCAAGTTTTGCGAACTTGTTGTTTCTACGTGTCCAGCCTGTTTGGGACACTCTTCTTCATCACTGCCACTCTCTGTCACCACTGCCACTCTCTGACTACTCATGCCACCCTCTGGCCCACCCATGCCACCCTCTGTTTCATCACTACACCCTCTGGTTGTCCAGTGTACATTATTTTCGGCAAAGCAAAGCACACCTTCCCTGCCTCAAGTGACCTGAATTAATTTGGGGCTGATTAATGTGTCACAGAATATTTTTTTAGCTGGCACCTGCTTCCTTAGTGCGCCCTGATTAGTGATCTTTTGCACTTGCTAAGTGCTTTCATTGTTGCAAAATTAGTTACAACACCTGCCCTGCCCCAACTGACAATAATGAATTAGGGGCTGATTAATGGATTTTAACTTCCAGCCTGGCTCCTGCTTGTCTCCCTTAGCTGTAATTCAGGACCTTTGTGGCATATGTGTAACTATTCTGAGGTTCAGAGCAGGGTCACATAATAGTTTCAACTGGCAACTGAACTCTGGAGGGGCCCCTCAGGAAGCACTACAGGAAATGGCTACTAATGATGTGCCTGAACTTTTGAACCTGGTAAGTAGTTACTTTCAGTTTTGCCAAGATCTTATTTCCGCAATTTTGCACTTATTCGCGGGGCGCGAACTCACGCGAACAGTGCGAGCAGTGCGAGCAAAATCCGCTGCTCGCGGATTTGCGGATTTTGCGGGAAATTCGCAAATCTCGCGGATTGCGGATTTCCCGAAAATCCGCAAAATCCGCGAGCGGAACGGATTTTCCGCCCACGCCTACACCATATTAGAGCTTTTCAGCCGCGGTTGTAAGCCCAACCGCGGCAGAAAAGCAGCGGACTGAAACCAGGACCCACCAGCCATCCTAATGTGGCGGTGGGTCTTTGGTGGGTCCGCAGCGGATTTTCCACATTCTCCGGGCCGGCGGTGGCTTCCGCCGGCCCAGAGGATGCGGAAAATCCCCTATCCTAATGAGCCCCTATGTGTGTTATCTTGACATATGTGTACTGTGTATACTGTGTATATTTCTGCTGTCATCGGTCCGTCTGTGTGCCTTAAAGGCACGGAAAAAAGGCCGGAACTGATGTCATCACGCCGGCGTGGGCCTAACATGGTGTCGGTGACGTCAGCGGAGTCGCACGCGATGCTGTGCCTCTGTGACGTCGGTCCACGTCGGCGCAAAGCTACAAAAAGAATTTCTGAAAGCTGCTGATGCAGGGGGATATTCACAAGGTGAGGAATCCACAGGCAGAAACTGTATCTACCAGAAAAAGCGTTACCGAAGTTCGTTATGAACTTATCACACGAGTAGGGTGAGGGCCAGAACAGGAGCGATTAGCCTCGCAGACAGTGTAGCTGGATAAAATCTCGATCAGACCTGCTTTCTGCTTACTTTAAGAGAAAATGGCAGTACTCTGGCCAATTTAACCAAGGCCTATACTTTTGAACAGTAAGGCTACACAGGGGTTTATGCTAGCTGAGTGATAAGAATGTCCCAGGATATTCATACAGTAAAATCTTTCCCTCTCTCACTTTGCAAATGGTGATTTGTCACCTTTCTGTTGCTTATTTCTGTTTTTGGGTGTAAAACTATCACTAATGGGTGCAACCAATGCTCAGACACTGTTAAGGGTAAAAATGACAAATTAATAAAGTAATAGTATCACAAAATGTGCCTCATTATATCGCATAATTTGTATTCTTGTCACATAATTGACTCAATAAACAAACAATAAAGATCTACAGAGGGAAAAATACGAACAGGTCGTCCTCCACTCAACATATATTCACTTCACGTTTTCCCAACACAATTTTTGTTTGTTCTGGACACTTTCTTATTCTTTAAGGCAAGATGGCTACCAATGATGAAACAAGTGGGCATAGCTGGTGAGTACCAATCAACACGCTCTATTGGTGGTGCGCACGTGAGGTGCCATCTTGCCCTCTCACTATTTTTCTAAGTTCACATACAGATTGATGTGATCTGTTTCTGATACATGTTAAGTTGGAATATTTAGAGGCAGAAACGCATATCCAACGAAGTATCAGGTTTATTCTTCAATTAAGTACAACAGCCACATCCAGGAGCGTCGCACCCTCAGAGGCTCGGTCAGCAACTGACAGCAACCGATCGAACCTCCGGGGATGCACACTCCATGCGCGAGTGAAGCAAAGAATGTCATGACATCAATGGTTACATTTGGCAAATACAGCAAGTTTAAACAGTAGCAATATTATAACTATTACATCACCTCCTATCCTTAATAAGCAAAATTAAATAAATCAACAAAATTAACAAAATAACATTACAAACGGCAAAAATTCAATAACCATTACAGTATTAATAGGTAACAAAATCCTTGAATCTCGCAGGTAGTTTTCTTACACAACAACCTCGAGGATTACCTCTATCACCTTCAATTTCATTACCTGACGAAGGCAAAAGTGTTTGATTACTTAAAGGTGTTTGACTTTCACCATTGCTCAACCAGTACGACCAATCGAGCCCCTCCTCCTCCATCAAAGAGGCTTGTTTCTAATTACTTCAGATTGATTTTTAGACAATTTAACTAATTGCCTTTTGTTCCACCAGCCTTTATCTTGAAGGAAGGCAGAACCCTTACTGGCTTTACAAACCAGAACAGGATTAGAAAAGATAAAAGGTTTTTTAAATAAAACCCAGTCACCCACCTTAATTTCAACATTGGTCGTAGAACACTCACCATCAAAAAAACTTTTCATTTTCTCTTGACTTAATTCAACATTATTTTTCAAATTCTTGTCCTCAGCAACACATGTTATTTTACTACTTTCTAACCAAGATGGAAACAAATTTGTTTTAGCCTTTCTGCCCCTCAAAATCTCAAAAGGAGAGATTCCTGTCGTACAGTGTGGAGAAGTGTTGTAATTCCACACTTTTTTTCCAAAAAAGATTTCACATCATGACCAGCCGCCAATGCTGTCTGAATCCCCTCTTTGAGAACTTTATTGCCTCTCTCTACTAACCCATTAGAAGTTGGAGAATATCTGGCTACTCTTAAATGTTTGATATCATGATTTTTTCAAAAATGAGCACATCTTTTCAGACACAAATTGAGTCCTGTTATCAGTAACCAGAGATTTAGGTACCCCTTCTAAAAAAAAAAACTTGTTCAGAAAAGCAATTGTATTGGGTGTGGTCGGAGTATCCACAAATTTATAGTACATCCACTTAGAGTGGTAATCCACAGCTAAAATCAAAAACCTCGAAGACTCATCAAGAACATTATACGGTTCAGAAAAATCCAGACCTACATTTTTGCAAGCTTTTTCAGGAAAATCAGTAGGGTGAAGTGGAACCTTAGGAAGTTTTCAGTGTTTATCTGAAAGTAAACATTCTTCACATCCATCCACCAAACTTCTTACCTGAGCATCTAATGAAGGCCACCAATAATGAAGCTTGACTCTCATACATGTCTTTGTCACCCCTAGATGTTCCTCGTGAGCAATTTTGATTAAAGCATTTCTTAATCTAGATGGTGGAATACATTTGTCACCTCTTAAGATCAAACCATCCTTAACAGATAACTCATCTGCAACTAAAGACAAATTCCTTAACTCGCCAGATACATTTCTAGTATCAGGCCACCTGGAAATTCTATGACTTTAGTTAAAACGTCATCATTTGCATATGCATCTTTCCATTCAGATTCAGAAATAACTGAATTACAGTTTTCCATTGCATCAAGAACAGCAACACATGGGGCCTCGATTTCGGCAGTCCCCGGCTACCCGAGGTGAGGCGCGATGGAAGCCTGGGCGGATTAGCAGCAGGACAGACGGTGCTGCGGCCCCCGGGGCGAGATCCTGCTCGCTCTCCAGGACCTGGAGCTGTTGTACTTGCCTGGACTCCTGGCCGGTGGGACCCCCCCTTTAGATCTTCCCGGAGGTGGTGCCTGAGATCTGGCACGCCCGTTGACTGTGGCGGCAGAGGCGAGGTGAGCACACTACGTGTCTCTAGGGGCCCCAAGTGAATGGCCGAGAGGCGGAGGAGCTAGGACCTGCTGCAGGTGTACCGGCAGACCACCCTGGGGCGTTGGATGGAGGTGTAGGGGACCCCCGACGGCCTGAGGCGAGTGACTGGCAGTGAATGGTCAATATTGGAGCCACATGAACAGGGCAGTGTAACCGAATCCCTGGGCAGTGGTGGAGGACCACGTGGCGGACCCGTACACCCTGGGGCAGTGGAATCCATAGGGAGAAGTGGCCCTGGTAGATCCTGGTTGCACAGAAGCTCGACCTGAGGAACCCTGCAAACTGACTGCGGGGGGCTGCCCCCCTGTACATCCCCGACATGACCAGAGGCGGAGGGGGTAGTGGGTCTGCCAAACAGGGGCCCATTGATAAATTTACCGGACCGAGTGGGGGGCCCGGGGCGCCTGGAGGTAGCAAGGGCGCAGGAGAAGTGTGGCTCAATGATTAGAGCGGCAGACCCTGATGCAGAGGTCTAGCCCGGGACCAGGGTTCAATTCCCCGCCTCATTGGGTCTTGTGCTCAAAAATCACGGACCTGATAATTCTCGCCTCGGTGCCTATTCCAATCATGGAGTCCCACTCTGCAACTCTGGGCAATAGCTTGCTTAATCTCCACAACGGCCCCCACAACGCTAAGGATGCCTGGCCTCCACCTTGGGGGTGCCCAGGAGTGGACGCCTCACAGGGAAAGCCAGGATGGGTTCCACAGCGGTATTCGTACAAGCGCCTTGAGACCCTTGCGAGTGAGTAGTGCGCTATACAAGTATCAATTTACATTTTTACAATTTTTGACCTGATAACGCGGCGCTTATGGCGGCAATCACCCAATCCAGAGACAGGCTGGATGCTAAAATAGGAGCGGTGGGGGCTGACGTAACCTTGCTGCAACAAGATCTTCGTAACGCAGTGGCTCGCATCACGGAGGCAGAATCTAGAATCTCGGGCGTGGAAGGCGATGTGGGGACTTTAAAGCAGAGGGTGGCTGCGATGGAGAAAATTCAAAAAGGCCTTGCGCTCCGGGTGGAGGATGCAGAAGGGCGGGTGCGCAGAAATAACCTTCGCTTTGTGGGCTTTCCGGAGGGCTGCGAGAAAGGGACCATGGAACGATTGTTAACTCAATGGCTTGAGGGCTGGCTCCCCCCGGATGTTCTGTCACGGTGTTTTGTAATAGAGCGTGCACACAGAGCCCTGATGCAGAAGCCGCCTGTTGGGGAGTGACCTCGGCCGGTGATAGCTAGAATACTGAACTTCCACGACAGGGACACTATTCTACGGGAAGCGAGGGCTAAGGATTCACTCACGTTCGAAAATCATAAGATCATGATTTTTCCAGACTATACTAAATTGGTACAACAACAACGCCACTCCTTCATTGCTGCCAAGGCTAAGCTGCGCGGTCTCAAGATACAGTACTCCCTGCTTTATCCGGCCCGCCTTCGTGTGGTCTTTCAGTCACAGACTCATTTCTTCGATACCCCGGAGGAGGTCTTCAGGTGGACCGATGAGACGGTCAGGTTCCGGCCGAATGCCTAACCGGGCCTGGGATCTGGCCCGTCGCGTGGATCGTCACAGGAGCGGGGCAACCCCGCGGCCAGGGGTAAGCGGCACAGGAAATCTAGATCACGGAAACGTTCCTCCTCTCGCAGTGGCCAGCGAGATACGACACCGGCCGAATCCGATCAATCCGGAAAAGAACATTGAAAGACTCTGGTGTGAAACTGTCTGCTGGCATCGCTGGCCCTGCTGGGGGTAATCGGAGAGCGGCGCTCTACTGCCCGGACAGCTGAACATTGAGCATCAGACGACTGTCCGCATCACAGGTTATAGCTGTGCTTTATTGGGCTGGCGATTGAACATAGAGTATAGGGCAGCCACATGCTTTGCATCTCTAGGATAGTGAGTGGTGGCGGAGTAGGGTTCGGGGTGCAGTCATGTAGGGGCTGCTTGATTCCTCTACGAGTGGGGGTTGGCCCCGAGGGGGGCGTTCTTTAGTTAGAGTGGGTAGTTGGGATCCATTGGCATGGTTGGCCTTGGGCGCTTTGTTTTGGGCCCAAGGTTGCCCATGCCGCGACAGATACTTCAGAGTTCTATGAGGTATCGGGGTGGGTGGCAGGGGACGGGGGATGGGAAGTTGAGAGGAATGTTTTAGGGGGGTGAGGGGGGGTCAGGGGTGGTTGGTGGGGTTTGCACGTTATTTCTAATGCCTTGCAATTGACTGTGCTGTGCGCCTGGGCCTGGCGCTGGGACCCTCTGTGTTCTGTCCAATATGACTATGGCTGATGCACCGATTCCAGGGCTCCCCAGAGAGTCCATGCGCGTACTGAGTTGGAATGTCAGGGGGATGCTGGACAAAATCAAGAGGGGGGCGATCTTGCGATGGGGGAAGAGGGAGGCTGCTGATGTATTACTGCTACAGGAAACGCACATGATGGGAACGAAAGTGCTTAGCCTGCAGAGATTTCGTTACCAACAGGTCTTCCATGCGGGGTTTTCCAGAGGTTCTAGAGGGGTAGCCATTTTGGTCCATCGCAGGTTGGCCTACATTCATGAACAACATTGGATTGACCCACAGGGGCGATACGTTTTTATCAAGGGAATGCTGGGTACTGAACCAGTGGTGTTTGGGAGTGTATATGCCCCTCCCCCGCTACAGTGCTCCCTGGCTGAGAGGCTGTTTGAGGTGTGGGCGGACATCCCGGAATCCTTGGCTGTGCTGGGAGGTGATTGGAATGACGTAATGGATGTGCGTATGGACCGCAGGAGACTGCAGGGGACACTGGCGGCTGCTGCCCCTACCCGACTGAATGCGATGGTGGAGGGATTGGGCTGGGTGGATGTTTGGAGACACATGCATGCTAAAGTGCGAGAGTACACCTATGTTTCTGCTGTACATGGCTCCTTTTCGTGGCTGGATTATGTTTTTGTGCCCAGGGCATTTCTGAATAGGGTGAGGGAGGCGGGGATCTTGCCTAGAGGATTATCTGACCACTCCACGGTGGCCATCAGGATTGAATTGCATAGGAAACGTCAACCGTTCCGATGGAGGATGTCCTCGTGTCACCTTCAGCAGGCTGACTATGTCCAACACATGCGGGGTGCGATCGCCCACTATTGGCAGGAAAACCTGGTAGAGAACATAGATGCACTGGTGGTCTGGGATGCCATGAAGCCCACGTTGAGGGGAATAGACATAGCATGGTGCGCGGCTGCCCGTCGTCGACGTCGAGAGGCCATCATTGTGGCTGCGGCGCAGGTAGAAATTTTAGAACAGCGGTGCCAGAGAAAGGGAGATGATGTGGCAGTGCGGTTGCTCCTGCAGGCGCAGCAGTCCTATGCATCTCTATTAATGGATGAGGCTCGACAAGCATGGCTGGCTACGCGTAGTAGAGTATATCAGTGGGGAGATAAGTCCTGTGCTATGCTCCATAGGCTATGTCAACATACCATGCAACCGATTCCACTACCGGGTCTCACAGATGGGGAAGGAGTAGCTATAACGGACCCAGCTGAACTAGCAGCGAGTTTTGCCCGTTATTATATGGAGCAATATGCACCGCAGGACTGTCTTCCGGCGGATGCGATAGATACATTCATTGCAGACCTGCCCCCGAGGGCAGTCTCCGATGAGACGAGAACAGCTCTAGACCTCCCTTTAACGGCGGAAGAACTGGGTGACGTGTTAGGGCAGCTCAACACAGGGAAGGCACCCGGGCCGAGTTGCTTTCCATGTGAATTTTATAAGAAATTCCAACTCCAATTGGGGTCCCACTATAGGACCGCGCTGGAGGCAGCCCGGGAACTGGGAAGACTGCCAGAAGCCGGGTAGACCCCCGGACCGGCATGACTCATATCGCCCCACATCCCTGATCAATATCGAGGCTAAACTGCTGGCTAAGGCGTTGGAGAATCGTCTTCTCCCATACGTGGCCGATCTGGTCCACCCGGACAGGCTGGCTTCATGCCACATAGGGCGACGCGACACAACATCAGACGGGCGCAGACGGCTGTTAATGCCATGGGGGCCACTGGAGAGCGGGCGGCCTTATTGTTAGCGGATATAGATAGGGCCTTTGACTCTGTAAGTTGGACATATTTGTTTGCGCTCCTGCCATATCTTAATCTGGGCCCGGTGTTTATTTTATACAGCAAACTGCTTTATACTGATATCACTGCGTCCGTGCGTGTATCCGGGGCAGTCTCGGAGAGGTTCCCAGTCGGTCGGGGGACCCGGCAGGGATCGACGCTGTCCCCATATCTGTTTGCGCTGGCCATGGAGCCCCTTGCCTCATGGGTACGCATCGACGCGCAGCTGCAGGGCTTTGTGTGGGGCGAGGGACTCACCGACAGGATCGCACTCTATACGGACGATGTCCTCTTCTTCCTTACGGATTTAAATCGATCGGGCCCCCGAGTCTTGGAAATTATGCGTATATTTGGCGAGGTGTCGGGCCTTTGTCTTAACCAGCGTAAGTCCACCCTAAGGGTACTGGGTGACGGGGCAAGTGCGTACTCTCCTGGGCTTCGGCATTGCAGGTGGCGGCCGGGGGACTGAAGTACCTGGGAGTGTTCCTGTCCGAGTACGCAGACGTTGCGTGGGAGCGCAACGGGATTCCATTGTGGGAGAGAGTCCAGACGGACATTAAAACATGGTCCCGGATGCCTCTCACCATATTCGGTAGGTCAGCGATCTTTAAAATGGTCGCACTTCCGCGCCTGTTATACCAACTGCAGAATAACCCACACCAAATCGCACCCGGGTGGTTTTGGCAGGTTAACTCTGTTTTAGGCTGCTTTTTATGGGCCGGGGGTGCCGCCAGGGTGGCGCTGCGAACATGCTTTTTGTCCACGTATTGTGAGGGTCTTGCCACATCGGATCTCCTGTCCTATTATCAGGCCTCCCATCTGCTAGTACTAAACGAATGGTGGTATGGCAATAGAGGAGACCCAGCATACGCCCTCGAGCGCTCGCTGATGGGAGACAACACGCTGCACACGCTCCTGTACTCGGCCAGGCTGCGCAGGAAGTTGCCCTGTGCCACTCAGGTAGTCTTTGTGATTTGGTGACAGGTTCTGCGTCGCATGGGCTGGTGGGGTAGGCTGACAGCGGAGACCCCGTTGTGGCACAACGGACGGCTCCCCGCACTGGCCTCGCTGGCGGGGTTTGGCGGCTGGGATTCTATCGGGATTTCTTCGCTTGGGCACGTTCTGACCGGCGTAACTCTCAAATCCTTCCAGGAGCTTAGGAATGAATTCCATATGCCCAAGACCCAATTCTTCAAGTACCTGCAGTTTCGCCACACGCTCACCCCTAGGCTAGCTGGTTTGGAGTCGCTGCCGGAGTTCAGACCAGTGGAAGCGAAAGGGGGACCTTGGGGATAAAAAGGTGTCTCGAATTTACCAAACGCTAGTCACTCACTGCTCCTCTTCCTTGCTTCCATTAAAGGATACCTGGGAGAAGGACGTTGGACCCCTGAACGAAGATGATTGGAGGGAGGCCTTGGAGTCCCCGTGTGGGGCTGCTATTGCAGTGCGACTCCGATTGATCCTGTTTAAATATCTGCACAGGGCTTACTATACCCGGGAGCGGTTGTGGAAGGCAGGCCTGATTGCGTCCCCGGAGTGCCTGCGCTGTGGAACTGAGAGGGGTACGCTGTTGCATACAGTGTGGTCTTGTGTTGGCCTGACTCGATTCTGGAATGGTGTTTGGAGCTGTTTGTCGGAGGTACTGGGATGGGATCTCCCCCGCACCCCCCGGTTGGGACTTCCCCATGTATTAGAGACCGTGGGTGGGAACATCTACAAGCGTCACCTTTTGTTATTAGGCCTGGTGGTCGCCAAGCGGGATCTGGCACAGGCATGGAAGGGTGAGCGAGCTCCCCCATTGGGCGCCTGGAAGGCCGGACTAGATTACTTCATGGGGTTGGAGCGCCCGGTGTTTGAGGCCAGAGCATGCCCCCGACAACATTACAAAATATGGAAAAGGTGGGCAGATTATAGGGGTTTGACTCTGGTGCCTCCAGCAGAACCGGAAGATGGGCTACATATGGATGAGGACCTTCAGGCCTAGAGGGGCACACAATGCCTAATACAATATAATCAAGTGATAAAGGCTTATTGTGATCACGTGCACCGGGTTAGGGTGGGATAAGGGGTGGGTAGTGGGGATGTTGGGTAGTTGGGGGAGGTGGGGGGAGACGGGGGGTTGTTCTTTCTATTGATTGGGTTTGTAATAACACTGAGACATGTCTTGCTATTTGGCAGTGATCTCCTGACTGTGGAGAGCTGTATTTATGCTTCTACCTAATCAATCACAAAAATTTGTTGTGAAAAAAAAAAAAGAACAGGAACACATTCTACTTCGTCTTCCTCCATATCATCCTCATCATCTTTTTCCATCAACATATTAGACATGCAATCTGCTTGAAAATGTTTACCTCCTTGAATGTGTTTCATCTCAAAGTTATATTCTTGTAGCTTTGAGACTAAACGTGTCAGTCTTGCAGACATATTATTACTAGGGACCTTAGAAAAAATAAAGGTAAGCGGCTTATGGTCAGTCAAAATTTCAAATTGTCTGCCCCAAATATACATCTTAAATTTTTGAGCCGCCCATACACAAGCCAAGGTTTCTCTCTCAATTGTACTGTAATGTTTTTCAAAAGATTTCAGGGACCTTGAAGCAAACGCTACAGTTTGATCCTTGCCGTTAACTTTCTGACTAAGGACAGCCCCCAGACCCCTCATGCTAGCATCCACTGTAATGACTGATGGAAAATCGTCATGAAAATCATGTAAAGCTTGAGCTGAAATAATGAGTTCTTTCACTTTCCCAAATACCTGCTCTAAATCCTGTGACCAAACAAATTGTTATCCTTTCTTTATAACATTCTTAGGGATTCTAATATTTGAGCATAGTTGCATACAAATCTTGCATAATATTCGGCCAGCCCCAAAAAAGAACGAAGTGTATCTTTGTCTGATGGAGCCTTTGCTTCTTTAAGTGCTCTGACAACAGAAAATGTAGGAGTAATACCTTTATTAGACACTGTATGACATAGATAGTCAAGTTCTTTAACCCCAAATTTGCACCTATCAGCTCTAACTGTCATACCATGGTTGCTTAGAAAAGAAAGAACTTGTTTTAACAATTCAACATGTTCAATAGAATCTTTGGAAAAAATTAATATATCTTCAAAATACGTTTGAACGCCCTTAATTCCTTTAAAGATGGTGTCCATCAGTCTTTGAAAAATGCTAGCTGCAGACGCCAACCCAAAGGGAAGCCGCAGGAACTTGTAAGCACCGAAAGGTGTAACGAATGTTGTTAACTCCTGAAACTCCTCCATTAGTGGAATCTGATGGTATGCTGATTTCAGGTCGATTAAAGAAAACCATCTAGCCCCCCTAAATTTGCCAAAAGATCATGTATCTTAAGAAGGGGGTGGCAGTCTACCACGATGTTCTTGTTAAGCCCCCTCAAATCCGCACGTAAGCTAATTTCTCATTTTTTTTTTCGAGCAACCACAATGGGGGCCACCCATTTTGAGGATTCCATAGGTTGTATGATCTTTTGTGAACTCAAATCTTCAAGCATGGTTTTCAGCTCTTCCCGTGCATTCAAGGGGACAGGTCTAACCTTATGCACCACAGGAATTGCGTTAGGAACCAACCTAATTTTGTGTTTACATTTTTTAACGCAACCTATTTGATCGCTGAAAACAGATTTCAATTCTGATAATAATCTCTTTAAATCTAAAGACAGATCATCTAGGCTGCATACGGACAAATCCTTAACTTTTATAGGGTATACATCACCTGGGACTAAGTACAGTCCTAAACGGGCTAGATCTAAGCATGGGCGAATTTTGCGAATCTGGCGTTCGCGAATTTTGCGAATTTGCGAACTTGCAATCCGCAAAATCCGCGGATTGCCGCGGATTTTCAGATTTTTTTTTAGAACCTGTTCGCACCAGTTCGCGAGGATTTTTGTGCAATTTTGCAAACGCGAACTTACTTATCGGGTTGCACGTTTCGCGAACTTGTTGTTTGTACGTGTCCAGCCTGTTTCTTCATCACTGCCACCCTCTGTCACCACTGCCACTCTCTGGTTCACCCATGCTACCCTCTGGCTCACCCATGGCACCCTCTGTTTCATCACAGCACCCTGTGGTTGACCAGTGTACATTATTGTGGCAAACCATAGCACACCTGTCTCTGCCTCAAGTGACCTGAATGAATTTGGGGCTGATTAATGTGTCACATAATTTTAGCTGGCACCTGCTTCCTTAGTGCTTCCTGATTAATGATGTGCTTGACCTTTTGCACCAGCTAAGTGCTTTAAGCTTTGCAAAATTAGTAAACAACACCTGCCCTGCCCCAACTGACAATAATGAATTAGGGGCTAATTAATGTGTCACTGAATTTGAAGTTCCAGCCTGGCACCTGCTTGTCTGCTCCCTTAGCTGTAAATCAGGACCTTTGTGGAATACAGTAAGGGTCAGAGCAGGGTCACACAATAGTTGCAAGTAGGCAACCGAATTCTGGAGGGCCCCCTCAGGAAGCACTACAGGGAATTGTTACAAATCATGAGATTGACCTTTTGCACCTGCTCATTGGTTTTGCTTTTGCAAAAATCGTTTTTGGGTAATTTTGCGCTATTCGCGAGGGTCGGCGTCGTGCGAAACCGACCGCAGAAGCCGCCAATTCGTGCGAATGAGCTTTATATTTTTTTGCGGCGTGTTATTTCGCGATGTTTTTTGCAGTATTCGCGAGCCGCTTGCAGCGCAACACGCGAATTTACCCCAAGGTCGAGTACGGGCGCGGCCATTTTGTTTGCGTGATGTATTTCCGTTTCCGCCCGCTATGTATAATCTCGCGAAGTAAGCGCATTGCGAGTACAAGTTCGCGCAAGATCGCGAGGAAGATCGCGTGTGAACTAGCTTTCGCGCTCGTGAACAGGCGGCCATCTTGTTTTTCATTCATTTCCTGTGTCTGGGCATGGTGTTTATCCTCTTGCTATCTTTGCCATCCTTTGCTTGTTTTCAGTTTTTTTTCGAACGATTTTGCTTCTTATCTATCCCTCTCTTTTCCTAGCTGTATATTTTTGTCTTTTCTGCTATTTTTGTTTACTTTTAAACTACTTTTTTTAACTCTTTTCTTTTCTTCTTCCCTATCCTATTCCTTCTTAATTTTCTACTTCCTACCTTACCTGCCCAGACCATGGTGAAGCCAGGCGCCGTGAAGCTGCCCAGGCACTTGAGGGCCGCAGCGGTGGCGGGGAGGAGGAGTCCTGGACCCCGTGCCAGGACAGCATGCGGGCGATTGAGGGGGGAGCAGGTGACGCGACGGGAGATCTTCAGCCCGGAGGAAGTGGGCGCGCTGGTCTTCTTCGTCCAGCGCCGCCTGCCCAGGACCATCGCGGGAGGCGGCAGGATCGCGGCCGGCTACAACATCCGGGAGCGCCGGAAGCGGGGGCAGAAGGTGTGCTGGGCCATGTCCCAACTCTCCGGGGTCCAGCGCACCTACAGCCAGGCCACCCACCGCTGTACGGACCTCCTGGACCGGGAACGCGACCTGCTGGACCAGCTCGGCTTGGAGATCCCCGGGCTTGGTGAGTAGTAGTAGCTATTTCATCACTCACTACTATGTTTTCTCCTGCTCTGTGTTGTTGTATTGCAAATATTTGTTTTTTACATGGAGCAAGCCAATAATGCTGCTGACGATTACATTGTAGTTAAATTATATTTCAAAACCTTCTGTGCATTTCAGGTGCACTGCTCTCCTTCTCAGTGGCGTTGCTACTATGCTTATTTGTTTTCTATTTTGTGGTCTCATTGGCCTGAGTAACTATTATGTATGAGTGTACTTTACAGAACTGCGTAATGCTAGACACTAGGGGGCAGATTACATTTACAAGCCCCTTGCACCACGTTTACGTAGCCTTGCGTGACGCAGCAGCGGCGTAAACGTGGCGCATCCCTTCGAGTCATTTACAGCATGACGCATCTAGGGAGATGCGTCACGTTATAAAGCCATGGGCCTGCGCCACAATGGGTGCGTTCCTAGTACGCAGGGTGGGCGGTCCAGCGGCTGAGCGCCTCGCAAAAGTGCCTGCGTGAAATCTACAAGATTTAACGCAGGCACTTCTGCGATGCTGCTACGTCAATTCAATTCCTTATGCCTGCCTGCTTGAAGCATGTTAAGTATTGGGTGGCCCTGAGCATTACTGGAGTTGCATTGCGTTGGCGACGTGACTCCAGCGATGCGCCGCTCTTACGTGACGAGATGCGTCACGCAAGTGCCTACCCTTGCGCCAGGGCGCGCCACATTGTAAATGAGGCACATCTGCCGTGTCGCAAGGGTAGTTTTGCGTGACGCATTTGATCTGGCGCATCTCTGGAAATGCGCCAGAACGCGTAAGTAAGTATGCCCCTAAGGGGCAGAATTGCAATTACCGTTGCATCCATGCAAAGTAGCAGGGATGCGCCAGTAATTGTGCGGCCCGCTACCACCACCAAACATGGTGCACCGTATTTGCAATGCGGCGCACCATGGGCCCAAAACGTCACCGAAGCTTTACTGCTGGAGTTGCGTCGCAACGATGGCGCAGCTCCAGCAATGCTCTGGGGTACCCTATCTCCCCAATGCTGGGTCAAGCCGTACGTCTGCTTCAAACAGGTGCAGGGTTTGTGTGACGCATCATTGTCCTAAAGGTGACTGATTGAAATTTTGTAGATTTCCCTCAGCCACTTTTAGGAATGCCCTCCCTTGCGCCGGAACGCCCCCTGATGGCGCAGGGCTTTATAACGGGATGCATCTCCCAAATGCGTCACGTTGTTATAATATTATACGCCGCACCATGGCGCCTCTTTTGTTCAGCTGCTGCGTCACAAAAGTCACGCAAGAACGGAGCAAAAGAGCGGCAAGGGGCTTAAATCTGCCCCTTCCTTTGTACCCCTGACAATAAGAAAAATAGTGGCGGTGGATTGATAGTTTGACTATTTAAATGACTGGTTATGTAGCAGGCAACTGTTAGTGTTGTCACTGATCTGACTGAAATCACAATGGAGTTTGTCTGTCACTTTGCGTCTTGCCTGCGGACTGCTGCCTGCCAGTCCTAGGTGAACCTTTCAGTCCTTTGTTTAGTGAGTTACGTGACCTTCGAAGTCGCAGGTCCGCAAATCAATGAAAACTAACCCTAATCAATATAATTTCGCGGAAATATTTTGTTATTGTTGTTTTGAAATGTTTGATTTGGTTGACATTGACAAGCAACAATCATCCATGTTTTCTGTTCTTTCTTTCATGTTGTACGTCAGCTCCCCCAGGGGCGAGTGGACACAGGAGCAGCAGGCGGCAGCGGATGCTGTTGAACAGGGCCAGGATCGGGCAGGCGAGGGCTCCTGTGCTGGCCCCAGTAAGTTTTCATTTTAGACTAGTACCTATTTTTCCTAGCGTTCCTCATTTGATTTTTTCAAAATCGTCTTTGATCTTCTTGTAGACTGTATCTAAATTCTTATCCTGCCTCTACTATGACTCCCTGTGGTATTACTAGATTATTCTTATTAGTCTGTCTGTGTAGCTAACTAAGATTGCACGGTTGGCGAAACTCCCATTCTAGTCAGCAATAGCTCTATCAACTTAGTGCAGTCCTCTGGGATTGTCCATAATGTCTTTTGAAGTGTTCTATCTGCTTTGAAAATTCCCAAATATAAAATGTGAATGACCACCAAGAAAGAATAAGATACTACCTTTTGGTTTGGATAGGAGGACAATCCATACCACTACTGTTGCAGGGACAATTCTTCTGCAGAAACAGAACTATGGACAATAAATAGTGCATTGCTTATCAATTATAATAGGCGCTGTTAGAGTTTCCACATACCTCTGTGATAACAGACTTTGAACCCCAAATGTCCTTACTGACTGACTACATAGTATGGCACAGTCATTTACCTCCCGAATTCATAGATGATTGATCCCCAATGATGATTATCCAACGCAGCTCAAGAGTATGGAGTCAGAGTCAAGAAGTGTCAGAGGCACGGACTCATGCTTGCAAAAATTGCAAAACCTTTCGCTCAGTCACTCTAGTCTGGACCAAAAAACACAGAGTCTATTTAAGTTTAAAAGCTTTATTAAAAGTAAACACATTTATTAAAATGAAGTCATAATAAAACGAAACGTTTAACTGATAATGGAAAAGTGGTTAGTGCTGACGATTAATTGAAGACATTTCTTGTGGTCGAGCCGAGCTCTCACCTGGTTTCAACTTGATCTTGTTGTTAGAAGTCCATCTTCTGTCTGTGTGGCGAAAAATGGTGCGTGTTAAAAAGCCAGCCTTCATCAGTTGTGCCAAAAAGTGCAGCAAGACAACACCCTTCCCTGGAAAAAGGGACATTTTTTTTTACTTTAGAGTAGACAGTCACAAATTACATTGTTTTCACATGTCTTGATTCCTAGACCAAATACTAGTGAGTGGTTTATTCTAACATTCTTAACTGTACTTTGTAGGTGCAACATCTGGTGGCGGGGCCAGCGCGGAGGTGGTGGTGCTCGACACGGAGGCGGAGGGCACTTCTTCAGGGGACAAGGCGGCGGCTGTAGTGCCGGCTGTGAGAGTTGCGACGGTGGTGGTGGCGGGCAGAGGTAAGCTCTTATATATTCCTTACTTATTGAGATTGAAGACGTGGCTGGGAAGGAAAGAATATGAGATGCATGGCTGGGTGAATGATGAAGCAATGATGGGTGGAAGGACAACAGCCTGGGTGGGTGACACAGAAACTGTATGTGTCCATATACTTTGAATAGATGGATGCCTGGATCATGCTACTATCTGACTCTTAGATAGCATATGTGTATCTAGAGCAGGGGTACTCATAGTATGGCCCGCGGGCCGGTGGCGGCCCGGCAAGCCTTCCTTGGTGGTGCGCAGACCTTGCAGACAATCACTGCTCCCCCGGCCCCCACAGAGCAGAGGCTTTGTTGTATTTCACCTGTTAGCGCCCCTGCATCTCCACTCTGACAATCACTGCTCCCCCGGCCCCCACAGAGCAGAGTGGAGATGCAGGGCCACAAAGAGGTGAAATAGAACAAAGCCTCTGCTCTGTGGGGCCGGGCGAGCAATGATTGTCAGGGTGGAGATGCAGGGGCGCTACAACAAACAAAGCCTCAATAATATGTTAATGGTCTTTTAAAGACCTGTTAAGTACTTTGGTGTGGCTGTCTGTGTGTACGCGTTGAGGAAGCTGTCTCAGACCGGGCTGAAGGCTGACACAGACAGACGCACACACAGTGAGATGACAGAGGGGGAGGGAGAGGGAGGGCAGGAGGGAGAGAGAGATGGAGAGGGAGGGCAGGAGGGAGAGCAGGAGGGAGAGAGATGTATGTAAATGCTGGGTCTGGTGGCTCAGTGGATGAAGGCATCTGCTGCAGGGACCTGTGTGCAACCTCATGGTCACAAGTTTTCGTTTTGCTTTAGCCCCGCCCCCTCTGACTCCACCCCCACCAGTGCGGCCCTCGGCCACAAACTACACTGTAAATTTAGCCCCCGAGAGAAAGTTTGTGAGTACCCATGATCTAGAGAGAGTAGACGGTCAGTGGATGAACTAAGTGTAACTTTGAAGAGCATGTAACACTGCACCGGCACGTCCGTTCCAGTGTAGGAAAGGCAAGGAAAAGAAGTTGTAATTTTGTCCAAATACTACCATCAATAGTAGCTGTAGTATGTATTGCAAGCACAGCATAGATCCGGTTATTACGGTGGCCACTCCCTACCTCTCTTAATAAGTTTAGTAGTACTCAGTCATTCATGTGTGGATGTATCACTGGTCACTCAATAAAAAGCAAAGCACCTAAAGTCATCCCATATGTAAGCAAAAACATCCCATGTGAAGTGATAGATAATCAGATTATTTATCTTCTTCATTTTCTATTTCTAGTACTCATTTGCACTGTAGGGTGAAAGTTAAATTAATTAAGCAGTAGCCCTTGTAACAGAGTATTCTAAGTGCCACCCGTAATAGAAAAGTAAGAGCTTCACCACCTGCATGTACTGGACCGGTACAGTAACGCAAGTCTAGGTCACTCATCATGGCGTGCGTCTCTTTTTCTCGGGTGCAAGTTCACTGCGCTGGCATTATGCCGGCTTGCAGAAGATAACGTACCAATTTTCCTAAACAAGAGACAAGAATAAGAATAAGACTGGTGTACTTTCATAGTCGACTCCAATGGAAGTCCATAGTGCTCGTAGAATTTGTTCCTTAAACTCCCACTAATGTTAGAGCAAGGATGAAGAAGTGGGAGGTTAGATAGATACTGGCCTCAATAGTTATGTAATGCGCTTGCAAGTTGCTAGTTGTACTGTAACACAAATTTCTGCTGAATGATTGAGTTAATCTTAAAGAGCATTGGTTACAGACTATGTCTTTCTTTCTTCATATAGATGCTCCTTCCAAACCAACAAGGAGGAAGGAGCTGGCTAGTGCGGCCCGGCAACGGAGGATCGATGCCACTGTTGCTGAATATCGGCGGCTGGTGGCCCTGGAGGACGACGGAAGTGCGCAGTCGACCACAACAACAACGTCGGTTGCATCGGCCTCCGTGCCCCCACGGGCTGCCACCCAGCACAGTGCTCCAGCCAGACCGAGCCGGGCTGCCAAAGCCAAACGCCGACGCCGAGCAGCAAGGACAACAGCTGCCTCTCACAGCCATTGCAACTGCAAGGCACGCCTGCGCCGCAGTACCCTGAGGGTGTCCCGCCTTCAGCAGGAGCTCCACCACTTTACCAACGTGTTGGAGGGGCTCCGCTTAGAGCACGCCTTGCTCCGCGAGGAGTTTGATGCCCTGGCCCAAAAAGTCAACAGCATCCACCCATAGTGTCCCTTGCCCCTTTTTTAGAGACTTTTGGGGGGTGGGAATCGGGAGTTGGGTTTGGGACTTTTAAAGGTCAACCGTTGGGGTTAGGGAGGGTCTTGCGGGAGATTATTTTGTTAGGGATATAAATATACTTTTTCAAACTTTATCTGAGCATACCTGTTTTTTACTGCTTTTGAGTTTGGTGGGTGGGGGTTTAACAGTAAGTTTGTTTTCCTGAATAGTCCTAGGACTTTAGTAGTACTACCGTCAATCTCTCGTCTCTCCTAATACTCCATTATACTACCTCCAACCAAACGCTTATCTTACCTGTAATTTGTGTTTGAAAGTAGGGCTAGGCCCAGGGCTGGCTCCACGGGAAACGGTTGGCAATCCAGGGCGGATGAAATGTCCTCACTGCGGTGGTACTAGTGGTGTGACACAGTGGCAGTTGCATGCCTATGGATAAAAAGAAAATGAAACCTGGTTTGTCCTTACTGTAGCATTACAACGGTACGATAGAGAATATAGCAGGTGACAGTACACTAGACTACAACAGTGCCACAATGTAGCCTAACAAATGGTAAAGTATTTATAGTATAACTTGTACTTGCGTAGGATTTCTTTGACATTGGCTAATACTACAAGAAATAGTACTGAAGCTGAGTACGTCTAGAATATATCCTCGGATTCCTTCACCAGCCTGTTGCTATGACCTTATCCTCCCCAGCAAGTGTGTGGAATTATTGATGTCAGTTAGTCACACATCAAACAAAACCACACAACCCGGGGGAAGAGGGTTAGGGTTTGTAAAATGGTTAGGAATGGGGGTTTCTTTTTGGGTAGGTTTTGTTGAGAGAGAAAAAAAAGCACAGCATGGACAAACAATAATTGAACATAAAGAAATTTTTAGTTACAAAGCTAACCATAAATCTTTTACGTGACATAAAGGAAGTGCATGCACTACTGAATGCATTGTTACAGAAAAGTAAGTAGTACTTTCGACAACCGTGAATGCCAGAATGCGACAGTACAGGGCTACATTAAATTAGGTTAAAAAAATAGCCGAAGTAAAACATATAGAATGGCTGTAGGGATCAATTTAGAAGCAGAGAGAGATCCAAGAAATGCAGTCACACACACTCATTGAATAAAATAATGGATACTGTATCTGTATTGTTGTAGTTGTCCTGTTGAATTTGGTAAGTAAGTTGCATGCAGCAAACAATTCCTCTTATTAGCGGCACTGCTCCATTCCAGCTGACGCTTCATCCATCAATGTTGGTGACCAGAAGACACCCTGTACACTGCCTGCCTGGCGGATGCTGAATTGCGGCTCGCTAATGTGAAGCCTGACTCCATCCTTTTTTCCCCATTGCAGACTGAAACCCGGCCTGTAATTATTGAACGAAAAACAGCACAGATAAATAAATATAAGGTATGTACGCTGTGTAGTGCAAAAAGTCACACTTTGATTTTCCTAATAGACAGTACAACATTTTTGAAAGTGCGTACTCTGTCTGAGTCACTTTTTCAAGGATAAATAGGTATGGGCGAATTAATTTATCGGATCTTTCCCCTCAAGCTAGGTGTACTGTAAACTGTGTTTTAGAGCAAAATTAGACCTTACCAGCAGTGCTTCAACCCAGACCCTTACTAAAGCCAGTTGCAAAAATGTAGAAGACCCCCAATCAGATCTCAAAAAACGATGCCTAGCAGAAAACTGGTGACAAAACGTACTTCGAAAGTAAAAGTAGGCCCAAATACCCCCTTACCCACCGTGGATTGTATTCAAACCACTTGCAAGCAAGCAAAAGTATCCATAGCCAGCATCGCTCCAAGACTCGAAAACCCCCCACCCAAACACATGCAATAGAAATACTGCTAACCTTAACGAGCCCTAAGTTAAGAATAGTGGCAGAGGCTTTCTTTAACTATGCCAAATCCCCCCTTTCCTACCATGGATTTTCTTCAAATGACTTGCAACCAAAATTACACATTCTCACGAGTGCTCTAAGACCCCAGAACTCAGTTGCAAAAATCTAGAACACCCCAAAACACATGCAATCCTGCTGCTAGGGCTAACCCTAACGAACCCTAAGTTACAAAAAGTGCCCAAAGGCTTTTCCTTATGGATTTTGTCCCAACCACTTCTATCCGGTATTAGACCTTCCCAGGAATGCCCCAAGACCCGCCAACCCACCCGCCAAAAAGCACAACACCCCCAAACAGCCCAAAAGCAAAATCTCCTACTTACAATATTTCTCGGCCTTCGGTCCAAAGGCGCTATGTAGCTAGGCCATAACTCCGGTTTACCACCACGGATTTCCTGAAAAGCAAATGCAATCAAGATTAGAGTGTCCCAGTAGTGCTCCCAGACCATGAAACCCACCCACAAACACCAGGAAGCCCCCCAAACAGGCCCCCGAAAACGCTACAATGAGCAAAATGTCAGAAATAGCACAAAAAAAATCCTTATGGATTTTGGCCCAACCACTTCTATCCGGTATTAGACCTTCCCAGGAATGCCCCAAGACCCGCCAAAAAGCACAACACCCCCAAACAGCCCAAAAGCAAAATCTCATTCTTACAATATTTCTCGGCCTTCGGTCCAAACGCGCTGTGTAGCTAGGCCATAACTCCGGTTTACCACCACGGATTTCCTGAAAAGCAAATGCAATCAAGATTAGAGTGTCCCAGCAGTGCTCCCAGACCCCGAAACTCACCCACAAACAGCCGGAACCCCCCCAAAGAGCTCCTCAAAGGCAAGCAAGTCAGCAAAAACACAAAAAAAATTCCGCCTACGATTTGGTCCAAACCACTTTTATCCGGTATTAGAGCTTCCCAGCAATGGCCCAGAGCCGTCAACCCAGGAGAAAACGAGTAGAAGACCCCCAAACATCCAAAGAGCAAAAGTACAAAAATGGGGACTTAGTCATTTTTTGGCCAATTTCCCAAATCACTCCGTGCGCGCTCTGCAGCTAGGCCCTAACTCCCCTCTGCCACCATGGATTTGCTTCAAACCTCTTGCAAAGTAAAGTATCCATAGCCAGCAGTGCTCCCAGACCCCGAAACCCACCCACAAACACCAGGAAGCCCCCCAAACAGGCCCCCGAAAACGCTACATTGAGCAAAATGTCAGAAATAGCAACAAAAAAATCAGCGTGGATTTTGTCCCAACCACTTCTATCCGGTATTAGACCTTTCCAGGAATGCCCCAAGACCCGCCAACCCACCCGCCAAAAAGCACAACAACCCCAAACAGCCCAAAAGCAAAATCTCCTACTTAAAATATTTCTCGGCCTTCGGTCCAAACGCGCTGTGTAGCTAGGCCATAACTCCGGTTTACCACCACTGATTTCCTGAAAAGCAAATGCAATCAAGATTGGAGTGTCCCAGCAGTGCTCCCAGACCCCGAAACTCACCCACAAACAGCCGGAACACCCCCCAAAGAGCACCTCAAAGGCAAGCAAGTCAGCAAAAACACCAAAACATTTCCGCCTCGGATTTGGTCCAAACCACTTTTATCCGGTATTAGAGCTTCCCAGCAATGGCCCCAGAGCCGTCAACTCACCCGCAAAGAAGTAGAACACCCCCACAAGTGCTGAGTCTTTCTTCATTGGGCGTAAACCAGCCCTCTGCTTTGATGGAAATAGGAGTCTGGAGGAGGAGGATAGAGGAGCATGTTCTTCTGAACTTGTGAACCTGAGGAATGCAGACTGCGGCACCTTCAAATCAATAAGCAAACAAGTGAAGACAGTTCTGCTGATGGGCTTGTTTTTGTGATTAGGTGATTAAAGTTTGAATTATATTAACTGTGCACAACAAAGAAAGACAGACACACAGGAATAAAAGTGAATAAGGACGAAAAAGAAAGTTATTGATTCATTGTCTCATTTTCAGGGCTCGGTGTCACGGTCCACGAATAAGAATAAGGCTTCGTCATCATACTCTGCGAATTCAGGCAGGGTGAGCTCAGTGTCACCTGACAGAGAAGAAATTCCCTCATCTATGTTGCTGTCCACCTCGTCTTCATCCGGCGTGCTTTCTCGTACTCTGTAATCTGGTGGTATGAGGTGCTGATTCATCTTGATCATTGTTAACCTCTCCACATTTTTGGGCGAGAGGCGGCTCCGTTTGGAAGTTACAATGCCACCAGCAGCACTGAAAACACGTTCAGAAGACACGCTTGCGAGTGGGCAAGACAAGTAGTTTAAAGCCAGGTTGGAGAGCTGTGGCCACAATTCTTTTTTCCCATGCCAATACGCCAATGGGTCAGCATTAACATAGACCTCTGTTGAGTCATTCAGATAGTCCTTCACCATCGACTCAAGGTGCTCCTTCAAGGTTCCTCCACTTTGCTTAGCTGTTGCCGTGACCTTTTGAGAACCAAACCCAAGCCGAGCTAGCCAATCCTCTTCAGCCTCCAATGTTATTGTTGTGTCTGGTGGTGCAGATGATCCGGTTGCCGGTGTCTTTTTTTAAAAAAAAATTTTAAAACCTTTATTTTCAAATAATGCGCACAGCTATTCAGCCTTACATCCCGGAGGCTAGGCAGCAAATCGGAATGCAGAAAATCAAGGTGCAAGAAACAGTATGGCAAAATGAATGAAGGTTAAGTTTAAAAAAAAATTGTAACAAAAGGAGAAGGAAGGAAAGATACAGAAAAGGGCGCCAAAACGGGCGCTAAGAAATAAGGCAATGAAACCAATGTCCAGTGAGGCGTAGTTAAGGAATCGGTCAAACACAATGACCACAGTGACAATCAGGACAATAGAGATACTAAGAACGGTGGGAGAGGGAAACACAGGATAACAACAATATCGTTGGAATCATAGGCTATGGGGACAAGTGTTCTTCCTGTGGAGTGGGTTCTGGAGGTATGCAAATGTCACCCCTGTACTCATTCCAAGCCCCCATAGTTTCTGCCATTTTTTAGGTTTACCCCTGGCAACATATACAGTCTTTTCCCGGAACATACACCAATCCATATTGGCCTTCCACTGTACCACCTTTGGGGTTGTTGTTGCTCCCCACATCTGTGCGATGTCCCGTTTCGCGACCATATACCCAAGGGTCACCCATTGGGTCTGGGCAATGTTATAGTCTGTCGGGCCCCAGATATTCAAGAGGCATCTTCGGGCCTCCGCATGTACCTCCACCCCGGTCACCTCGCTCATAATCATGTGCACTCGCCTCCAATAGGAAGCTATCGCATTGCATTCCCAAATGATGTGCATGAAGGTGGCGAGAGCACCACAACCACGCCTACAGAGGCCATCAGCGGAGTGTCCCATGTGTATAAGCCTGGGGCCAGTGACATAGACTCTGTGCAAGATCTTTAGCTGCACCAACCGAAGACGGGAGGAAATAGCGACCTCCTTGGGGGATGACACAGCACACTGCCAGTCTTCATCGTCAATCTCTATCCCGTCCCGCACCCACTGATCTCTCACCCCCAGGAGGAGATCTGTGCGAACATTGATCAGCTTCTTATATGTCAAGGAGATGGCACTGTCCGGCATATGGCCATCCAGTACCCTATCCTCCAAGGGAGAACTGTCGGGAGTCACCTCACCCTCTGGCATGGCGGACAATAGTGCATGTCTCAGCTGAGCGTACCGGAAATATTCCGTCTCACCCAGCTGAAACTCCGTCCGTAGTTGGGCAAAAGACTTTACCTCCCCTCGCAGCAGCATGTCCTCCACCCTGGAAATGCCAATCAGGTCCCACTTATCAAAGCCTTTAGTGTGCCATAGTTTACCCAGTATGTCAGAATCATAGAGTGGGGTCATCTTTGTAAGCCTGTCTTTCCACCCCTGTGCCTTAGTGATCGCTCTCCAGATGTGTACAGCAGTTTTCGTTGGTCCGGACATCCGCCTATCAAGAGACCTCGTGTACAATGCCCTATGATATTTCCCACCACCCAGAAGCCACCGATCCATGGCGTACCCCGGATTATCCTCTGGTCCATATAGGCCCAGTAATATCTTCGCACGTCAGGCAGCGCTATCCCCCCATCGTACCACGGAAGCGTAAGCTTCGTGATAGCAATGCGGGGCCGACCATCCCAAAGTAGGGCGCGTTGCAAGCTCTCAATCTCACCAAAATATCGGGCAGGGACCGGGTCCTGAGTGTTTTGCAAGGCGTAGAGGAATCTGGGCAAGGACATCATCTTGAACAGCGCCGCGCGCCCAAGCAGAGAAAGCGGAAGTTTACGCCATCCCTCCACGTCCCGCCGAAGGCGGAGAAGGGGGGGAAGCAAATTATTCTCATAGCGCGCTTTAGGGTCAGTGGAGATGTAAATCCCCAAGTATTTGAATCCCCGTCTCGCCACCTTTATGTCACAGCCTCTCGGGAGGCGAGACGTCCCTCCTTTCAGAACGTACAAGTGCGACTTTGACCAGTTAATAACCAAGCCGGAGTACTGCCCAAAAAGTCGTATCACGTCGCAGGCCACAATGAGAGACTTGCAAGGGGAAGTAAGATACAGAAGGATGTCGTCTGCATATAACGACACCCGATCCTCGAAGTCAGGGGACCATCGGATGCCATGTAAGTCAGGGTGGGTGCGTAGCCAGGCCGCCAATGGTTCGAGTGCAAGGGCGAACAAGAGGGGCGACAGAGGACAACCCTGCCTGGTGCCCCTCTGAAGAACAAAGGGTGCCGAAACTCGACCATTGACCGCTACATTAGCCAACAGACCGGCGAATAGAAGTTTGACCCACCCTACAAATTCCGGACCAAAGCCGAGCTTTGCCAACACTGCCCACAGGTAACTCCATTCAAGGGAGTCAAAAGCCATTGTGGCATCCAACGACGCCAGGACAGCCGGCTCCTCAAGCATGTGGGCCCTAGCCAGGGCTCCGTGAAGTCTCCGAAGGTTAAGAGCAGTGTTGCGGTGTGGAATAAAGCCCGATTGGTCCGGGTGCACTAAGTCGCCGATGACGCCAATCAGTCGGTTGGCGAGCATTTTGGCTAGAATCTTAGGCTCCGCGTTTAACAGAGAAATGGGGCGATATGATCGGCACAAATCTCTTGGCTTCCCTTCCTTATGGATAACCACAATGGTGGCCAACCTCTGGTCGTGGGGAAGCATGCCTGCCTCCCGCGCCTCCAGGAACATGTTCCGCAAGTGCGGGGAAACTACTTCCGGTTTGATTTTATAAAGTTCCACTTGAATACCATTGGGGCCAGGCGCCTTGCCAGACCTTAGGGAGCGAATGGCGAGGGCAACCTCATCCGCAGTAATTTCCCTGTCCAGATCGTCACGCTCTACCTCCGACAGGCACGGGAGATCAATATCTGCCAGGAGAGCGCACGAGTCGGCCTCAGATCGGTCCGAGACCGAGGAGTAAACGCCCCAAAAGTAGTCCGAGAACGACTCAACGATTGCCCGCAGACCAGTAACCAGCAAACCGTCGTCCCCCAGCACCTCCGGGACTACACGACTGGCTCTCTCCTTCTTATCAAGCCAGCCCGCCTTGTCACCGACATCATAAATCCCACCCTGTTGTTCTCTACCCATGACAGTAGCAGCGTCGGTGGCAAGGTCACGGTATTCCAGTTGCTTAAGAGAGAGGGCAAGGAGAGGCTCGGGCATGGGGCCCACCTCCAATTGAGAGTCTAGCTCCGTAATCTCAGCCTCAATGCACACCATGTCGGCGTCTCTGTTTCTGCGGACGTCCGCTATGAGGGCGAAGGCCTCACCACGCAAGACCGCCTTAAACGCCTCCCATAAGGTGGCGGCTGATGTTACCGACCCAACATTCTCGGTGAAATAGAGCTCGATAGCTTTAGCCAAGAGTCCACGCGTCTTTGGATTCCGAAAGTACCACCGGTTGACCACCACAGGCCGTTCGGAAACCACAATGTCGAAGTCGAAGGACACCCACACCGGGGAATGGTCCGAGATGCCCCTCGTCAACAGGCGGGCCTCAGAGATCGCCGACGCGTGGGCAGCCAAGGCAAGGACATAATCTATTCTCGAGAGGCTACCATGTGCTCCAGAATGAAACGAGTATTGGCTTTGGGTGGGATGCAGGAGTCTTCAGCAGTCGACCATCCCCATAGTATCAAGGAAGTCGGGCAGCCACAATTGTGAACTACGGAGGTCTCTAGGCGGATGTCTGTCCAAAGTCCCGGGGCAGACCGAATTAAAGTCACCTCCCACAATAAGCAACCCCGCAGGCAGGCTTAAAATGGCGCTTCCAAGGTCCCGAAAAGTGTTGTTTTGCAGCCCCGGGGGAACATAAACCGAAACCAGAACCAAGGCATGCCCCTCCCACCGCTCTGCGACGGCAGCATACCGCCCCCTCTCGTCCACGATAGTGGAGTCAACCTCGAAAGGGAGAGACGTGCGCACCATAACACCCGCCCCCCGGGACCCCGAAGAGAACCCTGAATGTGCCACCATCTTGAAACCTTTCCTGTTGAGCGCCCGGCACGTATTCCCCACCAAGTGTGTCTCCTGTAACATAACAACATCAGGCATATGTCTTTTGAACAGTTGCAGTACCACCCCTCTCTTAATACGATCACCCAAGCCATTAACATTCCAACACAGGACTTTCAATTTCCTACCCCCCATCATCGTACCTCAAGCCTTCGCCGACCCCAACCGACCCCACCGATGCATTAAACGAATCAGAGCATACAATACATTGCCTAAGAGAAGAGAGAAAGAAACAAAGAAAACACACAAAACCAACCCCCACACCACCCCCCACCCTGCACCCCTGCAGTAGACTAAAAAGCCCCCCCAACCAGAAGTGTGCCTGTCGCCCCATAAACTAAGCTGCAAGAAGACCCTAGAGGAGAAAGGAGTTCACGTAGTCGCCCCCTGCCACCCTCCATGGAAGAAAAAGGATAGACCCAATAAAGTGCAACAGCTCTGCATTATAGGTCATAGTCAACAGGCACATCAACCGACAAAGTTAGTGTGATAAGTTCTACTCCTGACGATCGGGGCCTCCAGAGGCACCTTCGGAATGTTCCTCCTGTTCCTCGCGTCGGTGCGGCAAAGTGTCCAGCCAGTCACTCGCAGTCTCAGGCATGTCGAAAAACAGAGCGCGGCCATCACGTTCAACGCGCAGTTTAGCGGGGAACATCATGGAGTATTTCAGCCCCAAGTCTCTGAGGCGCCGCTTCACTCCCGCAAAACTTTGGCGCTGTCTCTGAACAGCCCTAGTAAAATCCGGGTAAAAGTTAACATCCGCGTTCTGGAACTTGAGGGGCCCATGTCGCCTCGAGGCCTGGAAGATCGCATCTCGATCTCTAAAGTTGAACAGGCGGGCGATGATGGGCCTCGGTGCAACGCCCGTCTTCGGAGGACCACCGGGTATTCTATGGGCCCGCTCGACCGAAAAGAAGTGGCTGAGGCCCGCCGGGGCCAGATGAGTCTTAATCAGGTCCTCGACAAAGAGGTCGGCGGCTGACTCCTCCGCACCCTCCGGTGCCCCAATAATGCGCACATCCTGCCGCCTGGCACGTCCTTCAAAGTCCTCCAGCCGCCTTGAGAACAGGTCATTGACCGACCGCAGATTACGGACCTCCGTTTGCAGGTCCGAGACATCGGTCGTGAGGCTGGCAGTTTTAATATCAAGCGATTTCACTCTATCGTTTGTTTTGCCAAGGTCGGCCCTAATCAAGTTGAGGTCGATCGCCAGGGTGTCCACTTTGTGCGCCAGGACCTCGTGCTGTTTGTGCATCTCTGTTCTGATGCCAGCGATAGCCCCCATGATGTCACGGAGCGTGGGCTCCGACCCGTCGGGCGAGCCCGCACGTAGAGAGTCTTTAGATTGAGCGGTAACAGTTGGCGAGGTCCTTTGCTGGGCGTACCGGTCGATCTTGTTGGTCTGAGGTTGGACCGTCTTCCTGCTGGCCCGGTTCGCCGTTCTATCAGAATCACCCCTGCCAGCCATGTTGGATCTAGGCAGAACAAAGGGTGGCACTCCGAGATCACTGCAAGCACTCAAGTGAATGCGGAGCGTAGCCACCACAAATGTCCAGTCATCAACAGGCCACTCCGCGGCTACGTTCGCTCCGCCCGCTGAAACAGGAGGCGCTCACTCAGCATATCAATCATGCCCTGTGTCTTCGCAGCCGTCGGCCATCTCCGGGACAATGGTGCGCCCCTGGCACCGGATTTCGACACGACGTAACTTCGTCAAGGAGTGTCGGATTTGGAAACGGAAAGTGGATCCCGTGTCTACGACCATTCGCCAATGAGAATCCACCACCGTGGATCAGGATTTCTTCCAGGATGTATGCGGAGGGTCGGAGGGTCTCCGGAGCTCCGAGCTTACGCGGCCATCTTGCTTGCCCGCGAAGCTCCTCCCGGTTGCCGGTGTCTTTAACGGCTGAGAGGTCACTTGTGCCGCAGCCACAGGTGCAGAAGTGGATTGTTGTGACTGGGGATGGCCTGCTGATGCTGATGTACTGCCTTTTCCTTCAATTTTCTGCCGTTCTCTTTCAAACCTTTTGGCTGAGGAGGCTAGCCACTGTTTGTACTTTGTAACATCTTCATCAGCAAAAGGAAAGAATGCTTGGCCTGCCAACGCCTTTTTGTAGTGTGGATCCAGAATAGTAGCACAAATGTAATGCTAGTTTGAGTGGATCATTTTAAGACGTTCATCACCTTGTAGGCGCTCTAATAATTTCTCCGCCAGAACAAAAGAGTCTTGGTTTTTTTTATCTTTTTGAAACACAGAACACACCTCCTTCAGTTGGTGCTCCAGCATGTACAACAATGGGATAGCTTTTCTCAAATTACAGTCCTCCTTGCTGACTGCACACGTGAAGAACTCAAAAGGACGAAGCATGCGTGTCAGGCTTTTAACTATGTCCCATTGCGCTGCACCCATCCTCTGGTCCTCCTTCTGAGCTGTACCCTGTGTTAAGAAATAGTGATCGAGTACCGTATACTGCTCATACAGACGCTCAAGCATGTAGAAGGTTGAGTTCCAACGTGTTGCCACCTCCTGGATGAGTGCTTTCACTGGCATTCGACGTTCATGTAGCAGGCCCCTCAGATGCTTCCGGGCCTTAAAAGAATGGCTGAAATGTTTGCACATTTTTCGGCAGGTGTCCACTACCCTGTACGCTGCACTGTCTTTATTACTAAAGAATTTTTTGACAACCAGGTTTATACAGTGCGCCAAACACGGCACTCTGAAATAGTCACCCAGCTCCATGGCCTTAACTACATTGGCGCCATTATCCGTGGAAACATAACCAACCTGGCGTTTTTTTGGGGACAGCCAGTCAAGGACCTTTGTGTTAAACACATCCAAAATGTTTTCTGCTGTGTGACGTTTCTCCAAACCAAACATGGCTAGTGTTGCATGTTTCCGAGCAGCTTTAAAAACTTGGTCCGGGTCAACACCTGCGTCTAGCTTGGCTTTAACCCCTGAAAAAGAGACCCAGTGTGCAGTGATGCACATGTAATCAGCGCCTGCGCCACTGGTCCACATGTCTGTTGTCAGATGTATAGTGTGAGCAGCACTCTTCTGCAAAGCTGCCCCAATCACCTCCAGAACATCTTCATGTAGTGCTGGAACCGCAACTCAGGCAAAATAGAACCGGCTAGGAACCTTCCATTTAGGGCAGAGCGCTGCCACTAATTCTAGAAAACCAACCCCTTCTACAAAAGAAAAAGGGAGAAGGTCCAGAGCTAGCATTTTAGCCAGCTTAGTGTTATACAGACGCGTCAGTGGGTGGTTGCGTTCATATTGCGCTTCTGTAAACAACATCTTTTTAATGTTGCCCTGGACCAAGGATTTACGGGATGATGATGATGATATCTTCGACCCAGTTACGCTCGCTGATGAACTTTTTCGCATTGGTGTATCACTCTCTCCCACACTCTTAGTGTGGCTCATATGGGGTGTGCTGCTGACAGGGGTACTGGGTGTAAGTGAAGTGTTTGACACGTCTTCTTCCTCCTCGTCATCATCAGATGAAACATCAACGTTTTCATTACGTGCAATTCGGGCTTCCTTGATCGCCTGTAGGTGCGCAAACCATTGGACAGCGTGCTGTCTCCTAAGATGACCTCTCTGGCCTCCGGTACCATAGTTGGTACCAAACTTACCACGACTAACTCGAAGCTTACAAATGCTACAAATGGCTACGTTTTCCTTTTTTGGGCAAACACTAAAGAAGTCCCAAACTGCAGACTTGAAATGTCTTTGGGGGCCGGAGGAGGCGGCGATACTGGTGGTGGTGGTCCTGCTGCTAATGCCAGATGAAGTGGAGGATGTGGATTGCCGAACTTCAGTACGTTTTGCACTTTCACCACCACTAATTGAGGTCGAGGTGGATGGAGGTCCCTTCTTGCGAGGAAGAAATATGGAAGCGGTAGGTGTTGGTGTACTAGTTAACTCCAATGATTGTTGTGTTTCCATTGCCTCCTCGTCGACATCATCATCACGCTCAGCAGCTTCTCGGGATAGGGTCAAAATGTCTCTTTGCTGCATGCCCGCTGGGGCTGCAGTGACCTTTATGATGACTGGCTCGTCGTCGTGAGAGGCTTCATCAGCAGCAGTATCCGTCACTTCTTGTTGAGTTTCATCACACTCCATAGCTATGAGTTTTTCGACGACCTTCCTTTTACGCTTAGGTACCTTTGTCAGATCATAGTGTGCCTCACTCTCAGACTGCCGTGATGGTTCCCAATCTTCATCCAGATCATCAGAAGGAGGTGGGCTTGAAGAAGATGTAGACACCCCCCTTGATCTTTTCCTTGCTAGGGATGTGGAAGACAATGAATGATCATCAGGAGGAGTGGCTTCCTCAAATGATACCTCGGTTTGATTGTCAATTTCCTGATGTGCCCCTACTTCGGGAGGAACAACTATTGTGGGTACTTGTGACCCTCCATGCACCTCTGCTTGCGCATCTCCTTGCGCTGCCTCTCCCTCCACATGTACTTGGGCTTGTACTTGCACATGTTGTTGTTGTTGCGGCTGTGGTTGTTCAACACTTGTCAGATGAGTTACAACAACCTGTGTTGATTCAGGGACATTGCTGCTACTTTCTTGCGATGAGCCAACATCACTGGTCGATGGTGATTGAAGAAGTACACTGACTGCCTCTGCAGCACTCAATTACTTTGACTTAAGTTGGCGTGGTGGTGGTGGTGGAGGCACTGAGCCCAATGGAGCGGGGGTGTTGCTCCCAGCTTGGTCCCCAGCAGATCCCGCTGCTGCTGCAGGCGTACTTTTTTTTTTACTCCCAAAAAACGCGGCGGCCGGCACACCAGCCTCCTTGGTAACTTGCTTCTTCTGCTCCTTACTGGCAACTTCTTGCTAGAGGAGCTACGGAGAACTTTTTTTGGGGCCATCTTCTTCAGAGCAGATCAGAACAGCAGACCGCAGTTGCACGAGTTGCAGAGTTGTCTGTGGCCAGACGTGACGTCGCGTGACGTTATGCTGCACACACACACCGCTGCAGGACTTCTTCCTGGCACTGGTGGTTCTCTTGAGTCTTGTGCACCTAAAAGCAATGGAAGACAGAGGAACATCAGTTCAGTTATACACCCCAAAAAAATCGAGAAAAAAAACTGAAAAATCAGCACAATCCCATGCCCTCCATGATGCTTAAATTCAAAACACCCCACAGAAAGACTAGGCCCATGCAACACTCACTAGTCACTACCCCTGGTGAAAAGGCCACAACAACAGGCCAAAAAAACGAAAATCACAGAAATATCAGCACAATCCCAAGCCATCCAGCCCCTCCATGATGTTTAAATTTAAGACAACCCACAGAAAGACTAGGCCCATGCACCACTCACTACCCCTGGTGAAAAGGCCACAACAGGCCAAAAAATGAATATCACAGAAAAATCAGCACAATCCCAAGCCATCCAGCCCCTCCATGATGTTTAAATTCAAGAAAACCCACAGAAAGACTAGGCCCATGCACCACTCACTACCCCTGGGCATAATGGATGAAAGCTAGGCAAAATGGGTGCAGGACTGAGAACACTGCTTGCATTCAAAATGGCCCCCTCCCTCCCAGCACATGGCCATGGCCTGTAGCAGCACTCAACATGGCCCCCAACCACATGGCCTGTCCACAACAGGCCAAAAAAACGAAAATCACAGAAAAATCAGCACAATCTCAAGCCATCCAGCCCCTCCATGATGTTTAAATTCAAGACAACCCACAGAAAGACTAGGCCCATGCACCACTCACTACCCCTGGTGAAAAGGCCACAACAGGCCAAAAAAACGAAAATCACAGAAAAATCAGTACAATCCCAAGCCATCCAGCCCCTCCATGATGTTTAAATTCAAAACAACCCACAGAAAGACTAGGCCCATGCACCACTCACTACCCCTGGGCATAATGGATGAAAGCTAGGCAAAATGGGTGCAGGCCTGAGAACACTGCCTGCATTCAAAATGGCCCCCTCCCTCACAGCACATGGCCAGGGCCTGTAGCAGCACTCAAAATGGCCCCCAACCACATGGCCTGTCCACAACAGGCCAAAAAAACGAAAATCACAGAAAAATCAGCACAATCCCAAGCCATCCAGCCCCTCCATGATGTTTAAATTCAAGACAAACCACAGAAAGACTAGGCCCATGCACCACTCACTACCCCTGCGCATAATGGATGAAAGCTAGGCAAAATGGGTGCAGGCCTGAGAACACTGCCTGGATTCAAAATGGTCCCCTCCCTCACAGCACATGGCCAGGGCCTGTAGCAGCACTCAAAATGGCCCCCAACTACATGGCCTGTCCACAACAGGCCAAAAAAACGAAAATCACAGAGAAATCAGCACAATCCCAAGCCATCCAGCCCCTCCATGATGTTTAAATTCAAGACAACCCACAGAAAGACTAGGCCCATGCACCACTCACTACCCCTGGGCATAATGGATGAAAGCTAGGCAAAATGGGTGCAGGCCTGAGAACACTGCCTGCATTCAAAATGGCCCCCTCCCTCACAGCACATGGCCAGGGCCTGTAGCAGCACTCAAAATGGCCCCCAACCACATGGCCTGTCCACAACAGGCCAAAAAAACGAAAATCACAGAAAAATCAGCACAATCCCAAGCCATCCAGCCCCTCCATGATGTTTAAATTCAAGACAACCCACAGAAAGACTAGGCCCATGCACCACTCACTACCCCTGGGCATAATGGATGAAAGCTAGGCAAAATGGGTGCAGGCCTGAGAACACTGCCTGCATTCAAAATGGCCCCCTCCCTCACAGCACATGGCCAGGGCCTGTAGCAGCACTCAAAATGGCCCCCAACCACATGGCCTGTCCACAACAGGCCAAAAAAACGAAAAGCACAGAAAAAACAGCACAATCCCAAGCCATCCAGCCCCTCCCTGATGTTTAAATTCAAGACAACCCACAGAAAGACTAGGCCCATGCACCACTCACTACCCCTGGGCATAATGGATGAAAGCTAGGCAAAATGGGTGCAGGCCTGAGAACACTGCCTGCATTCAAAATGGCCCCCTCCCTCACAGCACATGGCCAGGGCCTGTAGCAGCACTCAAAATGGCCCCCAACCACATGGCCTGTCCACAACAGGCCAAAAAAACGAAAATCACAGAAAAATCAGCACAATCCCAAGCCATCCAGCCCCTCCATGATGTTTAAATTCAAGACAACCCACAGAAAGACTAGGCCCATGCACCACTCACTACCCCTGGTGAAAAGGCCACAACAGGCCAAAAAAACGAAAATCACAGAAAAATCAGCACAATCCCAAGCCATTCAGCCCCTCCATGATGTTTAAATTCAAAACACCCCACAGAAAGACTCAGTGTACCTACCACTGAGTACCCCTGGGCAAAAGTCCCCAAAACAGCCCAAAAATCGAAAATTCCAAAATTGTAGTTGCAGCAACTGTAATGCCCCAAACAAACTTACTTGTGAAATTTCTAATCCAAAAGTGATCCAAAGAAAGTCAAAAAGGCCTCAAATCTAAATATCCAGCAGCATCCACAAAAAGTAATCCTTCCAGCTCCGGATCCAAATGAAAAGTGACCAGGAGATGGACAAAGCACTGGGAGGAGCCTGCTGGACAGGAACAGGAAGTTGAAGACTGTGGGGCACTTCCTTCCTCCCACCCCCCCTCCCCAAAATGGACTCCTCGCAAAAAAAGTGCAGGCAAATGTCAACCTGAGGAGTTATTCAGATAAAAATCATCATTTCCAGAAGGTTTATGCTGCTTGCTGGTGGATTTCTTGTGCAGAATTGCAAATTTTGTATTTTTGCGAGTGCGAGATTGTTGCTGCTCGCCGCATCTCCAAGCTCGCAATTGCGAAGTACCGCGATAGGTGATCACGGCGTACTCGCGTTGACAAACTCTCGCTGTACAAGTTGGCAAGCCGCGATTACGTAATCGCGCTTGCCAAATTCCCGCGGGATCCCGCAGCAAGATCCAAAATGGCGCAGCACTCGCAAAATATCAAGAAAAATAACTCGGCAAACGCTGAATGATGGTAAGTAAACGCCGCGTGCCGCAAAATTGTATCACCAAGAAAAAATAAATCCGCTGCGTGCGAATTTGCGGATTTTGCGGGAAATCCGTGAATCTCGCGGATTGCGAATTTACCGAAAATCCGCAAAATCCGCGAGCGGAACGGATTTTACGCCCATGCTTAGCTAGATCCTTCCATTCTACTAAGTTTTTTCCCTTAATTGCTACATAGAATTTTGTATTCATTTTTCTTTTGAAAATTACAACATCAGCCATAAAAATCCCAACATGTCTATGTCTTTCTCACCCAAGGCCTTTGGATTGACATCAGTTTTTAATAAAGACACTTTATCTCCCCACTTCTCCAAAATAAAAGTGTCTCGAAGTACTGTTATTAGAGATCCTGAGTCTGCCATAACGTTGGTTTCTTTACCGTCGATTAATGCTGTACATAATGGGCCCTTAATCTCCAAAGGGTTTTTTGTATAGTCAACAGTTAAAAGTAAATTGTCTAAAGACTCTGGGCACTGGTTTGTTTCAATGTCCACACTTTGAACCGAAACTGATTTCTTACGACCTCTGCAGAGCTTTTGAAAATGACCCATTCTTTTACAAATAGAACAGCGCCTTCCTAACGCAGGACATCCCTGAAAATTTCCGATATATGTTTTTGATCCATATCTGTAGCAATATGGTTGACTACTTTTTTGTACAGGCTTTGATATTTTTCCTTTTAAGTCAATAGAGTATAATTCATCTTCATAACGCTCTTCCAATTCTGAAATTGAATTAACATTGGATGCTGGTTTACTGTGCATAACCTTAGTAGAAATTGTAGAATGTTCTATACTTAACGCCATATCAATAACTTCAGAAAGCGAGGGGGTCTTGCAACTTAAAATGCTCTCTTTAATTTTTTGTGATGCGCAATTAAACACAAACTGGTCGTGAATAATGTCATCTGACAAAGGGCTGAATCCACAAGTGGTAGCAAGGACCCTTAGCGCTAAAATATATTCATCTACTTTTTCTTCTTCACTCTGTTTGTGTTTATAAAACTTATGCCTTTCTAGCATTATAGTAGGAGCTTCAGAAAATTTTTTTTTAGTCTAGCAATAGCCTCTAGATAAGTATTCCCTTGCCTGTCTCCAGATTGTCCAGTGCGAGGAGGAATAGGAGGAATACTTTGAAAAATGCGCTGGGCTGCTAATCCTAAAGTTCTAAAAAGAAGTGCAAATGTATGTGCAGAAGAATACTCAACCGCATCAATGGCTACCAAATGGTTCTCAAACAAGCAGAACCACTCTTCCCAGGGTAAAGTAGGTTTTCCTGGTTTAGCCAGAAAAGGTGGAGGTTGAGTAATTTGATTAATATTAGGAGCAGCCATTGATAATCAGGTAAGATTAAAAAGAATATATTTTAAAATGATGCAACTTAAACTCTAATATTATTATAATATGATAATAATTTTAATAATACGGTGTGCGCCTCACCGTAGTGCGCAAATGGAAACTAAAAGAATTGATCCTGTAATTATGAAGACCAATTAAGTTGTGCGCATCACTGTGTCTTGAAAACAAGTTAATTTTGACTTCTTCCCATGAATTATCTTTTGCGCTTCAGAGGGTTTTATTTCTTGAGAATGACTGCTAAAAATAAAGCTTAGAGCTGTTTAACTTTGCACGTGCTAATGCAAGGCTTAAACAAACAATTCTATGGCAGGACAGGAGGCTCAGATTATTCTTTCTCGATGTCTTTACTACAAACAGCAGCCAATAGGAACACAGTAAAGAAACGAAAAACTACAAATCCCATGAGCACTTAGGCAACCATAGAGAGCATATCCCTATATAAACAACCATAGAGGGCAAGACTTCCTCTTTCTTTGCTGCTTCGCAGCCAGTTAAGTCATTTTTTGCTTATTTCATGCCTAATGTTGTATTGCATGTATTGCTTGACTTGACGCTAGATTACTTGCAGCGCTTCTGGTTTCGCCGTTTTCGGCGTCTTGTCTGCAGCTGTTGTGCTCGTTGTTTTCTTCTGACTTCTCGGTTTGCCGGGTTGTGTTGAGAGCGCGGGTCACCTCTCTTTGTGCTCGGGCGCTTTGTGTCCGCGTATTCCTGTGGAGTGGGACCGGGGACTCGAGCGGTCGCGCACTGCAGTCGCGCGCCGCTCTACTTCCGGGCATTTCAGGCGGGCTTCTGCGCATGCACGACAGCCCTTGTTTACATTCCGTGTCTCTCACGGATTTCTGACACGCTTGAGGTGGCGTTTTCTTCACAGCCTGTGCCCACTGCCTGCCGGAGAGTTCCCACTTGACGCCCTTTCATCTATCAGGGTTGGGGTTGTAAAATTATTAGAGGCATTGCCTAGAGTGGTTTTCTTGCAAACCTGTCCCTCCACATTTTAGCTGTTCCTCTGGGGAGCGGGTGGCTCTACCTGTCTGGCTTGCTAAGGGGTTATCACTCCCCCTGAGTGGGTCACTTCGGTGTCCTGATAGTTCTACCTGTGTGGGCTTTAGTCTGTCTCTCATTTCAGCCTTATTATAGCGACCATGGCTGGCTATGAGGAGGAGGAGGACGACTACTATTACGGCGAGGAGCCTGAGGAGTCCTTTGAATATGATTTGGTCGACGCTCTTGACCAGGGGGTGCAGCACTCGGTCAATACCGCGCTGGTCTGTGCCATTGGACCATTGACACGTCATCTGACTGACTATGCGCACCAAGAGGGTTGGATTCCTTCTTCTTCTTCTTCTGCCAAACACTCCTCTAAATCCCCCAAGAACCCTCACAAGTCTGATTTTGTAAAGTTAGCTAAATCTCTGTCTGCCTCCGGTGGTTCCAAGAAGGCTAAACCCTCTTCTCCGGATACTGAGGATAACTCCTCTTCGTCGTCCTCTTCTGGTCCCTCTGGTCCTCCTGCTAAGAAGTCTAGAAAAGAACATTTTGTTGACGCATCTTCTCATCCCCCGGTGCTTACGTTTGAGCCCTCGGACATAGTCCACCCGAACTCAAAGTCCTGGCTCCCTGCTCCTGAGGTCGCGGAGCACGTTCAGGCCCACATTTGTGAACCGTTTGATCAGGAGGTACGTTCTCGCCTTCGTTCCGAGTGTCCGCGCCCGGATTTGGCGGACAAACTCTCTGGGACTCCTGAGGTAGATCCCACTATTTTTACCTACCGTAAGAAATTCACAAAGGACCCCAAGAAGGACATTGATAGATCTTGGCGTCTGTGCCAAGATAAATTGTTAGATCTCCTTGGCCCACTTACTAAAATTCTGGACTTGGGTTACCAAGCTCAAGGGTCCGCTTCTGGCATCGACCCGGACGAGCTAATTAGTTGGGCCCAGAGGGCTATTTGCCAGTTGGGAAATGCGAATTGTGCTCTTTCCACTGAGCGTCGCCGTTCCATTTTACTGAAGATGGATCCACGATTGACAGAACTGGCTTCTTCAGAGTCGGGGCCCCTTGCTCAGGGCCTCCTTTTTGGTCAACCTTTCCTGAAGGAGTTGACAAAATTTGTCGCAACTTTCAGTGGCCTGGATAAGGCGCAATCCTCTCTCCGCAGGGCGTTCCGCCCGGTTTTTGGAAGGGCCGGATGATCCAAGGGACGTTCGTTCGGCCGCGGATCTGGCCAGCAACATGGCAATCAGTCCCAGCAGGGAGGAGGTCAACAGTCTTCCTATTCCGGATCCAAATCCAACTTCTACCCCTCCCGCAAAGGTCGTGGGCAGGCCGCTAAAGGCGGTTATGGCGGACAACAGGGAGGACATCAGGATTTCGCCAACACAGGTGAGCTTAATTCCTTACGATACAGTTGTCCTGGGGGGCAGAGTGCAATTTTTCCTTCACAATTGGTGTACAATCTCCAGCGATGCTTGGGTGTTACAGACTGTTCAAGGTTACCAAATAGAGTTTTACCATCCTCCCCATCAAATTCTCGTCAAATTCTCGTCCCTTCTCCCCTTGTTTTTTCCCAACTAGATCAGGACGTCATCACCAACGAAATTGAGTCCCTTCTGGTACAAGGGGCCATTGTGTGGACTTCCCTGCATCCTCAGGGGTTCGTCAGCAATGTGTTCCTGGGGAGAAGAAAGGGGGAGGCTCACGGAACCTCAAGGAATTCAACAACGGTGTGGTCTATCAACCACTTCAAGATGGAGGGCATCCATCTACTCAGGGATCTCCTTCGCAAAGGCGACTGGATGGTTCGCCTGGATTTGAAGGACGCTTATTTGTCCATCCCGATCTTCCCGCCTCATCGCCTTTTCCTCCAATTCCAATGGTTAGGGACATGGTTCGAGTACACGGTTCTCCCGTTCGGTCTCTCGTCCGCTCCGTGGTGCTTCACGAAGCTTCTGAGACCGGTCATGGAATCGCTGTGGGCACGCGGGGTTCGTCTGATAGTGTATCTAGACGACATATTGTTGATGGCTCAGTGTCCTATCCAACTACAGACCCATTTCGCTTGGACAATCGAGCTCTTGCAATCTCCAGGGTTTCTAGTGAATCCTCAAAAATCTCTCTTACATCCCTCTCAGTCGATCGACTTCCTGGGTTTTCTAGTTGACTTAGTCTCTTGTCAACTGCTCTTGCCCTCCCAGAAGATCAGGTCTATCAAGAGGGAGTTGACATTACTGTTGTCCAAACAGAGTGTGTCCTTACGATCGATCGCTCGGATTGTCGGACTGTTGGCTTCGTCCATTCAAGCGATCTTTCCGGGTCCCTTACACTATCGGGCCCTGCAACGACTCAAGATCAGACACTTGCAGAAAGGTCTTCGCTATTCCGATCTTGTTCATCTGTCACCAGACGCGAAGTCGGAGATGGTGTGGTGGCTCGACCACATGGAAGCTTGGAACGGGAAAGCCCTGTTCGGACCTACCCCGGATGTGGTGCTGGAATCGGATGCAAGTCTTTGGGGCTGGGTGAGCCCGGTGCGGGTCTGTGACGACGGGCAGCCGTTGGTCACAGAACGAACTGAGTCTTCACATCAATTGCCTGGAGCTCCTGGCGGGATCATTTGCGATCTGCAATCTTGCTCCACAGGCCACCAGCTGTTGCATACTCCTCCGCATGGACAACATCTCTGCGGTGCGTTATGTGAACAAACTGGGAGGGACGAGGTCGATGCTCTTGGCCGAAATTGCGAAGGACTTCTGGCACTTCTGCCTTCAGAGGAAGATCACTCTTATTGCAGAGTATCTCCCGGGTCGCCAGAATCAGGTGGCCGATTGGAACTCTCGCCATCTGCTGGACTTCAGCGATTGGCGGCTTCATACCAGGGTGTTTCGGAACCTGTCTCGCCTCTGGGGTCGACCTTGGATTGATCTGTTCGCCTCTCGCCTCAACGCCCAATTGCCCAGGTTTTACAGCTGGCGTCCGGATCTGGAGGCTCTGGCCACGGATGCCTTTCTTCAGATTTGGCCCCCTCATCTCTGCTATGCGTTTCCCCCGTTCGCGATGGTTCCGCTGGTCTTGGCTCGAACAAAGCACTTCCAGTCGGAGGTCATTCTGATAGCTCCTCTTTGGAGGGCTCAGGCATGGTTTCCGGATCTTCTGGAGATGAGTTGCTCGACGCCGTTCCTTCTTCCACAGAAGTGGAACTTGTTGTTGGATCCTCTGCTCAACCCGCATCCTCTAATTCTGTCAGGTCAGCTCCGGCTGGTTGCGTGGCGAATTTCGGGGAACGTTGGAAAGTCCCTGGCTTATCTGGAGACGCTACACGATTTATCGGTGAAGCTTGGGCCCCCAACACGCACAAGCGTTATGCATCAGCTTGGCGACGATGGTGGGGTTGGTGTTCTGAACGGAACTTGGATCCCGCTTCAGCGGATGTTACTTTAGTAGTTAACTTTCTGGCTTCTATAGCTTCTTCTGGTTCTGCTTATAGGACGGTCAATTCCTTTCTCTCCGCGGTTTCTGCGGGCCATGATTTTGTTGACGGGAAGCCTGTTGGGGAGCATCCCTTGATTTCTAAATTACTTCGTGGCATTCGGCTGGTAAAACCGCCTTGTCCAAAGTATGTTGCTCTTTGGGATGTCTCTGTTGTTTTACGTTTTCTGGAGGCTTGGCCTCCCAGCTCCTCCTTGTCTCGTAAGCAACTTTCAGCAAAGTTGACGATGTTAATTTGTTTGGTGTCTTGTAAACGCATTTCGGATGTGCGGGCGTTAGATCTCGCGGGGCGTTCGTTTTCTCCGGACGGGGTCACTTTTACCATTTCCCGGCGCACCAAATGTAATATGTCTTCTGTGACATATCCAGCTTTTCCTCTGAATCCACAATTATATGTGGTTTAATGCATAAAGGATTATGAGGTAAGTACTGCTCCTTTTCAACAAGATTTGTCTGGTCAGTTGCTGTTTGCTTTGCAAAAGCCCTTTAAACCTGTGGCGCCGGCTACCCTGGCCCGTTGGGTGCGTTGGCTTATGTCTGAGGCTGGAAATGATGTCTCCATTTTCGGAGCCCATTCCGCTCGGGGAGCCATGGCCTCTAAGGCTTTTACTGTTGGTGTGAGTTTGACGGACATCATGAAGGCCGCTGATTGGTCTTCGGATACTGTGTTTAAAACGTTTTATTTCAAGCCCATTGTGGATATTGCTTCTGTTGTGGTGACTCAGCTTTGAACAAGCATAATCTGAGCCTCCTGTCCTGCCATAGAATTAAAAATATGCAAACATTTGTGACAAGAATTTTCAATTCTATTAAGGACACGGAAGCGAGGATTATCCCACCCAAATGTATTTTTACTGCATTTTCTCTTGTATATTCTCATTGCTATGGCATTGTTATGACATGTTTCTAGCACTATTTCCCTACCCTTTGTACTTTTACCTTCCATGGTACTGGGATGGTGTATTATGGCTCTACTTTTCTTTCAGGTTCTGACCAGAAGTGAGCTTCTTCAGTGCTCTCCTGCCTTGGTTCCAGCTTTTCGGATTCTGGATCTGTGGAGTTTTGCCTGCTCCAGTCTCCTGCTCCTTGGTTCCTTGGGATGTCTCCTGTTGGTCGTTCTCCTGTTGCCTTCGGATGTTTCCTCCAGGCTGTTCTTCGGTTCCGCTTGAATTGACTCTTACCTGATTAACTTTATTGGACAAAGAAAGAGGAAGTCTTGCCCTCTATGGTTGTTTATATAGGGATATGCTCTCTATGGTTGCCTAAGTGCTCATGGGATTTGTAGTTTTTCGTTTCTTTACTGTGTTCCTATTGGCTGCTGTTTGTAGTAAAGAAATCGAGAAAGCATAATCCTCGCCTCCGTGTCCTTAATAGAATTGAAAATTCTTGTCACGAATGTTTGCAAATTTTTAATTACAGTCTTGACTCTGAGTTGACACGCGCAGCTTGATTTCACATTTGCTCAGAGCAGACTTTGAGAATCCAGCCTCGCGCTTGACTTGACGTCCACAATAAAATGAACTCAGCCTTCGCGCACTGATTGGTTGCTTGAAATTGGCATGTGTTGCTGAGCTCGCACTGACTGCGCTGTAGCTTCAATTACAGTCCTTTAAACAATGCGTGATGCGCTGAGAATATAAAAGTTCATTTCTACTGCCTCTTTAAAAATGCCGCTCTCTCCATTGTTACGTCATTGAAAGCTTGCAATGCGCATATGCATAACTCTTTAGACCGGCGTCATGAATACTTAGACGTAGGTGGAGAGCGTGAAAGGGAGCGTGCTGAGAGCACGAGCGTCGAAGTAACGTTTATAAACAGCGCGCGATGCAGCGCTTGAGGGTACCCTTTGTCTGGAATACGCTGAACTTGAAGGGGATAGAAAAATGTTTTTATCCTACCAGATGGTCGATACAGCCCCTTGAATCCGTACTTCTGGAAAATCAGGATGAACTCTCCGGATGGACTCTCCGGGGTTGAAAATCGATGACAGAAAAACCTTGCGTGGATTCACAGCGAGTGGCTGAAGACTATCCCCAATCGTCGCCAAGTTGTTACGTTGGAATATTTAGAGGCAGAAACGCATATCCAACGAAGTATCAGGTTTATTCTTCAATTAAGTACAACAGCCACATCCAGGAGCGTCGCACCCTCAGAGGCTTGGTCAGCAACTGACAGCAACAGATCGAACCTCCCGGGATGCACACTCCATGTGCGAGTGAAACAAAGAATGTCATGACATCAATGGTTACATTAGGCAAATACAGCAAGTTTAAACAGTAGCAATATTATAACTATTATAATACATTATTCACAGCTACACTCCTTTATGTTTGATAGGAGTATTTTAGCTCAGTGACTGTCATCTGTAAAACATATATTTTAGAAATTTAGAGGCAATAAAGTGGGAGGTCACTACCTCTTATTGTAAGTGAGGGGTGTATATAGAGAAAGAGTTCACTTATATAATTATCCTCAAAAGAGGTGCCTTTGATGAACAGGTCTTGATGTATTGATATTACATAATTTACTCAACCCTGCTCCATAATTTCGCTCTCCCCTGCTGCACAATACCAATGGCCCTGCATATATTGCATCAAAATGATTTCCAAGCAATATACATAATTCCTAAATGGTTATTAAAGCTATCAGAGTCTTAATCTTCGCTGTTCAATGTTTGGTTGGAAACATTTCTTATGATCTGACTTGATTACTTTGATACTCAGTTGTTCACTGCAATAATTGCTGGCTTCACATTCACTGTGCTCCAGATGGCGTCTTATTTTTGTCTATAATTCAGAGTGTGTATTGTAAACTCTTCAGGGCTACTATACTTTCTATAACACTCACTATACCTGTTGATTTTACTCTCATTTTACTTTGATGGCATATAAAATAAGATTGTTGGGAGCCAAAAAGTTAACAGAGTCGTGATTAAAATTACAGCGGATTTTTCCATAAATTGCTATTCACGTACTATCCTCATCCCCATTTGTATCTTAAAAAGTGTTAACCCTGTATACATCTATCATATGTCCACTTTAAATATACCTCTCCGCCAGTGCTTAATTTGTAAAATATGAAGTGCAGGTGCTCAAATGTTTGTGGGAGGCCACGCTAGCCTACGCCCGGGCTACTCCTCAATGCCAATAACGTTGTCTGGCCTGGCCCGCCGTTTGCGCTTCTTGCTGCTGGCTTATTTTCCAGTTTCACACAGACTTACTTACATTTCACTTACACTTCACTTAGTGAACCCGTCTTGAACCGACACTGCTGAACGGTTTTTCTATCTTGAACCGAATGGCCAGTATTACCATGAGTGACTCAGTGGTGTCGTGAGAGGTGAGGGCGAGGCCAGTCGTGCGGCCTGGTATGCTGGGGTGTGCCAATTCATTGCCAAAGAAACGAATGTGCGCGCATTGCTTGCAATGCAATCTGGAAAAAAAACTGCGTATGCTGCTTTCTGCCCTCTTCGTGTCCTCCACAAGCAGGCGGCGCACCATCCTGCGCAGGTGGTGCACCACCTTCCTGGGTACAGGCAGCCGGTATGGTCAGTTTGGCCCAGTCCACCACCCGCAGGACAGGACCGGCAAGCACTACCTACAGCCACTTTCTAAAATACCGGAAATGGCTTCAACCTCGGAGCTAAAGGGGGCCCCTATCCAGATAGTAGCCACATCCCGAATCGCGATGCGTCTCTACTTTGCACTGCAGGCTGGTCAGAGTGCGTCGCCTAAGAGGCCGCACGACACAACGCATGTCTAGGGCAGCTGAGCTCCCTCCCTCTCGCCTGCAGGGCCTGGACAACCTTCCAGCCCTCCTGCACTCGGTCCACCCTCAGGGCACGGCACTGCACACCCAAATCAAGGCCCCCTCAGGATCAGCAGCGCCCCCTTGTGTTTAGGGGTCCTGCATGGCAGGGTGATGCATGCATGTTATGTACCATAAAGGATGAAGAGGGATTCGAGGTCGGTGGCTCGGAGCACGCAGCGCTTAACTTGCGACTGCCAGTGTCATCTCAGATCGTCAGTCCATGCCTCCCCATTTTACATTATTTTTATTAAATATTTATTCATGAAAGAAGAAAGGTAAACAACTTATATATTCTAATTACAACCACCAGTGCCCATTGTTAGGTGTAATTTGAATAAAAAAGCTAAGTAACTACCCCAAAATAAATAATGTAAAAATACATAATGGGTAATATGTGGAATATGGTCCTAAATTGGCATCATACACGCAGCCTTCGGTCTTGTGGTTAGGTCACCGTCACGTCATCCACAGACTTGTAAAACGGAAACCAAAATTGAATCCAGCCGCAACATCAAACTAAGGGCCTGAGGCCACAACATCGTCATCAACATATATCATCAATAGTGATCACCAATCGAATCGAATAATCACCACGCAGGCACGCCATAATCAATGAACATATCATTATCAGTTGAATCAAATAATAAATTAAACAGTCGGACTCTCACTCACTCTGGATTACATTACAATCATTACTCGACTCTGTTATGCAGGCTGCTGCGCAGCTTCATTAACTGATGCCCTGCCCTGCCTCGTCCTCGCCGCCCTCACTGGTGCGTGCTGCTTAGGCTGCGGCTGCTGCGTACCTTTCTTTATTATTAACTGATGATAAGGCCTACCACCAGGCCTTGCCTCACCTGGTGCTGTACTGCCTGACTGGTTGTAACTGTAGTATAACCAGGGACCAACGTCGTCCAGATCGAGCTCACCTCTCACTAGACAGTGAGGTGAGAGGCCGTGTGGGTATGTTGGGACGTGGTGGTGGCAAAGCAGCATATGCGCACGCATTCACTCTAAAAAAATATCTGCGCATGCTGCCTGCTGCCGTGCACAGCCCCAAGTACCGTAGTTCTGATCTCCCCATCGGGATGATCTCCCCTTACAATCTGAGCATGCCGCAGCCGCTGCCCTGCATTTAACACATCATCAAGAGATAATGAGATGGATCATTATTATAATACTGACTAAAATACAAAGTAAGTGAGAAGTGTGCATGTGGTATGACTTAGTCGTGAAGCAGGCAGTACTTAACGAACGTAACGTTATAGTAACAGCATAACTCTTATGGCGTAAAACAGCATGCTGATCTCACTCTGTGTGCCACGTAATACTATAAAATCAATTAAGGGCACTAAACACGTGTAGACCCGGCCCTGATAATTAAGCACCGGCAAGCACCGGCACAAATTAAGCACTGCTCTCCGCTACACTCTCTGCAAAAGCCTATTGTGATGTGGGTGTATAACTTTTTAGGTCGAAGCCTGCGTTGCAGCGCATGCGCTGTCGCAGGCGAGAGTTCTTGTTAGCAAGAAGGGGCATGAAACCACGCCCCTTCTTCCATTGGCCGGCCTCGCCAAACGGAAGCCTGCCACTCGACAAAGCCCGTGTTCGGATGATTTGTCCGGCTGTGATCCCGCCTCTCGAGGACTGGGTGACGTGACTTACGGTGTCGCAAGCGTATTTTCTAAAATATCGCCATGGCAACCATGAGTCAGGTCACCAGTCCGGGAGGGGCAGGATTCATTATCGCGTTCCTCGGCGGTGGAGGAGGTAGGGGAGAGGCGGTGGTGGTTTCTTTGGCAGTTAATGTTTCATTTCTTTCTAGTTTTTCAAAGGGGTCAGAAGGGGAGGAAGTGGGGGTTACACTTGTTTATAATGTAAGCTCTCATAAAGAGCAGCGTCTATGCCTTCACCCCTGCAATGACATAAAAACGTACCAGTAAAGCAGCATGCTTAACTTTCGCCAGAGGTCTTCAATCTGTGGGGTGCGACCCCCCAGGGGGGTCGTGGAGTCCTGGGAAGGGGGTCGCAGATTCTGTCAGAGTGCAGTTCCTGGCGTCGGGCTGATTGGGGGTGCTCACGGCAAACATCAAATCCTCATTAACAAGTAAAGGTCCTTTGAAGATCTGTGAAGTACTCTGGTGTGCCTTTGTGTGTGTCCCTGGAGGTGTTTCAGCCAGGTTCACATACACGAGCTGGGGGGGGGGGGGGGGGCTGGGGGAGGAGGCTGTAGCCCTTTGAGTTCAATGGACTTAGCTGTGGGGTTTATTTTTATTTTTAACGTTTTATATAGCGCTGGTTTAACCCGTAGGTATCAGAGCGCTTTACAAACACACAGTAAACAGCAGAAGGACATAACAATCATTGGTTCAAGTCCCACGAGCCCTCATACCTGGCGCCTGTGCAGGAGAAATGTGGCTGAGAGTCTGTTCTTCACGGTGAGATGTTTATACAGCCTGTCTGCCCCCCTCATCCCCCCCCACCCCAAGCAGGGAGGCACAGAGATTCCCTCCCATGAGGGAGGAAGAAGAAGGAAGAAGACGCAGAGAGATACTGACACCCCCCCCCCCCTCCATGAGAGAGGCACAGAAAAGGTGGGTGGATGAATGATGGGTGGATGGATGGATGAAAGGGTGGATGGATGAAGGATGGATGGATGTAAGAATGAAAGGATGGATGGATGTGTGAAAAGGTGGGTGGATGAATGATGAGTGGATGGATGTAAAGATGAAAGGGTGGCTGGATGGATGAAGGCTGGATGGATGTGTGAAAAGGTGGGTGGATGGAGGATGGATGGATGAAAGGGTGGATGGATGATGGATGTATGGATGGATAAAAGGTTGCATGGATGAATGATGGATGGATGGATATGTGAAAAGGTGGGTGGATGAATGATGGGTGGATGGATGAAAGGGTGGCTGGATGAAGGATGGGTGTATGGATGGAAGGATGAAAGGGTAGATGGATGAAGGATGGATGTATGGATGGATAAAAGGTTGCATGGATGAATGATGGATGGATTTGTGAAAAGGTGGGTGGGTGAATGATGGGTGAATGGATGAAAGGGTGGATGGATGAAGGATGGATGGAAGGATGGAAGGATGAAAGTGTGGATGGATGTATGGATGGATAAAAGGTTGCATGGATGAATGATGGATGGATGTGTGAAGAGGTGGGTGGATGAATGATGGGTGGATGGATGGACGGGTGGATAGGTAAAGGATGGATGTATGGATGGAAGGATGCAAGGGTGGATGGATGAAGGATGGATGTATGGATGGATAAAAGGTTGCATGGATGAATGATGGATGGATGTGTGAAAAGGTGGGTGGATGAATGATGGGTGGATGGATGGATGGGTGGATAGGTAAAGGATGGATGTATGGATGGAAGGATGAAAGGATGGATGGATGAAGGGTGGATGTATGGATGGAAGGATGAAAGGGTGGATGGATGAAGGATTGATGGATGTGTGGAAGTGTAGGTGGATGAATGATGTATGGATGGATGTGATGAGGTCTAACAGGCGCATTTATGTTTGTCGATAGTTGTTGATGATGAGGAGTACCAGTTTCTAGAATCTTTTGTCGGAAGGGGGTCCTTAAGCCTAAAAAGGTTTTACAAGGGGGTCTCGGCATCAGAAGTTTGAAGACCTCTGATTTACGCCAATAAGAAGTGCAATCCTGAGGTAGGCAGTGCATTAAAAAACCGAGATAGTTATTTCTTTGCACGCTATTTTTATTTTTAAATGTGTTTCCATCTTTGCCCACAGTTGTTGCAGGATTAATTCGTCCACAATGATAAGTATCTCATCAAAGTAGTATTTGTCAAGACAGCAGCCCCTCCCTGGCAGAGGCTGCAAGCCCAGGCAGTGCCGTGCGCCACCCGTAACAAATGGTGCTCCAGCGCTGCGGTGTTTACACAGAGACCTTCGCACCGCCGACATGTCAGGGAGCCGGGGCTTTGTTTTCGATGTACAATGCCAATAGCGCAAAATATCGTAATTGCGAGACCTATTGCATTGCAAATGCGTGTTGGGTGCATGATGCCGTGCCGTTCATTCCTGGACGGGGAGGGCTGGCTTTACTTCACACCTATAAACCCTGCAACATTGCCAGTCTGGCTGTTGATATGCAGATACAGCGATTAAGTAATGAAAGGGCCATGCCGGGGAGGCTGCTAAAATACATAAAAAGGTACAAAGATAAACACAGAGATTTACTGTGAACGCCAGGACTTTAGGGCGGACAGTGTAATGCCTTGGGTGAACCTGGGTCACTGTCTGGCAGACTCAGCCCAGCCCACTCACCTGACGGGTGGCGAGGGGGTGGGCTGAGGCACTTGGATGTTGCGCGCGTGGATCTACTCGACCTTAAGGAGTTCATTCACCTCATGCGTAGGCTTCAGTGTACTCGCCCTTTCAGCAAAGCTGCACCAATCTCTCAGAAATGTTTACTTGCCTTCAACTTCAAAGCCCAGGAAAGCCAGAGTGAATAAGTACAGCGGTGACAATGGAGCTGAAGGGCGGTGCCCATAAATCTTAGGCCCATCTTTGCTGGTAGCTCACCGAGCCACGAGGCACAGCAAATACCTGCGAGGTGTAAATCTGTCCCAGGAAGCTCACTTTTTACAACTACATGTAGTACAAAAAATATGCAGAGACGGACAGTTTTCCGGATGTGAATAATCTGAAATGTCTGTCAGTAACTCTCTCTCGCGTTATTCCCGCCTCTGCAGGGGCTCGAAGGATCGCCCACGTTACAGCAGTCAGTGGTTTCTCACCCCTCATTCACTCTTCCACGCGATATTAACGTGGTGCACACGGGAGCACGCATTATGGGGTCGGGACGTGTTCTCGGCCTCCAGCGGGTGGGGTTGGCCTTCTCGATGATCTCTGGCCTAGGTTCTACGTGAAAATTAGTTCCGAATTTTAAACAGATGTTTGGGCCCAAAGGAATGCGATCAGAGGATTGGGAACGGGGGGCCTGGGGGTGTCACTCGTCATGGGATGCCATGCCTCTCCCTTTTAATGCTTCCGTTTAATCACATGAAAGGCTCAGATCTCTCTGGTGCCCCGAAATCACTCCCAGGTGGAATTGACGCTCTCATCTCTTCCAGCTGGGAGCCGGGAAAACAGATGGCAAAACACTACACAAACAGCAGCAGGAGGGGGTGATTGTTTTCTTTTACTGTCCCTCCCCCTCATCTTGCTTCCAGTGCTGTGGCAGGATGGCTATCCCATTTAAAAACAAGCATTTACAATGCAATGGTTTTGCCTTTGTTAAAGTTAGAGCTATTGGCATTGCTCTTGACATTATTTTTATTTATGGTTTTTTTAACATAAATAAATGGCATTGTCATTTACAATGCCACTAGCTTTATCTCTCGCAAATGACACACACAAACACCCACAGAGAGCCCCCCCAAACACACAGAGCCCCCCACACACACAGCCACACAGAGCCCCCCACACACACAGCCACACAAAGCCCCCCACACACAGCCACACAAAGAGCCCCCCACACACACAGCCACACAAAGCCCCCCACACACAGCCACACAAAGCCCCCCACACACACCCACACAAAGCCCCCCACACACACCCACACAGAGCCCTCCACACACCCACACAGAGCCCTCCACACACCCACACAGAGCCCCCCACACAGCCCTCCACACACCCACACAGAGCCCCCCACACACCCACACAGAGCCCCCCACACACCCACACAGAGCCCTCCACACAGAGCCCCTCACACAGCCCTCCACACACCCACACAGAGCCCCCCACACACCCACACAGAGCCCCTCACACACACTGCGAGCCCCCTCCAGGCAAAACCTAAAAAATGCAAGTCCCAAATATTCATGGATTTACCACAAACATAGCACCTTTACGCAGGACCACAAGCAATTACGCCATGAGGCATTTAAAAGTTTGAGTACATTAGTTATTCAGTTGCCATGAAATAATGCTTTAGGCCCTGGAACACCAATGGTAAACACACGTAGCCGCCTGTCTCAGTCCCTGTGTTTTTATCTATTTATTTATGCAACTTTATATAGCGCGGACTTTACCCAAAGGTGTCAGAGCGCTTCACAGAAGTACCAATAATGAAATGAATATGTGGTCACTTGTGGTGACATCGAGTTGCATCACTAGCCTGTGACATACGAGAAGGTCGTGTTTTTCAGCTGGCAAATGACGGAAGTAGAGTGCCCCATAGGGTCTGCTTCAGTGTTCATTGTTGGCTTTACCGGGGAATGCCCTGGCACTCTTCAAGCACTGCTCTTCATGCACACTCTCGTCCTTCAATTCCCTCCCCTAGTACTCTTCCCACACGGTCTCCTCCTCTTACACTACACTCTTCCCACCCGTCCCTCGCCCTTTGTCTGTTGTGAAGAAGATTGTCTATTGAGCAAGTGCTTGCTTGACTGTTTGTTTTTTTTTGCTTTTAATTCGAGTAGCCTTTTTTCGCATTCAGTTGGGCCAGACTGAAGCTCAAGCACAAACTGAAAAGATAGATAGATAGATTAGTGAAGCAGGTTGTCAGTAGTGTCGGGAAGCACTGGAAGAGTAGTAGGTGGTAGTGAGTGGGCATGTGGGGGGGAGAAAGTGATGCACTCGCATGAAGTGCTGAAACCCAACTAAAAATATTCGTCCCCTCACTTCAACAGTGGAAGGTTGCAAGTCCTCCATCTTAAAACACAGTGAAGCAGAATTGCTCCTGGGGCCGGACAGATATAAGAAAAGGGAAGAAAGGCGTAGAATATGGATCAGGGATTCGAGATAGACAAGAAAACCATGCAATCCTAACCAAGTGTCTGAACCGCAGCCCACTCTGTATTGCATTGTGGCTAGTAGGTACTAGAGTACTAACATGTAAAGATGTATGTAGGTGAGACCTGAAAAGGCAAAACCTTGCCGAGGTCCTTTAGGTATGAACTTCACATATTTAAAAATAATACTACAAAATAAAAACAGTTTGTGAGTGAAAATAGATGGTGTATTTGGAGCCTCTACCAGCACTTGGATGAAATGGAATACCTCTTTTTGCACCTACTTTGTTTTCATTATTCCCCCAAGATGGCCGACACTGACTGCTAAACCCTGATGTGCTCTTGAGATGCGTGATGACATGAACGGACACCACAAGCACCACACACGTATTCTGTCTATCCCTCACCAGATAGAACACTCAGGCACTCCACCGACACGTTCTCTCCTGATAGAACATGTATTCCATACCAATATTACACTCTTATCATTAAATGAGGTAACTGTAAAGGCTGTTATTGACATTTTAAACAAAGGCAAGGAGACCACGGTGAGTAAAACTAGTAGCACATAGGGCTCCTACAACCTCAAGCAGGAAGGCCCACTGGCTGGCCTATCTTTGACTGATTTCGGCCAGGGTGGAGATTTTCTTACAGAGGCCCTCTGCTTGAACCACCAGTGTGGTGAAGCGCCTAAACTTATCTCCTACCAGCATGGGCCACATTAAGATTTAGAACACCGGCAAAAACAAACGGGAACTGTTAAATGCAGCTTCAGTATGTAAATGAACAACCCACGCATGTTATTTATTCATTGAATTGTTGAGTTTGTAGTTTTTTTTCCCGTGAAAAATGCTGTAGTGCAAATAACATCATTAGAAGGGCAGCTGTACTGGACACGCTATGGCTACGGACACTTAATTAATCCATCTCTGCCCATTGCAGATGTGTAGTGCTGGTGTTTAAGTAGTGCTGCACAAACCTGGTAGGTGTCATGGTTCACCTCGACCCCCTGATTAGGGTTGTCAGGGGTTGATTGTTTTCATGAAACCCACCCCTGTCCCGTGCACCAGCACCTCAATGATAATGATAATGTGATTTCTGTTTACATTTAGGTGTCCTTTTAACAGTATACATTCCGTGTGCTTCATGTGTATTTTTCTTATTGTGAACGTTTATTTAAGACTTTCCTTCCTTAGACCCAGAAACGCGTGAGGCTTGCAGGAAGGTGAGCTTGATTTCCGAGAGCCGCGTTCAGCTCTCGGAGTTGCAGCCGCTGCCGTTTGTGTGCGCACGCGAGGGAAAGACGCTTGGTTCTTGAAAGCCGCGTTCGGCTTTCAGGAATGCAGGCACGTGCGTGCGCACGTAATTTTGGGTGCGGTTGCCTATTTAAACCGCACCCAAGTTTCTCGAAGCGCTTTGCCTCCTGCCCGCTTCCCTGAAGGATCGCGCTGCCAGTCTCCTCGCGCCTCCAGGGATTTCGACGCCAGCCACTCCCTGAGTCATCGGACATCTGCAGAAATTCGAGGAGCAAGCCAGAAAGAGAAAACAAGACACGAGATAAGTGCTTTTAGATTCTTCTAATTTTGGCGCCCAACGAAAGAAAGACCAAGCAAGGACTTGAGAACTCTATTTCTAGGAATCAGAGACTACTTCAATTTAAAGCAGGCATTTCAGGATGCAAGATAAATATCATTCATTTTATGTTTTCATTTTGTGTTTTTTCTTTTGAGAACTAACCAGCTTAATAATTCTGATTGTGGTTCTAGTTTGTGAACATTACAAGAAGTGTACATTGTAATGTGAAAAACCTCATTGGTATTGAAAGTCAATATATATGATATGTATATGCTCTAGTTTTTGGGGAGTTTATTGGAAGAGTGTAGGTGCATCTTTTATGTGTTGCAACAGGTTTGAACACAAGAGAAAATAGGATAGCTTCTCCAACTACCATCTTTCAATAACTCAAGTAAGTTCGAGTCAAGAAGGGGAATTTAGATTAAACAAGTTATAGATCTCTAGTAATATCCCCTCTTGTTCTCTTTAGTTCCTGGGAGCGTGACGTCAACGCATCTTCAAGGGACTTCCTCTACTCAACCTCACGACTCCACGACTACCACTCAATCCACGACAAGAAATACTGGACGAAGGACAGTTGGCACTGATCGCAGGTAGGATACTAGATCGAGAAGGTTTAAGGGGATTAACACTTTAGGGCAAGTGGAGGGATCTAGGGGGCCAGGATAGCTAATCAAAGACCCATAGTAAAATATCGCTTACTCGTTATTCCACAGGTCGACAGTGAAAACCCCTTCTTCATCTCATCACGTCCAGTACCGGCCCTCCTCCCTTAAGTCTAGGTTTATTCTTAGCTGTGTAATATTGAAAACAGCAAGTTTATAGTTAGATTTCTGGGAAGTTGGTCCCTTGCGTCTCTGCGAAAACTTCTACGTCGTTCAAGATCTTCAGTCTCAGCTCAAGGTAAGGAACGACGTAGTTTTGGCTTTTGACAGAAGGCAAAGCCCACGAAAATATTTTCGCCCAGACGCAATGGACCAAATAACTTTGCAGGATATTGCAGCCATTTTGAAGGATCTTAGAGATGAGAACACATCTTTACGTAGGGATATGTCAGTCTTACAGGAGTCCATTCAACGGAAGCCCATTTTGTCACCTGCTACCTTTCAAAGCCCTACTTCCGAGTCCGGAACCTCCACTCAAATTCAGGTGGTAACCCCGGTGCCCACTCCATTAGCACCTCCAGAAAGGTTTACTGGAGATTGTAATAAGTTTTCGATATTTTTACAACAATGTCATCTACATTTTATGGCTAAGAAAACGGCCTTTCCAGATGATTCTTCCAAGATAGCTTTTATGTTATCTTATTTTGGAGGAGATGCGGCCCTTTGGTCTATTCCCTTTGTAGAGAGCGATGACCCGATTCTCTACAATTTGGCTAATTTTGAGCGAGCTTTAAAAAAGATCTTCGCAAAACACGTTTTTGTTCAATCTGCTGATAACGAGTTGTTAAGTTTGAAACAAGGATCTTCAGATTTACTCCATTATATTTCTCAGTTTAATCGCTTAGTTCTTGAGGCAAGATGGCCTTATGATAAAAGGGTCTCTATCTTTTACAGAGGCTTGAGGGACGATTTAAAAGATATGGTGACTCAAATCCTGGAACCCCCTGACGATATTACTCATTTTATAGACTTAGTGGTAAAACTGAATAGCCGTATAATCGAGAGAAAGGGAGAAAAAGGAAAGAGCGACAACAAATTGATATTTGTCAAGGAAAGAGGTTCTACGCCTCGTGAGGTCTCGTCTAGAGTTGAGGCGGCGGAACCTATGCAAATAGGAACTGTTAGGGGTCCCCTATCTAAGGAAGAAAAAGATAAGAGGCGAAAGATGAATCAATGCCTATATTGTGGGAAATCTGGTCATTTTGTTAAAGATTGCCCTACTCGTCCCGTTAAAAGTAAGACTAAAACCTCTGACATAGCGGCAGTTCAGCAACCTTCGGAAAACTAGAAAGCTCGACTAATGAAGAGGTCAGTTTGTCGAGTACTGTTTCTAATTTGGCCTCTATTGCTCCACCATCCAGTTGTAAACACTTCTGTATCATAGTAGAATTAAAGAGTTTATTTTCCTCCTCTCCTGGAAAAAGAGTAGAAGCAGTCATTGATTCAGGAGCAACAGGAAATTTTGTAGACTCTCATTTCTTCTCCCAGTTAGGTTTCAAATCCGTCCTAAAGGAACATCCAGAGATAGTGAGAGCAGTAGATGGGAAAGAGTTAACATCCGGGCCCATCAGTAGACAATCCGAGGTTTTAGAAATGGATTGTTCAGCAATCCATAGGGAAAGGATAACTTTTGACTTAATCGATGCACCTCAATTCAGACTAATATTGGGAATTCCTTGGTTGGTTTCACACAATCCTCAGATAGACTGGGAATCCAAGACTTTGACTTTCAAGTCCTCTCTGTGCCTAGATCAATGCTTTCTTTTAAAGAAAAATGAGGATGTTATTCAAGGACATGACTTTTGCACTGAATCTACTAGTGTTTTAATGTTTGAAGGGGTTCCTTCTGTTTATTCCGACCTTTCCGACGTCTTTGATACAAAGAAAGCTAACACACTTCCTCCTCACAGGGATTTTGATTGCAGGATAGACCTTGTTCCCGGAGCAACCTTGCCCTGTAGCAGAATTTATGCGTTAACAGAGAAAGAAAATCTACACCTTAGGGAGTACCTAGATGAATTCTTGGCTAACGGGTTCATCCGACATTCCAAGTCGCCTGTGTCATCGGCTCTCTTTTTTATTCCTAAAAAAGGGGGGGAATTGCGCACGTGCATCGATTACAGGGCTCTGAATAATGTGACCATTAAGAACAGGTACCCTTTACCTCTGATTCCAACATTACTAGATCAAGTTAAAAAGGCCACTATTTATACTAAATTGGACTTACGCGGGGCTTATCACCTTGTTAGAGTCAGAAAAGGCGACGAATGGAAAACTGCATTCAGAACCAAATTCGGCCTTTTCGAATACCAAGTGATGCCTTTCGGACTTTGTAATGCCCCTGCTGCCTTCCAATTTTTTATAAACGAAGTCTTACATGAGTTCTTAGATGTATGTTGTGTTGTCTACATAGATGACATCTTGATTTTTTCCAACTCTGAAGAAGAATATGTACAGCAGGTTCGGGCTATTCTTCAAAAATTGCTTTCCAACTCTTTATTCGTAAAATTGGAGAAAAGTCTGTTTCACGTTTCTAGAGTGGATTTTCTAGGATATATCATCAGCCCTAACGGTATTGAAATGGACCCCAAGAAGGTGGAGGCTGTAAATTCTTGGCCTAGCCCTTATTCAGTGAAACAGGTTCAGAGTTTTTTGGGCTTTGCAAATTTCTACCGCCGTTTCATCCAAGATTTCTCCCAGATCATTACACCCATCACCAAATTGTTGCGTAAAGGAGCAAGATTCGTCTGGACTGACCAGGCAGAATTGGCCTTCTTAGAATTGAAGAAAAGATTTACCACTGCTCCCATCTTAAGTCACCCAGACCCCAGTCAGCCTTTCATTGTTGAAGCTGATGCCTCGCAGTTGGCGCTTGGGGGAATCCTATCTCAAAGAAATACTGACACAGGCCAAATGCATCCCATAGCCTTCTACTCCAGGAAGCTCTCTGAAGCTGAATTGAACTATGCCATAGCCGATAAAGAACTTTTAGCAATTAAAGCAGTTTTTGAAGAATGGCGTCATTACCTGCTCGGTGCTCGACACCCAGTCACAATATACACGGATCATAGGAATCTTCAAGCATTAAGATCTGTAAAGGCCTTATCCGCTAGACAGTTGAGGTGGTCAATGTTCTTTAATGATTATGATTTCGTGATCACGTATCGTCCAGGAAAAGAAAATTTGAAGGCTGATGCCTTATCTAGAATCGGGTACAATTTAACTGAACAAACTGAATCTTCTCATGAAAGTCAACCAGTAATTCCAAACTCTCGCTTTCAAGCTAGTATATCCTGTAGTCCAGTGATTTCTGATATCAAAAGAGAACTAACTTCTAAAGGACTTGATGAGTGGAAAAAGAAGTACCCTCTTCTTCAGCAAAGAGATGATTTGATTTTTATGCAAGATCTCGTTTTTGTTCCCACTGTAAAAATCAGGGAAAAGATATTTCATTTCCACCATGATACTTCTTTGACTGCTCATCCTAGTGCGATGAAAACATACGAATTAATCAAAAGAACCTTTTGGTGGCCTTCCATGTTTAAGGATGTACAAGATTTTGTGGAAACTTGTAGTGTTTGTATTCAAAACAAACCCTTACATCAAGCTCCTAGTGGTCTGTTAACTCCACTCCCAATTCCACCTCAACCTTGGCACACTATTTCTTTGGATTTTATTGTGGAACTTCCTATTACCAAAAAGGGTTTTTCTACTATCCTGACCATAGTTGACCAGTTTTCACGTATGGCTCATTTTGTTCCCTTAAAGAAATTACCTACTGCTTTGGAATTAGCTCATTTGGTAATGACAAATGTGATTCGATTACATGGTATTCCTTCGGTGGTCATTTCCGATAGAGGGTCTCAGTTTGTTTCCCGAGTTTGGCAGAATTTGAGTACTCTTTTAAACATGGAAGTCCGCCTATCTTCAAGTTACCACCCTCAAACGGATGGTTTAACTGAACGCACTAATCAGACCATTGAACAGTTTATTCGCTGTATGTTAACAAGTGCAGAGGAAGAATGGTCAGATTTAATCAGTCAATTGGAATTTGCTTACAATAACGTGAATCATACTTCTCTAGGGATGTCCCCATTCTTTTGTAATTATGGTTACCATCCCAAAAATTTCCCTGAGGAGATAAAGACACTAGATACTGTACCAGCCATCACAAGTTATGTTTCTAAACTATCATCAATCCAAGAACTAGCAGCGTTCAAGCTTGCACAAGCAAAAGAAACTCAGAAAAGATCTGCAGACAAGCACAGGACTGTACAACCATCTTATTCTTCTGGAGATAAGGTTTGGTTAAGCACCAAAAATCTGAGAATTAAGGGAAATCGCAAGTTTAACCCAAAATTTATCGGCCCTTTTGTTATAGAAAAGGTTATAAATCCCGTATGTGTTAGATTGAATCTTCCCACAAAATACAGAATCCATCCTGTATTTCATGTGTCTTTAGTCAAACCCTTTCATCCAAAAACTCGAATAATCCAGCCCCCATCCTCTTTAATGATTGATGGAGACTCCGAATTTGAGGTGAAATCAATCCTGGATTCCAAGAGAATTCGAGGGAAATTGTTTTATCTGGTTGATTGGAAGGGATACGGTCCTGAAGAGAGATCATGGGAACCTTTGGAGAATCTGAAAAATGCTCCTAGAATAGTAAGATCATTCCATGCTCGTCATCCAGATAAACCAAAACCTATCCTACCCGTTTTGGGGGGGATCTTGAGGAGGGAGTACTGTCATGGTTCACCTCGACCCCCTGATTAGGGTTGTCAGGGGTTGATTGTTTTCATGAAACCCACCCCTGTCCCGTGCACCAGCACCTCAATGATAATGATAATGTGATTTCTGTTTACATTTAGGTGTCCTTTTAACAGTATACATTCTGTGTGCTTCATGTGTATTTTTCTTATTGTGAACGTTTATTTAAGACTTTCCTTCCTTAGACCCAGAAACGCGTGAGGCTTGCAGGAAGGTGAGCTTGATTTCCGAGAGCCGCGTTCAGCTCTCGGAGTTGCAGCCGCTGCCGTTTGTGTGCGCACGCGAGGGAAAGACGCTTGGTTCTTGAAAGCCGCGTTCGGCTTTCAGGAATGCAGACACGTGCGTGCGCACGTAATTTTGGGTGCGGTTGCCTATTTAAACCGCACCCAAGTTTCTCGAAGCGCTTTGCCTCCTGCCCGCTTCCCTGAAGGATCGCGCTGCCAGTCTCCTCGCGCCTCCAGGGATTTCGACGCCAGCCACTCCCTGAGTCATCGGACATCTGCAGAAATTCAAGGAGCAAGCCAGAAAGAGAAAACAAGACACGAGATAAGTGCTTTTAGATTCTTCTAATTTTGGCGCCCAACGAAAGAAAGACCAAGCAAGGACTTGAGAACTCTATTTCTAGGAATCAGAGACTACTTCAATTTAAAGCAGGCATTTCAGGATGCAAGATAAATATCATTCATTTTATGTTTTCATTTTGTGTTTTTTCCTTTGAGAACTAACCAGCTTAATAATTCTGATTGTGGTTCTAGTTTGTGAACATTACAAGAAGTGTACATTGTAATGTGAAAAACCTCATTGATATTGAAAGTCAATATATATGATATGTATATGCTCTAGTTTTTGGGGAGTTTATTGGAAGAGTGTAGGTGCATCTTTTATGTGTTGCAACAGGTTTGAACACAAGAGAAAATAGGATAGCTTCTCCAACTACCATCTTTCAATAACTCAAGTAAGTTCGAGTCAAGAAGGGGAATTTAGATTAAACAAGTTATAGATCTCTGGTAATATCCCCTCTTGTTCTCTTTAGTTCCTGGGAGCGTGACGTCAACGCATCTTCAAGGGACTTCCTCTACTCAACCTCACGACTCCACGACTACCACTCAATCCACGACAAGAAATACTGGACGAAGGACAGTTGGCACTGATCGCAGGTAGGATACTAGATCGAGAAGGTTTAAGGGGATTAACACTTTAGGGCAAGTGGAGGGATCTAGGGGGCCAGGATAGCTAATCAAAGACCCATAGTAAAATATCGCTTACTCGTTATTCCACAGGTCGACAGTGAAAACCCCTTCTTCATCTCATCACGTCCAGTACCGGCCCTCCTCCCTTAAGTCTAGGTTTATTCTTAGCTGTGTAATATTGAAAACAGCAAGTTTATAGTTAGATTTCTGGGAAGTTGGTCCCTTGCGTCTCTGCGAAAACTTCTACGTCGTTCAAGATCTTCAGTCTCAGCTCAAGGTAAGGAACGACGTAGTTTTGGCTTTTGACAGTAGGGGGCTAATAAAGCACATTCTACAACAATAGAGCAGCGCGCTGGGCGCTGCCATCAGCCGGCCACGCCGGAGGGGGGTAGTCCTCTCACACAGGGACACTCTTCCACGCGACCTCCGTCTCGAATGCCTGTATTGAGAAGGCGCATGGCTGTGAGAAATGACGGATGAGGGGCGCTAGGCTCGCTCCCAAAACATGAATGGGAAACAAGTGTTTCTTTTTTTTTTTTTTTTTAAATGTATCGCAGGGGGGGGGGGGGAATCAATACTTCCCCACTTCTGTGCTATAGTCATACGGCTGCCACAATAAGATGTAGCTATCACTGTCTGCGGCTCCCAAACCTTCTCAGCCGAAGATTTACCGGAGACAGCTCTCGTGACTCGCAATGTGTCATCCATGTTTAAACCTAATCTTTGAACTGCAGGAAACAAAATCCAGAAGAGTTCAACTCCCAGTCGGAGAGAAGCAGGGCCCAGAAGAGAAGTAGATCGGCAAGGAACACAACGACCTCGATGTAAGAAAGTACAGTTATGACTGAGGAAAAAGAAAACAGAAAGAAGAAGAAAAACACCTTCCTCAGGGCTCTGCTTCTCAGTCAATAGCCAGAAAAGTGTGAGTGAAAAGGATCGTTAATATGAGATTCCAAGACGTGAAGGAAGCGTACCACACAGAGCAGAACCAGGCACCGCAAAAGTGAAAAAGTCTTGAAACTCCAAGAACCCTTCAACAAAGAAATGAAAAAGGGCAGAAACTCAGAAAAGTATGAGAGTTACGAAGATCCAAACCCTCAAACACCAGCTAAGCGGAAGGGACGCAATCGTATGAGAACGTAGAGCGACCACCCGCTAAATGCCTCGCCTGGGGCAGGAAATGCAAATAAAAAGATCCACCATGAACTGGGAGAAATGAAGACCGCAGAAGAAGCGCTCATAGCTCGAGATGTAGAAACACATGTTGTACCTTGTCGGGCGTGAGCACATACCTAGACTATTTTCTTTGCATTCTTGAACGCGCAGCCTTGCATTTTAGGCAGAACAAAACAGAACAGTATTTAACCTACTGACACCAGGTAATGAAAGCCTTTAATAATCCACGTTTGTAAAGCGTCCACAATTTACCCATAAGGGTCCCTAGTCGCTGGGGGCCGTCGGGAAGATTAAGCAAGTGGGGTCGAGTCTCTTCCCCGCCTCCCTCCCGGGGTGCCGTTCTTACCTGCTGGAGGGGGGTGTTGGGCCCCAGAAACCTGCTGGAACCGTTTCGGTAGGGTGAGGGGGCCAGGAGCCGGGTCCGGGTGGAGTGCAGCCGCCGCGCTGAGTCTGTGTCCGGGCTCCGGGGGCGGGGAAGGAGGAAGGCGGCCATGAGGAAACAAGCGGGAGGGGGCGGGAAAGGGGGAGGAGAGACGCTGACGACGGCCGACGACGGCCTTGGAGCAGGAAGGCGGCCATGAGGAAACAAGCGGGAGGGGGCGGGAAAGGAGAGGCCGGAGCAGGAAGGCGGGCATTAGAGAGAAGCGGGAGGGGGCGGGAAAGGGGGAGGAGAGAGCTGACGACGGCCGGCCGGAGCAGAAGACAGGCACCAAAACAAGCGGGAGGGGGAGCAAGGGAGGTGCCGGCAATGCCGGACCAGAATCGGGGGCGTTCCCGGCGTCGCGTGACGTCGGCAAAAGCCAAAGAATGTCGGGAACGCCCCCGTGTCTGGTCCGGCATTGACGGACAGGCCCCTCGTCCAATGGCTAGGCTCCATTTATGGAGCCAGCCAATGAATGACGAGGGCCGACCCAAACCCACACACACAACTCAAGAGGTTTTTTGGCACATGCGCAAAGCGCATGGCCAGTCAAAACCTAAAAATGGAGTGTAAACAGCATGCCCACTGCATGATTTCATGTTAAAAGCATATTACAGGAACCACTCCTCCATCAACAAAACTTCCCATCAATGCTAACAACCCCATGACAGACCACAAGAGACACAAAAGCATAGTAGTAACGTAATTAACGATCTCTACTGCTTCTGCATTCGAGGTTACAATGGAATCTAACATGAGACAACATCACAGTAGCGACACAATCTCAATGATTATTGATTGCTGTGGGTTAGATGGGGTATCACATATAAGTTGGCTCAGTTATGTCAAGGAATTCTTTTGTAAATTAGGACATCAAGAATATTTTGATAATCCCAATACCTTGACTAAAGTAAATAGGAAAGTTTTTAAACTTAGCTGTTTGCAGTATCTAGAAAATATTAGATTTAATACAGAGATATTAAAAATCTCTGTTCTTCCCCACCAAAACATCCTGACTACTTTTAAGATGCAGTCATATTTTACTTTTGTATCCTCTGACTTTCAAAGATTTTTACTAACACGTTTCAGGATGGGCATTGTCTATAGATCGCTTAGTTTTCCAGCAATTAATGATTGGTCTAGGCAGCTGTCTAATTGCCCATGCGGCGATTTGTCAGCACAATCCACCATGCAGGTTTTATTCTTCTCTACATTTTATACAGTCCAGAGGAAAAGGTGGATCCTTCTGCTGCTTAGAACACTAGGCTTGCGACAATGCCATCCTGCATTCATAGTCATGCAATCCCTTGAGGATGAATTTGTAATTTTATCTGTTTCGTTGTTTTTAAAGTCTGTTTTTAAGTGTAGAAAATCTATTCTGATGTAAGATTTTTCACTGTATAACTTATTCCATAATTTTGTGGTTTCTTATCTTTCTGTAACATGTGATTTTATTGTTTTATAAATATGCTTTTATGATTATTTTATAATCAAATAATGCTTAACTGACTGACTGACAGTGTCATGTGAGCATTTTGGCTAGCACAGATAAATTATGTTACTTCAGCCGGCCTAAGAAAGGTGTCGTGCCTATGGTGTGTGTGTGTCACTGACTGGTCGCTATGTTCAAGTCTGTGTGTGCTGCAAGTGACGGTGTGTCTCATGTGTGCGTGGAACTTGGAGGAGGGCGGAAGGCAGGAGGAGCACAGATTTGCAACTTTATTACTAGCAACTCTCATTTTATGCCCCTCACTGACTCCAGGGCCAGGCACACACTTACTTGAAATGAATTCAGAGGTGGCCAGCTCTAGACCAGCTGCATTTCACGCAACACTGGCTGTCTGGCTCCCCTCTCTCTGTGGTGACCGGCTGCATGAATCAGGCTCGCTCAGGACAGTTCAACTGCACAGTCAGGGGCCCCGGTGCTCTGGGGCCACTAATAAACGACTCCGGCCACTGCAGTCTGTCCGGGTGTTCTAAGCAACTCTGCCACTGCCCAAGCCATGGTGGACTCGGATGGGTCGGTCGCTTGTGACGTGGCTGGCCACATGATTCATTACAGCGCCAGCAGCAAAGCTCATCCACAGCAGGGGCCCATTTCTGAATTTAGCTGCTGCCTAATCATGCCACAGGAGGTGGCCTCGACCCCATGACTCACAAAAGTGAAAGTATGCCGCGCTGCAGAGGAGAGATTCAATCCAGACGTTACACTGTAGCAAGAAGGCAGCTCAGAGCCCAGCACCCAAGAAGTCTGCCGAGTTGCGCGGGCTGCCTGCCTGCCTGTGCCACTGACACTATTGTTATTATAATAACAGCTACCACTCGATGCGGACCATCTCACTGAAATGCCTTAGTCTAACGCCTGATGTGTAGTACTTGGCAGGACACTGCATCAATGAAAATTAAATATCATCTTTATTAACAGATTCGCCCATTGAGAACTCTACATCAACCTCGACTTGCAAATATGTAGTTAGGCTGGCCATGAGGCCCGGGAATTGCTGATTGATAGGTCACAGGTGGGAGGGTGCGTAGCTGGCAGGCAAACACTAAGGCAGAAAACTCTCGATCAATCCCATAGATAGGTGCACTGACATTACAATGGTCAGGGGAGATTGCCCCAATAAAGCACACATGGCCAAAGGAGATATGCGCCCTCCTAAATACACCATAATGCAGATGCCACATGAGATAGGAACACATAGCCAATCAGAACGTAGCACACATAGTGATCACTCACTCCCCATGCCGGACATCTGGATACATTCACCACCGGCTATACTGTGTCCACACAAGGCCGAGACCCACCTGTAGTACCTATTGACTATTAATTTATGATTCCAAAGGCAGCAACCAACATTCCTCACCATATATGGCACTCTGCAAACTTTTTATTACTTGTTGTATATTTTATATAAGAAGGACACAAACCAAATGTAAATTGAGACAGTCCTCAAACCTAGTGCTTGTAATTGTTCTCCCGGCCGAACTGCTTAATTAAACAAACTTTATCTGCTTTGCCAAATGCCACTTGTCTTCTGCTTTTTTCTAAGAAATTCTAACTCAAGCAACATTTTTGTGAGCCAGCCAGGGGGATTGGGACCTCATACTGACTGCAGCCGAAGGAAGGTGACCCTGCCCGGATGGATTCACGTTTGTGCAACTAGAAATGTGGGCAGACACCGCAATTGATTGGAAGTTCTGCTGAATCCCCAAGGTGGAGGTCAGTCCTGAAACAGCTGTCACAGAGGGTAAGAGACTACACCAGAACCTAAAACATAGTCTAAAGCATTTGCCTTATGGTAAACTAGGGAGAAGCGTAAAAAGATAACCTGAGCACCCTTCCACTGACAGGGTCTGGCATATTACCTTTTTTATATAATCTAACTGTACCAGTCGTAAGGCGGCTTTGAAGGCCTTCCCGCTGAAGTCACCTTTGTTCCATAGCTGATGCTAACTAAGGTGATTATAGAGTATATTGTGAATATAGCCATTGATAACTCCCAGTAGGCTGATTTATGTGACAGAGCTATCCTGATTGGACAGAGTTGACACCTCAGTCTCATAGTTTTTTGGACCAGCGGTTTTTCAGTGCTAAAGAGGTTTCTTAACACCCATAGTATCTGGAAGGAGTTGGGAGGTGCATCGAGCTTGACCCTGGGCAGTACAGGGTGGAATTGGGATAAGGGAAAACTTAGAGCCAGGAAACTGAGGGGTCAGTGATTCCAGAGTTATTACTAAATGGTGCCTATGATTACCAGCTTTGTTTTGGAGCAGATAGTGGCAGACTATCCAGCAGTTCTGGATTACCAAATAGGCAAGGTAGGCACCGGCCTAGGGGCCCCACTCCTTTTAGGGGCCCCAAAACAATGGATTAAAATAATATTGATCTTGAAGGAAAATTACAATCAAGCTTTCTTAAATATTGTTTCCAAAAGACAGAAAAAACAGAAACATCCGCTTCACATAACAGTTTGTCACTTAAAAGCTCATCTGGCAGCTGTCAGTTTGTAAAAAAATCCAGTGCATTGAGTATTAGGAGATAATTTGCAATGCAGGCCCTGAAAATGTGACTGCCTAGGGGCCTCCACAGGGTTTAATCTGGCACTGCTATCCAGTTCACTTAGGAACGTATTCCACGCTAGTCTTCTCTTGCTAAAAAATGTGATGAAAGTACTCATTTTTTGACAAAGTAATTTATCTGTCAACCATTATTGAAATGTATTATTGTATGTGATGATATTGTATTGATTGTTTAAAAAATTGTAATGTGCGAACATTTGAGATTGTGCAGATGCTATTCTAACATATCACATATTGGCCCTATGTTGCAATACTACATATGCAGTGTTATCTTTTTTTATTGAAATGCTCGTTTGAACTGTTTGATGGAAAAGTTGTAAGCGCTGATTTCAGAGTACGTAATTTATTTATAAGAGTGCACCCCATACGATTTCCCTCCGATTAGTAAAAACAAAACTGAAAAAAGGTATTTGAATTGTGGTTTTCCAAATGACCATGGATTCCCCATTAAAACATGCGGAAACTAGGTTCCCTAACCAGATAAATGGAATTAATAAGTTTTGCCAACAGTGGCCTTTACACCTACAGGCATACACATTTCCTTGGCCTAAGGAGGGAACATTTGACACATATATAATTGAACACACTAAAACACATGTAAAAACATGCAGGACAGAAGAGAGACAAGCGAGTCAGTGTTAGAATTGTGGGCTATCTTTGAAGAGGCTCAATCCGATAACCCCATGATGCCCATAGTGAGCAAGGCATCGCACCTCCCCCACCATATGCAGGGATGGATGTACTCACAATAAATCCCCCTAAATGGCTTTCAAAAACCATGGTGGATATGAGGACAAAAAATAAATAAATAAATAAATAAATAAATAAATCCCCCTGCATTAGGATATTGAAACTCAATCATAGTAGAAGTCGGCGAGTCCCTCACAGAAAGGTCATTCAGGTCTAAGCCCAAGAAATCCAAAAGCAAACGAGCCCAGATGCCTCCAGCACAGTCCAAGTTCTTAGGGAAGGTCCCCAAAAGCTTGACTTCCATCCACCACACTTGACACATGACAGCTCAAAGGAGGGTAAAATACACATTCACACTGGTTCAGGCAAGTGTAAACAAGTGTCAGGGAAGTTTGTGGCAGTTTGCAATAGCGACTCAGAGAGCTATGGAGATGAAGGGAGTTCCAGTACCTCAGGAAACGATGATGAGTGTGAAGCTACAGGGTTTGCACAAGTAGCAAAAGAGGAAGCGGAGAGCAAAGTTGAAGGCGAAGCCAGGCTAACAAAAGCAGTGCGTAGCTCTGAGCAAAAGGGACAGGCCAGAAAGCGTGATAAACTGAGACATTAATGGAGACTCACAAGAGAAAAGGCACGCAATCGGGAGTTAAAGCAAGAGCGCAGGACAGAGCACTCTCTTCATGAGGAAAGCTTGGGCAGGTACCGGGCGCAGTGTTGGGAAGAGTCGGAGGTAGATGAAAAGCTAATAGCAGGTCTCAGAGTCACATCGTTCGTTAGACATAAGAGTGCGGCTGACCAAACGATAAAGGAACAAGGCAGCCTGGTACTTACCCACCCACGATGCAAGAAAAACAAAATGACACCAGTGTGTGCACACAAAGAAAGCAGCAACGAGGATACTGGTTGCTTCTCATTGATTCACAGCAAAGATAAACCTCAAGGGAGATAATAGCCAAGAAAAAAAGGCAAGACTTTTGTGTACTCGTTTTGCGACCTATTAGCAGATTGGACTGAGGAAAGGGACCAATATTGGTGGCCAAGGGAAGGGTTGGTTGAACCAGAGGACATGTCAGTAGCAAAGGATTCCATCAGGCATGAAGGAGGAAACCCTAGTTGGGACTTCCTGTATATGCAGCAATGCCTCACAAGGTAAGAACGCTATGTTGATGAGAAGCCCGAAGAGTCACCTAGTATGAGAATATGCAGCTACTACAGAAGTGCATGGCGGGGATTGTATACATTTCATTGTCACAGATGGACAAAGAGGGTTTGCGAATAAAGGCACCATCATTGCTGGATGAAGCAGGGAAATGGATTATATGCTTCAAGAAAAGCACCACAGATACCAGCCTAGTGATAGGGGACATTAAGAGTCTGCTAAGCAGTCTAATTGGGGAGCAAACTAACACAGTGTTCACCCAAGCGTGCATTCCAGCAATCACGCTAACAGATACCCAGCATGACGGGCTGAATTTAATATGCACAGGCACCAAATCTGGACTGCCTTGAGAGGAATATTCCCGGACTGCCCTGATGTAGGAAGGCTAATGACAGAGACCATGATGTCAGAGGGAAAGCACAAAGGATTCCTAAATAGAATGAGGGATAGATGGGGGACAAGAAACCGGACAGCCATGGACCTAAACGGGCCCACAAGTCATATTTTTCCACAATGTTCTTAAAAAAGGGTTACCCACAGAGATACAGAGTAGCCTGGACAGCATAGCTGGTTTGGATACCAAATCCTGACGAGAGATACAAGCTTATTTTCTCCACTACCATAAGAAAAAGCAACAAAAGAAGAGAAGCAGAAGCAGGCCTAAAGAGACACTACAAAATTAGTTGAGAAATAAGTTGAAAAAGACTGCCCTTGAGGGGGCAGCAATGGCAACCATGCAGATGGCACCAGTCCCAATGGGGGCTCCACCGCAAAACTTAAGAGGGTTCTAAACATGCAGTCCAGGAGCACGAAGAGGTTATGGTAGTGGAGGCCAGAAAGGCTGGTCAAAACCAGACCCTAGAGAGTGCTACTGTTGCTGTAGGGGAGGTCACCTGGTAGAGAGGTGCCAGATAAAGCAAAAACAGCAGAGGTTAGTGAGCATGGGCCAGCCACCCCAACGCCCCACAAAGTCCCTCCTTAGTACCAAGCACAGGGTAATCAGAACGTACCATACACTCAGTTGCAGGGAGGTCCACCGGCGGCCACACAGCCAAAGCAGGGATCAAGCAATTGGGCAAACACATGGGAGCAGCAGCCACAGACATGGAACCCAGCACAACAGGGACCGAGGCCACAACCATAGTAAGGAGGCGTGACAGTGTGGGGATGTAGCATCTTTACGCTATCACAGAGCCAAAATACACTGTAAAATGGGCACCCTCAGTGAATAAAGTTATGAAATAATAATACCAATGACCTAACCCCCAGTAGTTCACATCCGGTAGTATAGACAAACCGCATCCCTCTTCCCCCTTTTCCATAACAGAAAGGACTACAGACAGCAATGGGGGTCCAAACAGTTTTTACTTGCTTCCAGGAATTCAGAGTTGCTGTGGGCTGTGTCAATCAGGTGTCCACACTAAGGGGTCGATCAGGATCGCGGACGGAAACGTGCTCCGTCCGCCGTGGAAGGTGGCAAGATACTCCGGACCTGGCCGCGGAAAAACCGCATAAGCGATTAGGATCAAATGTGACCGAAACGCCGACCGCGGCGGACGGAGCACAACAATCCCCGTCCGCGGCGGTCGAAGTACACCTGATTCCGCGGCATGCGGACGGAACCCACAAAACACCGACCGCCGCGTACGCACATGACCAGGAGAACAACAACCTCCCCCGCGATACCTGCGTACTTTCCGTGTCCGCAATCAGGATAACTCCGCAAGTACCCCGGTAGCCACCGCGATCCACGTCCGCGGCGGTAGCAATGCAATGAGAAACGGGGCACCACAGCGGAAGTCCAACATCCCTACAGTCATTCAAATGGCATTCATACCGACAGAATCCATCACCAAACACAGCAAAATGGACGACAACCCACCTGACACATCTAAACCAAACACAAGACACAAGTACCCACCCCCAAGAACTGCATAGACCACACCTTACAACACACCCACCTATCACCTGACGGCCAATCAACATTTACACAGGGCCAACACACAGACTATAAAATGACTCCCACCCACTCCTGAAATCCTCTGCATCCCAGCATAGCTGACAGCAGGAGCCAATACTTGACTTACAGCAAACTATTAGATTCAGACACATAACCCACACCCAAACACACCCTGCACACAAACACCCACCACACCACACCCAAAGACACCCTTCACACAAACACCCACCACACCACACCCAAACAGCACACACCAGCACCTCCGCACTCCACACAAACACCCCCCCCGAGCACCATGGCACCCAAAAAGAATCCCAAATTCTCCGACACCGAGCTCAAGGTAATGGTGGAAGAGATCCTTCGTGTGGAACCCCACATCTTCGGGTCCCTCGTGCAGCAGACGAGCATAGCTCGGAAGAACAGCCTGTGGGACCGCATCGTGACCAGGGTCAATGCCTCCGGGAGCGTTCCGCGAACCAAGGGTGACATCCAGAGGCGGTGGCATGACCTGAAGACCCGGGTGAAGTCTATAAGAGCCAAGAACTTCCTCCGGGCCAACCATACCGGCGGTGGAACCCCCCCGGAACCCCTACCATACACCGAGTGGGAGGAGAGGGTGCTGACCATCCTGCACCCTGACACCCTCGATGGACTCCCTGATGGAGAAGAGGCTGGTAAGTACCAACCAACCACCACAAACACAACAACACGGTGTGGGCCACACAACTCTGAAGACACATCCCACATACCCCAGCCTTGCATGCAGTCCACATACTCACCAACCTCTAAAGCACTCCAACAGTCCCCCATGTCCATAGAGAGGGTGGTGGTGGTGGGTGGGGTGTGTGAGGGGTCGGAACTACAACTTCCAACAGGCCCCCATGTCCATAGAGAGGGTGGTGGTGGTGGGTGGGGTGTGTGAGGGGTCACTAGTCCTACTTCCAACAGGCCCCCATGTCCATAGAGAGGGTGGTGGTGGTGGGTGGGGTGTGTGAGGGGTCGGAACTACAACTTCCAACAGGCCCCCATGTCCATAGAGAGGGTGGTGGTGGTGGGTGGGGTGTGTGAGGGGTCACTAGTCCTACTTCCAACAGGCCCCCATGTCCATAGAGAGGGTGGTGGTGGTGGGTGGGGTGTGTGAGGGGTCACTAGTCCTACTTCCAACAGGCCCCCATGTCCATAGAGAGGGTGGTGGTGGTGGGTGGGGTGTGTGAGGGGTCGGAACTACAACTTCCAACAGGCCCCCATGTCCATAGAGAGGGTGGTGGTGGTGGGTGGGGTGTGTGCCAATGCCGACTGAATGTCAACCATAAATACATGTACACGTATAGGCAACATTACTCATCATCACATTATTCTTTTGCAGGGGATCCTAATCTGACTTCCGCCATTGACACCAGGCCTCCAGCATCCCCAAACTCCGAGCACTCATGGGACGATAGTGCAGCCAACTCCGGGGCAGAGGATGGTGCCGGACCAAGCACCCAGCCAGGGACCTCTGCCACGCAGGTCACACCTGCAACTACAACAACGGGCACTGGCATCACAACGACACCGGCGACTCGGACCTGCACAGCTGCCTCCAGCACCACCTCGACCACCACCACTACTACCACCACTTCTGCCCCTGCCACCCTGCCCAACCCCGCCGCCAACGCTGGGCCTGCGCCATCCCAGCCACGCCGGGAGACAGTCAGGCAACCCACCACTGCAAGGGCAGATCCTGCAGGCAGGAGCAGGGCGGAAAGAAGGGCAGATGACACAACACTGATTGCTGTGCAACAGTGCCATGAAGCACTAGTCCGGGTGGAGGCGGGCTATGCACGTAGCCAGGAACATGCAGACCGGGCCCACCAGGACTTTGTGGATAACACCGCCATGTTGGGGGCCATCGAGAGGCGGCTTGGCCAACTGGTCGACATCTTCAGCGCCAGGGCATCCGCCAACACCACCCCCTCCTCCCCCCCTCAAACATCGGCACCGGCCACAACACCGCCACCGCCGACTGCGCCCCTGGCGGCGGATGTGGTACAGGATCAGCCTGCGCCCCTAGCTGACCCCGTCCCGGCACAAAGACGGAGGGGCCGTCCGAGGAACGAAGTCGCCGAGAGCAGTGTTGGAGCACATGGCACACGCTCCAAGAAGAGCCGACAGTGACTCTTTGGAGTACGTGAGCCTCCGATCCTACCTGGAAAGTATCCGGTCCCACCTCCCACAGGCCTGCTGCAGTAGGCACACACCACCCTATGTGGTGTCTGCACGGCCATTTCATCCACCATTACCTTGGACAGTCACTCCCCCACCCCTTCACTCCTTTGTAAATATGCACCTACCCCTATGCACAATCTGTAAATAAATACCACTTACTCACTCAATGATGTGTTGCCTCCATGTTTATTCACATGATTGCATCAGAAACAGACGTAACCAGGTTCAGGGATCCAACAGGTACAGAATCATGCCGCAACGGAGTGACCTAGGGAAACATAGAACCCGCAAACAGACGTTAGTAAACAGCATCACACTCATCCCAACTCACTGCAGTGCAACTTACAACAAACCACACACATCACTACACGAATGGCTGACACTACACACATCATGGAGAAGTGCATGTACTCATAAATGAAGACACACACACACATGCATACATCACATAACAAAACACATAGCTGATCCCCAACACAATGACACCAGAGCAGCAAACCTACACAGGGCATACACAAGCAGCACAAGAGGGGCACACTCACAGTCAAGGGAAGTAGCGTTCTATGAGCTGGCGCCTCTGGTCCACACCTTCCTCCTCACCACTATCCTCATCAGTCGACATGGCTGGGTCGGGAGGGCGAGGAACTTGCTGTTCATCTGGGTCCAAGATCAGTGCAATGTTATTTCGCACAGCCAGGTTGTGGAGCATGCAGCAGGCCATCACAATCTTGCATACTTTGCCAGGTGCGTAAGGCAGGGCCCCTCCAGTCTTATCTAGGCACCGAAACCTAGACTTAAGCAGGCCAAAAGTTCGTTCCACCACTCGACGTGTCCTACCATGGGCATCGTTGTATCGCATTTCTCCTGCTGTGGTGGGATTGCGAATTGGACTCAGAAGCCAAGGCCTGTTTGGGTAAGCCGAGTCGCCTGTGTATGTGGGAATTAGAGAGAGAGACAGACATCAGTACCTGAACATGTGGCCACACCAAGCCACCCAGATATCACTCCAGTCACCACAGCATACTCACCAACAAGCCAGGCTTGTGCCGGACGCAGATTTGCCATCAGTCGTGGGACTATGCTGCTCCGCATGATGTGGGCGTCATGTGCAGAGCCAGGAAATCTTGCACACACATGTGAGATAATGTTGTCGGCCTGGCACACCACCTGCACGTTAAGGGAGTGGAAGTGCTTCCGATTCCGAAACACCTGCTCACGTGCCCGTGGCGGGATGATCGCAATATGCGTGCCATCAATTGAACCCACAACGTGTGGAATGCGACCCAGTGCATAAAAGTCTGCCTTGACCGCTGCCAACTCTGCCGCCTGTGGAAAATGTATGTACTCATGCTTGTACAGCATCATGGCTGTTAGCACATCCTTGAGTACCGTGCTGAACATGGCCTGTGACATTCCCACGGCATGTCCTATAGTGTACTGGAATGTGCCTGTTGCAAAAAAATGGAGTGCCGCCATCACCTTTTGGGTGGGTGAAATTGAGCCTGGATAAGTTCTCCGCGGCTGCAGGTGAGGAGACAACTTGTTCACTAGCTCCAGCAATCGACGTCGATCAAGCCTGAATTTCCGGACCACCTCCTCGTCCACCATGTCCTCCAGCACAGTATATGGGCGATGGACATTTTGAGCCCTCCTGTGTGGGAGTAAATGGAATGGAAGTCAATTCACATACAACGCATGTCTGTGCAACTCACTGACATGTCACCGCACTCTATCCAACATGTAATTGTCAGTGTACGATTTGCCTGTGTGACACCTCTGATTGTCACAACAACATGGATTGACGTAGCAATGTGCACCCACCAGCTACATGATGTGTTGCAACATGTCCAATGCACTCTGTTGCACCTCAACATCACTGCCAACAAGGCATGTGACATGACCCAAAAGTGACGGTCATTAGTGGCACACCGATGGGCATGGTATTGAAACCATGGGATAGAGCATGAAGTGTGGAATCACGCAATCACGCACACAACCCTCATCATGCAGCTGCAGACAATTAAACATAGTGCATCGTGCATCGTCAGCTGACATGCACTCATTGACGCCGCCATGGCGGTGCACTGCTTCCGCTGTTGACGTCTGCCATACGCGGCCCGCGTTCAACATTCCAATTGTCTGCACGTGCTAGAGACCGGGACGGATGCATCATTTGCAACAAAGTTGTAAGAGTGGCGCCACCATGGCGGGGCACGTATTCGGCGGGGGAGGTGGAGGCCAATACAGCCATAAGCTGATGTCCATGCACATGCCAGTTCATGACCCCCTTACAGTGTCATTGCATCAGGCAGCCTACACCGGCCGGCCCAGCTCTACCCACTACCGCCGTGCCAGGCCCAGCCCATGACCGCCGTTGCGGCCGTGCCAACTACCGCCGCTTCTGGCCCCCTCCACTACCGCCGTGCCAGACCTAGCCCATGACCGCCGTTGCGGCCGTGCCAACTACCGCCGCTTCTGGCCCCCTCCACTACCGCCGTGCCAGACCTAGCCCATGACCGCCGTTGCGGCCGTGCCAACTACCGCCGCTTCTGGCCCCCTCCACTACCGCCGTGCCAGACCTAGCCCATGACCGCCGTTGCGGCCGTGCCAACTACCGCCGCTTCTGGCCCCCTCCACTACCGCCGTGCCAGACCTAGCCCATGACCGCCGTTGCGGCCGTGCCAACTACCGCCGCTTCTGGCCCCCTCCACTACCGCCGTGCCAGACCTAGCCCATGACCGCCGTGCCAGGGCTGCCAGGGCACGGCGGTAGTGGAGGGGGCCTGAAGCGGCGGAAGTTGGCACGGCCGCAACGGCGGTCATGGGCTAGGTCTGGCACGGCGGTAGTGGAGGGGGCCAGAAGCGGCGGTAGTTGGCACGGCCGCAACGGCGGTCATGGGCTAGGTCTGGCACGGCGGTAGTGGAGGGGGCCTGAAGCGGCGGTAGTTGGCACGGCCGCAACGGCGGTCATGGGCTAGGTCTGGCACGGCGGTAGTGGAGGGGGCCTGAAGCGGCGGTAGTTGGCACGGCCGCAACGGCGGTCATGGGCTGGGCCTGGCACGGCGGTAGTGGGTAGAGCTGGGCCGGCCGGTGTAGGCTGCCTGATGCAATGTCACTGTAAGGGGGTCATGAACTGGCATGTGCATGGACATCAGCTTATGGCTGTATTGGCCTCCACCTCCCCCGCCGAATACGTGCCCCGCCATGGTGGCGCCACTCTTACAACTTTGTTGCAAATGATGCATCCGTCCCGGTCTCTAGCACGTGCAGTTGCCGGTGTGTGAGCGTGACGGTCTGTGCAAGTGCAGCCAATGGGAGGTGTGGACATGGGCCACAGATGGCCAATTGCAAGTACCGTATGGTGTTCACCGCAACACCAGGGCCAATCATTGGCCCAATTCCAAACACGCTCTCACGGCGGACCAATGGCTGGCGCCGTATGCCACTGACATGGCCACTGGGCCCTATATATGTGTGATGTGCAATAGCAAACTTTCTACGATGACCACCGACTGCTGCCTGTGACCATCACCTCCACCTGCTGCTGCGGAGCTGACCACCGACTGCTGCCTGTGACCATCACCTCCACCTGCTGCTGCGGAGCTGACCACCGACTGCTGCCTGTGACCATCACCTCCACCTGCTGCTGCGGAGCTGACCACCGACTGCTGCCTGTGACCATCACCTCCACCTGCTGCTGCGGAGCTGACCACCGACTGCCGCTCTAGTGCCATACTCCGTGACCTTGCCATGTCGGGAGTCAAAGAGGTCCGGTCTTGTCCCTTCACCGCCGCGGAGCTGGATGTCCTGGTGGAGGCTGTGCTACGCAACTACGGACGCCTGTACGGCGCACCCGGACAGGCGGTAAGTGTCGTGGGGGATGAGTTGTGGTGCATGAGGTGTGATATGGCACCTGGTCTCTGGGAAAGTTGGCGGTGTGATGTGAGAACAACTAAAGTATCGATATGTGCATGGCTGCTGAGAGTAATGTGTTGCTCCTATCTGTGTGACTGGCCAACTGTCCCCTGACTTCCACCCTTTTGTCTCCCATCATGGTAGGTAAAGCTGCACCTTCGCAAGGACGTGTGGAGGAGCATTGCACGTGAAGTACGAGCAGCGGGGGTGTCCAATAGACGACATACACACTGCCACAAACGCTGGGACGACATTTCCAGACTGAGCAAGAATGTAGCGGAAGTGACACTAGGGCTGATTCCACGGACGGCACGTCTGGCCCGACGCTCAATGACCCCTCTCATGCACCGTATCATAGCTGTGACGCATCCTGACCTGTCCGAGCGGTTGCGTGTGGATGAACAGCAACGTGGCGGTAAGCGTACTGTCAGTGTATGTTGCTTGTGAGTGCAATGCATGTATGGTTGCCCACACACATCAGGGTCTTCCGTCTATCGTGAGTCTATTACCAATGGCATGTTGGTGACATTGCCACAGTTAACTTTTCACTTGCACATGCGGAATGTTGAGACGCCACCTGCTAAGCTGTTCAGTTGTCATGCACATGCTGTAGTGCTCCGTCACCCCTTGGCAACACTTGTGTGCTGATGTAGTTCCTCATGCCCAGTGTGCATGCTGTACATGTATTACGGCCAACGCCACAGAATTCCTGTGAGGATGACTGCTTGGGGTGGGCTGTGTGCAGGTTGGGGGATCGATGGACAGTGTCATCAGTGGCTTAATGGATTCCGCAGCAGTACTGTACGTGTGTGTGCCCATTACTTACACCCATTTCCTGTGCTTTTCAGCTTTGGCAGAGGGCACTCAGCCACAGACGGCGGAGATTACAGAAGGCAATGCATCCGGATCAGACGTGGCGCACACGCAGACTGACACCGAAGGGGGCAGCGGCGGAGAGGGGGACAGAACCGTCCCGGAGGACTCGCATGTGGAGACAACATCGTCATCATCTTCCGACAGTGTTGGTGAGTCAGCACTGTTGTCACAGACTGGGAGTGGGCAACCAGCACCTTCGGTCGGGACACAGCACACAGGGCCCACCCTGCCGGCAACTGCACCATGTACTGTTCGTGCCCGCAGGAGTAGGGGGAGAAGAGTGGCGTTCGGTGTCGGCACCGCTGCCCCAGCCTCGGTGACCCAAAATTCTCTCTGTGCAGAGGCTGTTGATCTGCTGCGACAGCTGTGTGTGGGCCAGACCAATATGATTAATGCATTCCAAGACCACGATAGGAAGTTGGGGCAGGTGGTGGCATTCATGGAAGGTATGCATGGTGATCTGGCTGGTGTACACAGGACACTGCAGTCATTGTCTAACAGTGTGTCGTCTGCCATTGCACAGTCGCATGGACTGGGTGGTACTTCTGTTCCACCATCTACAACTCTGGATGTGTCAGGGGGGAGTGAATTTTCTGATCTGGACTCTAATACAGGTTATTGCACTAGAAGCAGCGTCAGCCAGCACGTCAAGGCACGTAGGCCTCAGACCCCATCCCCTAGGTCAGGTAACTCTGTTCACAAGGACAACGTCAGATATAGTGGAGTACACACACGTGAGGCAAAAGAGGGGTTTGGTGTAATGGCTACACATGCTGCACAGCCATCCCACACACAAGGTACTACCAGGCCAAGACTCACTCCCGCTTCCATTGACACTACCCTGTACGAGGACAGTGAGAAGACTAATACATCTCTTGAGGGCTCGCATACTCCCAGTGCCAGGGACACTAGGAAGGGAGGTGCCACTCCCAAGGGCAGGGACAGCAGGAAGGAAGCTGCCACTCCCAAGGGCAGGGACACTAGGAAGGAAGGTGCCACTCCCAAGGGCAGGGACACTAGGAAGGAAGGTGCCACTCCCAAGGGCAGGGACAGCAGGAAGGATGTAGGCACTCCCAAGGGCAGGGAGACTACGAAGGAAGCTGCCACTCCCAAGGGCAGGGAGACTACGAAGGAAGGAGCCACTCCCAAGGGCAGGGACACTAGGAAGGAAGGTGCCACTCCCAAGGGCAGGGACAGCAGGAAGGAAGGTGCCACTCCCAAGGGCCGGGACAGCAGGAAGGATGTAGGCACTCCCAAGGGCAGGGAGACTACGAAGGAAGCTGCCACTCCCAAGGGCAGGGAGACTACGAAGGAAGGAGCCACTCCCAAGGGCAGGGACACTAGGAAGGAAGGTGCCACTCCCAAGGGCAGGGACAGCAGGAAGGATGTAGGCACTCCCAAGGGCAGGGACAAGAATAGTCACATGACAAACGCACCTAAGAGGAGCACGGACAGTCCCAGGGGCAGGGACACACACGGGCAGAAGGGGGGTCCAGCTGATATGTACACCACAGACGACAAGTCTGCTGCCTGGAAGAGGGCACCATCCAGGGAACAGGGCAAGTCCGCAGAGTACAGTACTCCTACGGAAATGGAACATCCAAGGCCCAAGGACTCGCCCATGCACAGTGGCGCTGTCAGGGACAGGCATACATCACCCATAGTTGCTCTGAGACAGCTGTTTTCTGGCAAACGGAATACAGAAGACTCAGCAGTGGAGTCACCCCTTACATCCACTCCCATCATGGCCCGTCAGGGACGGATGCAGGTGGACCCTGTCGTGGCATCCCCCATGACACATGTTGCAGAGGCCACAAGGCAGCCACACAGCAAACGACAAGCAGGCTCCAGCACGTCCCCAGAGACCATTCCCCCCCCAGCACATGCACCTCCCATGGTGGGTGAAATTGCTTCTCAGTCCGGTCGACTTGTGAGTCCTGTCCTGTCCAGGGTGCAGGCACATGTCCAGAAGAAGCGTAGACACACAGCATTGACACATGCCCAATCCGATATCGGCCAATTGCAACTATCCCCCGCTCCCAGGGCCACCCTGCCTCCTGGACCATACAGCCCTGTGGCTCATCATTTCAGTGGTCACAGTGGCGCTGGTGCAGTTGACTCGCATGTGTCTGTTAGTGGCAGGGTATCCGTCGAGACATATCCTGTATCAGGTGCTGCCAGTGTATCTGGGTCCATGGGCCATGTGTCAGTCACTCGGGCTGTGTCGGTGTGTCACACTCCTGTATCAGGTGCTGGGAGTGTATCTGGGTCTATGGGCCATGTGTCAGTAACTCGGGCTGTGTCGGTGTGTCACACTCCTGTATCAGGTGCTGGCAGTGTATCTGGGTCTATGGGCCATGTGTCAGTAACTCGGGCTGTGTCGGTGTGTCACACTCCTGTATCAGGTACTGGCAGTGCATCTGGGTCTATGGGCCATGTGTCAGTAACTCGGGCTGTGTCGGTGTGTCACACTCCTGTATCAGGTGCTGGCAGTGCATCTGGGTCTGTGGGCCATGTGTCAGTAACTCGGGCTGTGTCGGTGTGTCACACTCCTGTATCAGGTGCTGGGAGTGTATCTGGGTCTGTGGCTCACGTGTCAGTCACTACATCTGTGGCTGTGTGTCACACTCCGGTTTCTGGTGCTGCCAGTGTGTCCGATGCAGGTACTTCACGCAATCCACCTGATAGTGTGCTGTAAGTTGCTGTACTGTGCCCTCTGATGTACCTGCTCTGGTGCCCACACTGCCCTGTTGCTGTTCTGATACTGCATTGTGCCCTCTCATGTACTGGCTCTGATGTACCTGCTCTGGTGCCCACACTGCCCTGTTGCTGTTCTGATACTGCATTGTGCCCTCTCATGTACTGCATCTGATGTACCTGCTCTGGTGTCCACACTGCCCTGTTGCTGCCCTGTTGCTGTTCTCATACTGATGTACTGCCTCTGATGTACCTGCTCTGGTGCCCACACTGCCCTGTTGCTGCCCTGTTGCTGTTCTCATACTGATGTACTGCCTCTGATGTACCTGCTCTGGTGCCCACACTGCCCTGTTGCTGCCCTGTTGCTGTTCTCATACTGATGTACTGCATCTGATGTACCTGCTCTGGTGCCCACACTGCCCTGTTGCTGTTCTGATACTGCATTGTGCCCTCTCATGTGCTGCCTCTGATGTACCTGCTCTGGTGCCCACACTGCCCTGTTGCTGCCCTGTTGCTGTTCTGATACTGCATTGTGCCCTCTCATGTACTGCATCTGATGTACCTGCTCTGGTGCCCACACTGCCCTGTTGCTGCCCTGTTGCTGTTCTCATACTGATGTACTGCCTCTGATGTACCTGCTCTGGTGCCCACACTGCCCTGTTGCTGCCCTGTTGCTGTTCTCATACTGATGTACTGCCTCTGATGTACCTGCTCTGGTGCCCACACTGCCCTGTTGCTGCCCTGTTGCTGTTCTCATACTGATGTACTGCATCTGATGTACCTGCTCTGGTGCCCACACTGCCCTGTTGCTGTTCTGATACTGCATTGTGCCCTCTCATGTGCTGCCTCTGATGTACCTGCTCTGGTGTCCACACTGCCCTGTTGCTGTTCTGATACTGCATTGTGCCCTCTCATGTGCTGCCTCTGATGTACCTGCTCTGGTGTCCACACTGCCCTGTTGCTGTTCTCATACTGATGTACTGCATCTGATGTACCTGCTCTGGTGCCCACACTGCCCTGTTGCTGTTCTGATACTGCATTGTGCCCTCTCATGTACTGCATCTGATGTACCTGCTCTGGTGCCCACACTGCCCTGTTGCTGCCCTGTTGCTGTTCTCATACTGATGTACTGCCTCTGATGTACCTGCTCTGGTGTCCACTATGGCCATGCTCCATCCTTGACTGTGACTTTGCTCCGAATCTGCGTAAATAAAACTTGCGATTCATGTGTCGTGCTTTGTCAGAGTCATTCTTGCGTGTGTGATGCTGGTGTGGATTGCTATTTTCTTGGGGGCGGTGGGTTCTGCTCAGGACCCAAGTCCTGCAACAAGAAGTGGGGTGACGCTGAAATCACGACAGGAAGTGACGACACAAAAGGTGGCTTCCACTCAGTTGCAGTTTATAGTTATCATGCTCCCTGTTAAATTAGTGGGGGGACGCCGTCCACCCGCGTGGTACCCCGACTTGAGCCCTGGTTGTGCTACGTGTCACTCTCCCCTACCTGGGTCACGGCCCTTGGAGGCGTTGCCGTACACAGGCATTTGTGCATTTTGGGACATGTCCCTCCCCCCTCCCGACGTCACCGCCCTTGCCGGTACTCCTCTCCAGCCAGCGAATGCTTAGGTGCCTACCTGCGTCGTCGTCGATGGTGGGCCAAGACGAGGACGTACTGGATCGCGTAGAGTATCGGGTAAGCCTGTAGTGCGGGGTCCATGTCGGCGTGCGGCTCGTGGTGGGTATGGTCGCTGTGGAGCATCCGCCGTGTTCAGGCAGGTTGTTTATCCGCAGCGCTTTTATGTGTGTTTTCCGCCATCTTGATTTGGAGGACGGTCCTAGTCGTCAGTCCGTACGGCGGAGTCTCTGGTACGGTTACGTCTGCCGCGTAGTTGGGTGTGGTGGTGCGGCGGACCTTGTTCTACCGCCGCGGACGGATTTTGCCACGTATTTTGTATCCTGATTTGGCGGACGGAGTGTCCGCGACGGGCGCACGGAAAATAGGCCTGTTCCGCATACTCAGGGTATGCGGAGGCACTTCCGTCCGCCATCCTAATGACCCCCTAAGTTCATCATCAACAGTGAGTCCGTGGGAGCACAGGTTGCCTAAAGCGCCTACAGAAATTAGGCCTGTTGCTGATCCTCCAGAGTAGGGTTCACTAACTGCAACCCAGAGTCAGGGCAGTTTGACTAGTGGTGGGAAGGAAAACTGTTTTAAAAAGCCAACACTTAGGCCCCAAAACCAAAGTCTAATGGGACGCATTCTAATCACCAAGTTAAAAGCTGCTAATTTTAAAGGCATCATCCCCATGCTCAACAATTCCTTCATGGCGTGTAGTCCCGACAGCGCCTCTAAATGCTACAAAAGCTTGAGATGCAATGGAGGCCTCCCTTTCAGTTATGAACAAAGTCATTTTCAATGACAGGAACCAATGTTTTTCTCGCACCTAGGATGGCAAGATCCCAAAACTCCACAGCCCCCACATGCAAGAGTCAATAAGCCAAGAGGCCTCTGTGTAGGGTGACCATACGTCCTGGATTCACTAGGACAACTCCATTGTTTTGGTAACTAACCTGTCCTGGCAGATTTTGGTGCATCAAGCCCTTATCCCAGGTTTTTGGCGAGATCCCACTGAACTAGTGTTTAGGAGTTTTGGTGCAGGAATTGGTGGCCAGTCTTTTTATAAACAGTGTAAAGCCATAGTTAGGTTTCCCTTAGTGCACAAGGGTCGGCGATTGCTCTGCTAATGGGAGCTGCCTTCAAGGCATTCTGCACCCCTTTGCCACGCGAAATTGTAGTCCTACTCCTATTTTTGTAAAATGTCCCATCTTTTTGGGCTTTAGAAATCTGGTCACCCTGCCTCAGCGTAATGATGAGCTTGAGCCTCCAGTCGGGGTTCAATTAACCTTTCATGGTGGGGTGGGGCCCTTGGGAGAGGGGGTGCCAGGGACAGAAGCTTTCAAGTCTCTACACCTGGTCCAGATGGATTGCAGGGCACTGGGTATACTCCTTCCTGGCTCAACCCCTTCAGTTCATAATCCCCTCACGTTGCTCCAACATTGCAAGGACAACCAAAGACAACAGTCGGCCCTGAATTTGGACCCCATAGGGGGTGGTAAGGGTGACAACTGAAGAACCACAGAGCATCCTTGGACCCTCTCCTCAAGGGGCAAGGGAAACAATACATTTTGGGTTTCAGGGAAGTGACCAAACTAAACTAAAAGGCGAAACTGCCCCAAATCAGCCCAAAGGGAAGATTCCAGATAAAAGGCGGGGACAAGATTAGCAAAATCAGGTATCTGAGGCAACGAGGGAGGTCCACGCTACACACCACGTGCCGGGAACAGGGAGGTGCACAAGCACCAAAACATGTTCACTGGGCACGTGACAAACACCAGGAACACGAACCAGCAACATGCACATATAGCAATACTGAACTACACAATGCATAGCAAGTGCAACTGGGAATAATATCAGAAAGAGGTAGCCCCCAGAAGGAAAATAGCCTCTGTAAGGGGCGTACAGAAACTAATCTCTTAGGCACTAGGCAAGGCGGCCTTTGCAGAACTAGCGTTACCCATAGGACGTTTGCTACAAGCCACAATTCTATCCCTCCCTGTACTCTTGACACCACCTCACAAACATACCTAACACCGATGTGATCACTCAATATCGAAAAGTCGAAGGTCCAAGAGCCACCCAAGTAGAATTGGGGAGGGGGGGCTCAACGGCTTATAAAATAAGACCTGTTGTAGTATAGTTCCTATACCCCTTATAGGCTCTGCACATTGGAATAATATACACTATAGTTTTGACATAGGACTGAGGTCAGTATGTCTCTATCGAGTACATTAAACGTAATTACTTGTGTGTGCCAGCTAGCTCAGAGGTCACTAGAAACTTCTCGAATGAACAAGAAGGGATTCGTTTCTGACAACCGCATAAACATGACAACTTTGTTTCCCTTAGAATCGGAACAGTTCTCTCAGAATCGTGGAAACAATAGATAACAGTTTCACTCAGTCAATCGTGCATGCTTCATTCCTACAGAGTTACACAGAAATAGTGGACGGGCCTTTCAATAAAAAGGGTTTATTGAACAGTCTTATTTCTTGTGCAAGAGATATAAACTGCTACAATCATAAGACAGAATGCAAAGTATAATACATACAGCGTTAGCAGTAAGATAAAATAATACTGCAATAGCATGGTTTGTAGCTATGACATATATTCATAAAAATACATACATAAATAACACAGGTTAAAATGTGAATACTCATCTGGTGCGATTTATAACACTAGAACAGGGTATAGGGTGAGACACTTAACTGCACTCAGTCTAATGAATCCTGGTCACGTTATATCTAGGGGTGCCAAGAACCTGAGGCCATATACCCCTAGGCCTCCAAAATCAGTGCCGAGGCACTGTACACAATTCAAAGAAATAGTTCGGCACACCATAAAATGTTCAATGAGCAATATCAGAGAGGTCAAAAAATATATCAGTAAGCCATTATGAATTCTTTTCTTTCTTTATTTTCAGTCTTCACAAAGTAGCCAACGCGTTTCGTCCAAAGGACTTCTTCAGGGCTACAAACAACAAATATACAAAAAATATACATATTTAGAAAGTGCTATATACAATTAAAATTGGCTTTATTTATACAACCTTTAAAAAAATTCAAGTCTAAAAATACACTTCCATACAGAAGGGTGGCTTACTGACAACAATTAGTATAAATTTCATTAAAGCGAAAGGAAAACACAACATGAACTGTTTATCATGATGCAAAAACAGGGTCTGAATGTGTTTTGTTATGGACATTTCGTTGGGAAAAACCAAGGTGCAGGACAAGAGTTCCAACATATATTCTATGTCCAAGCATACATATTGAGAATTTGAAAACGAAAATCTCAAGAAGGTAGAACTGGCGTTTGATGTGATTAGGTCAGGTATATGGCTAATGCATTATGGGTCCGTGCTGCACCATATATTGAAAACTGGTGCTATACCCGAATACAGATTCAAGTGACATTTATTATGCTAAAGACAAATGAAGATTCTTTACGACATGGCTGAAGGAGAATAGGGTTAAAACATAGAAAGGATGACTCTTACCGAATTGATGGGATGTAGTATAGTATACAGGATTTTATCAGTTGGAACGAATTTCTCCAGCTATTAAGATGGCACCTGTCTCCAGATGCTGGGATGGCAGCTATCCTATTTGTGAGCAAGGAAGTATTGTAAAATCTCCTGCTCATTGTATAGAGTATAGATATAATCACAGTTATAAGGGTATAAAACATACCTTTTATTTTTGTGGTGAATTGTACAGGTTTTTGAAAGAAGAATATGTTCCAGCGCAAAGGAATATCAAATGCGCATCCGCACAGGTGATGAAAGTGTTCACCCTGGTGAAATTAAGTTACAGTGATGATAAAATCAAGACCCACCAGAGAAATATCATCAATTCTCATGTGACAACACAGGATGGAAATTTTATTCACTTCCCAAAGAAAGGTCTGGTGATGGATAGCCCATTAATGTGCTATGAGACATGTGCATCTTTAACAGTGAATACGCACACGCAAGGAAAAGGATGTCAAATGATATGTAACAGTCCCACAAGGGATATGTAACAGTCCCACAAGGGAGAAAACAACCTAGTGTGTCTCCGCAGAGTAAAGAGATGATGATGTATGTTGCCAAGCTTCTATGTTGGAGACAAATGTTTAATAATTAATAAAAACAGTCTATAGTTTAAACAAAGGAAATCACTTGTACTAGGCATGTACATGTATCATGCTAACTGGTCTCTTATGTATCCAGACCATAAGTGCTAGTTGACAGAATAATAAAAATGCCTGCTGTAGTGAGGCAAAAATATATTAAAGAACCCAAAGGTATCCAATGGAGTATGGAGTGACCAAAACGAAAAAGCCCCACATTAGCAGCTTCATAAAAAATTAGAGTACAAGTGCCCTCCCCAGAATTCACTTACTTCGCCAGGTAGGTCTTGCGTGTTGTCTCCTCGGGTGTCGTCTCGTAAAGTGGTTCGAGATAGACACCGTGCTACACCAGTTTAAAAAGCCCGCTAGATTAGTATCACCTGTTGTGAATTAACAGCCTCGTCGCGTTTAACCCGAGTGTGCGCGGCCGCCATATTAGAATGTGCAAATAATATGTAAAATAATGCACCAATACAATGAAGAGGGCGAATCGACCCGAATAAAAGTTCAGCAATGTTTTTTTGTGAATTATATTGCGTTAGGGCGTGTTGTACAGGAACTGTTATATTTACACGAGATGTTCGAAGAGTGTATAAAAGTACAACTAGATAAACGCGGGAGCACTACCCGTTTTGTAAAAAACGGATAAGCCAAAAAATACACGCTTAGCCGAGTATTGTACGCATTGTGCGTGGAGCTAAATGGTGTGCAGTTCGTGCACAACATTATCCAATAAATAGAAAACGGAGCAGCCAGGTGGAGATCGATGTATGTATGGACGCCATTTTGAATCGGGAAATGCGTGGGTCGGTGTAATCGTCACGATATGTGATGTAAAAGAATATGTGTGAATTTCCCGGTCGATTGTGTGTCATTTACGAGGGATGGCATATTATTGGAACGAAAAATAGCTCAATCATTAGAGTAATGTTAAAAAGGAGGGGAGTTAGTACATAGTTTTGAATTAATAACGTTCAGGACGAGGTAGGATGTGGCTGAAGGTGGAAAATAAATAGAGGCCAATTATTGAAATTCACATGACTCATTAAATCTGCTTACAACATTCGCTAAAACAGTATTACAGCCATTTCCTTTTTAGAACTTCAATAACCAGTATAAATAGACAAAAAAACTTTTTTTATCATACACAGAGGGTGGTGGCATGAAAGAATACACAGCTATAAAAATACAGCTATAAAAATACAACAAAGAGGATGGTTTACAGGAGAATGATGGATAATGATGGTAGATGTGTTTATACAGTTTCTAGAATTTGTGCATATTTCTGAACCATGTAAAGGGACTGAGGCAAGCCAACCGAGTATACACTTGAAGAACAGCTGTCGTTACAGAAAGTGGTGTAACTCATTGTTGATATTCAGTCCCTTTGAGATACTGCGAAGTCTACAAATCCATGTCGCTTCCCTTTGCCTGAGCATCTTAATTCTATCTCCCCCTCTTGTAGGGGGTTGGACATAATCTATCCCAAAGAAACAGATATTGGGTAGATGGGGATGGTTTTCCTGAATGTGTATAGACACTGGTCTAGATAGAATTAAGATGCTCAGGCAAAGGGAAGCGACATGGATTTGTAGACTTCGAAGTATCTCAAAGGGACTGAATATCAACAATGAGTTACACCACTTTCTGTAACGACAGCTGTTCTTCAAGTGTATACTCGGTTGGCTTGCCTCAGTCCCTTTACATGGTTCAGAAATATGCACAAATTCTAGAAACTGTATAAACACATCTACCATCATTATCCATCATTCTCCTGTAAACCATCCTCTTTGTTGTATTTTTATAGCTGTATTTTTATAGCTGTGTATTCTTTCATGCCACCACCCTCTGTGTATGATAAAAAAAGTTTTTTTGTCTATTTATACTGGTTATTGAAGTTCTAAAAAGGAAATGGCTGTAATACTGTTTTAGCGAATGTTGTAAGCAGATTTAATGAGTCATGTGAATTTCAATAATTGGTCTCTATTTATTTTCCACCTTCAGCCACATCCTACCTCGTCCTGAACGTTATTAATTCAAAACTATGTACTAACTCCCCTCCTTTTTAACATTACTCTAATGAGTGAGCTATTTTTCGTTCCAATAATATGCCATCCCTCGTAAATGACACACAATCGACCGGGAAATTCACACATATTCTTTTACATCACATATCGTGACGATTACACCGACCCTCGCATTTCCCGATTCAAAATGGCGTCCATACATACATCGATCTCCACCTGGCTGCTCCGTTTTCTATTTATTGGATAATGTTGTGCACGAACTGCACACCATTTAGCTCCACGCACAATGCGTACAATACTCGGCTAAGCGTGTATCTTTTGGCTTATCCGTTTTTTACAAAACGGGTAGTGCTCCCGCGTTTATCTAGTTGTACTTTTATACACTCTTCGAACATCTTGTGTAAATATAACAGTTCCTGTACAACACGCCCTAACGCAATATAATTCACAAAAAAACATTGCTGAACTTTTATTCGGGTCGATTCGCCCTCTTCATTGTATTGGTGCATTATTTTACATATTATTTGCACATTCTAATATGGCGGCCGCGCACACTCGGGTTAAACGCGACGAGGCTGTTAATTCACAACAGGTGATACTAATCTAGCGGGCTTTTTAAACTGGTGTAGCACGGTGTCTATCTCGAACCACTTTACGAGACGACACCCGAGGAGACAACACGCAAGACCTACCTGGCGAAGTAAGTGAATTCTGGGGAGGGCACTTGTACTCTAATTTTTTATGAAGCTGCTAATGTGGGGCTTTTTCGTTTTGGTCACTCCATACTCCATTGGATACCTTTGGGTTCTTTAATATATTTTTGCCTCACTACAGCAGGCATTTTTTATTATTCTGTCAACTAGCACTTATGGTCTGGATACATAAGAGATCAGTTAGCATGATACATGTACATGCCTAGTACAAGTGATTTCCTTTGTTTAAACTATAGACTGTTTTTATTAATTATTAAACATTTGTCTCCAACATAGAAGCTTGGCAACATACATCATCATCTCTTTACTCTGCGGAGACACACTAGGTTGTTTTCTCCCTTGTGGGACTGTTACATATCCCTTGTGGGACTGTTACATATCATTTGACATCCTTTTCCTTGCGTGTGCGTATTCACTGTTAAAGATGCACATGTCTCATAGCACATTAATGGGCTATCCATCACCAGACCTTTCTTTGGGAAGTGAATAAAATTTCCATCCTGTGTTGTCACATGAGAATTGATGATATTTCTCTGGTGGGTCTTGATTTTATCATCACTGTAACTTAATTTCACCAGGGTGAACACTTTCATCACCTGTGCGGATGCGCATTTGATATTCCTTTGCGCTGGAACATATTCTTCTTTCAAAAACCTGTACAATTCACCACAAAAATAAAAGGTATGTTTTATACCCTTATAACTGTGATTATATCTATACTCTATACAATGAGCAGGAGATTTTACAATACTTCCTTGCTCACAAATAGGATAGCTGCCATCCCAGCATCTGGAGACAGGTGCCATCTTAATAGCTGGAGAAATTCGTTCCAACTGATAAAATCCTGTATACTATACTACATCCCATCAATTCGGTAAGAGTCATCCTTTCTATGTTTTAACCCTATTCTCCTTCAGCCATGTCGTAAAGAATCTTCATTTGTCTTTAGCATAATAAATGTCACTTGAATCTGTATTCGGGTATAGCACCAGTTTTCAATATATGGTGCAGCACGGACCCAAAATGCATTAGCCATATACCTGACCTAATCACATCAAACGCCAGTTCTACCTTCTTGAGATTTTCGTTTTCAAATTCTCAATATGTATGCTTGGACATAGAATATATGTTGGAACTCTTGTCCTGCACCTTGGTTTTTCCCAACGAAATGTCCATAACAAAACACATTCAGACCCTGTTTTTGCATCGTGATAAACAGTTCATGTTGTGTTTTCCTTTCGCTTTAATGAAATTTATACTAATTGTTGTCAGTAAGCCACCCTTCTGTATGGAAGTGTATTTTTAGACTTGAATTTTTTTAAAGGTTGTATAAATAAAGCCAATTTTAATTGTATATAGCACTTTCTAAATATGTATATTTTTTGTATATTTGTTGTTTGTAGCCCTGAAGAAGTCCTTTGGACGAAACGCGTTGGCTACTTTGTGAAGACTGAAAATAAAGAAAGAAAAGAATTCATAATGGCTTACTGATATATTTTTTGACCTCTCTGATATTGCTCATTGAACATTTTATGGTGTGCCGAACTATTTCTTTGACTCATCTGGTGCGTCTAAATAGTTCTACCCCAGCGTACCTAACCTAAGTGTAGTACGAGGTAAGAAGTAGGTGCTGTTTTCTAAAGTATATTGGAGAAGGACAAGGGGAACCCATTAAGTGGCTCGGGACCATGGGTATCAAGTATTTATCAAAACAACAAGTGGTCCTGAGCATACAAGAATAAGGGAAAGCACAAATATTGTATATAGACCACAATGGACTTCTATATAGTTCAGAATGCCTTGTCCAGCTGGGCAAGGAATATTTAATGGTTTGATAGATTATTTGGTCTCAAAATGCATCACATAACCCGAAACAGTGGGGTTATAGTAGGGCACAGTCCCGTGTCGTACATAGGGAGGAAGTGAGAAAGTAAAAGTAAGTGAAAGAATATCAGGCAAACAGAGTGAGCTTGCAGGTCACTGATCTGGATTTACATTGACAGTGTATCCTGGAGTTACTCATACAAACAGTAATGCAGTAGAGTCACATGTATGAATTACTCTAAAAGGAGTCGACGTTTCGATCCCAAGCTCGATTATAACGGGATCATCTTCAGGACAAGAGGATAATTTTGCCTGAACAAAGCTTTTTTTTAAAAACACCAGGTTGGTATCATGAAGTAGGGATTTCTTCAGGTGGAGTGGTCAGATTATTAAGACCACCGCGTGTTGCCCATCTTTGAGGTTTCGTTTCCTTTTGGGCAATGATGCTTGTCAGTTCTGTGCGGGTGCCGGGGTTTAATATTCAGTCACGGCGCCACATCTGAGTTGCTTAGGAATTTTTGTCTGGTGCACCGGAGTGTAGCCTTGCATGCACTAAGCCAAGGTTTGTTGTACGCGTAAATTGCGTTTCATGCCAGTGTGTGGTAGGTATGCGTCCTCAAAGAAAGGGATGGATGGTATTGTTATGGGCTCCAAGGTTCCAGGATGCCAGCTGGGGCCGCATGAGGTTGTGGTTTCCGTGTGCAACCGTGGTGGTCGAACCGCCTCAATAGCGAGCAGGAATATGCGCAATCTCAATTTAGTTTTGTCTCGGGCGTGGAATCCGTCGTCCGGCGAGATGAATGACGCCGAGCTGGCGAGGCGGCCAGAATGATGGCTGGTCCGCGGGCCGTTTAGACGATGCTGTGCAGGCGCCGGTCACATCATTGCCCAAAAGGAAACGAAACCTCAAAGATGGGCAACACGCGGTGGTCTTATTAATCTGACCACTCCACCTGAAGAAATCCCTACTTCATGATACCAACCTGGTGTTTTTAAAAAAAAGCTTTGTTCAGGCAAAATGATCCTCTTGTCCTGAAGATGATCCCGTTATAATCGAGCTTGGGATCGAAACGTCGACTCCTTTTAGAGTAATTCATACATGTGACTCTACTGCATTACTGTTTGTATGAGTAACTCCAGGATACACTGTCAATGTAAATCCAGATCAGTGACCTTCAAGCTCACTCTGTTTGCCTGATATTCTTTCACTTACTTTTACTTTCTCACTTTCTCCCTATGTACGGCACAGGACTGTGCCCTACTATAACCCCACTGTTTCGGGTTATGTGATGCATTTTGAGACCAAATAATCTATCAAACCATTAAATATTCCTTGCCCAGCTGGACAAGGTATTCTGAACAATATAGAAGTCCATTGTGGTCTATATACAATATTTGTGCTTTCCCTTATTCTTGTATGCTCAGGACCACTTGTTGTTTTGATAAATAGTTTTCTAAAGTATAGCTAGCTATAGTTTAGTATTGCCAAGATTTGCCAAGAGTTCCTCTAGATTCTAGTTTGCTCCATACCTTAGACTGAGAGAGGTTGGAATCTCTTTCTGGGTCTCGATCTCTAACACCCTGTGAAGGGAATCAGAAACACTGGAGCTGGATTTTTTGCGAGGAGGATGACAGCGTCTGGTCAGTGCGTCAGGCGGGGACTCGAATTCCTTCCGAACTTGCCGTGGCAAGCCGTACCATGCAAGTATGCCGAGCCGTGGTTTGCCATGGCAAGTGAAGTTATATTTATACCTTGAAGGTGTTTAGGAATGCCAGTATTTATGTAAAAGTCGGGCAGAGGAACGTCATGAATGAACCCCTAAGGAATAGATGTTCATGCATAATAAATGAGTTCTTGGAGAATCAATAATCCAAGCAGAGGAAGTCCTAAAGGCTTAAGAGTCTGGTTTTCCAAGAACTCGTTGTGATGTGGATGGACGGATGTAGGTGACCATGCCCTTATTTGGCTAGCATGGGTAATGCCTAAATAAGAGTTGGATTTCTATGCCTAAATAAGGGCAATGAAAATTGTGCCTATATTAGGGCATAAATCGGGAAACTTATATACAGTATCTAAATCGACACACAACACCCACTCCAGTTTCGTATGAACGACATTACTAAATTCTAAACATGCTAAACATATCTAAAATAGAGTTTCACATGAATTACTGAAAACATGTCTAAAGCACATTGTAAAAATGCATTAAAACTATTGCTATGCATGAGATGCAATGGTGCTGTACATATCAAACCAATGTTTCATTCTAAGCATATGTTGACATTGAATGCTAACTGAATGAACATGAGTATATACTAAGCATGGGCGAATTTTGCGAATCTCGCGTTCGCGAATTTTGCGGATTTGCGAACTCGCAATCCGCAAAATCCGCGAATTCTCGCGAATTTGCGGATTTTTTTTTTTTGTGTTTGCGCGTGTTTCTGCCAGTTCGCGAGAGTTTTGTACAATTTCGCAAATTGCGAACTTACCTGTCGGGTCGCAAGTTTCGCGAACTTGTTGTTTCTACGTGTCCAGCCTGTTTGGGACACTCTTCTTCATCACTGCCACTCTCTGTCACCACTGCCACTCTCTGACTACTCATGCCACCCTCTGGCCCACCCATGCCACCCTCTGTTTCATCACAGCACCCTCTGGTTGTCCAGTCAGTGTACATTATTGTGGCAACGCAAGCACACCTTCCATGCCTCAAGTGACCTGAATTAATTTGGGGCTGATTAATGTGTCACAGAATATTTTTTTAGCTGGCACCTGCTTCCTTAGTGCTTCCTGATTAGTGATCTTTTGCACTTGCTAAGTGCTTTCATTGTTGCAAAATTAGTTACAACACCTGCCCTGCCCCAACTGACAATAATGAATTAGGGGCTGATTAATGGATTTGAACTTCCAGCCTGGCTCCTGCTTGTCTCCCTTAGCTGTAATTCAGGACCTTTGTGGCATATGTGTAACTTTTCTGAGGTTCAGAGCAGGGTCACATAATAGTTGCAACTGGCAACTGAACTCTGGAGGGGCCCCTCAGGAAGCACTACAGGAAATGGCTACTAATGATGAGCCTGAACTTTTGAACCTGGTAAGTAGTTTCAGTTTTGCTAAGATCGTATTTCTGCAATTTTGCACTTATTCGCGGGGCGCGAAGTTGTACTGGGAAGCCGCGAACTCACGCGAACAGTGCGAGCAAGGCATAAAATCCGCTGCTCGCGGATTTGCGGATTTTGCGGGAGATTCGCGAATCTCGCGGATTGCGAATTTACCGAAAATCCGCAAAATCCGCGAGCGAAACGGATTTTCCGCCCATGCTTAGTATATACATCATTATGGAATGGCTCGTAAATACAGAAAAGAAAAGGTCTGAAACAATTTCATGTCAGGGTACATGAATCAATTATTGTTGACATGGTGGCATATTGTCTCTGGAGGTATTTCAAAGAATTCTGTTCTCCATGAATAGTACTACTATAAGCAGATTACTGTGCCAGAAAAATTCAAATTTAGAAAAAAACTTAATCACAGAAAAAAAGTTCAAAAGTTAGTCTCTGTTTTGAAAAAATGAAGGCAAAATTCAGAGTTTCTCTGTACACTGTGTGCTAAATCTTCTATTTCCATTGACAAAAAGACGTCTACCGTTGTAGGTGAGAGTTGGAATACCTCGTTTAGAAGATCAACGGCACATAGATGTGAACTATCGCCTTCAGCATTGGGAGCGTCAGCAATGTTCATATCCGATGTTACCTTTGTGCTCGTTATTTCCTCTCGTACCTCAGCAATAACAATTTGCATCTGTGAGATCTCAATGAAAGCCGTCATCAGGATTGGTAGCCGCTGGGGACAACACACAGCATGGGCCATTACCGGGTCCAGCAGAGTATTGACATCCGTAGGCATGACTGATGGGAGTGTTAGACAGATGTCTAGCAAGCATTCTTCACCGCAAAGCAGGCAGCGTAGAACAGGTAAGATGCAATCTTGCCAGATTGGTCTGAATGATGTGGTATTTAATTCTCTTAGATGAGGTAAACCCAAATTTTGGATGATGCGCTCACGACACCTCATCTCCAGTAGAGCTTTCTCCATGGTGCTTGGAGTGATGCTGGTGATTTGGCTTGCCATATCGTAACAGTAGGAAGAACAAGCATTGGCATAGCCAATTGGTCTCGCTTTTGGGACCTTATAAGTATTTAGTTATGCAGCACAATATCATTGGGGCAACAACATCAACTGTTGTATGGCTAAACATCCCAAAGATCCCAAAAGCAAGACCTATTAGCTATGCCATTGCTTGAATGCTTTGAACATGATGATGAGTGTTAGGACCGAGTGGGGAGCAGGGGGTAAGCATGACGAGCTTTGAGCCTGATGATAAGTGTTAGGACAGGGCAAGGGGATAAGCACGGCAAGCTTTGAACCTGATGAGAAGTGTTAGGACAGAGCGAGGGCAGGGGTGTAAGCACGGAAAGATTTGAACTTGGTGATAAGTGTTAGGACAGAGCAGGGGGCAGGGTGTAAGCACAGCAAGATTTGAACCTGACGATAAGTTTTATGTAAGTGCGGAGGGCAGGGTGGTAAACACTGTCAGTTTTGAACCTGATAATATGTGTTAAGACACAGCGGGGGCAAGCACGGCAAGCTTTGAACCTGATGATAAGTGTAAGGACAGAGCGGGGGCAGGGGGGTAAGAACGGCGAGCTTTGAAACCGATGATAAGTGTTAGGACAGAGCAGGGGGGTAAAAAAAGGCGATAAGCACGACGAGCTTTGAACCTGATAATAAGTGTTAGGATAGAGCGGGGGCAGGGGGGTAAGCACAGCAAGCTTTGAACCTGATGATAAGTGTTAGGGCAGAGCAAGGGCAGAGGGGGTAAGCACTGCGAGCTTTGAACCTGATGATCTGTGTTAGGACAGAGCGGGGCAGGGGCTAAGCACGGCAAGCTTTGAACCTGATGATCAGTTTTAGGACAGAGTGGAGGCAGGAGGGTAAGCACGGTGAGCTTTGAACCTGAGGATCAGTGTTAGGACAGAGCGGTGGAAGGGGGGTAAGCACGGCGAGCTTTGAACATGATGATAAGTGTTAGGACAGAGTGTGGGGTAGGGGGATAAGCACGGCAAGCTTTGAACCTGGCGATAAGTGTTAGGACAGAGCGGGGGCAGGGGTGTAAAAAAAGGCAATAAGCACAACAAGCTTTGAACCTGATAATAAGTGTTAGGACAGAGCGGGGGCAGGGGGGTAACCATGGCAAGCTTTGAACCTGACGATAAGTGTTAGGACAGAGCATGGACCAGGGGGATGAGCACGGAAAGTTTTGAACCTGATGATAAGTGTTAGGACAGAGCGGAGGCAAGGGGTTAAGGACGACGATAAGCACGGCGAGCTTTGAACCGGATAATAAGTGTTAGGACAGAGCTGGGGCAGGGGGGGGTAAGCACGGCAAGCTTTGACCTGATAAATGTTAGGACAGAGAGGGGGCAGGGGGTAAGCACGGCAAGCTTTGAACATGATGATAAGTGTTAGGACAGAGTGGAGGCAGGGGATAAGCACGGCGAGCTTTGAACCTGATGATTAGTGTTAGGACAGAACGGGGAAGGGTGGTAAGCACATTGAGCTTTGAACCTGATAGTAAATGTTAGGACAGAGCGGGGGGCAAGGGGGTAAGAACGGCAAGCTTTGAACCTGATGATCAGTGGTAGGACACAGCAGGGGGCAGGGGGCTAAACACGGCGAGCTTTGAACCTGAGGATAAGTGTTAAGACAGAGTGGGGGAAGGGGGTTAGCATGGCGAGCTTTAAACCTGATGATCAGTGTTAGGACAGAGCGGGGGCAGGGGGATAAGCACGGCAAGCTTTGATCCTGATGATAAGCCTTAGGACAGAGCGCGGGGCAGGGGGGTAAGCAACTCAAGCTTTTAACATGATGATAAGTGTTAGGACAGAGCGGGGGCAGGGGGGTAAGCACGGCAAGCTTTGACCCTGATGATAAGTGTTACGACAGAGCAGGAGGCAGGGGGGTAAGCACGGCGAGCTTTGAACCCGATGATCATTGTTAGCACAGAGCAGGGACAGGGGGGTAAGGACGGCGAGCTTTGAACCTGATGATCAGTTTTAGGACAGAACGGGGGCAGGGGGAAAGCACAGTGAGCTTTGAACCCGATGATCAGTGTTAGGACAGAGCGGGGGCAGGGGGGTAAGCGAGGCGAGCTTTGAACCTGAAGAAAAGTGTTAGAACCGAGAGGGTGCAGAGGGATAAGCATGGCAAGCTTTGATCCTGATGATCAGATTTAGGACAGAGCAGGGGGCAGGCGGGTAAGCACGGCAAGCTTTGAACCCGATGATAAGTGATAGGACAGAGTGGGGGGCAGGGGGTAAGCATGATGAGCTTTGAATCTGATGATCAGTGTTAGGACAGAGCAGGGGCAGGGGGGTAAGCATGGCAAGCTTTGAACCGGACGATAAGAGTTAGGACAGAGCGGAGGCAGGGGGGTAAGTACGGCAAGCTTTGAACCTGATGATCAGTGTTAGGACAGAGCGGGGGCAGGGGGTAAGCACAGCGAGCTCTGAACCTGATGATAAGAGTTAGGACAAAGCGGTGGCAGGGGGGTAAGCACAGCGAGCTCTGAACCTGATGATAAAAGTTAGGAC